>NC_077234.1:182779229-183407979 GCF_027887165.1 Monodelphis domestica | reverse complement strand
TGTTTAAATTACCATATTCTCATGGCATACCTCATCTGAATTAAATTCTGTACCATACTTACTAATCATAGTAAAGTTATTATTTTTTTTTTAACTCTTAGATATACTCTGGAAATAGTTCTCACTGAAATCGAACAACTTTGCTAAGTGAACTGACAAGATTATAAATGAGCTAAGAAAAATAACAATTTAACATTTGTCCATCAACTTAAGAAAATGGTTTGAATGCTTACACAATTTTTAAATAAAAAAAAGGCAATATAGCCTACCCTCGTATGGTCCTCAGAATAAAAGCATAACGAACAGGAAATAACACAACAGGGAAAAAAAACACAACTGAGAGCTAAGGTAGAACACCTTGCCAGAAGTAATGAAGCTAGACTATGCACTAAATATCAAGGCCAGAATTTCATAAGGTCGACCAGATAACTGTTTAGACTTTTCATTTACACAAGTGAAACTGCAATTACCAGTTGTGTTAAGGGCACTGAATAAATGCTCCAAAGCTGCTACTGCTACTGCTACTACTACCACTACCACCACCACCATGACCATAACTACTACTACTACTACCACCACCACAATTAATAATGTGATTTCATTCCTCCACTCCCTTTTCCACAATCTGACACTCAGCATTTCTATTCAGTGAATGACCAGCATCCTCCCACAAAGCCTATCAAGGGCTTTCTAGAGAGATGAGCTTTATCAGCAGCTGCATATTTGTTATTGATGTCCTGCTTTATAGTAGCCTAGACAGTACAATGGAGGATTAACCCTCATGGGCAGGAGTGTGACAAATCATCAGTTGAAAAACAGAACCTGGTCAAATGTCAACTTTTTTTTTTTTAAGGCATTAAAACTGTTGGCATGAAAACATTTCTTAAAAAAGACAGCGCCAAGCCACAAAACACTGCCAGGATATCAGGGGACATATGTTTATTGAAGTATGCTTGTGAATGCTTCCAGAACATGGGGATTTCTAATAATAAAAGCTAGGGAGTGATTTGATATAACCACCTTCTTTTCTCTCATTTCTCAAATCTCCCAAACAAAAATCAAAAGTAACTTTGTGTTTCCATCCTCCATTATATATTCCCCATACATATTTCAAGGGGAGCTGGGAAAGTTCCTCCCCAGGAGAGTTTTCTTATCTTTGCATTAGTTTTATGTATAATTCCTTCATTTGTGCTTCTTCCCCAAGCACCCATCTCCCTTTCCTTTTTTTTTTAAACCCTTACCTTCCATCATAGAATCAATACTGTGTATCGGTTCCAAGGCAGAAGAGTGGTAAGGGCTAGGCAATGGGGGTCAAGTGACTTGCCCAGGGTCACACAGCTAGGAAGTATCTGAGGCCAGATTTGAGCCCTGGATCTCCTGTCTCTAGGTCTGGCTCTCAATCCATTGAGTCACTTAGCTCCCCCTCCCCCCTCTTTTATTCTTAAGCATGCTACAAGATATATTAACCCTGAGTGGAGCTAGCAATCAGTTGGTCAGTCAATAATCCTTTATTAGATACTTGCTATGTGCCAACTATGGAATAGCTAGGTGGTACAGTGGATAGATATGCCAGGACTGGAGTCAGGAAGATCCAAGTTCAAATCTTGTAACAGATACTTATTAGCTATGAGACCCTGGGCAAATCACTCCTCTGTTTGGTCTCAGTTTCCTCATCTGTAAGCTGAAAAAGAAAATGGCAAACCACTCCAATATCTCTGCCATGAAAATCCTAAATGGGGTCATGAAAAGTCGGATACAACTTAAAGGACTGAACAAGACTAATACTTTTGCTTTGGCTACATTTAAGGTTACATTATGGCTACACACATATACTATGTGTGTGTGTATACATTTATACATATATATAACTTTGTTTAAAAAATCCTTTTCCAAATTATGTTACCATCATATGTATATCTAATAATAACATAACGATATCTAAAATGAAATGAAGTTTCAGCAGTAGGGTTATAGGTGCTTTTTTATGACTCCTTCAACCTCGATTATTATAATTATTATTTCTAGGTATTCTTCTACACTTTCCAGACTGCCTGAGGGAGGGATTAGAAGAAGGTAGGGAGGAGGTCAGGCATTCTCAGTTTCTAAATGAGATGGAGACTCACTCTCATTCCCTGCCTGCCTCTGTGGGGAAACCAGAGGCAGCCTCTGCCAAGGGTTGGATTGGAAAATGGAGAGGAAATTCTTGGAGTATACTAGCCTGGCAGAAGCCCTTCACACCCGCCCTTGCCTGCCTCCTGCTTGCTTCCAAATGGAAGCAAGCTCCCCAGTCCCCAATTGGAATGGGAAGGCCACAGCTTTATTTACATAACACAAGAGATAGAACAATCAACAAGCATTAATCAGGATCATTACACCAAATCATACAAAATAGGACTGCTGACCGCTTCAGTGATGCCTGGATTCTTTTTCCCTTCCCCTCATGGAAAGGGGGACAAATGAGAAAGCCAATAGAGGTGATCCAGTTCCTGCCTTCTATTCCCCCTCCACTCACACATTAAAACACGTGGAAATTAAACACATGTGAAGTGCACAATATGTGGCAAATTAGTACAGAAAATACTGAGAAATGTGCATCTTCCGGGCTCGCCTGCACACCGTGATGTGACAGGTATTATTGCCCTTTGTACAATTATTTAAACCCTGTAGGAATTCCCAGTGTCAGGGAATGTCAGCGTACTGTTATTAGACAAGTTTAATTAGGATCTACCCTGCTGCTCCTAACAAGTATTTAATTAACTTCTAGGCAGGGTAATTAGCTTTAGATTGTGGCTGATTTTCTGCCTCACCTTCTGTTGACACTTGGCCTACACCAAGGCAGCCTGCTTTGCTGACAGTGTAATGGATAGCATCATTGGGAAGCCTAATATCAAGGCTGACTAGTCTAATAAAAAAAGAGATGAAGATAAAAGACAAAATAATGACTGTCAGGTCATGGTCCGAGAGTGCAACAAAAGGCCATAGATCAGACAGGCAGGCACAAAGACTGTTAACAGGAAACAAGGGGAAGAACAATTTGACCTGGACTACTTCAGACAAATAAAAAGAAAGGTGGAGCAGGAAATAAACACAGCGTAACTTTCTGCAGGCCCTACTCCCTGGGCCTCTTTCCCATCTCAAAGCTGTTGGAGGAAAAAGGAGATGAGAGAAATCTATTTTCCTCTAAGTGAAGGAGTAGCTTCCTGGATATGCTGGAACCAGCTCTTACCAGCTGGCAGAGCTGAATGGGACATTTTCAGTGTAAGCATTTACACCTTAGAAATCAAGGATTTACTTATTGTTTTGTAGATGGTCAGAGAGAGATGGAGAAAGTGTGCAGATCAAACTTAAAAGTATTGTTCAGTTGTGTTCTACTCTTTGTGACCCTGTTTGGGGTTTTCTTGGCAGAGTTACTGGAGTAGTTTGCCATTTCTTTCTCCAACTCATTTTACAGATGAGGAAACCAAGCCAAACAAGGGTAAGTGATTTACCCAGGATCATACAGTTAGTACATGTCTGAGGCCATATTTGAACTCAGGAAGATAAATCTTCCAGGTGTTCTTTCCAGTGTGTTGCCTAACCACCCTGTGTCTTACCTACATTTTATTTTCTAGATCTCTGGTTGTTAAATACTCGCCAGCATACCCTTGCCCAAATAGTGCTTGGCATTCCTGTCCCACTCATGTTAGTGGTTTCTGGCCCAATGTGTGTTCTCATTCAGTGACAGAGAAGCAGGGCAAAATAATCAGGCCACTGGCAGCCCCAGGAAGTTTGGCCTTATTTGGAGAAGTACATTTCCAAACACATAGCTTTTGAGGTTTTCTATTCTTCTAGCCCTCCTGACTTATTATTAAAAATAATGAGACTTCATACTATGACGCAACTATGAAAATTTGGGGGCTGGAGAGCTGGAGTATGCAGGAGTTAAAATGCTTTCACTGTAATTAGGATAAAAGGTTTAAATAATTCACTTTCAGCTTAGAGAGTCTGTGACTTTTAAAGGCACATTTGTTTTTGATTTTTGCCACTTGCACCCTAGGAACCCAAGTGTAGGCTCTCTGTTAACTTTCCCCTGTAGACAATGCTTTCAGGTGCTACAATAGGAGAACAAACCTGTACATGTGGCGGGAACAAAATCGTTTTGATTTGAAGTGTACCACACTGTATTAGGCAGCTTTTTTGTTCTTTAGAGACTCCTCCAGTGTGTGAAGGATTGAGATAGATAATTACAGGAGGAGCAACAGAGTCAGAGAGTTAATGCCCTTCAGCTGGAAGGCTGCCTGTGTACATCAACTGCCTAGGCTCTTTTGATCAGGGCTGACTTTAAGGCAGTAGTTGTCAGTTCAGCGTGGAACATTTTCACGGTTAACTGGAGGATATCCTGATTGGTTTTGATTTCCCCTGATCCTCCTCCCCTTGGTTAATGCCTAAAGTTCTTGATAGAGAGCATCCCACCCAGGCTTTGAGAAAGAATCAGAACTCGAGTAGAATTTAAGGTCCAGTTTATCATTTGTACTTCCACAAATCTCTTCCATGTGTCCCCTCTGCCACCTTTGCTCAGGTTCTTGAGATGTATCCCTGGACCAGTGCCTTCCAATTGCTTTCTGTGTTTCAAGTCTCTCCCCATTTCAATCTATCTTTCACAAAGCTGACAAAGAGATCTTCCCAAGTCATAGATCCAACCATCCCTGCTCCGTACACTTTAGTGGCTTCTCATTACCTCTATGGGAAACGATAAACTCCTTCTTATAAACTGACTCCAAACTATCTTTCCAGCTTCATTACATGTTACTCTCAATCATTTGTTTTTAAATCGTTACCTTCCATCTTATTGTGTATTTGTTCCATGACAGAATAGTGATAAGAGCTAGGCAGTGATGGTTAAGTGACTTGCCCAGGATCACACAGCTAGTGTTTGAGGTCATAGTTGAACTCAGGACCTCTGGTTTTTAGTCCTGGCTCTCAATTTACTAAGTCACCTAACTGCCCCCACCCCTTAAACATTTTTATTGTTGCTATTGATTAATAATGTCTTATTCTTCACGACCCTATTTGGGGTTTTCTTGGCAAATATACTGGAGTGGTTTGCCAATTCCTTCACTAGCTCATTTTACAGATAAGGAAATGGAGGCAAACAGGGTTAAATGACTTGCTAATAATATATGTCTGAGGTCAAATTTGAATTCAGGTCCTCCTGATTCCAGACCTGGTGCCCTATTCCCTGTGCCATATAGCTGTCTCAACTCCTGTTTGTACATTTACAATATGGTCTAAGTCAGTCAGACCTTTGTACTATTCCACCCATATATTCCATTTTCCCTCTCTTTGATTTTGCAGTCTTCTCTCCTCACTTATACCGCCTGTGCCTGGAAGGCATCCCCTTTCAGAATCTTTACCTTTCTTTAAGACTCTTAGACATGAAACCTTCCTCCCAGCTCCTAATCCTCACTGCCAATGTTATCTTATGTCTACTTTAAATATGTTTCTATATTCAGAACATATACATTGCTTTCCTTGATAGAATGTAAGCTCCTCGAGGGCAGGTTCTGTTTCACTTGTGTCTTTGTATCCTTGGCATTTAAGCATAGTGCCTGAATACAGAGTAGATGCTTACTGAGAGAGAATACAGAAGTTTAGAAAGATATACCTATTCTGTGCCTTTTGGGGTGGGGAGGCATACAAAGATAGCCCAATTGGAGGGAACATTTTCCCTCAGAATAATCCTAGAAGTTATTTATACTTGTCATTAGCATTATTAGTGTCCATTTCCTATCTTCTCTATTAGGGTACATTCTCTTTTAGGACAGGAATTATAATTTATTTATTTTTATGTCTCTCATTGCATAGCATGATAATTTGTATATAGCAGATCCTGAACATATGGTAGGGGCAGCTATGTGGCACAGTGGATAGAGTGGTGGGCTTGGAGTCAGGAAGATCTGAGTTCCATACAGCCTCAGATACTTATTAGCTAAGTGGTTCTAGGCAAGTCATTTAACCCTGTTTGCTTCAGTTTCTTCATCTGTAAAATGAGCTGGGGAAGGAAATGGCAAACCACTCCAGTATCTTCATTAAGAAAACCCCAAATGGTGTCAGAAGGATTGAACATGATTGAAATGACTATACAACAACAACACTAACAAAGAATATATGTTATTGAATATTTTATTTGTTTTTTGACCCACTAGATTTGAAGAATTGGATTATTTAATTTCCAATTAATCTTAAATTTGCCTCCTCATGAACCCTTATTAGTTATAATTTTATCGCATTATGATCTGAAAAAGTTGAATTTGTTATTTATGTTTTTCTGTACTTGTTGGCAATGTTTTTATGCTCCAATACATGATCAGTCTTTGTATATGTACCATGTACTACTGAAAGATATATTCTTTTTTATCTCTGTTCAGTTTTATCCAGATGTCTATTAACTCTGTTTTTTTTCTAACATTTCATTCACTTCCCTTACTTCATCTTACTTATTTTTTGGTTTCATTTATCTAGTTCTGATAGGGGAAAGTTGAGGTCCCCTGCTAGTATGGTTTTACTATCTATTTCCTCCTTAAGCTCCTTTAGTTTCTCCTTTAGACATCTGGATGCTATAGCATTTGGTGCATAATGTTATTGAATATTTGAGCAGGGGAGGGGAATTAGAAGTACCAAACCAATTTAGTTCGGATCCATGTTGGGCACATCCATAAATTCTCTTCTGTGGAAGCTGTTCTGCTTTATTCCTTTTTTATAGGGTAATTTACCTTCCCCTAATCAGGTAGGATGAGTCTTTGAGCACTATTCCTATCTATTTCATCATCCTTTTTGATTGCCAACTAAGGCTAGGAAAATGAGAGGAAAAGAAATGGACATTTCAATGTGGGACATTAGTGACAAGTTAAATTCTGAGTTTAGAATTAAAGGGAGATTGAAAGGTTCACAGGTCACCTAGGTTTCTAATCACAAAATATAAATAAATAACTCAACAAATCTGGGTGTGACAAAAGAAGGTGTGGCATTAAAACAATGCCAGAATCAAGGATAAATTGATGCAGCTCAGTAAAAATTCAAAACCAGGAGCTGAACAACTATTGAGATACTTGATGAAAGTATAATAAGGGCCTGGGTTCTGCAGAGAGTATCTCAGAAGGCATGTCTCCACATGGAGGAGATGAGGGAGACTACTTCTGGGGAAGTCAAGACAATGTAGAATGAAAGTGATTTGGAAACATGGGAGCATGTATTGGGTGAAGAGGAAACTCTTTGGCTGCAGAGGTGTTCAAAAAAGACCTGTAAAGCCTTAGCACAGTCTTTTTGTTTCAGTATTCTTGCAGGAGGTATTACTCTTTCCATAATGGCAACAGTGAAAGGATTAGAGCCTTTCTGTTCTGTAAGTTCTAAAGGTCTGGAAAATAGAGTTTGCATTTACATTCAGAATATACCATCAGTGTCTGAAGGGACAAAAAGTGAACTTCCAGAGTCCTCTGGTGGGCAGCTGGGTGGCCAGGACTGGAATTGGGTAGACGTGGATTAAAATCTGGCCTCAGATATTACCTAGCTGTGTGACCCTGTGCAAGTCACATAACCCCACTTTTCTAGTCTTTGCCTTTCTGTTCTTACTAGGACAGAAGGTAAGGATTTTTTTTAAGGCCTTTTGCGACCACGTGGTAAGATAAGTACTTATATAAACTGATATCTTTGGATGTGAAATTGATGGGACCAGTGCTATGCACAAACTGAGCCTACTTGAGCCTATTCTATTCACCCTTGAGACTGAGGTGTTTTGTAAGAGAAAATAGGTCTCTAAGGTATTGGATGAGATATTTGAATATACTTGGTGGTTGTTTTTTAAAAATAACTTTGACATAACTATCCCTTTGTAAAAGCTATTCATTGGCATTTAATAGTGTGGAGGGGGTAGAACAAAATTGATGGGGGCTGAAATCATTGATAATAGAAACATGACAACCCCTAAAACTCTCAGGGTGCCCTAATGCCCAGAGGGGGAGATATATTCAACCTGGCTCTGGGAAAATGAGGCAGAACAGTCTCATTATGTGAGAAGGAGGCAAGAAGGTCAAGGGATTTCCATGCATAACAAGGTTAAGGGAATGCCCTGAGGGAATGAAACACAGTGTTTCTATAAGGGCAATTTTCTTCAAATAAAGGATAAGTGCTGCCTTCTTATTTTATGTTGGGTGATATGCTTAGTACACTTCTCTTACCTCTTCTCTCCATCCCTCTTCCTATAAAATATCCCCTGATTTCCAGTCTTTAGCATGGTGGGAATTCATTGATGAATATGCAGATTATATATGAGTCCTCATGCTAGTTTTATAGACATATCAGAGTTTCCGATATTAATGGCAACCTGGTCGTCTTCATTAATGTAAGAACTCTCAGTTGATATGTTACTTTTGTTCATATATGATGAATTGACGGTAGGTGAGTGTTCAGTAGATGTAGGTCCAGTTTGGAATGAGACTATCAAAATAAGGGCAAAAATGCAATCTATATGGCCTCAAATAACTAATTCTAAACAATAAAATTTAAAATGGGGTGCCACAGGAAAAAAAAATCATTGGATGGCCAGCCTACTGATTTTGTGGCTCTCCATAATTAGTTAGGATGGTACGCAGAAAACAATCTATTAGCAAGGCCTTACTTGAAGTCTTTGCAGTGCAATAGAACCTTCCAAAGCTTGTACTCTTTTTAAGTGTCTTTGAGATCCCAGAGTCACTTCCATGGCAAAATGAGACATTGGAATTGTACTTTGTGGAGGAAAGAGAAGGACCCCAGCATATAGAAGGGATTTCATTTCATGAATTTTTAGGAGGTGAATGGCATAGCTTTAAGTACATTATAACCTTTATTCAACTTCCAATTCATAAAGATCACAGATTCATTTGAGTATCATAGCTATGAGATTCACTCCTTAAGAGATCATTAAATGACCCACCCAGTCAGTTGCCTGGAGGGTCTGTTCATATTTGGGTTTGAGTAACTGACACATAGTAAGTGTTTAATGAGTTCTTGTTGACTAACTAGATCTCATCTATCTAGTTCCTTAGGAATGTTCTGTTAATCAGTCCCTCACTGATATCCAGCACTGGTG
Source organism: Monodelphis domestica (assembly GCF_027887165.1). Taxonomy (NCBI): domain Eukaryota; kingdom Metazoa; phylum Chordata; class Mammalia; order Didelphimorphia; family Didelphidae; genus Monodelphis; species Monodelphis domestica. The sequence goes on along the minus strand of NC_077234.1, from coordinate 183,398,876 downwards.
CTATGAGTTCTTCTGGGAGGTATATAACTCCTCTAAGTTGTTTTTAAGTCTATAGAAGTAAAAAGTGAAGGAATACTATTGTGTCATAAGTAATGATGAAAAAGATGATCACAAAAACAACCTGGAAAAAGTTAGATGAAATGATGGAAAGTGAAGTGAGCAGCACCAGCAAAATGTTGGACACAGTAACAATAATAACATTTGACGATCGACTGTGAATGACAACCATTTACAGCAATGCAAGGATAAAGGGCAACTCCAAGGGACTTGTGATAAAAAAGGATATTTACTGCCATAGAAGGAGCAGATGGAGTCTGAATACAGATTGAAACATACCATTCATCACTTTATTTCCTCAATGATTTTTTCTCTAGTGTAAGTGATATGTATCTTCTTTCACAACATGATGAATATGGAGGTATGTATTGCATGATGACACATATACAACCTATATCATTTTACCTGCTGTCTTGAGGAGGGGAAAAGAGTAGAAAAGAAGGAGAGAATATGGATCGCAAACTTTCAGAAAATGATTATTGAAAATTTTGAGAAAATAAAAGACTGCAAAAAAGATTTAAATAAAGAATTGTTTCATCCTTGGTTTTGGTTTAAGAATTGGTAACAGTAGCATCCTTGAGTTTAATTTTTATCTTTATATTAATGACTCCCAGATTTATATATTCAGCCCTGTATTCTCTCCTACAGTCCAATACAGTCCGTCTACCCATAAATCAATCAATAAACATCTTTTAAATGCCTACTATCTGCCAAGGTACTGTGTGCTCAGTACGGAGGATAAAAGAGTCAAATGATAGTCCTTGCCCTCAAGGAACTGACACTCCAATGGAGGAAACCACATGCATACACATTTATATAAATCAAGCTACATAGAAAATAAATAGAAAATAATTAACAAAAAGAAGGCATTAGAATTTAGAAGGGTTGGGGAAGATTGTCAGTAAAAAATGGGATTTTAGTTGGTATTTTAGGAAGGTGGGCAAGTTAGTAGTCAAAATGGAGGAGGGAGAATATTCCAGGTATGTGAGACAGTCTGCAAAAATGTTCAGAGTTCAGAGATAGTCTTGTTCATGGAATAGTCAGAAGGCCAGTGTCACTATACTAAAACGTATCCAGTTGGGTTAAGGTCAAAAAAGACTAGAAAAGTGAGAGGGGTTCCTTTAAAGGCTTTAAGTGCTAAACAAAGCGTTTTGAATTTGATTTTGGAGGCAATAAGGAACCATTCGAATTTATTGAGTTGGAGGGAGTCAGGATGAAACTTGAGTTTTAGGATAATCATGTTAGTGGTTAAATAAGGGGTGGACTGAAGTGGGAAGAGACCAACCAGCAAGCTGTTACAATAGTCCAGGTAAGAGGTAATAATAACCTACACTAGAGTGGTGGCAGTGTCAAAAGGAGAGAAATGGGCATATTTGATAGATGTTGAAAAGTTGAAATTGACAGTACTTCACAATAGATTGGATATTGGGGGAAGACAGAGTGAGGATTCTAGGATGACTCCTACATTGTCAGCCTGAGAATCTGGGCAGATGGAGTTACCTTCTAGAATAATAGAGAAGGTAGGAGGAGGGTAGAGTTTAGGGGGAAGATAATGATTTTGCTTTGAACATGTGTTAAAAGATGTCTACTGAACCTCCAGTTGGAGATGTGAATTTGGAGGTCAGCAAAAAGTTTGGGGAAAGATAGGTGGATTTGAGAATCATCAGTGAAGAGATAATAATTAAATCCATGGAAGCTGATGAAGCTCACCAAGTGAGCATGGATGCAGAAGAAAAAGAGGGCCCAGGACAAAACCTTGAAGGGCACTTATAATTAGAAAGTATAATCTGGAAGAATAGGAACTAACAAAGAAGACATAGAAAGAGTGGTTGACATAGGTAGAAGGAAAACCATTAGACAGTGGTGTCTCTAACACTTAGAGAAAAGAAAGTATCAAGGAAGAGAGAGTGATAAGCAGGAGTAAGGGCTGTAAGAGAGGTCAAGGAAAATGAAAATTGAGAAGCCACTGGACTTAGTAACTAAGAGATCATTAGTAGCTTTAGAGAGAATAGATCATCTATTCTATGGATGTTGTTATAATGTCATCTACTCACTGAATATTGTTGGGTTTTTTCCAAAACCCAATTCTTTCTATTTCACCCTAAATGGACTATTTCTTAATTCTCTATTTATATTGTTTTTCTTGTTCAGTCATTTTCCATCATGTCTGACTCTTCATGACCACATTTGGGATTTTCATGACAAAGATACTAGAGTGGTTGGTCCTTTCCTTTTCCAATTCATTTTCTAGATAAAAAACTAATTCAGAGGGGGTTAAGTGACTTGTCCAGGGTCACAGTCAGTAAATGTCTGAGGCTAGATTTAATTCATGGAAAATGACTCTTCCTGATTCTAAGTTCAATGCTCTACCCACTACACCATTGAGAGGCAGTCATTTATATTAAGGGCACCACTATCCTTAAGAGTCAGCTTTGACTAGTCACTTTCCCTCACTTCACATATCCAGTAAGCTGCTTATTATTATTGATTTTATTTCTAAAATATCTCTTGTATCTGTCCCTTTCTTTCTATTCCCATAAATTCCACCAGCTCCCCATTTATGTGCAAAATTGGTATCCACAAAGAGTTTTGAAAGTCTTTCTGGGTTGTGTCTAATTCCTCGAAGTTAATGTTGATCACTGAGGCAATCACTTTAATTGTGAGTTCTAGTGAGAGCCAAGAGGAGAGTTCAGCTTTAAAAGCAGGGCCCAGTGGACTTGATACTGTGTTCAGTTGATTTGCACCTTAGTGGTGTTACAGATTGTTATGGGCAGTATGCATGGCAATAGGGTAAGAAAGTGCACAGGGCAGTGTTTCTACAACTCTAACTTGGCCTTGATTGTGATGAGTTCTTTTTTCCATATGATCTAAAAGTTCCTATTTACTTAGTACTTTAGGCTTTGCTGACCTCTTTCCTTAAAATGGTGCTGACAAATAGGCTGCATAAATATTATTATCTCTGTACTGTAGGTGACAAAACCGAACCCTGTGGTTTCCTTGCTTAAGTTCATACACCTTGTTAAAAGAAATAAGATTTGATTGCAAATATTTGACTCAAAATCCAGAGCTACTTCCACTAGATTAAGCTGCTTCTCATAGAATTCCGTTTTCCTTGTCCGGAGTCACCTTAAGAAGGTCATGACTAGTTGGCAGTCAGGGTAGCCTGTAAGAGTGACAATAAATTATTCAGTTTCTATACCAAACATTCAATGAGCACCATCTAAGCTCTCCACATAAAACAGGGGGCAGGGATCATAGTCTGACAATAATTTGCTTTCACTTACAGCTTGAGGCAGTGCCATTTTCCAGTGGTCAGTGAGTTGGCCTCATTTATAGCAGAGTCATGGTCACAAGAATACAGTATCCAAAGAACTATCTGAAGACCTGAATGATGGAAATATCACCCAAAGCAGAGACTAGGTAACCATTTGAATTACTTAGATTTAGATATCTAGGGAGATTTAGAACTGGATAAAATCTTAAAAAAATACAACCCCTTTTTGTCTTAGAATCAGAACTAAGTTTTGGTAATATAAGGGCGAGGCAATTGAGGTTAAGAGACTTACAAGGGTCACACAGCTAGGAGATATCTGCGGCTATCTTTGAACACAGGACTACCCATTTCCAGGCTGGCTCTCCAATCCACTGAGCTACCTAGCTGCCCCAACCTGAATAAAGTCTTAAAGAACATCTAGAACATTTCATGCATTTTACAGGTAGGGCAATTAAGGTCTAAAAAGATTTATTGATTTGCTCAAGGTCCTATTGGTATTTAGTAGCCCAGACTATTAGAATCTACATCTCCCAACTCCCAGTTCAGTTCAACTCTTTCCAAAATACTATGCAGTGTGTCGAAGTCTAAGGAAGGGAAAATTAAGCAGATAATTGTTTCATCCTTGGCTTTTGTTTGGCCAAATTATTGTTTTTATCATTCAGTTGTTTCAATTTTCTTTGACTCTTTGTGACCTCATTTCAGGTTTTCTTGGCAAAGATAGTGAGGTGGTTTGCCTTTTTTTTCTCCAGCTCATTTTATAGATGAGGAAACTGAGAACGATAGGGTTAAGTGATTAGCCCAGAGTCATTTAGCTAATAAGTGTCTGAGGACATATTTGAACTCAGGTCTTCCTGACTCTAGGCTCAGTGTTCTATCCACTGCACTGCTTACCTGCTATATAAACTTGATCTGACTATCTTTATGAAAAGAAGCAGCATCCATGGATTTAATTTTCATCTTTATGTTGATCACTTCCACATCTCTATATCTAGACCTAGATTCTCCCCTGAGGTCTAGTCCAGTATCATTGACCTATTAGAAATTTTCCATAAGATGTTCTGTTATGTAATTCACACCACTTCCTCTCCAAACACAATAATCTTTTGGCCATCCCTCTTGAGGGCACTGTCATCCTTCTAGTAACCCTGGCTCAAAAGCTTGGAATCATAACTTTCCCTCATATCTATAAACTTCCACGTATCCATCCAATTGGCCGCTTTATCTTATTTTTTTGAAACTATTCCCTTTTGTCTCAGAATCAATATTAAGTGTCAGTTCTGAGGCAGAAAAAAGTAAGGGTTAGGCAATTGGGGTTAAATGACTTGCCCGGGTTACACAAAATAGGAAGTCTCTGAGGTCACATTTGAACCCAGGATCTTTTGTCTTCTGGCCTGGCTCTCTATTCACCAGTTACCTAGCTGCTCCAATCTTGTTGATTTTATCACAACATTATCTCTTGCATCTGTCCTCTTCTTTCCACTCACATACAAACTACTCTTGTTCATACCCTCTTCACTTCTTACCTGACTTCTGCAATAGCCTCCTAATTAATCTTCCTGCCTGAAGTCTTTCTTGCCAATTCATTCACCACATAGTTTTCAAAGCAATATTCCTAAAGCACAGGTCCGACCATGTTTAATAAACTCCAATGGCTTACTATTACTTCAACGCACCTTTGAAACTATGTCATATCATGTCCTCTTTCCCCTCCACAGATTCTAGAGTTCAGACCAACTGAGCTCTCCGCTCCTCACCCATGACAGCCCATGTTCCTTCAGCTTTGGACAGGCTCTTTGAGAACAGTAGGGATGTCAATTGGGCAAAGCTCTGGAAAGTCTAAAAAGATTCCCAGAAAGCAAAGCTCTGGGGTAGCCATAATGCAGCTAAAGTCAGACACATAGCTCACTCCTCACCTGAGGCCTCAACCCCTCCTCCTCCCTCTTTGCTGAAACTGTATGTTCCTACTGAAACCTACTGACATGCATTCTCTGGGAATCTGGGTTAGATGGTTATATATTGACATATTGATTTACCAGCCTGTAGAAAACTGTCTAGATTTGATAAGGTAAACCAAATCCTTTGTACCAAACTTGTAAATCTTTTACCTTCATTGTGTAAGTGGAAACTCATGCAAAGTCCCCAGCTGGTTTTTCCCTATATAAAAGTAGATGTAACTTCCAATAAAGTGCTTTTGGTTGCTATCAGCACTTCTAGCCCTCCTGACCTTGCACAGGTTTTCTTCCTACCACACCTCATTCTTCTTACCCCTCTGGGACCCTTTGACAACCTACAATGCATGCCCATTTCACATCGTCATTGGAATTCTTCTTTATCTTCATAGCTCCACTCAAATACTATCTAATATATAAGACCTTCCCTGATTCCCCTAACTACTAATTCTTCTCCTTCTCAAATTATTTTGAATTTATAATGCATATGCCCATATATACATATGTTTCCTTCTCTTCTTGAAGGCAGGGACTGTTTCACTTTTGTCTATGTCCCCATTGCAAATGCTTGTCAACTGATCATTAATAGTACAAGCCTGGTAGAGAGAAAATCAGGAAGATCAAAGTAAAAACTGGGTGTATTCTTTTTTTTTTTAAACCCTTACCTTCCGTCTTGGAGTCAATACTGTGTATTGGTTCCAAGGCAGAAGAGTGGTAAGGGCTAGGCAATGGGGGTTAAGTGACTTGCCCAGGGTCACACAGATGGGAAGTGTCTGAGGTCAGATTTGAACCTAGGACCTCCCATCTCTAGGTCTGACTCTCAATCAACTGAGCCACCCAGCTGCCCCCGTATTCTTTTTTTCAAATGAAAATTCTAGTAATACCTTTAAAAAGAATTATTTTCCATGAGCAAAAAGTAGTTTTTCTTCCTCTCTTTCTTCTTCTACTATAGGGTAAAAGAAAAACTAAACCCTTGCACATACACACAATCAAGCAAAACAACTCCATTGGTCTTGTTTATGTTATACCATTCTAGTAAATATGCCTTCATACAATGTATTTCTTTGGTTGTCACAATTTAGCTGACGTTCTCTCTCTCTCAGTCTTGACTAATCCCCATCTTACCCAGCAGTGTACCTAGTCTTCCTCAGATCTCACATAACTCTGTGTTTAAACCTTTTCTGTTTGTCTATAGTGACTTCTGCATAATGTCCTCTCTGGGGGGGTTCCCAATTTGCACTTGAAGGTTGAATTGCCCAAGCAGACTTTCTTGTTGTTCAGTAATTTTAGTACTGTCTGTTTCTTAATGATCCCATCTGGGGTTTTCTTGGTAGAAATACTGGAGTGGTTTGCCCCTTCCTTCTCCAGTTCATTTTACAGCCAAGGAAATGGAGGCAAATAAAGTTAAGTGACTTGTCTAGAGACACACAGTAAATGTCTGAGGCTGGATTTTTAAAAAACTCTTCCATTTTGTCTTAGAATAATTATATTGGTTCCAAGGCAAAGGAGAGGTAAAGATAAAGCAATTGAGGTCAAGTGACTTGACCATGGTCACACAGCCAGGAAGAATCTGGAGAGAGAATTGAACCCAGGACCTCCCATCTCCAGGCCTAGCTCTCTAGCTACTAAGTCACCTTCCTGTCCCCTGCTCCACCTAGCTGCCCAATGGATGACTATCCCTGCTTTAGAGTGACTTTGGGGTCTATATTCCTACAACTCAGAAGCCTCCACCTTTAATAGTCAGACAATTGACACAATTAGTTCCAAGCAAAGACACTTGCTGAAATGGTAGAGCATGTACTACATTTCAAAATTAATAAATGCTGTTCTCTCTAACCTAGATGAATACATATATGTATATGTATATGCACACATCCATGAATTTTGAGGTACAGTTCAAACAACATACTCTGTGGCCCCTTAGAGTGCTTAGCAGAAATAACTGTTAACAGTTGCCACAAAAGGAAATAAGGAATAAAATACTTATTACTTGAATTTATGTCAAAACAGACACATGCCCTAATAAAAGCAAACATGCTATGTGATTTTATCTGTCAACCCCCAAAAGGTCAATTTCTAATCCATTAATCTCATATGCACTTGAAGAAGATACAGAATCTCCCATCTTAGAAGAACCTTCCCCCCCCACCCCCAACATTCCCCCTTGAACATTCTCCAATGAAAGGGAATCCAAAAAGAAGTAGGTGTCCTCAGTGCTGCCGCCATTCTTATTTCCCTTCTTCCCAGGTGCTTCTGATCAAGTGTGTCCCAGCTATAGATGAGTTCTTTCCCCGAAGGCTAAGGAATGTTGGTTCCTCTCCCTGGCCAGAGCTTGACATTCAATAATTGAAACAATTCAATTAAGGAATGGACAGAATGCCGGCCTACATGGACCACTGGGCTGACCCAGTCTGACACTATGTTCTTCTGAAATGAGAATAGAGTAGTGGAAAGAATACAAAAGACCTAAATTGGCAGTATAATACTGCTGGTTTAAGAGTGGACTTGGTGGATTTAAGGAGAAAAAGGAGAGAAGAGAAGAGCAGAGGAAAGAAGAGAGTAACATGAGAATATTTTATATAGGTATATACCTATATAAAATACCCTTTTAAAATGAAATGATTGGTATAAAACTTACCATCAAAGTTTATGTCAAAGAATGTACTAAGTTTAATAAGACAAAAGGATATTCACCAACCTAAGGGACAATTTTATATGTGACATACAACAATATAGTATAATATAACATGACGTGATATACTATAACAACACTATAGTAAATGATATAATATAAAACAATGACATAAAATAATATAATATGACATAGTCTAATATAAAATAATATAACCTTACCTAAAAGAATATAACCTAGCCTAATATAATATATGTTAACCTAATATAACATAATACCTATATTCACCTAATATAACATAAAATATAATGCAATATAATTTGAGGAAACAGACTTTAGGTAAATGCTTGGGAAGAAAAATGAAATCTGGGGCAAGCTCTCAATCAGAGAATACAATGACTGTAAAAGAAATGTACATTTGTTAGAAATTCTTCCTTCTGTTGAAAGACTAACAATTCTACTAACAAATGCTGTGGAAAGAATATCTTTTATTTGACACTAATATTAGCAGAGTTTAATAAAAGAGGCACATTAGATGAAAATAAGGCCAGAGAAACCATAAAAATTGGAAAGAAAACAAGGGAGATTCTGTGCCTAAGTATCTGTTTAAATGCCCAGGCATTTTTCATTTTTTCCACAGCCTCTATTCATAACAGAAAGAATTCCTGAGTCTGTTTAATAATCGAACTTCTTTTGTTTTCTTCCCTTCTTCCCCCCCCCCCCCAAAGAGAAATGCACAACTTATCCCTCAACCTCCTTGGCTGTGGTTTATCAGGAGCACTAATCACACCCCTGTGGGATTAGAGAGAATTGGCTGTTTCTCCTGCCTATAACACCCCAGAGGTGTGATTATCTCATGGTTACCACACCCCTGTTGTGTCTCATTGCTTCAATGAAATAAATGAACTGTTAAATTGACAGATATAAATGAACTTCCTGCCGGCCAGCTGACTGTATGGCGCCTTGTAAGAAATGACAGAGATACTAGGGCGCAGTCATTCTCCAACTTCTTTTGTAGTCCCTTTTTTTTACAGTTCACTTCCTCATAAGCTGCTGATAGGGGACTAACACTACAGAGAACTGTCCTACCTCCTTCTTGCAGAAATGCCGAATATCTAACAAGTCAGGGCTGAAAGAAGGAGGCAAAGCCCAGCGTGAGCCAACAGAAAAACTAAGCGGAGAAATATGACTGTTTGCTGTCAAAAAGGCATTTCACATTGAGTGTGTTCGTAGTTTAAATGTGTCAGTCACTTGGAATTGTTTGTCAAGGTACATCTCACCCAGACTCATGTATTTAGCTTTTTATCTTCATGACACATGATTTCTCAACTTCTGGGACTTCTGGCATTCAGCCAAAGGGAAAGCTTTCGTGCTCCACCCACTCCATGTTTTAACCTGACAGCATTTCATACATGTTACCCCTCCTGCTCCAAATCTAATAGCTTTCCTGTCACACACACACACACACACACACACACACACACACACACACACACACACACACACACACACTTTCTTCTTGCTTTCCCCCTTTTTTCCCTTTAATCCTTTAGCTGAAATCAAGGTGAAAAGGGGGAGGCCTATATATTCAGAATTGTGAAAATCTCCATTACTTATAAGAGAACTAATGAATCTAATGAACAAAGACACATCAGTTCTACCTTTAGCAGAACACTTATTGAAGCTTCTAGGTTCTAGGCATTCAAGCTATAGAGATGGTTAGACTCAGACTCTCTGGTCCCTTCAAGTTTAGTCCTTAGTTTCCGGGATCTTATTTCTCTGTATTATCTTGATTCTTTCACATCTTCTTTCAACTATGCTGATTACTCCCAAATCACTATCTCTAGCCCTAGTCCAATTATGGTGAACCTTTTAGAGACTGAGTCCCCAAATGGCAACCCTCACACTGCATGTGATCCCCCTTGCCCTCCCTCATCTTCATACATTGGACAGGGGAGGGAGGGTCATGTGAGAAATATCTTTAGGCTACATGGAGGGGGGGAGGGGAGCAGTCCCCTCTGGCATGCTCCAGTATGCTGCCAAAGATTTGCCAACATGTCCCTAGTCCTACGTCTCAAACTCTACCTGGGTTCTTCCTTGCTCCATCCAATTCAACTTGTCCACAGTCAGAGTCATTCAGAAGTAAAAGATTGTGTTAAGAGAAGACAAGTGACTGATTAAGTTCCGCATTTCTAGATGCCTTGTCAGGGTCAGCATTGATCCAGGATATAGTCATCAGCTCTGCAAGCTCAGGAAATTGATTTTATCAGTATACCAAGAGGAGACTGGATTTTGCCAAACTCATTTATTAAGACCAAACTCTTACGAAATGAAGTTATTGACCAGAATGCTAATTTATTAATGTAGTATGGGTGATAATTCTGACAAAATGTTCCTAATTATTGCTTAGGACACACCCTTGGGTGGTAGTGGTGGTAATAGTGTTGATGCATTGATACATGAAAGAAATCAAAATTGTTGGGCAAATAGAGAATGAAAATAGAATTGATATTCTCTTATAAAGTTGTATATTCTTAAAAAGATTATTTTAATCAAGTTTGATTATGATGATTAATTGCCTCTGTATGATGAAGGAATACTTCTGTCAATAATTATGGTCATGATAAAACCAATGCAACCAAGATTAGAAGGGAAGCAATAAATTGGGAAAAATCTTTATAACAAAAACTTCTGACAAAGGTATACTTACTCAAATATATAAGGAACTAAATCAATTGTACAAAAAAATTAAGTCATTCTCCAATTGATAAATGGGCAAGGGACAGGAATAGGCAGTTTTCAGATAAAGAAATCAAAACTATCAGTAAGCATATGAAAAAAGTGTTCTAAATCTCTTATAATTAGAGAAATGCAAATCAAAACATCTCTGAGGTACCACCTTATACCTAGCAGATTGACTAATATGACAGCAAAGGAAAGTAAATAAATGTTGGAGGGGATGTGGCAAAATTGGGACACTAGTACACTGCTGCTGGAGTTGTGAATTAATCCAACCATTCTGGATGGCAATTTGGAACTATGCCCAAAGGGCTTTTTAAAAGACTGCCCTTTGATCCAGCTGCTGGGTCTGTACCCCAAAAAGATAATTGGGAAAATATGTGTACAAAAATATTTATAGCTGCACTCTTTGTGGTAGCAAAAACAAAAAAATGTAAAATGAGGGGATGCCCTTTGGTTGGGGAATGCCTAAACAAGTTGTGATATCTGTTGGTGATGGAATACTATTGTGCTAAAAGCAATAATGAACTGGAAGAATTCTATGTGAACTGGAATGACCTCCAGGAATTGCTGCAGAGTAAAGGAAGGAGAACCAGGAGACCATTATCCACAGAGACAGATACAATGTGACACAATCAAATGTAGTGGACTTCTCTACTAGAAGCAATGCAATGATACAGGACAATTCTGAGAGACTTAGGAGAAAGAATGCTATCCACTTCCAGAGAAAGAACTGTGGGAGTGGAAACACAGAAGAAAAACAACTGCTTGATCACATGGTTTGATGGGAATATGATTGGGATGTAGATTTTAAATGATCACCCTAGTGTAAATATTAATAATATGGAAATGCATCTTGATCAATGATACATGTAAAACCCAGTGGAATTGCTCACTGGCTATGGGAGGGGGTAGGAGGAAGTGAGAGAAAGAATATGAATCATGTAACCATAGAAAAAATTCTAAATTAATTAATTAAATGAATAAATTTAAATTAAAAAAAGAAAAAATATGGTCATGAGTCTAATGATAATAATAACTCATATTTATGTAATGCTTTAAGTTTCCAATATGCTTTTCTCACAATAGTCCCATGAGGTTTGAAAGAAGAAAGAGAATAAAATTTTATTAAAGACCTAGTATGTGCCAGGCACTGTGGTAAGCTCTTTACAAATATTATTTATTTCATTTTATCATCACAACAAGCTAGGTCGTAGGTGCTATTATCCTCATTTTAGAGTTGGGGAAACAGAGGCAGACAACAGCTAAAGGATTTGCCAAGAGTCACCTGACTAGCAAGTGTCTGAGGCTGGATTTGACCTCAGTTCTTCCTGACTCAGGGAGCAAAACTTAATTTACCACTCTAACCAACCTGAAGAGTACTAAGGATAGTTGGACATTTTTGAAACAACATGCCTGGTACAGTGGAAGAAATCTCTGAATTTTGAATCAGAAAACTGGGGGTTTGAATCATAGATTTGCTACTTTCTGCCTGTGACCATGGACAAATCATTCAATTTTTTGGACTTGAGTTTTTTCATCTGCTTAATGATGGTGTTGAATGAGGAGGCTGTAGAGGAGGAAGCTAGGTGGCTCCGTGTTTAGAGCACTTGGCCTAGGATCAGGAAGACCTATATTTCAGACACTTATTAGCTGTGTGTCCCTGGGAGAATCACTTAAAAGACTTACTAAGTCACTTAACCTCTATTTGCCTTAATCCACTGGAGAAGGAAATGGCAAACCACTTTGGTATCTTTGCCAAGAATACTCCAGAGACAGTAGGTAAGAAGAGACACAACTGAATAACAACATGATATGAAACTTGGCAGCTAGATGGTGCAGAGAACAGATTGCTAGGTCTACAGTCAGGAAGACCCTGAGTTCAAATGTGACTTCAGACACTTACTAGTTGTGTAACCTTGGGGAAGTCATTTGACATGTTTGCCTTAATCCACTGCAGAAAGAAATGGCAAACCATTTAAGTATCTTTGCCAAGAAAATTCCATGGACAGAGGTCCACAGGGTCATAAAGAGTCAGACACAACTGAGCTACAATTACAACAAAGGATTTTAAAGTTAGGTGTGCCTATGGAGTCAAATCATGGCCTTGGGCAAGCCTTGGACAAATCTCTGAACCTTGGTTTTCTCATTCGTAAAATGAGAAGGTTGGACTAGATGATTTCCAACATCCTTTCTAAATCTCTGCTAATGCTAATGCTCTCCCTAGAATCTCTTCTTGATCTAAATCCCACAGCCTAATTTTCCTTTCTTTCAATATTACTCATCAGTAACCGAAATCTTCTGTCATTATATCACCCCCTCATGACAGACATTTATTTTCCACTAATGACATTTTATATTTATGCCTTCTTTTGTAGGGTGGTATCCAAAGCATTTTCCTAGTATTCAGAAAGCTTCCTTGTCTTACCAGAAACACTGTGACATGAGATCATGGAAGGAAGCTCAGAGGCTATCTGGTCCAACCTCTTTACTTTACAGATAAAGAAAGTGAGGCCAGTAGAAAATAAAGGATTTACCCAAGGTCACCCAGGTAGTAGGTAGTAGAGATGGGATTTGAACTTATGTCCTTAGACTCCAAAGTCAATTATTTTTATGTATGTTTGAAAATTATTGCCTAGAGAAGGTGATTTATACAACAGTATAATCCTATTCCTTCTAAGCTAATTATCACTAGCAGCAATTTCACTTTCTGCATTTGTCCCCATATTCTGGAAGATCTATTTGGAACCTGCTTTAAACTACTACAAGAATTTTCTTTTTCTAAAGTGGTGGCCCTTCCCAACTTCTCTACCAGCAGTGGCAGTAGCAGCATAGATGCTTATAGAGCACTTTAAGGTTTATGAGACATTTTATATATATGATCATATTTGAGCTTCACGTTGAGATCAGGATAGCCATTTTACAAATAAGGAAACTGAGGCTAATAAGGATCATTGTTTTAGAACTGGAAGGGGTCACCAAGAAGGTGAGTTTGCTCAGCAATGCCAAATGCTGACATCAAGAAATATGAGGTTAGTGCAAAAGGGTGTCATGAGAAGGTCATTAGTGACTTTGAAGAAAGTTGTTCCAGTCCTGGAGTAGGTACAGGAGGCAGATTGCAGGGGGTTGAATAGTGAGTGAGTAGTGAGGCAGTACAAGTGCCAAATGTGGTTTAATTTTTCTAGAATTTTGATTTTGTTTTAAATCCTTAACTTCTGTCTTAGAGTCAATACATAGTACCTGGGGTCTATGAACTTGTGCTTTCCTTCCTTCTTTTTTTTAAATATTCTGATAATTGTATTTCAATGAGACCATCTCCCTTTGTATTCTTAGATATTTTATTTTACGTAATTAAAATATCTGGAGCTGGGGTCCATAGGCTTTATCAGACTCACAAAGGGGTTCAAGGTCCCCCCACTCCCCAAAGGTTAAGAATACTTACTCTATGTGTTTGAACAATGGAGGGATGTAATCAAGTAGAGACTGAAGATGGAAAAAAAAGAGGATGGCAAATAGATCTAGATCATGGTAGAATTAAGGTTTGTGGGAATGTGATAAGTAGGTTAAAAGATAAACTTTAACAAGGAGGATAACCAACTCTTTATTTCAAATTGGAGAGATTATGCTAGAATGGAAAGACTGCTGGGTGACCTCGGTTTAAATCCTGTTACAGGCTCTAGCCAGCTGTGTGATAGAACAGTAAATCCTCTCTGGGCACACCTGTAAAATGAAAGGGTTGGGCTATAAGACCTCCAATTTCCTTTCTAACTCAGAATCTGGGATTCTGTAGAAAAGGTTATATAAGAACATTAAACGTTTTAGACTAGTGAAGTCAGAGAAGTTCAGATATCTTCTCAATAATAGAGATGAGCTGAGGTCAGCCAGTCAATAAACATTTATTAAGTGCATATTGTAGTGGCAGCTAGGTGACTCAGTGGGTAAAGTGCCAGAACTGGAGTTGGGAGGACCTGGGTTCCAATTTAATATCAAACAATTTTATGTTACCAGGGCAAATCACTTAACCACATTTGTCTAACTCTTGCCCTTCTGACTTATTTTTTAAAAATCTTTACCTTCCATCTTAAAATCAATACTGTGTATTGATTCTAAGGAAGAAGAGTGGTAAGGGCTAGGCAATGGGGGGGGGGGGGTCAAATGACTTGTCCAGAGTCACACATATAAAAAGTGTCTGAGTTCAAATTTGAACCCAGGACCTCTTGTCTCTGGGCCTGACTCTCAATCCACTGAGCCACCCAGCTACTCCAGTACTCCTGTCTTAAAGTTGTTACTTACAAAAAGTGAGGGTTAAAAGGGGGAAAAAGGACCTATTCTATACCAGGCATTGTTTTGAGCCCTGGTGATGCAAAGAAAAGGAAAACAAACAAAGAAACAGTTCTGATTCTCAAGGAACTCACAATCCAATGGGAAAGATGACATGCAGACAACTATGCAAAAGCAAAATATATACAAGTCAAACTTCAAATAATGAACAGAGGGAAGGCAATAGAATTCCAGGAGATAAGACAAGACTGCCTTAGAAGGTATGATTTTATCTGGGACCTTAAGGAAGCCAAGAAAACTTGGAGGTAGAAATGAGGAGAGAGAGCATTCCAGGAACAGGGAACAGGCATTAAAAATGCCTGGAATCAGGAGCTTGAAGAAAGATGAAAAGGTTTAAGAAGAATATTATATGGAATGTTATAGTCAATAGGAGAATAAAAGACTTGCTATTTCCTAGTGCAAGTCCATTGCTTGAATTTATAATGGACTTGGAAGCATTGTTATTCACTCAGTGGGGAGGACAGACCAGGAGGGAAAAAGAGAATGTCAGGTGGATAAGGGATTCAAAAGTCAAAGGGAAGACATTGCTGAAGTGGTTAGGAAAAGGGAGTAAGTTCTTAAGAGGTCTGAGAGATTGGGAGGACTAAGGAAGAATGAAGGAATTTAAGATTATAATGAGGATTAAGAACATAGAATGGTGGAATATAGAAGTAGGAGAAGTGAAAGATTAGGAGACTGTTTTCAAAGTGGGAATCTTAGAAGTCAAGATTTAGAAGGTAGCAAAGTTTTAAATGATGGCAAAGTTGAAGGTATGATTTACCTAAAAGATGCTGACGTGGAATGGAAATGGGTATCTTGGTTGCTGAGGAGTTCACATAGTTGAGCTTGGAGTCAGGAAAACCTAAATTCACATCTGGTTTCAGATCCTGTCAGTATAACCTGGGCTAGTAACTTAGCCCTTCTTTCACTCAGTTTCCTCATCTATAAAATGGGGATAACACTAGCATTCATATCCCATGGTTATTGTGAAGACCAAAGAAGATAATAATTGTAAAGAACTTAACACAGTACCTAGCACAAAGTTATATGAATGTTAGTTATTTTTACTATTATTCTCATTATTTTCAATATAGATACCTAAAGTTTCTAGTGATATCCTGAGAAAGGTTGGAGTGAAAAACGATGGGAGCCTGGTGATAAAGGTAAGGAAAACACTTCAGCAAGTTGGTTGGCAGATGACATGACAATGGTCAGGAAAGGGTGACATCCTTATATGACAGAAAGTTTAAAGAGAGGAGAATTCATTGAATGTTGGTAACTGTGATACAGGCTGGCAAGTGCCAGTCTGAAGAGTGTGAAACTGATCACCTCGACAGCGGAGGGACCCCAGGAGAGGGATCCTGAGGGGAGAAGACTCTAGAGGAGAGCAGTGAGGGTCTCTCAGTCTTGAGACATCAAAGAGAGAAGGCAGGAAAAAGACTTTCTCCTGAGGGTTACCCATTTTTCCTGCTAGTGACTGGAAATCCCGCCCCCCCCCCCAACCCTTCCCAATTGAAGGGACTTTCTAAAGAGAAACCTGAGCAGACTTTATCTCAGTTCCTGTTGCCCAGGGGTGACTCACACCTGAATTTCTCTCAGGGGGCTCAGGGTGCCAAGGCCGGAGTTCCCCCCACAAACTCGAGGAGGGAAGGGAAAGAGAGAGGGACCCCCTTTTCCCACTTTCCTTTTTCCATTCTTCCCTGCCCATTATTCTTTTTGTATTACCTGATTGAGTTGACATTAAAAGCTATCTGTTCCCCAAGTTGATTGTGAGTGAACAGATCAAGGGGAGACCTTTGGGTCTCGAGTAGTGGAGGGGGACAAGAGGGACAAGAGTGAATTGGGGAGAGCAGCTTTAGCTAAGGAGGGAAGGCAGAAGGGGGAAAATCTTCAAACCCCTTCTCCTCTCTCTGAGCCAACCCCGTGACATTTGCTGTCTCCCCTGAACTCCGCTTTGAGAAGGGGGTTATTCTCTCTTTCTCCCTCTCCATACCAAAAGTACAAACATCCCTTGGGGGGTACAAAAACTTTCCCTTCTTTTATATATATATATACACATATATATACACATATATATATTAAAACATAACAGAAGGAAGGTCTAAAAGTGGCAATGGAGAGTAAGTAGTGTGCCAATTTTGCTTTCAGGTTCCATGAATAGGATGTAGGGAGTGAGTGTCTTACCTTATGGAGAAGGCTCTTGGAAATACAGAAAAGCTAGATTTCATTCAATGGGAAGAAATGGAAAGAGGAAGAGATTTAGGATGAAGGATATTTAAAAGAGCAATAGAAATGCTTACACTTCTGAAGTTTGGGGTATCTAGGAGGGAAGCTGTACCTCCACATCAGGAGAAGGGTGATGCAATGGAGTTATGATAAATAGGAATGAGAGTAAGTATGAAGAGAGGTAGCAAGAAATGATTTGCCTCCAGTATTGAATACAGATGACAGGTATTAGAAGACTAAGGAATTGGAAAGTTAGAGAAGCACATGAGCCATACATAGGTCAGGCAAAGCTGACTAATGGAGAAGTCAGTAAAGAGCATCCATTTGCTCCTATTCCACCTTTGTTCCTGATTCTCTGGATTTTTTTCTCTCTTCTAAGTTCTGTAATTTCTCACCCTGGAAGATATCTTTTCCACCATATCTCAGCAGTTTTCTCTTTTGGTAAGATCTAGCTGCCTCTGTGATCTCTTTCTCTGATTAGTCAGTCCTAGGAATCTCCATTTTAAGGAAGTAAAGGAACTTCATTCATTCACTCTGTTCTCAGCTCCACTCCCAGTTGTTAAGACCTTTCTCCATGATGCTCTCAAATTGGTGTTTCTATTCCCCCATCCATCACACTTTTCAGTTTTCTTTTATATTCACATTCCATTAGAATATATGCACTTGAGGGCAAGGACTGTTATTCTTTCTGCTTGTATTTATTTTACTAGGGCTTAACACAGTGCTTAGCACATAGTAGTGTTTAATAAATGTTTGTTGACTTGACTTTGTAATTCTATTTAGAATGATGATGTGACAGTCCCTTTTCATAGTCTAAGTTTGTGGAAAGGCAACATGGTGCAGTGGAAAGGGCATGAGATTAGGAATAAGATCTGGGTTCAAGTTCCAGCTCTGCTATTTAATGCTTGTGTGACCTTGGGAAAGCCAATTAAATGCTTTTGACCTGAATTTTCTTATCTGTAAAATATTAAGGGGTTAGATCTGATGATCTTTAAAGCCATCTCCACCTCTAAACCTTGGTCTTAAAATGCTGAGGTTCCATTCTTTTCCTATGTCAACTTCTTGTAATTATACCACTGGGAAGGGTTGAAGGTGGTCAAGGAAGAAAAGGATGGAAAACAGCTAAAACCATAAATTAATTTCCATAATCATATATGTGCAATGCACATATATATCACAAATTATGCAAGAATATATAAATATAAACATGTATTATATATTTTACCCATAATTCACAATACTATATAATGTATATAAAACAATAAATATATAATGCAATATATTTATATATATTATTACCTACTCTCTTTGCCATATGACATGTCATTTAATTATAATGTAATATAATTATGTTATTACATATACATTATACTATAATATAATTATATGGCTCTGGAGTATGACCACCTCTGATGCTCACTTCCCATGCGATCTAACTTTCCTATATCCTATAATTTGGTCTCCTAATTTGCAAAATGAAATATAGATGTTTAGCTTTAGACCAATGTTCCTATGAATTATGATAATCATATAATATATTGATCTAAAGTCTCCCACCTAGGATTCTCAAGCAATATACTACTCTATTTATTATCTCAGCAAACTCAAGGAGGGCAAGGAGTTTGGAGGAGACGACAGATATTTTAGTCCACCCAAGCCCTAAGATCACCCCAAAGATCCTGTGAGGAAGAAAACCTGCAGCATTTATCTAAGGGTAGAGCGGATGGGAAAAATACTCCCTTAAATCAGCTGCAAAGTAGCAACAGCTGGCTCTGGAGTGCTGTGGGTGAGGAGGGAGGAAAATATCTCAGAGAGTCACATCCAAGGGGGGAAGCAGCTGGGTCAGAGTGGGTGGGGGAGGAGTATGCAAATCCACATGGAAGATAATCTCGTGAGGATAATCACAAATTTACAGTAATGAGATCAATAGTAAAAAGATGGTGCATCTTCTTCCTTTTCTTTCTTCGGCTCTCAGAGGAATCCTGAAAACCACAGATTACTCTGAAAACTGTCTGACCTTTCCGACACTTATCTAACCCATGTAATGATAATACTCAACATTTATGTAGGATTCGGTAGTTGTTGAGTTTAAGCATGAATGGGATGAGTCATGTGATTTCACACAGTCATGTGGTATGCATATTTACTCCTTGTATCAGACAGTCGGAAAGGTAACATCTTATCTGAAGCGCCAGGTTAGAAAAAGTCTCCAACTATTACTCAAAGCTTTGTGACATTTGTTGGAGGAAGAGAGGATATCCAAGGGAAAAGAAGCAAAACAGGAAAGAATGGGGAAGGTTTAAACACACCCATATTTATTTTCAGGCTTCTCATGTTGGCATCACTTCTGGACTTACTGGGCATAACTGGTTGCCTCCTCAGCTGAGGAGACTGAGCTTGGCATGGAGCACCTTACTCAATGGAGCGATCACTGCCCATCACTATCTGTCTCCTCCGTGCACTGGGCATAGATTTTTCATTTCACACATCACTCGAAGCTTGCTGCTGAGGTTTTTCTGAGGCAATAGCCAACTTTAATAATAATAAAAAAAAGCAGATCAAATTGCATATTACAGTCAAAGGGTGGCACATATAAGGTAGATGCATACTGTAATTTTTATTACACACATAATCGGACCAAGAAGCCATGGTGCATTGGGCACTGCCAATAAAAATGAATGAAAATAAACTCTACACATTGCAAATATGCTTCTATCAGATTAGCAAACAGCCACTCACCCTGGGTGGGGAACAGATTAATCTTGGTAAATAGTAGCAAAATAAATGAAACTAAGATTCTTTATCAGTCTAGGAGATAGGCGACTTCTAAGGAGAGCACTGGCTGATCGCTTTTTTGTGAACTGGGATTTACTTGCTAGTCTTATACTATATTGATAGGGGTTTTAAGAAAATGCATACATATAAGCAACCACTATGTTTATCTGCATTGGAAACTATGACTATATATTTGAAATGTCTTTCCTTTCCTTTCCTTTCCTTTCCTTTCCTTTCCTTTCCTTTCCTTTCCTTTCCTTTCCTTTCCTTTCCTTTCCTTTCCTTTCCTTTCCTTTCCTTTCCTTTCCTTTCCTTTCCTTTCCTTTCCTTTCCTTTCCTTTCCTTTCCTCTTCTTTTTTGTTTTTAAAAATCCTTATCTTCCACCTTAGAATCAGTATTATGTATTGGTTCTAAGGCAGAAGAGTGGTAAGGGCTAGGCAATGGGGGTTCAGTGATTTGCATAGGGTCACACAGCTAGGAAGTGTTTGAGTCTAAATTTGAACCCAGGACTTCCTATCTCTAGGCCTGACTCTTTATCCACTGAACTATCCAGTTGCCCCCAGATACTTGAAATGTATTTTAAAGAATAAGGAGGTTCACTGTGAGCTTGTGGTTTTGTTTTTTGAACAAGCCGTGGCATCAAGGGTTTGTGATGCTTCAAATGATTGCCAGTTTTGATGACTTTCTGGAGTGCATTGTATTTCCCAAGTTCCTACCATTCATGGACTTCCATATAACAATATCAAACAATTTATTAACATTTATTAGAACCTATTATATGTAAGGCACCAAGCTAGGTGTGGAGAATATGAAGATGAGAAGGTCTTGTCCTCGAGACACTTACCACAAAAGTCTAAAATATTAAAAATTTGACCACTTTCTACTATATGCCTCAAACTTAATACCCAGTGTTCAGATGATTACATGTGTTGGTAGCTGAATTTCAGATTCAGGTTTTCTGTCTCAGTAACACATTGTCTCTTTTCCAAAAATACGTTATCATCCAAAAATTAGGTGAGATTTTAACACTTGGAAATTTTCTGATAGTATAATTAGTATGCTATCTCCGGCTAAGATTTAATTTTTACTCTTCTGACATAATAAAACACTCTAGTCTTAAATATATGATCAATAATTGTTTTATTTCACCAGGCCCAAAGATATGTATTGAGATGACATGGAGGTGACTCCATGTTCTCAAAGTCTATATCATACTATAAAGCAGAATTCAAGTTCCAATAAATTCTATCATACTTGGGTAATTATGTGCAAAATAACATGTTTCACCCAAACTCATCCTTCAACCAAACACCCCTATTTCTATTGAGATATCACCCTTCTTATAGTCACCTCAGATTTGAAACTTAGATTCATCTTTGGCTTCGACCTCCTTAGATCCCCATATCCAATCAGTTGCTAAATCCTTATATTTATTTCTGCAATCAATCCCTTCAGCCCATTCACAGAGCTCTCATCACTTTATACCAACAGGCTCTTAATTGCTTTCTCTGCTCCCAGACTCCTTTTTTCCAATCCTTTCTCTTTAGAACTGTCAAATTGAGGCTCTTAAAACATATCTGATCATGTCACTCCCCTTCTTAAAAATTTCAGTGGTTCCCTATTGACTCTGGGATAAATTCCCAGTTTCTTAGTTTGAAATGTAAAGACCTTAAAAATATCATTCCTATTTTTCCAGTCTTATTTCAGGTCCCTTCCATTCATGCATTCCCTCTTCCATGCAAACTTTTTAAAAAATTTTTTTAGTTTTCCTCATGTATTATCATTATCCTGCCTGTTGTTTTTTTTTCTCATGTGATTCTCCCATCTCAGGAATGCATTATCCTCTCAGTTCTATTTTGTAGTATCTCTAGATTCCATGAAAACAAAACTCAGGGGCCACCGAAGTGGTCCTTGATATACTCCAAGGTCAATAGCATTCTCTTCTTGAAAATTTTTAGTATTATTTTGTATAGAGATATGTGCTGGATCAGTGATTTTGTTGATATAGAAATCTCTCAGATCAGGACACTCACCCTCTTACTATCTAGACTTACTTTGAGTATCTATCTAACTAACTTACTATCCTACTAATTTACTATTAGTATCTATCTTACTGCTGGAAAGCAGGTTGAAACTTTCTAACAAACTAATAATCTTGGAAAGTTGCCTGGAGCATTGAGAGGTCTGGGCTTGAGTCAAAGACTTTGAAACAATTTATCTAGTCAGTACCACTTGTTGACTCTCATTATATATAGGTATATAACAAATTTTTGTTTTATTTATACATTTTATTTATTTGTATACATGTTGTATTGTCCCTCTTATCCCCAGAACAGAGCAAACTTTTTGAGGGCAATGGTTGTATTGCTTTTGCTTTTGTATCCCCAGAACCTAGAATAATTCCTGGCATATATTAGGGACTTAAATGTTTGTTGAATATAATTGAATTAGAAAAGATTCGAGTATGGTATTGGAAACAGACTATATCTTCTCTCTGAGGACTAGCCTAACTATGGAGAGACTCATCACCAATAGCCTAGCCACTAGTTAGTGGCCTTGGGTCTTGGCAATCCATGACCCAAAAGAAAATGCAAAATAATCTTCAGTCATTTATAGCTTCTTTTAGATAGTGAAGTGGGAGAGAAGGGAGCAGTTTTGCTAAGAATTGTATACTTATTAGGTAATTTATATATTATATATAATTTAACTATTAGGTGAGATTTAACTGAATGTGAGATTCTCACCTGATAATGTTAACTATTAGATGCCATATTACTGGAAGAACTGAAGAAAATGAAAGACTAGGGAAAGCCATAAGGAGGTTAAGATGGATTTCCTGTAAAAGATTTGGAGGTGAAGCGTTTGATGATGCCTAAAATCCCTTCTAAATGAATATAGCAACAGTTTTTGATTATGAGGAGCTGAATCAGAAAATGAGTTCCGTTTATTTAAAATTTCTAGTTAACTGAAGATTAATCATATCACTTTTTTAGACCTGTTGATGAAAAATCATGAAAGAAACATTGTAAGTTTAATGTTTAAGAATAGAGAATGGGGGGCAGCTATTACTGCACAATGCTATAGAAAGTAAATGAGGGAAGTTCTGAAACCAGGATAGACATTGAAAGTAGACTAAAAAAAAAACAAAACCAAAACACTCCTACCTTCTGTCTTAGAATCAATACTATGTATTGTTTCCAAGGTAGAAGAACAGTAAGGGCTAGGCAATGATGGTTAAGTGACTTGCCCAGGGTCACACAACTAGGAAGTGTCTGAGGCCAGATTTGGGATTTGGACCCAAGAACTTCTTTCTCTAGGTCTGCCTCTCAATTCACTGGGCCACCTAGTTGCCCCCATATACTTTGACTATTCTTGATATCACTTTGTTTGGTTGTCATTTTCCTCTTTTCTCTAAAAATTGAGTACAGAAAAATTTCAGTGAATTAAGGGTTCTGCTGTGTTGGATTTTGATTGAGATTTGACTTTATTATTGAACTATTGGAGGCTCTACCAGATAGGATAGAGGGTAAACTGAAAGAGGGAAGTTATGTGTAAAATATTATAGAAGCAATATAATCAGTCTTTCTCTTTTTCTCTCTCTCTCTTCCAGCAATCCTTAGGAAAAATAAAGTCAGGGATATTAAAGAGGGAATATTTCTTTTAAAAAAAGGACGCTGAATGCAGATGCATTCTACAAAAAGAATACAAGTAGTTATGAAGCTGCTAGATGCAAATTGGCAGATGGCCAGTCACTAGTATTCAAGCTTGTTGTCATCAAGAACATGTAGACTAATGATGATGATTTGCAACCCAGTTGTCCTACCATGGCATAATGTGCACAGGACTCATCAGCAGATGAAAGAGAAAGCTCCAGCTAAATTCTAAACACAAGCAAGCTTAGAGTTTAGTTACTGTCATTCCTTCTCTGCTCCAAGTCTTCCCAAACAGTGTATCTTACTAGTTCCTACACACCTCTGGTCTATGAGCAAAGTGAAAATGAAGATGGATCACAGAGCCAAAATAAACCATGAAGGTTAGCAAAGAATAAGAAACTCAGTTACTTTGTGAAGAATTAATCAATTCTAATTTTTAAAATTGAGGCTGATCTAGTGGGTATAGCATAATAGATAGAGAACTGGTCTTGTATAGCGAATTGGAAGACCAACCTTTGCTCATTGATATTATTGACTATGTGACCATGGGATACAAGCTCTCAGTGCCCAGATACTGTCAAGTAGATGAGTCGCTCATATGGAGTTTCCAATCTGGTGTCCCTGCCCCCCGCATGCCAGTGGAATTACTGATCTGGATCCACCATCCCTCAAAAAAAAAAAAATTAAAGAATTATGATAATACTTTAGAGTCATGGGATCCTAGATCTGAGGGCTTATAGTTGAAACTCTTCATTTTACAGATGTGGAAACCATGACCAAAGGAATATCAGTGATTTGGCCAAGGTCATATAGGCAGTAACTTGAATTTGGGTCTTCTAATATGTTCTTTCTGCTATACCAAAGAGTCTCACCATTATGATAAACATTAATCATAAAATCATAACTAGAGAGAATGGATTGTATACAAGGGTGCTTCTGACCTTATGTGTAATGTTGGATTAACTGAAAAAGGACACAGTCACCTACATGAGCAATTGCTGAACTTTATGTTTTACAGCTCCCCAGAGTACTTTCCAAAATGTATGTCTGTTTTCTAAGCTGTTGAGAAGTAGGATTTACTTTTCCATCTCTGTACTTCAGGGTTATGAGGGGGTGGTCAAGGGGGACCACCACAAAATCAACTTCAGATGCAAATTCTTTGTATTGTTAAAATGTACATAGGACATGCATTTATTTAAGATAGCCGGGTGAAAGGATATCAGTAAAGGACCAGTGAAAGAATATTGAGCCTGGAGTCAGCAGGATTTGAGTTCAAATGTGATATTCATTAGTTGTGTGATTTGCAGAGCAAATCACTTAACCTCTGCCTGCCTCAATTTCTTCACCTGAAAAATGGGAATAATAATAGCATCTACCTCTTGGGGGGTTGTGAGGATAAAATAAAATATTTATAAAATGTTGGGCAAACCTTAAAAGACTTTCTAAAGGCTAACCATTATTTTATATGTGTATGCATACATAATATGTTATATATTTATTATATACAAATGCATATGAGTATATAAATATATATGTATATACATGATATATCTGAAGCTCAACAAATATAACAACACAGCATTTTTATGTTCATATTACACAGAAACAAAAATGCATACTTTGGGTATAAGTACGCCCATAACTTGAGAGATTTAAGTACTCTCCATGTGTAGGACACACAGCCATGAACATTTCCTAAATGCAGGAGCACACGTCCCTCCCACATGCCAGTAAATAAAAATGTGAAATTACTTATGTTTGATAGATCTACCCAAAATTGGATGACTGTTTTGCACAAATTAGATCTTTATATTTTTCACCTTACCGATTATTAATTTTTATATACACACGTGTGCATATATATTCATGTGTAGATACACATGTACACATGCATTTGTACATATAAGTATGCATAGATCTATGTATCTAAATGTGTAAATTTTTTTGGCAACACACTTAAGTGCTGAAATTCTTTAAAGGATCTATGTAACCTCACTGATGTGAGATGGCTTTGATCTGTGATTTTCTTGGTGAAAAACCTGAAGTAGCACTAATCTGTCTAATGGTTATAGTTTAAGACCTAAGATATTTACTAGCTATGGGACCACAGGCAAATCCCTTAACCTCTTTGAACGTCAGTTTCCTCATCTGTAAAATGGGGTTGAACCATATGACGTCTAATGTTCTTTCCAGCTCTGAATTCTATGATTCTGTTGCCTCCTGTCTTGACCATCAGGTAGGACAAAGGTCTTACTATCTAAGCTGTAGCATCTCCCCTACCAGACAGGGATTGTCTAGGATCAAAGGGTACCTCCTCACTCCCACAAGAGGATAATCTACTCAGCAGTGGAACAAACCCTGGGGAAGAGGTGACCTCTTACACAATAAGGAAGGTGACTATCTCAACCATACTTCCAGGATATGACCCCTACCTTGACCATTAGATAGGACTAGGGACTTGCTATATGCCTTGTCACAACATCCTTGTTTAAAGAATGCCAATCAACCAACAATTATCATTGCTTCTGCTCCTGTAAAGGTGGTGATAACATCCTTTCCTTTTTCTTTTATTAATAGAATTTATGTACAAATGCCTCAGCCCCCTTCTCCCCTTCTTGCATCACAGAAGGCATCATCTGGGATACAGATATGTGTATACAAATTGTGTCTTTCATGTTTCCATTTTCCAGTTCATTCTCAGTAGATAACATTCACAAGTTATTCTTCAAGTATTATATCTGTAGCTGCATGTAATGTTTTCTTGGTTTTACTCATTTCGATAATATCCTTTTCTATGACTTCAGTCACAATCTGTGAAATTCTGAGTTGCACACTACTGAGGCAGAAACTCCATTCCTTATTAGTCATTCCCTAAACCCTTATCTTAACATAAGTCAGTCCTGTCCCTGTGCCACCTTTCCTTCCCATTCTCTGTGCCCTATGGAATCCCCATTATATTAGCAATTTGAGTAGAAAACTATATATCTTTTCTTTTTACAACCCTTACTTTCTATCTTAGAATTAATACTGTGTATTAGTTCTAAGGCAGAAGAGTGGTAAAGGCTAGGCAATGGAGGTTAAATGAGTTACCCAAGGTTATGCAGTTAGAAAGCATTTGAGGCCAGATTTGAATCCAGGATATATTCTATTTCCAAGCTTGGCTCTCTCTCCCCTGAGCCACCCTCACTGACCCTCTCCTTAATTTTCAATTTCTTATCATCAACTAAGTCCTTCCCTACTGCTTAGAAACATGAACACATTTTCTCCATCTTTAAAAATGAACAACCCTTACTTTAACTTATTAATCCTGAAGGTAATCTTTTTTGTCTCATTTTCTTAAAGAATCACAAAAAATCAATCTATATTTATTGCTTCAATTTCCTCACATACCACTCACTTCTTAATTCCTTAGAAATCTGTATTCTGACCTTTTCACTAAACCAAAATACCAATTTATTGCCAGATGTAATGAGCTTGCCTCAGTCCCAGTTTTTCTTGATCTGCCTGTATTATTTGATTCTTTAGCCCATCCATCTCTCTTTCTTGAGTTTCCATGATTATAACTTGTCTAGCCACTCTTTCTTGATCTCCTTTGCTGTATATTATTCTTAGCCATCCTGTTTGTGGATGTATTCTAAAGCTTTGTCCTGACTTGACTTGACTTCTCTTCTCTTCTCTTCTCTTCTCTTCTCTTCTCTTCTCTTCTCTTCTCTTCTCTTCTCTTCTCTTCTCTTCTCTTCTCTTCTCTTCTCTTCTCTTCTCTCCTCTCCTCTCCTCTCCTCTCCTCTCCTCTCCTCTCCTCTCCTCTCCTCTCCTCTCCTCTCCTCTCCTCTCCTCTCCTCTCCTCTCCTCTCCTCTCCTCTCCTCTCCTCTCCTCTCCTCTCCTCTCCTCTCCTTTCCTCTTCTCTCTCTCTCTCTCTCTCTCTCTCTCTCTCTCTCTCTCTCTCTCTCTCTCTCTCTCTCTCTTTCCCTTTCCCCCCATCTCTCCCCATCTCACTTTCACAAGTTGAACCATCATTTCTGTGAAGATGGTTCCTATATGTGTATATTCAGACATCAAAAACATCCCCACTTTCTCTGACTTCCAGCTTTCCATCAACAATTGCTTCCTGTTGTAATTTCTGTTGAGTTCATGACTTTCTTTTCAATTACTCAGTTTAACTTTGGAGTTATCCTTAAATTTTCACTCTTTCTCACACTTCAAATCTAAACAATAGACTAACCAAGTCAATCTATTGCCTGTATAGGCATATAGCCACCACTCTAATTCTGTACCTAATTACCTCTACCTGGACAAATACAATCACTTCCTCATTGCTCATTCATCTTCTAGGTTCTCTCTTATCTATTCCTTCATCTAGACGCTAAATTGATATTCTTAGAGCATAACTCCATTGCCATCCTGCTCCAAAAGTTCCAGTGGCTCCCTCTTGTCTCTTAAGTTAAAATGAAAACTCTGCTGCATGGTTTTTAAGGCCCTTTTAATCTGATCCACTAATTCTATTGTTGGGAATAAACCTTGAAAGTGTTATTAAAAAAAACAACAACAACTAAAAATAGTTATTTGTTCAAAGATGTTTATAGAAGCATTATATATAATTGGAAAAAAAAAAGCCTAGAAGCAACCTAAATGTCGAACAATGGGGGAATGGTTGAATAAATTGTGGTACATTAATGTAATGGAACACAATAATGCAATTAAGATTGACAAGTTTGAGGAACATAAGGAAATATGGAAAGATCTTTATGAAATAATGTAGAACAAAAAACACTCAGAACCAGAAGAACAGACTAGACACTAATTACAGTCATATAAGAAGAAAAGTTAATGGGAACAAATGGACAAACAAAGAATCTTGATGGAGACAGAGTGACTGAAAAGTTTTTATGACATTTTATGGATTAATTGTATTTATCCAATTTCTTTTATTCATGTTCAGAATTGAGCAAATTATGTGAAACAGAGAGAGATAGGGTATGATCTTTGTTTTATTTATGGGTTAAAGAAATTTTCTGCTATTTATGATTATATTTATTTTATATTTCTGATATAACTATTATATCTCTATATTTATATAACCATTATAATATATTATTTTATTGATTCTTAGCTATAAAATGAATAATCTACCAATACTGATGCTGTAACATTTTAATTAAAAGTTAATTTGTGTAGAGGAGCTTAATTGTTCTTTATCACTTACAGCTTGGGTATTATGTATTTTACTTGTTATGTTGCTTATGATAAATCATTTAAAACTAAATTCCTTAGTCTAGCCTTTATAGTTCTCTACTCAGTGATTCCATCTTATTAAGCTTACTTTTCATAAAAAGATGATTAAAGTGGAGACAATTCTTAGTCTTCTACAGGAGAAAGTTGACAGGAAGAAAACCAAGGACAGCGCTTAACAGTCTTAGATTTCTATACACACTATGTACAAATATATAAAAATATATGTGAGTGTACATTATACACATATATATGTAGTATTCCACATATTTCCCTCAATTCACCATGTGCTTACAGGTTGGGTCCCCAGAAGGATGACAACCTTGGTTCTAGGGGTGCCTTACAGGTTTTTTTCAGTTGTTCAGTAGTCACTGACTCTTCCTAACACCATTTTTTAATGGACTTTTCTCATCAAAGACGCTGGAATGGTTTGTTTTTTCCTCCTTCAGTGGATTAAGGCAAACAGAAGTTGTGTCTTTCCCAGAGTCATAGAGCTAGCAAATGACTGAATCTAGTTTTGGACTCAGGTTTTCCTGACCGGGCTCAATGCTCCCAGTGTTGACACCTCCTTGTAGGTACCTACTCTTAAACCTATAGCTTCCAAGCCCCTACTGGTGAGTTTTCCATTAAAAATCAGCCAAGAGAATGTGGTACACTGAACAACGGTATTGTAATGTGATCAGTTGTAAATAACTTCTTATTAAGGAGGCAAAGATCTAGTACAACTCCAAGGGACACATGACAAAAAAGAATATTCATCACCAAATGAACAGATGGAGTCTGAAAGCAGCTTGAAATATACCATTCTTCACTTTATTTCCTCCATGAATTTTTCTCTAATGTAAATATATGTGTCCTGCTTTACAAATATGTATTATATGATAATATATGTATGACCTATATCACATTACCTGCCTTTTGGGCATGGGGGAGAAGAAAAAAAAAGAGGATGAAGCAGATTTCTGGACATAGCTAATGTGAGCATGTTTTCTTGGACAAGACTATAACAAATTCTAAGCATTATAATATTTTGTTTACATGCTATATTATGTTATATATATTAAAAATAAGTGGGAGCTTTAAAAAGTCAGCTAGTAGAAATCATTACCTTGAACCAGATAAATAATTAAAATAGCATAGCAGGAATTGTAGCTACAAAGCATTTTTCCTTAAAACCTGGAAAATACTCTCCCATAAATGCACATTATACCAGTTGTGAGGGAAGGCACAGACTTTTACCACAGTGATAGTGAGACATATATGGGAAGCACATAAGACGAAACAACTGATGCTTTTGGTATTTAATTGGAACAGCTAGTTAGTACAGTGGATAGATACCAGGCCTAGAGTTAAGAAGACCTGAGCTGAAATCTAGCCTCAAATATGTACTAGCTATGTGACTGAGGGCAAGTCATTTCCTTCTGTTTGCCTCAGTTTCCTAATTTGTAAAATGAACTGGAGAAGCAAATAGCAAGCCACTCCAGTATCTTTGTCAAGAAAACCCCCAATGGGGTCACAGTGATACAAACATGACTGAAAAATGACTAGCAACAACAATTGATGTCTTTTTTTTTTCTTATTGTAGAATCCTCATGCAGCTTGACTAACAATTACCTGAGCTAGTTTTCTCCTGAATCCACAATTAGCTCTTTGCTGTCAGGGTTCACACTTCTTGAAATGGCTTCCTCCCTCAAATTATTACCTCTCAAGTCCATAATGATTGTTTTTCTATGTATATAGGAAAGGCAGAGTTGATCAGAATATCAATAATAAATTAATGAGGTGGAGAAAGGAACTAGTTTATTAAGTGACAGGGATTGTTTTAAATCTTTTACAAATATCATCTTATTTTATACTCACAATAACCTTGGGAAGTAGGTGCTATTATTGCCTTGGTTTTATAGTTGAGGAAAAAAAGTGAGACAGGTAGATGTTAAATGAGTTGTCCAAGGTGACACAACCAGTAAATGTTTGAGGTCAGATTTGAACTCAGGTCTTTCAGACTCCACACCTAATTCTGTATCCATTGTACCACCTAGCTGGCTGCCACCTAAGAATAACTCTGTTTTTCCTTTATGTGATCTATAGAATATTAGGTTTTACTTTCCTTCATTATATGTCCCTTTCTTCCTACCCTTTTCTGACCGGTTGTTTCAGATGCTTCTTCAGGTTCTGTTCTTTATACTTGATATATTTGGTCAGGCAAGGTTGTTGATATCGGAGTCTTCTGAAATATGTTTCCCTCTATTCTCTAGTTTGGGTTTGGAGACATGTGCTAAAGAGCCAAGTACCTGTCTTCTGTGCTCTTTCCAGTTATCTCTTTTCTCATGGACTTCAGATCTTTTCCTCTGTCACTGTAGACTTGATATCACAGCCTGAAAGAATTCCCTTTCTTCCTTTAGGCTCTCAGATAGCAAAGACTCCTTTCCCTCTGGCTTTCCAAGCTATCTCTTCCCTAGGGTTTTGGGATGTCTGACTGCCTCTGTCTGTCTGCCTCTCTCTTGTCTACCACCTTATGGAGATTTCAAAACTTTGTTGGACTATCTCCAGGGGAAAAAAATCTCCTTGCTGGATTTTCATTTCTTTTGCTGATCCCGGATTTCCTATCTGCCAATTAGAAAATCAAGATTACTTCTAGATGGAAAATCTCCTCTGGCTCTGAATCTTTATATTCTCATGCCCAACTCTGAGCTCCCCCTCCATTGGACCTCCATATGTGACCTCAGGACCAGTAGAGAGTAGACACTAGGTCTAAGCTATTGACTCCACTCACTTCACAATTCTCATTAGACTGTACCTGACTGATGTACTGACCTCCATTCTTAGGGAAATAGCCAACTCTAGTTGAAGCTTTAAAAAAAGGGGAAAAAATCCAGCCTTAAGCAGACAGTTCATAGGAACAGAGTTTTTTTTTGTCATAGTCCGATACACACTAAAGAGTCTGAAGCAGAGTCTATTTTAAATATTGAATGTCAACCTTAGTGACCTATTGTAAAGATTGTGAAACTGGAAGCAGCCCATTCAGATTGTAAAGGAAGTGTAAAGAAGTCTTCTTCAGGAGATAGGGATTTATTGTAATGTATTGCAAGCATAGAGCGGTTAGCCATTGGTTGGCCAAAGAATCTCTCCTCATTCCCCTTGTAGCCTTTAAACCCTGCGACAGCAGAGTCAGTAGAGTTAGCCTTGGGAGTGAGTGAGCCATGGGATCAAATTGAGGAATGAAGAGGAATAAGCCCTGGGAACCCAGTGAATTGACATGTCCTGCAGAGATTCTGGACCCAAAACAGAAGAGTAAGAGGACCCCATAAGAAGACTTCATGGGCCTTTCAGTGCTAGAAGCGGGATTTGTCTTGGCCCGTCTCTTTCCTACATGGGCGCCTTTCTAATAGTATACTTGTGCGTTTTTGTAGGTGTATGCCTGTTCTTCCCAATGACTACCTATATTTATTGTGGGAGAGTGTACTCGAGGTTGCCTGGGATAATGTTGTTCCTACTATTCATGCTATACTATTCCAGTAAATGTTTTTGCTGGGAACTAATTGCATCAACTGTGTGACTAGTAAAGGAGAGGGTTTCTAAGCTAAAGGTTCAGAAATTCAAACCAACAGATCACTGTAATGCGTGGTTCCTCCTCCCCTAGGCAGCCCAAACTTCAAGTGCAAGTTGGGTAGCCCTAGACAGGGCATTATGTACAAATAATGATAGATACACAGAGAAGACAAACACAAAGTTCTGGGAAGTCTGAGGAAGGATAGGGGCACTCCTGGTGGTGGTGGGGACCAGTCAAGATTTTGTGGAGAAGGGAGAACTTCAGCAAAATTGTGAAGGAATTTGCTAGGTAGTAATGATAGGGAAAGAGGCAGCTAGAGAGCACAGGGGAGTCATGAAGTAATGAGTTCGAATCCAGATCAGATATTTGTTAGTGATGTGACCCTGGGTAAATCACTTACCCTCTGTTTGCCTTAATCCACTGGAAAAGAAATGGCAAACCACTCTCATACCTTTGCCCAGAAAACCTCATGGGAAGTATTGGTGTGCCATGGTTCTTGGGGTCACAAAGAGTTGTATGCAACTGAACCCCAACAATAATGATGGAAAGAGCATTGCAGCAGATAGGGAAGAATAAGGGGGAAAGTATGGAGATGGGAAAAGATGCAGCAAGTATAAGAATAGCAAAAGGTCATTTTAGCTGCATCACTGAGAATGTGGAAGGAATGAATGTGCTTTATATCTCTGGTTTCTTCTCTCTGTGTATGAAACTGAATGTGATTTTATATATCTGGACTCAGTTTTTTCCTCTGTAAAGTGAGGGGATTGAGCAGATTAGATGATCTCAGCATGGTACAATAATAAGAGTGATGGAACTAGGATCAGAGGGCCTCCCTTGGTTCAAAGCCCAGATCCGCCACTTACTCTCTAGGTAAGTCACAACCTCACTGGAGTTTAGCTTGGTGCATGTGGGTCTGCACGCCTAAAGTGATAGTTCTGAAGCCTCCTCCTTTAACATTCAGAAAATTAATACAATTAGTTGCAGACAAAGACATTTACTAAAGTGGTATAATACATAGAATAGTAACAAAATATTCTCTCCCTAAACATTAGTTTTGTTGTTCAGTCTTTTCAGTCATATCTGCCTCTTTGTGACCCATCTAAGGTCTTCTTGGCAAAAATACTAGAGTGGTTTGCTATTTCCTTTTCCAGTTTATTTTACAGAGGAGGAAACTGAGGCAAACAGGAGGAAGTGACTTGCCCAAGGTTGCATAGCTAATAAACTTCTGAATCTGGATTTGAATTCAAGTTTTCCCAACTCCAGGTCTGGCACTCTGTCCACTCAGACACTTTGCTGCTCTAATAATTCTTTACTTTCTCATAAATATACATAGTCAGTGGAAAGAGGATAAAAACACAGGCTATTCAAGTAGAGATGCATATAGACAGGGGTAAATTTACATTTTGCACTTCATAAAGTTTGTGGGTTGTTTATTGTTGCCCTAAGAAGTGATCTTGTCCTAACCCATTGTTTCTCTGTGAAAAAGTGCTCCAGTTTCCAAAGTCCTCATCTTACAAATGCCAAAAGGGAAAAGTAGAGTCAGAGACAGAATGAGGACCCAAAGAGACTCTAAGGCTCTTTTGGTTATTCCATTCGACCCCTCCACTCAATGGGTGGAGGGTCTGGGCAGCATATCCTGGGAGAGAAAATGGTAGGGAGAAGTATGCTGGAATGGGAGCACAAGATTGGGCCACTCTAGACTTCCATAGCTTTGCTTCCTAAGAGCCTATGTGTTGAGTAATGAAAAACTATTGGAGTTGGCATCAGGAGTGCTGGGAGTGAGTCCTGGTTCCATTGGTTACTGCTTATACAGCCAGGGGTAAATCGCATAATCTTTCCAAACTGAGGTTCCTAATCTAAGCACTGCCACGGGATTTGTGCAACTTAATTCCACAGAGTATTAGGAGAAAATTAAGGTCACAAAATACCCGTTAAATCTATTTCAGTGAGAGTGACCGGTGCAGGTTTGTGAAGAGTTGGTGGTGTGCTAGACGCCAGAGGATCCCAGATCGCCCCAAAACAACTCAGCAAGTATCTAAAAATTGCTCCGAGAGAACAATGACAGTGTAATCCCAAGAGAATCAGCTATAAACTTCCCTGGCCAATTCTGGACTAAACTAAAAGATTGTCTGTCCGAATCCTGAATAAGTTCTGAGCAAAGAAAATATTAGATTAAGAAAAGGACTAGGTGAAGAGTACAACTACCAGGGCCCACAGCAGGGGCCAGGGCCAGGGTGATGCCCAGCACAGGATGATTCAGGGGCCCTCGCTACTGAAGGAGACAGGACCAGACCAGCATCCAGGAAGCCTCAGCCTAAACCACAGCAGGAAACAAGGCCAGACAAGTCCTGCCGAAGGCCAGGACGAGTCTTAGCCACCAAACTTCGAATCAAAGCAAAACCTACCCACATCATCTAGAAGTATGGGAATAGATTCTAACCTAAGCTCCAGTCTCTAGAAACTGAGGCTAGAGATATAAGTAAGTGGAACTAAAGATCAAAAACAATGAAAAAACAGACTGAACCAAGATAAAGCCCAAAAGGTAAACCCAGGAGAGACCCAGCCTGGGCACACAGGTCTATATTATATTTAATCACAACAAATTCAAATTGAGTTGCAGAGTAAAGAATGTCTTGACCTCAAGGTTACCAAAACACCTGGAAGAACTTAAATACAAGAGCACATTATGACCTAAAGGTGACATAGCTGCTGCTGTTGCTGCTGAATTTGTCAGCTTCTTGCCAGATGGGTATTTTGATTTTAGGGATTATGGTGACTCTACCAAATATCATTAAAACATTTTTTTTTTTGCTATTTTTGAAGCATTGCAAAACTGTAGCCCATTCAAAGTACAAAAATCTCTCCCCAGTAGAGGTGGTTACTGAACTGGTACTGTCTCCCTTAGGGAAAATATTTTTTCACTCCATTCATATTCTAGTCTCTTCATTTTACAGATGAAAAACTTGAGGATCACAGAAGTGATTTGCCCAGAGTCAGACAAGTAGTAAGCATCAGAATTGTTGGAAGCTGGACTCTCTGACTCTAAGAGCAAGAAAGATTGAATACCCTCAGTGCATGTAAACCGAGGGAGTACAATAAGCTTCTCAAGTGGAGATCTCAAGGAATATTTTGGAAATAGTTGTATTGTTGTTGTTGTGTTGAATCATTTCAATCTCCTTCAACTCTTTGTGATCCCATTTTGGGATTTTCTTTGCACAGATGCTGAAGTGGTTTTCCACTTCCTTCTCCAGTTCATTTGACAGATGAAGAGACTAAGATTAACAGGATTAAGTGACCTGGCCAGGGTCACACAGCTAATAAAATGTCTGGGGCTAGATTTAAACTCAGGAATATAAGTCTTCCTGATTCCAAGCCCAGCGTTCTATCCAACTAGCCACCTAGCTGCCCTAAAAGTTGTATTATGCAGTAGAACTATTCCAAAAGTAATAATAACGTTACTAAAAATGTACTACAGATAGAACCATAAAGAGGATGGAATAGAATAGGAAATGATGAGTGTCATAGTAAACCTGAAAATTTTGAAAAATACATTTATTTGAGTAATATCTCCTGATCAAAACCAAATGGATGAGATTTGAATATGAAATTCTTTTCATGCTGAGATTAAAAAACCAGTGACAACAACCCACTAAAAGAGAAGCTCATGGATGTTCACAATGATCAAAAACTGAAGTGATTTCCAGTCAGTGAATTCAGAGTGTGCTCTGGAGAAACACTTTCAATTTTTTATTAAATGAGCTTAAAAAATTCCATTCCAAATTTGTTCCTTTTATGCCAACTTATGCCTGCAAATTAAAATTCTTAGTCCCGTTCTCCATCATATTCAAAGCAAGACACAAGTCGGAAGCTGAACATGACATGTATATATTTCAAAAATTATGTGAAGAATAAAACTAAGAATTCACAGGAAACAGAAGCAAAGGTTTGGGTTATTTATTTGCCTGTGTTCT
Source organism: Monodelphis domestica (assembly GCF_027887165.1). Taxonomy (NCBI): domain Eukaryota; kingdom Metazoa; phylum Chordata; class Mammalia; order Didelphimorphia; family Didelphidae; genus Monodelphis; species Monodelphis domestica. The sequence continues at coordinate 183,362,500 of NC_077234.1, read as the reverse complement.
AATACATATTTAACAATTTTACATTACCAAAAATGATTTATAATGAATAAAGTTTTCTTTATAAACATTTAATCTCTTTATTGTTTTCTTATGCATGCTGAACTCTAAAATGTCTTTCCTTTCATATTGCATAAGGGATACAGGAAATTTTACTGAAGGCAAAAGGGTGTAGGAACTGAAAACGATTTGGAAGAGAGTCATTGCTATGACTCTACATCTTTATTCTGATTCTGACAGTTCTGCTGTACCCTGACTATATATTACTCTATTACTGTTTCAATAATAATGGGCTAATACAACCTGAAGCAATTTCAGTAAATCTTAAACAAAACTCCACTCAACTTTGATGAACCCATTACATGTGCAAGGAGAATACAACTGGTATTGAATGTTCAAGTGGCTGGGCAATTCCTTGAAAAGGTCAAGTTCCTTTTTCCTGGAATAAGACTCCTAATATAAGGAAAGTCCATAATCAACAGAGACAGGAAAAAAAAATGAGAGAGCAGGACGCAAAACAAAACAAAATATTAAGCATTTTAAAAGATAAGTTAAGATTTTGATTTTAATTGTCTTATGTGAACAATTAATATTATTAGCTGATCCTTTTAATTTATACATATTTACTTTTTTTCAGGTTTTGTTTTCCTGAATTTTTCTTTATTTTTTTATTTCAATGTATTTGCCTGATCAACCATAGAAGGATAATTTTTTTTCTTTTCTTTTAAATAAAGTTCTCAACCAATTGTTTCTTGATCCAATTCCAAATTGAGTGTGAGACAAAATCAGCATTAAATATACTAATTTAAGTAGCCTGGATCAGTTTGCCATTATTATTTACTTCTAAGCTGTTCATCCTTACAGGTTTTACCATTCTCAACAAAGCTGTTTATCTCCCACTTCCACCTCTTTGTCCAGACTGTCTGGAATGCTCTCTTTCTTCCTCTCTGCTTCTTAGAATCAAAGTGCCTGTGAAAATGCATTTGCTTTTCTGAAAGATTTAGAATCAAACTAAAAAAGAACCCAATATAAAAAGAAAACTCCAAGTTTCCTCAATGGCTTTTTTTTAAAAGAAAAGCTTTAAGACTCTTTATTGGCCACTATTTTCCAGTATTTGCAATAAATTAAATAATATACAGTTGTGTAAAAAAGAAAGACCTTGTTTCATTCCAGGCTTACCTCGAACATTACCACTTTAATAGGCTTTTTACAATATACTCTGTTCCCTTCCCTTCTTGTTAGCTCTCCCTTCCCAAAATTATTTTGTATATATTTTATTTGGGGGGGGGTATTGTTTCTATCCTTTAGAATGTAAATTAAGCTGTCAGCTCTGGGCTTGTTTTCATTGTGATCTTTTATTTCCTGGCACAGCACCAAACACATAGTAGGCATTTAATAAATACATGCTGAATTGAGTTGTGGAATTGTTTTAGACTCTGATTATCCCAGCGATTATTTATTACTTCCTTTCACATCTACTGCCATTTATTCTAGCACCTGTGCTCTTTAACTAGACTGACGGTCCCAATAAATGGCAGTTGTCTAGGACTCTGTTCGAACTGTTCGAACATTACTCTATAAAGGGTCCTAGCGTCCTTAATCAGTTCCCAGAGTGGCCTGACCTTGGATACCATGGTAGCATAAAGACAGGAGGACTATAATATTGTCCTGGAAAACATAATTAAGATGAAGTACTTCGGGCTTCTTCCTTGAAGGACTCCATTGGAAATCTGGGTCAAATCTCCATGAATGGAGACTGCTCAGTTGAATAGGCTAAATGTCCTGGGCACCCCTGGCACAAAACTGGAGTTCGCTGTACCAATTTGGAATGCCCCAGCCCACTCACTCAAGACTAGCATTTCCAGAATGCTTTGTGCGGACTTGGACCTGACCAGGTGCCTCCCAGACCCTCTGAGATGAGCGCTCCGCACCGATAAATTGGCATTCCAGCATAGTATAATGGTCACTTCCAGAGCTCCCCGTTCTTTCACTCCTTGGCATCTGGGGAGGTCACCTTGGTGCCACAGTTACTGGGCCCATCTCTTCACATTGCCCTTTCCTTGAATACTCTTTTAAAGCTCAACAATTATTACAGTAGCTGTAATTTTGCCCTTTTGCATGTGAATAAGCCCAGAGGTTGCATGTGGCTGGGCAGCTTGCCAGGATGGCAGGGCAATGACAGCGATGTTGTTATGTAGGAGGCTGAGCGGCCCCAAATTGTTCTCTTTTCTTTGCCTGATATTGTCTTAAAGGGTTTAAGAACTGTTGGCTTGAGAAGTTGAAAGAGATGTGAGCAGATGCCGTAATCTAGGAATATTTCCACTACTTTGTTTACAGGAAAGCTTTTGTTAAGCAGAAATCAATAAAAAGAAAGGGAAAACAACATTAAAAATGTTTCTTAAAAGCCTCGGGGAGTAGCATCTGAGAAGTAGGTAAATATTTCAAGACAACAAAAACCTCCCAATAGTCTTTTTCTCATGCCAAAACAGAGGTACAGAAATAGCATTCTCTGCAAAACACATTTCTTTGGACACCAGGTGATGATTCCCAAAGAAATCAACCTGAGCACTAGGCTTCCAGTCTCTAGGTTGGAATTCTGATACTGCAGCCCGTGGAAAATTATACTACAATCAAATGTATCAAATTCTATAACCAGCAATTTCAAATTGTGCATCCCAAATTGATATATTCTACACAAATAAAAGGATCTGATTTTGTGCTTTGAAACCAGTCGTTTGCCTTCTGTTAGCTGTACAATGCCATCTGACTTCTTAAAAAAACGGCTGCTCCTTTTTTCCCTCCTGCACCTGCTTTGCTTCAGAAATGTCAGCAGCATAATCTCAGCCTGGTTCTGCCCGACATCCGTGCTGTGATCAGCTGACGATGACTAGGGAACAGCAAGGTGAGCAGGGAAGAAGCAAGGCGACCGCTCCATAATGTGGCTAGGCAGCCAGAGGCAGAAAAATAGTTGTGATCCCAGCTCGGTACGGAGGCAAACTGATGAGAACACCGTCCAGAAGACCCTCTCCATTCGGGCCTGAAAGCCATGATGCAGACACTAAGTTGGGCAATGCGGGAGAAACCTCCGAGATAGGAGAGGCTTGCAAGAAGGACACTAACAAATATGTGATTGGCCTCTAATGTTTCGAGAGCACATTCTCTAAGGACAGGGACTGGGAGCAAGTACAGTTGATACAATTCTATAAACAATAAAAGACTGGATCTGACATCACAGCTTTATCCCTTGTTCCCTGAACAATGCATGCGGGATCTCAGTAGCAAATACAGGGCATCACTTGGATCAACCCCCTGATTTTTTTCACTTTTCTTTTCTTTTTCAATTATAATCCCAATGGGGGGAAAAGCACCCTAATCTTTTGTCTTAGAATCAATTCTAAGTATTGGTTCCAAAGCTAAAGAGTGGTAAAGGCTTGACAATGGGCTTTAAGTGATTTGTCCAGGGACACACAGCTACAAAGTGACAAGCTAGATTTGAATCTAGGACCTCCCATCTTCAAGCCTGGCTCTCCATCCACAGAAGCACTTAGCTTCCCCTACAACCTCATAATTTTTAATACAACTCATACAATACAGTAATGACACAAGGGGAGGAGAACTCAATTCAAAGCACTGTGGGTGCCTCTGTCCCCAAACTCTCAGCTCTTTACTGACACCCCTTCCCCAAAGTATTATCCTAGCACTGTTAGAATAAATGGAGATTTATGGGATAATAAATTTTGAGCCAAAAATTTTCTTAGAAGTCATCAGATCCAATTCCTACATTTTACAGTTGAGGAAATTGAGGCACAAAGAGGTTAAAGGATTCACTCAGGGACACACAGCTACTGTCTGAGGTACAATTTGAACATAGTTCTTTCTAACTCTAAATCCAATGGCCATGCTGAATTATTCTTAATCTGCTCATTTACTCTACCCCTCTAAACAATTACATTTAAATTACCTTTTAGCTTCCACAAGCATCCTTCCTTCTTCCTAATACCTCTAAAGACTCTTGCAATTCTGTAGTGAATAGAAGCTTCAGAAAGGCAGACTTAAGCTCAATAAAAAAATTCCTATAAATTAAAAACCCTCCAAAAACAGAATCAGTTTTTTAAGGCAATGATGAATTTTCCATCACTTGAGGTCAAGAGAAGGATATGGGAGTGGCGGGTGGTAGGAAGTTCAGTGGATTGAGAGCCAGGTCTCAAGATGGGAGGTCCTGGATTCAAATTTAGCCTCAGACTCTTCCTAGTCATGTGACTCTGGACAAGTTACTTAACCTTCATTGCCTAGTTCTTACTGCTCTTCTGCCTTGAAACCACAGCACACAATACACAGTTTTGATTCCAAAGTGGAAGGTAAGGGAAAGAGAGAGAGAGAGAGAGACAGAGAGAGAGACAGAGAGACAGAGAGAGAGATGGAGAGACACAGAAAGAGAGAGATGGAGAGACACAGAGAGAGACAGAGACAGAGACAGACAGAGAGGGAGAGAGAGACACAGAGAGAGAGACAGAGAGAGAGAGAGAGAGGGAGAGAGAGGGAGAGTTAGAGGGAGAGAGAGACACAGAGAGAGAGAGACAGAGGAGAGACAGAAAGACAGAGACAGAGAGAGAGAGACACAGAGAGAGACAGAGGAGAGACAGAAAGACAGAGACAGAGAGAGAGAGACAGAGAGAGAGACAGAGAGAGACAGAGAGAGAGAGAGAGAGAGAGAGAGAGAGAGAGAGAGAGAGAGAGAGAGAGAGAGAGAGAGAGAGAGAGGAGTGTGAATGTGTGTGTGTGTGTGTAGATTTCTCTTCGGGGAGCCATCAAAGACCATGCTGTTTGACATGATCCACGTGGAAACCCAAGACTGCAAAGCAGGCCCCAGGAAGGATGGAAACATTCACTGAAACCCCCCTAAGTGACTTTCATTATTAACATCCCCTTATTATTGGAATTGCCATTCTTCTTCTTACTTACAAGCAACATGCTTGCATGGTTAATACAGATGTCCCACTCTGTCCCCCCAGGATATTACCAGGAGAGCCCTCTTACAAAATTAAACCTAAGGATTCTTATATACCCACTTAGATAGGACCCTCTTTTCTAGGCATAAAAACTTCCAGCAATCTGTGCTCTGAATTCCCTAACCTATTTCTGGGTCAAGTTGATTCTATCTACTGATCCCACCCTTAGCAACAGTGTTTCATTGACTATCTCCCTAGACTTCCTGTCTGTTGTCAGGTTACATGGAAACATGTATCTTTTTTTTTTTTAAACCTCTTACCTTCCGTCTTGGAGTCAATACTGTATATTGGTTCCAAGGCAGAAGAGTGGTAAGGGCTAGGCAATGGGGGTTAAATGACTTGCCCAGGGTCACACAGCTGGGAAGTGTCTGAGGGCAGATTGGAACCCAGGACCTCTTGTCTCTAGGCCTGGCTCTCAATCCCCTGAGCTACCCAGCTGCCCCCATGGAAACAGGTATTCTGAGAATGAAACTGTGTGCTAAGTAGATGTGTGATCATGAAGATATAAAATAAATCCAGGCCTCAGCCAAGATGGAGCAGTTTATCCTGTGAAACCTGTGCTGCGTGTTGAATGCAAAAGGTGTGTCTCATCCATCATTTCGCCGACACCGTCCCACCTCCAACACCCCATCCCCGGTGGGAGGCTGGCCCACCCCACAGCATTTCTCTTGTCTTGTTTAGTTGTAAAGGGCTATGATTCTACATTGTCTTAGGTTTTATAGATTTATTTTATAAATATCAATATAATATAATATATGTAAATATATACATGTACATACATGTAGTTAGCATTATATGTAATTAGCTTTAAATATCGTTTACGTTGCATGTAAATTTCAACTACTGTGAAATTTGCTTTTTCATATCAATGAATATACCATATATCTGGCATTATATATACAGGTATAAACTTATATATGTGGTTAATATAAATAACACTAACAATAGGTATTCATAATATATAATAACAATTAGTAATTGGTACTAAGTATACCTATATGGACTATATGACATTATATACACACATACTATATAAGATATACTATATCACTGATTATCTAGAAAAGCAATAATCAGTGCTGAATATATACCTATACATTTATACATGTAGAGAAAGATGGAATGTATACATGTATATGCAGAACATATGTAAATATATTCAGCATTGATCACTACTCTCCTAAAGAATTAGTGACATGTATTATGAATATATAATCATCATGGATTATATATATGCTTTTATAGAGACTATATGTGTATGCACAATCACTGTTGATCTCTCTGAATTCATATAGAGAGACTGTAGTATATATATTCACAATTGATCTCTCTATGCATTTTAATCGATGGTGGCTATCTATACCTACAGGTGTCACTAATTCTTTAGAAGAGTAGTGATCAATGCTGAATATATTTAAATACAGAAATATTTACATATAGTACTTCGACCCAAACATATACATCTATACATAGTGTCTCTCTCCATACATGTGCAAATAATCAGCACTGATTATTGCTCTTCTAGAGAATCAGTAATAGCTACATTGTTACTTCTCCCACCTCCCACACTCCCCAACTATTGATTAAGCAAATAGTTCTCTCTTCCCACAAACTTTCATTCTTACCTCTGCAAGATAAGAAGCAAAGAGCTCCTTTGGAAGGTTTCTGTTTCTTCATATAAACTTGCTAAGAATTTAGAGAAGAAGATAGACTTGCTGTAGCAAGTGAGATTTGAGCTGGCCTTTTGTAGTTTGGGGAAGATCTGGAGAGGAGATGAGGAAGAGAGAATTTTCTTTCTAGAGCATGTAACAATAGAAATAGGAACAAGCAAAGTATATTGATGAGACACAGAAGATACTAACTTATTAGTGTGTATGTATTGAAAAGAAATGAGAAGGTAGAAGAAATAATTCCAAGCAGTCTATGCTAGTCTTGCAAACCAAGAAAAAGTGTTAAAAAAAAAATCCTTACCTTCCTTCTTAGAATCAATACTAAATATTGGTTCCAAGGCAGAAGAGTGGTATGGGCTAGGTAATGGGGGTTAAGTGACTTGCCCAGGGTCACACAGCTAGGAAGTATCTGAAGTCACATTTGAACTCAGGACCTCACATCTCTAAGCTTGGCTCTTAATCCACTGAGCCACCCTACTGCCCATTTCCACCACATGCAAAAATTTCTGTGGCGTAATAATAAATAGGAAACCACTAAAAGTTTGGGGCAGAGGAGTGACATGACAAAAACTATGCTTAAGTCAGATGAGGTCATGCTAGGGCAGAAAAAGGGTCACATTTTGAAAATTTTGGTTCTGTATCCAGAAATAAATATTCTTCAGCTTTGATTAAAGATAAATAATGAAATTGTGATATAGACTTACAAGTGTAAAGCAGTACTTCTTGCAAACCTTAAAAAGGGCCTGCTGGGAGGTGGCTCTGTACATAGCTCTGGGTGCCAAATCACCAGTGACTTTCAGTGAAACATTCAAAGACTTAATCTGAGTAAAGGAGGTTGGCTTCTTCCTTGAAATAATTATAACACTTTGTTTGAGTGACTGTTTTGCATTTATTTCTGGAATCTAAACCATCCCATCCTATTTTAGTTTTGATACCCTTAAGTAGGTGAAAAAAATATTATCTATCAATCAATCACAATACTTTAGAATAGGTACAAAAAGTCCTTTGAATTATAATAAAATTGTACCAAAAATCCTGTTCAGATAAAGAAATCTGAAGACACTTTAGGGATTATGTATGAAGTTATATAACTTCATATATAATTGATGAAATTATCAGGTGAGCTGAAAAACTAGAGTATGTAACTTTCTAGAATATTCTTGAGGTAAAGCCATGGAAAAGAAGAGAGAGTCCTTCATCTCAGCCTTGATCAGGTCTCTCTCCATCACCTTTGACTTGAAGGGGGACTTTCTAGTTTTGAAATTTTTGTGGATATTGGACTTCTCATCTTCTCATCAATGTCCTAAGCTTTTTGGCATTTATATGTATGTCATAAACTTGAATCCAATTTCCTCTGGATTATTCTTCTGAGAGTTTGCCAAAAACTTTGAGAGTTTTTTCATACCAACTGCTCCTATTGTAGCACTTTAATAAATATTTTTTTCTTAAAAGCTGTGTAAGACTGGCGGAATAAATGATATTCAACTGATTATCTTGAGAGGAAGTATACCACTGGAGTTCAAATTGATGGATTTAGAAAAAGCCAATCCATTGCTCTTTAGAGTACCCCTGAGAATAGGATGTAGCCAATCAGGTCCTTTGAATTCAACCAGTTATTAAAAGTAGAGAGTTGATATAAGGATGTCCCAAAGCTCATATAAATGAATGGAAATAGCTTTTTAAAGAACTTTCTATACAGTAGACACTGTGCTAAGCATTGGGAAATATAATTACAAAATGAAATCTTTTCCCTGCCTTTAAAGAGCTTATATTCTAAAACAGGAAGGATACATATAAGAGAATAGTATTTAAGGAAGGGCAATTTTGTCTGAAAAGTCACTTGGGTAATGAGTGGACTCACAGAGAAATTGACTGACACAATCTTTCTAGAAATGATATAGTTGATTTGAGTATTATTATAAGAACTAGAGGTAGAAAAGGGGCAAAGAATGAAGATGGCTGGAGAACATCAGACAGCATTGTGGATCTGGGTCAGAATACTCATTAATCAGGAATATATTTATGAATTGGTACATTCCCCACAATTAGACTGATAGTTCTGACATCAATGTCTCCGTCCCATTTATCTTTGTTTTTTAGTCTCTAACATAATGCTATGCAGATAGTAAGTCTTTACTAAATACTAGTTGAGTGAATGAGAATAGCATGTGTATTGGATTGCATGAGGGAGAGACTGAAACTGAGGAGACCAGCAAGGAGGTTAAGTATCCTTGCAATGAGATCATGAGTGGACTATGGTTGTGTCAGGAAGAACAGAGAACAAGGGGCTAAAACAACTGAAATGCTGAAATAAAAATAGCCAGAATATGAATGATTCCAAGAAGAGAATGAATGAAATGCAGGTGTCAAAGATGTCTTTGAAATTTTGACCTTGGTTGATTGCAAAAATGGTGATAGAGAACAATTTCTGCCTCGTTAGTCCTTAAGTTCTTTCTCTAATTTTAATTGCCTAACTTCTCAAAAGATTATTCCACAATTGCTGTTTCTATTGCCTTACTATGCATTTTGCCTTCCAATTTCTACTGAAACTACTTTTTTTGAAGTTTGCCAATAACTACTAAATTGTTTGATTCATGGATTATATTATTATTGTCCTTGACCATAGTGTGGCTCTGAGACCAGCTCTCCATTCACTATACCATACTACCTCTTATTCTTTTATATAATTTATATAAATGTACTTTATTCTTGTCAACCAGATTGTAGGTACCCTCAACATTGGGACTTTGCTTTAAGCTTTTTCTATTTTCCAAACATCCTGTTTAGTAAATATTTGTTGAACAATTTTAAGGCGCTAAAGGGAATACACCAGGGCAGTGGAGGTAATGAGCTTTGTTTGGTATGTATAGATCTTGAAATGAAAGTGAGATGTGCAAGTGGAAATATCCAGCAGATATCTGAAGATATCTGGAGATTGGAATTGAAATAAGAAAGCAGAACTGGAGATGAAGATTCATGGATCATCTGTATAGACGTGGCTGCCGAAGTTACGAAATGGAAAATGAAGAGAACTCGTTTGGGAAGAAAGTAAGGAGAGGTTTCCTTAGAGAAAGGTAAGAAAGATAGCTTTTGAAAATGCCTACTCAGTGGGATGGAAGAGGTGGCAATAAGAAGGTAACCTCAACCAGTCACAGTTATCCTTAGTATTGAAAATATGTTTGCACATTTCATTTTCTTCTGCTCTCTTTTTCACTGAAAACGGACTGGAAACAGAGGCTGGCTCAAGTAAATCAGGTAGTTTTCATGGGGGAAGGTTACTGGGATTTGGGCAAACATGGGCAGCAGCAGTAGCCCCAGCAGCCGAGCCCCAGCAGCAGCAAACAGTGGTTTCAATGGAAAATCGCACTTCATAGGGGAGACCCTACTTTCCCACTCTGTAGCATACAGAACAGTCATGCTGAGCAAATTGCAGTAGACAGAAACAGAACCACAATGGCTAGACTTATGCTAACAGACATCACTCCAAAATAAGGAATATTCTTTTAGTTCCATATCACTTCATTTGAAAAGCTTTACTGACTGGATAGTGCGTCTGAATGATGAATAGACACAAATTTAGGACTCTAATGTTTTAGCATTGGTAAACTAATAATGAAAATGTATGATTATTCTACTGTATGGTTAACCATTATGACTTAAATCAAGGATAAAATTCTTGCATGATTTATTTTAGACCCGTGGAGTTATGTTGCAATAATAAAAAGTGATGATATTTCAGAGCCTCTGGGAGAGGAATCTACCCCAATCCATTTTTATGGTTCACCATGTGCCACTTAGCAGCCCCTACTAATGGGTTATTTTTTGGTAGTCTGATTAGTATGGTCCCAATTCTGTAAATTAATAAGTAGTTTAAATAGTAATTTAAATAGTATATTTATTAATTTAAATAGTAAATAGTTTTGTTCAACATTTTTGTACTGAATTTAATGTAAAACCCCCAAATTACCCTTACCCTTACTTTCCCGCAAAGAATCCTTAGAGTAGATTTAGTAAATTGGTAACTATAATATAAATATGTGACCTTGGGAAGATCACAACCAAAAAGGGGACGATTGTGGAAAGGAAACTAGACTAACAGTTTGTGTGGGGGAAAGGCCAACTGGGAGTGGCAGTTGGGTCTTGTGAGTAGCACTTCCTTCCTGCTGGGAGAGGTCTTGGGTCCTGGGGTTGGAGGAGAGAGGAGCTTGTTCAGCCCAGTCTGGAGTGGCATGCTCTTCTTGGTTCAGCCCAAAGACACAGGCTTCTGAAGGTTAGAATTGTTCTTGTTTGCTTTCTGTGTACTGCTAAGATTCTGAATTAGAACAACGAGAGTACACGGGAGTGGGACAAACTCTCCGCCAGCCTCTGGGGCCTGGCCTCAGGTCTGAAACTGAGAAAAACTCCAATCCCAACTAGTTATTAAACTTTATGTTATTTGAATTCGCAGTCAGATAAGTGGACTATCTTTTCTGGTCATAGAGGGAGCTGAACTTCAGTTTCAGTCATTCAAAGACAAACTGTCCTTATTGGACCCCTGCTATTTCCTCTCAGCAAGGGGCATCTCCCTCCCTTGCCCCACCAAGCAATATTTATCTCTCCCTTTAACTCCTCATTACCCCATACAAACCTCCCACTTATCCCCCTGTTTTCTAATTCCCTATTTCCTTTCCCAATAAATATTACACTAGAGAGAGACAATGTTTGGAAGAGATATATAATCTGTGCTCCCCTGGAGTTTTAGTCGTATGGGGGGATATGAAATAAATCACTATATTACAAAAGGAATTTTGAAAAGAACATTAGGAAGATGTGCAACAACATTTTTCATGAGGTCTTGAAATAGAGATGGTTCTTAGCAAGTGAAAAGTCCTATAGGAATTCTTCATGAAGGAAGTAGCCTGTGAGTTGGGCTTTAAATGATGGGTAAGAATTCAAGAGGTGATGTAGGTGGAGAGCAGAGGGATATTCCTGGCACAGGAAACTCTATGAGCACCAATTCTAAAATACTTCTAGAATTTAAAAAAAAAAGCTGGAGGGACTTATTACTAGCAATATATATAATAAAAATATATGTTTGGAATAAAAGAGGGTTTCACAGTAGCCTCACCTCACTTTGTTATTGTTCTTGTTGTTTCACAAATAGAAGCTTAGAGATCAAGGGGGATATAGAAAAAAACAAACAAACAAACATGCTGTCTCAGATCTACAAAGTTCTTCTAGAGTTTCTTTGGTAGAGAAATCCTCTCATCTGCAAAATGGGTTTTGAAGGTATTTGCAATCCTAAAAAGGATTGAATAGAAATTCCGAGAAAGTTTTAAACCTAGGTCAGATAATTATCTGGAATAACAGACTGATACAGTCCAGTCACAGGAAGTTCAAAAGACAGATGAAATACTTATGGACACTAATTAGGAGGCTGGCTCTTGTTTCAAACTCCTTTTACAAAATCAATGGACTCTTCTTCTTGAAAAAAAATACAAAACCATGAAAACTGCTATTCTTCAATGTGATGGTTGAGTACACAAAGGGACTTCCTTCTTTCTAAAAGAGTTAAAATTTGGGCTTTGGGTTCTAAGATAAATGAGAACTAGAACAGCCTCTTATGGAGAAGAGGTAACAAATCAAATAAGCACTTTAGCTGAACTCAGTAGGTGGCGCAAGTGAAAATATATTGGTTTGCATGCCATTCCTCATCCATGCATGGTACTCCATTTCTTTTCTTTGTATTGGCTTCCATGTTTCCTCTACTTAATTTTTCTCCTTAGAATCTATGGTTTGCTTCAAGACCAGTTCCAGTTCAACCTTCTTCTTCCTGGGTTCTTCTAGAGGACTTTCCTGTCTCCCTGACCCCTCCCCCATTCTAATGCTTTATTCTTCTAGGTAACCTTGTAGGTATGTTTCAGATTTCTATATATTTGTCCACATGTTTTATGCCTATGTAGGCATATACTGTTCCCCCTTAAGAATATAAGTATCTTGGGGCAGAGACTTTGGGGGTTTTATCTTTGTAATCTCTATGTCTAGCACAGTGAATGGTACAAAATAGGAACTTAACAGGGGCTTGCTTGATTAATTGAAAAAAGCCCAGAGGAGAGAGAGAAGAGAGTAGCAGAGGTGGTACATGATGACTAATAGGAAGCAAAAAAAAAATGTGGAGGTGCAGGACTAGCAATCAGATAGGAACTATGCTCAGATGTAGGCTCAGCAAAGTACAAGTACCAAGTGAGATCTGAGCCAGGAAGAACAATGTAATGGCACACCTTGAAGGAGGACTTTTGCTACTTTTCCTATGTGCATGCCACTTTTGCCTATCTATTATTTCCATTTATGATATGTATACTTATGTGTACCAAGCCCTTTATTCATAGAAGACACATTTGATGACATCTTTTATTACTGTTATATTTCATCGAATGTCTTTGCTTTGAATATATTAATATCATTCGGGGTCTAATAGGTAGATGGTGGATGGTAAAGAAGGGATTCTCCTCAGTTATGGTTTTGAGTTTATGTAGATCCAGGGAGGACTTTGAACTGGGTTCAGCTTTTTTGGGGGGGGTTGGGGGGTCCATTTATCATGAATTGCATTACCAGCTGAAAATAAAGGGTATGGTTTTGGGGAAAAGAATAATTCAGCTTGGCTAGACTGTGGAGGACCTAGTAGGTGGGGGCATGAGATTATACTAGAAAGCTTGGCTTATCCAAATTGTGAAGTGCTTTGAGTTTGAATTTGTTCAATAGACAGTAAAGCATCACTGGAGATTTTAGAGAGTAGTGATGTATGACCAAACTTGTTACCAAGGAAGAAGATTCTAGCGGTCAGGATTGATGGACTGGATAGTAGAGAAAGTCAAGGTTAGGAAGATGGGTTATTAATGAGATCCTGTGGAGACAGAAATGACAGGATTAGAAGGAGGAAGAAAGAATTAAAATAACTCCAAGATACTGATCTTGGGAGATAAGGTGGATTAAGGTATTATAGATAGTGATGGGGAAGTCAGGAGGAGTAGATTTAGGGGGCTGTCATTTGCAAGGCTTTAGATATATTGAATTGTAGTTGCTGGTAGAGTATCTCAGTGGAGATGACCTATGGGCAACAGGAGATGTAGGTCAGGCTGAGAGAAACAACTTTGTCATTTATGAAAGAGGTGATAACTGAAGGCCTGGGAATGAACAAGAGAACTCTGGAAGAGGGTGTAGAGAGGGAAGAGAGCTGAAAACCAAACATCTTCATTTTGAGTTCTAGAAGGAGATTAAGAGTTATTTTAGGGAACAGAGACGTAGCATTTGCAAGGGAAGGAGGGGAAACATAAGAGTGTAGGGTCTCTGAGGGAGTATGGGAAAGTTCTGGATCAGTTATTGTGGAGTATGAGCTAAGAACTAAGAAGAGGTCAAATACTCTAACCTTTACCCAATGCCAGAAACTTCAATTACCAGATATACCATTTCCATTTGATGACCTCCAGTTATATAGATGCATGATTGTCCAAGGCAATCTGTTGCATCTGGGGATAGCTCTAATTATTAGAAAGATTGGCTTATGCCAAAAGAGGGTACTGAATTTGAACTTTGCTCAATAGACCAAAAGGAGCCACTGAAGAATTTAGAGGAGTGTAGCAATAAATATATGGCTCAGCCTGGTGGTGCAGTGGATAGAGCATTGGGCCTGGAATCAGGAAGACTCATCTTAATTCAGTCTCATACATTTACTAGCTATGTAATCCTAGCCAAGTCACTTAGCTGTTTGCCTCAGTTTTCTCATCTGTAAAATGAACTGGAGAAGGAAATATATCTTTGGCAAGAAAACCCCAAATGAGATCATGAAACAACTGAAAAAAAAAGTGACATATAATCAAACTTATACATAAGGAAGAAGCTTTCCATAGTCTAGGTAAGTTGAATTATTCTTTCTACCCAAAACACACCCTTTATATATCTGCTGGTGACACAATCTATAACATCTCCACTGCATTTTGGGACAACTTTTGTCTTTGTTTAGCTCTAAATCTGCCTCTGCTTTTTTCCATCCTTGCCTATCAAGGTCACACTTTGTTTTTCTCCATTACCTCAAATGGAGAGTTTGAGTATCAGGATGGTGTTTCATAGCTGAAATAAAAAACAGATCAGCATTTTTAATGTGTGAATCAAATCTGAGAAAATAAAGGGAGCTCTTTACCAAAATGCTGAATTTGCATTAGAATTTTTGACAAAAAGAAAATGAGCATTTTAAAAATTATCTCCCAAGCAACTAAATCCAAGAAGGAAGAAAGTTTTCTGGCTTTGAGAATAGTTCTGGCAAAATCTTATATTTGTTGAACATCAAGCATTTCTTATATCACTAAGGGAACTGTGATCTAACACATTCTGGAGTCAGAAGGCAAGGGGATCGATTTTAGAATCCGATTTAAGGAAAAGGTCTTGAATACCAAAAGATAAAATGATTGGTTCATTAGCTTCCAGAAATAGTATGTGTTCTTCTAAATTATTGATGAGACATTTCATAGTTAAAGAATTCTTCTAGCAACACTCCAATGCAAGTGAACAGGACCCTAAATGTGGCCAAATAAAGAACAGGAACTTGCCGTTCCTCATATGTGACATTCAATCTCCTATCTCCATGTGTTTCCAGACTCCTTCCTCAGTCCTGCCTCTTAGAACTCCCAGCTTTCTTCAAGACTCAGCTCAGGTTCTTCTACCTACCTGTCTGATCCTTCCCAGATGCAACTACCTTCTCCCTCAAATTTACCTGGTATATAGATATAGTTTTAACATACATACATATATATATATATATATATATATATATATATATATATATATAAGTGCGTGCTATATCCTTTAACAAGCTCCACTAGGGCAGAGACTCATTTTGCTTTTATTTCCAATACCTCTCAGAGGGCCTGGTATGTGATAGGTACTTAATTAATGTGTGAGCACCTACTTGAGTCAGTGGATGGAGTGCTTGATCTAGAGTCAGGAAGATACATCTTCCTAAATTCAAATCCAGCCTCAGACATTTACTAGTTGCGTTATCCTGACTCTGTCACTTAACCCCAGTTGCTGCAGTTACCTCATCTGTAAAATGAGCTGGAGAAGGAAAATCACTCTAGTATATTTGTCAAGAAAACTCCAAATGGGGGTCACAAAGAGGCAGATATGACACAAATATGTGCTGATTAATTGATTGACCTCAGAACACACACACACACACACACACACACATTAAGAATGAACTGATGGAAATCAAAGCCATATATAGATATATGGGAAAAAATGCTCCAAATCACTATTGTTTAGAGAAATGAAATGCAAAACAATTCTGAGATATCATCTCATACCCATCAGATTAGCTAAAATGCAAAAGGGCAAAATGACATATATTGGAGATGATATGGAAAGATGGGAACCCTAATATGCTGTTGATAGAACTGGGAACCGCTCCAACCATTTTGGAGAGCAATCTGGAATTATACCCAGAGAGATATAAACTGTAGATATCCTTAGACCCAGCAATACCATCGTGGAGTCTGTTTTCCTAAATAGATAAGGGAAAAAGGTAAAGAATCTACATGTTCCAAAATATTTATGGCAGATCTTTCTGTGGTGGCAAATAACTGGAACTTGAAGGGATGTCCATCAATTGGGGAATGGCTAAACAAATTGTGGTACATGATCATAATGGAATACTATTGGACTATAATAAATGTTGAGTAGGCTAACCAAAAAAAGTGGAGAAAACTACATGGGATAATGAACAGCTGAAATGAATAGAACCAAGAGAACATTATATACAGCTATAGATTTAATACTTGAAAAATAACTTGTGAATGTTACCTCAAGAGAATGAATTAAAAAATGGAAACATGAAATACATAATTGATATATACATATCTGTTTGCTAGATGATGCTTTCTATGATGTGATGGGGAGAAAGAAGGGTTAAGATACTTGAAAATAAATTCTACTAATAAAAAAAAAGGTGACCTGATATGTCATCAAATAGAAAAAAAGAATGACCTAATATGTAAATTTGTGCCATATACTAGTGCAGGTTCAAATCCTTGCTTTGTCGTGAATGAATTATATGAGCATAGCACCTGGCACATAGTAGTTAATATTTGTTGATATGACTGAGTCCTCATCTATTATAATGGGGATAATAAAACTAGCATATATTTACAGGGATAGATTGAAGAAATTACATTAGAAATGGTAGGTATAACATGCTATATTACATAAGTTGTGATGACTACTTATAATTATTTATTTGTGTAGGGAGAGTTTGGAATCAGAATAGTAAATTGCATTGTAAAGGTCTCAGTACAGAGTAATCAATATGGATTCATCTCAATTAAGCATGCACAAATCAGTTTAATGTTTAATAATGTTTATTGTGTGCCAGTCACTTTGGTAAGTTATTGGGAATACAGAAACTAGAATGAAAATTACTTTATTCTTTTTTCTTTTTATTTTTTTCTGGGTTATACATGCATTATCACACAAAACATATTTCTATATTATTGATTTTTGTAAGTGAATAATCTTATACCCCAAATCATATACCCCAAAAAACCAAGTGATAAATTATCTGTTTTTATCTGCATTTCTACTCCCACAGTTCTTTCTCTGGAGGTAGATAGCATTTTTTTTTTCATAAGTCCCTCAGAATTGTCCTGCATCATTGTATTGATGTTAGTAGTAAAGTCTATCACATTTGATCATTCCACAATATCGCAGTTACTATGTATAATGTTCTCCTGGTTCTGTTTGTTTCACTCTACATCAGTTCACATTGGTCTTTCTAGCTCTTTCTGAAATCATCCTGTTCATCACTCCTTTTAGCACAGTAGTAGTATTCCATCACCATCATATACCACAAAAGTTCTTTATTCTGAAGGAACATATATTCTACTGGAATTTTACAAGATTCAAGAATTTCACCATAAAAATGATTAGAGGATTCTGTTTCCTTTCTTCAAACCCATTTCAAAATATACTTGGGGACAGAGAAATGGTGTTTGAAGAGGAATGAGGCAAACCACAAAGATGGTTAAGTCCAGATTTTGTATTTTTTTCTCTCTCAATGTCATTTAGTGGAACTCTTTTTCTATTTGCCACTGCTATAGGAGTAGTAGGGGAGAGGATGGACTGGATGCTTGCCTACTAAGCTAATCACACCACACTTGCTTTTGCTGCATGTGTTTCAGGGGGCTGGCCAAATCTGGGTGAAAGCAAGATGTTTTTATCAGAGTGCTGCTGTATTTGCTAGTTCAGTGCTCACAAG
Organism: Monodelphis domestica; assembly: GCF_027887165.1. Classification (NCBI taxonomy): domain Eukaryota; kingdom Metazoa; phylum Chordata; class Mammalia; order Didelphimorphia; family Didelphidae; genus Monodelphis; species Monodelphis domestica. Next base: position 183,344,540 of record NC_077234.1, on the reverse strand, counting down.
ATCATACTTACATTTGGACTGGTCACACCACAGAGGAGAAACCTAGCAGAATATTCCAAAAGAGATTTTTAGTAACAAACATAAAATTATTTAGTCATACAATTAATGCAAATGATTATAATCATCTAATTGAAATCTATGATGACATGATATTTATGACATGTAGAGATGCTCTTATGATACCATATAAAAAGACGGTAAAAATCCTTATGGAACTTTGTATTAAAAAAAAAATCTCTGTTCACTCAGCAGATGATTTTAAAGTTCAGCATCTTGAGTGCTTCAACATTTCATTTAAGAAATAGTGTTTAGCCAATATTTTTAACTATTTGCTAAATATGTTTTGTAAAAATCAAACAATTTCATAGTTAGTTGAATGCTAAAAAAGCCTTGGGGTCTATTCTTTGGGCTGCATATAAACTCAAACAGCTGAAGCCATTTTAAAATATGCTTCATTAAAAATCACTGAAAATAGGAATCAGAAGAGAAATGCTGACACAATCCTTTCTTCTAAATGAGGGCCTTTAAACATTACCAGATTCCTGAATGTGACCAAATGACAGCATTCACCATGCCCGTGTGGGTGCACACGGCCTTCCGAACATCTTTCAAAGCAGCATGGTAAAAAGGAAGGAATCCTGAGTTTCTTGTCAGAGTTCTGCCACTGCCATAGGAGATTTCAGCATAGATTGAGAGTGGGGAAGGAATAGGGGAAGAATTATAGAAGGACGTGTGTATGTGGAGGGAGGCCCAACTAGGAATGGAACTGAGTGGATTCTAAAACCTAAAAGGTAGGGGTTGAATCTAAAAGGGCAGCTAAAGCAAAGAAGCAGATATTATCGATGTAGGCAGATCAGATCACTTCCAGGAGGACAGGTAACCCACAACAGGGACCCATGTTAGGAAATAAATCTGTGGGCAAAGGATCAGGGATCCAGGGCCAAGAGTTTAGGGACCAAGAAATGAGGATCAGGGCAAGGGATTTGAGTGTAAGTAGGGAAATGGCAAACCACCCCAACCAAAAAAAAAGCCCCAAAAGAATTTGACACAACTGAAAAACAACAAAATTATATTTAAGTATATGAGACACTCCTTCTGGATTTCCTGTCCAACAACTGGTCTCGGTGTGGATGGGCCTTCATCTATAGATAAAAACAAAAATTTCCACTTGTTTGAAGTAGGAGCTCAATAGGTCAAGGTGCCAGACAGTTTTCCACAGCCATCAAAGTAATTCTGAGGAAACTTCTTCTCCACGACCCTTTCTGTTTTGTATAAAGAGGGATATAAACAATCCTCAGATCTCTTGCATCCTTAAAAAATTTTAAAACAAAAAAATTTAAATTAAATTTTTAAAATTTCTGTGAATTTTCAAACTATTGACCAAGAAATGTATTTCTTGTATCATTATTAGTATATATTTTGACCCATGTCTCCTGTACATATATTGTCACGAGAAACACAAAAGAAAACCAACCATCTTCATACAAATCTTCCCAGGCCAGCTATCTGGTAGCAGTGATGGTTTAAGGTTTTGAAAATGTTGTTTGCAAGGAGTACTCATATATCCTTTGATAAATCACTGTTTCTCAGAAAGGCAAGTTAGCGTTGTTGTGCCTTGAGTTACTGGACACAAATAGTTAAATTGCTTTTATTGACAGCTCTATGTGTCAAGAGATTTTCCCTTCTGCCCCCTTGACTGGCCACATATATACCTCATATTTTATCCTGGACTAAATAAAGACTTTGTAGTATTCATCAATACTAATGGTCTTGGTTGATGTTAACCATCCATAGGAAAGGATCTGGGGAAAGAACCTGGAACTGCATTATTTATGGAAAATATTAATTAAAAATGAGAAACCTACTGAGATGGTGCACAATACAGAAAAAGGACAACTTCACATCCCAAGGAGGAACTTGATCAGTCAGCAAGAACCTCTCCTTGAAGAAGCTTGGCCTCTGGGGCAAAAGGCCAATATGAATGACTGCTCTCAGGTAAACAGCGTGGCTCTGCCTTGGAGAATGAGCTGCTCAGTTTCTTCTGGCTCCCAGGAAAGCTTAGGGCTGGCAAGGGGGCATCCATCAGGACTTGGCTGAGTGACTCTGTCAGTGAAGGGTTTTGTTTCCGCCTCCTTTCTTAGTGGCAGCATTTTCTGCCTTGCCCAGTTCTAGTTTCAACAGGTGCCAGGGATTTCAGTGGGGCAAAGCATAAAGGTGCATTCATTCCGAAATTGCTCCTAGATCACAGTCCTTGCTGTCAGAGTGTTGCAGTGCCACTTCCTAGGGCAATTTGTGGCATAAATACTCAGCACAATGATTTATTCATTTGCCTCAAAGATGAGGATCATATGGTAGGACTCATTATATGATAGATTTCAGTTTATTTGAATGACTGCATTGCTGATGTTGGCCCTGAAGCGAGGCTTGGGGGCTCTGGGAACCAGACATCTAATACCAGAAAACCTTCCTGGGAACATTTTCACTAGCAGGACAGGTCTCCAAATGGCTTCAACACGAGTTCAGCTTTGCAGCATTAATGGGATTCTCCCCGAGGGAGGACCCAGCCCTCCCTCGTCTAACACACAAACACACATATAACATTATTTGTGAAGGGAAATGCATCTGGACTATCTGATCTCATTTGTGTTAGACTCTGTCCTGAGGCTTTCCCCACTCTATTCCATTCTGCATACTGAAGGCAAAATAATTTTCTTTAAGCACACATATAACCATGTGACTCCCCATTAGCCAATTCCATTCCAGGATAAAATATAAACTCTGCTTAGCCCTTTGCAACTTGCTCCCAACCTGTCTTTCCTGACTCATTGAATATCGATGCTTCTTCTGCACTTGGTTCCAGCCCAATTGGCTTAGCCTCTCTGTTCTTCATTCACAGCATTCCAACTCCTGTCAGTATCACTCAAACAGCCATGCTCAGTGCCTGGAATTTATTTTCTCCTTCTCTCCGCCTCATAGAATTTCTCCCCTCCTTTAAGATGAAGCTCTGGCAATGAATGAATGAATCAATCAGTATTTATTAAGTGCCTACTATGTACCTGGCACTACAAGAAGTATTGAGATATGAAAAGAGGCAAAAGACAGACATTAATCTCAAGGAGCTTACAATTTAATGGAGAAGCTCACAGTTTAATGGACATCCATGCATGAAATCTTTCCTGGCACCCTCCAATTCCTAGCACTTTGAATTTAACTACTACTACTACTACTACTACTACACACACACACACACACACACACACACACACACACACACACACATAGGTAGGATATATACATACACACATATATGTCATATATGTGACTTGGATTAAATCTCTTAATCTTTCTGGGCTTGTTTTATCACTCAGATAAACAGTTTGGCTCTGCCTGGGAGAATGAGCTGCTCAGTTTCTTCTGGATCCCAGGTTAGTTTTAGAGCTGGCAAGGGTTCATCCATCATGCCTTTGGTTGAGGGGCTCTGACAGTGAAAGGTTTTGTTTCAACCTTCTATCTTAGTGGTAACATTTTCTTCCTTGCCCAGTTCTAGTTCTAGTCTATACTTAAATGGAATTTAAAGTGGCTTGACCTAAATCACCTTTATTCATTCTTCTCTCCATATATGATACAACTGATTCATAAGATCAACTTACTTTAAAAAAAAAACAACCCATATCTTCTGACTTAGAATGCATACTAAGTTCAGATTCAAAGGCAGAAGAACAGTAGGAATCAGGCAAATGGGTTTAGGACCTTGTCTAGGGTCACAAAGATAAGAAGTGTTTGAAGTCATATTTGAACCCAGGTCCTCTCATCTCTAGGCTTGGCTCACTATCCACTGAGCACTTAGCTGCCCCTATTTTCTATATACTTTTGTATTATTATCTTTATGTTACGTATACTTATATATTGTTATACATATATAAATATATATATTTATGTTTTATATAGACATATTTTATGTTACACATATTTAGTATATTTGTGTTACATAAATATATATTTTTATGTTATATATATATATAGTGGTAGTCTCTCGGTGATCGAGAATGACTATATATATGTATATCTATGTATATATTTCCTTACTAGAATGTAAGTTAATTGTTTTTTTTTTAAACCCTTACCTCCCGTCTTGGTGTCAATACTGTGTATTGGCTCCAAGGCAGAAGAGTGGTAAGGGCTAGGCAATGGGGGTCAAGTGACTTGCCCAGGGTCACACAGCTGGGAAGTGTCTGAGGCCAGATTTGAACCTAGGACCTCCCGTCCCTAGGCCTGGCTCTCAATCCACTGAGCTACCCAGCTGCCCCCGAATGTAAGTTAATTGTAAGAATTGTTTTTCTTACTTTCTTTTCCTTCCCCCCCCCTCATTTATATTGTAACATTACTTGGCATATCGTAGACACAATATCTATTGATTGAACAAGACCAAGATGTTTTAGGGTTTTATAATACCTTCAGTGAGGGTAGAGGGAGCATATGAGAGAAGGTGGGAAGAGTAAAGAACATCAGGCTGGGAATACCAAAGACTTATGGACCACATTTGCCTCTTTTTGGTATTTACAGTCTGCCCTGGTTTTGCCAATGGAGGGATAAAAAACCAAAGAAGCAAAATAGTAGTGTCACTGATACTGGTGGGCTCTACCCACTGGCAGGTCTATTAAGGCTGGCTTAATTTTGGATTGAAATGCTGCTGCATTTATTCACAGTCCCTTGATCACAGTATTCATATGGGTTCACAATATTTACTAGGTATTGTTGCTAGAGACTTAGTCTGGAAAATTGTAAGTGATAGGGAAAACTAGATGGCTTACTGAGAGCTAGGTGTGGAGAAGGACAGACCTAGGTTCAAATCTGCCCTCAGGCACTTCCTAGTTGTGTGACCCTGGGCAAGTCAATTAAATCCCATTGCCTAGCCTTTACCACTCTTTTGCTTCAGAATCAATATTCAGTATTGATTCTAAGACAAAGGTAAAAGCTAAGAAAAATGATAATTGTATGAGTCAACAGCTACTGGAGCTAATTAAACCTTAGCTGTGTGAGGAGGGACATGGCGTCCAGGACATGAGGAGGGAGCATCCTGCTGCACAGCATGTGGGATTCTGCTCTGGGGTCCCCACATTTAAGGAGAGACATTGACAAGCCAAGGGAATATCTTATCTGAGAGGAATGGAAGGGATGGGGATGAGAGCAAGGACAGTTTTAATTTCTCTCTGCAGTGCTATATTAAATAAACTACTAAGTGTCATCCTAGGTTCTAGTTGCCCACTTTGATTAGCTGGGAATGAGTACTAGGCTTTTTTAAGTCTAATCATTCCACAAGAAGGGTACTCGAAACTTAGGAAACCAGGTTTATCCACTGAACATTCACAGACCTTGATAAAATTTTCCTTGGAGATTCCTGGACTCTTATACCTGGATTCCATCCCTTACTTTTCTAGTCTCAATATGACACCTAAATGACCTCTCATTCACACCTAAATTAAAGTATCTTTAGTGAATGAAGTAGAATTATAGTGACAAAGGTTGGATAGAAATTTCAGAGCAATGAGATCTGTCCTGGTAGGATTTGGCATTTGAGATTTTCTTGGTAAAAATAGCGGTATGGATTGCCAGTTCCTTCTCTCATTTTTCAGATGAGGAAAGTGAGGTAAATGGGATTACATGACTTGCCCAGGGTCACACAGCTAGTAAGTGTCTGAGACTGGATTTGAACTCTGGAAGAGATTATCTGACTCCAGACAAGACACTCCATCCCCTGTACTACTTTGCTACAGAAGTCTGGTTACTTTTTTTCAGTGCCCAGGTTTTGGACTCTACAAGATCTTAAACTTTGTAATCAAAGTATACTGCATATATTATCCCATTGGTATCTCTTGGCAACCCTGTATGGGAAGTACCACTGGTGTTATTATCCTCATTTTACAAATGATGGCATTGAGGCTCAGCAAAGTGAAGCAACTTATGCATGGTCATATGACTAGTGAATTCCAAAAGCAAGATTTGAATTTAGGTATTCCTGACTCCAATTCCAGAACTCTCTCTGTAGTTCCCTCCCCAACCTGTATGAAGGGTAATGTGGTACTATGGAAATAGTGCTGAATTTTAAATAAGAAGACCCAGATCCTTCCTATTACTTCCTTGTTGATTTTGGGTAAGATACTTAATTTCTATAGATTTCAGTATTCTCATCTGTAACATGGCAGGTCCCATCTAAAACAGACTTTGGAACTATGCCCAAAGACTAGAAAACTGTGCATACCTTTTGATCCAGAAATACCACTACTAGGTTTGTGTACCATAGAGATCATAAAAAAGGAGTAAAGACCTACTTGTACAAAAATATTTATAGCTACTCTTTTTGTTGATGCAAAGAATTGGAAACTGAGGGAATGCCTATCAGTTGGGGAATGGCTGAACAAATCTGTTGGTGATGGAATATTATTGTGTTGTAAGGAATGATGAACAGGATGGTTTTAGAAAAAGCTAGAAATATCTAACCGAACTGATGCAGAGTGAAATAAGCAGAATGAAGAGAACATTGTACACAGTAACAGCAATATTATGGAATGATCAACTGTGATAGATTTAGCTACTCTCAGCAGTACCGTGATCCAGAACAATTCTGAGGGACTTATGATAAAGAAGGCTATCCACCTCCAGAGAAAGAACGGTTGGAGTCAGAATGCAGATCAAAGCATCTATTTTTCACACACACACACACACACACACACACATACACACACACACACACACACACACACACACACACACATATATATGAGGAAACAGAGACACACACAGACACACTTGGAGTGGAGAGAGATATTTGTAGTGGAGAGACACAGTTGGAGTGAAGAGACACACTTGGAGTGGAGAGAGACACTTGGAACGAAGAGACACACTTGGAGTGGAGAGAGACACTTAGAGTGGAGAGCCACAGTTGGAGTAAAGAGAAACACTTGGAGTGGAGACTCACACTTGGAGTGGAACCTCCTGTAAGAAGCAGTTCTATTGGAGTTGAGGCTGATAAAGAATCTGCTGATTAAACTGATATGTGGTGAGTGTAAAGACTGACTTTAGTAATTCATTTTTGAGATTTAGTAATTAAATCCCTGGTGACCAACTAAATATATTCAGTCCAATCATAAATTTAACTATATATATATATACATATATATATATATATATTACACACACACACAACTGGTTTATTTCTCTTTTTTAAAAAAGAAACACCTTAATTTCTTTCTTACAATTTATACTAAATATTGGTTTCAAAGAAAAAGAGTGGTAATGGCTAGGCAATTGGGATTAAATGACTTGTCCAGGGTGACATAGTAAGAAGTGTTTGAGGTCATATTTGAACTGAGGACCTCCTATTTCCAGGTCTGGCTTTTTATCCACTGAGCCATTTACCTGCCTCTATAATTGGTTTCTTTTGTGATCCTATGTGTTTTACTTCATATATTAAAAAAACACATTATTTTGAGAAATGGTATATAAGGCTTCACTAGACTGTCAAAGAATTCATAAAACACAAAAAAATGTTTAAGAACCTCCATGCTATGTTATCATTATTATGGCAGTGAATAGGAGAACACATAGACATAGAGCAAGGCGTGAATTTAAAATGATGGGATGATGTCCAAGAAAATAAAAATACCTCCCCAGCCAAAAAATAAATAAATAAAATCAAGGGACACAGAAGAGGAATACACTGGGGAAAGAGAAAAGGAGACAAAAATGATGGTAAATTATCTCACATGAGGAAGTGAGTAAGGATCACCACAGTAGAAGGGAAAAAGGGGGGGGGTGCTGGGCAATGTTTGAACCTTTCATCAGAATTGGCACAAAGTGGGAATAACATCCACATGCAGTTAACTATAGAAAACCATCTTGCTTTATAGGGAAATAAAAAAGAGGGGGGGAAGTAAGGGTGAGATGGGCAAAAGGGAGGGTGAACTCAGGGAGAGAGTAGTCAGAAAAAATGATTATGAATAGAGAAAAGATGAAAATAGAGGGAAACACAATTAGTGATCATAACTATGTATGTGAATGGGATGAAAATGAAAGAGGATAGCAGAATAGATTAAAAGTCAGAATCCCACAATATGCTATCTACAAAAAAAAAAAAACCCAAACATTTAAAGCAGGGAGGACACACACAGAGTAAAAGTAAAGGGCTAAAACAGAATCTACTATGCCTCGGCCAAAATTATAAAAGCAGGAGTAACAATCTCAGAGTGTTTGTAATGGAATTCTATTGTACCATAAGAAATTGCAAACAAGATGATAAAAAAAAAAAAAACCTGGAAAGACTTATATGCAGTGATGCAAAGTGAAGTGAGCAGAACCAGGAGAATGTTGTGAATATTATATGTAATAGCAATAAAGTACAATGATCATCTGTGAATGACTTAACTATTATAAGCAAGGCAAGGATCCAGGACAAGTACACAGGATCCATGGTAAAAAAGATATATATTGCTATAGAAGGAACTGACAAAATCTGAATGCAGATTGAAGCATACCATTCTTCATGTTATTTCCTCTGAATTTTTCTCTAGTATAAGCCATATGTGTCTCCTTTCAAAATATGATGAACATAGAAATATGCATTACATATTGACAACCTATATCATTTTACCTTCTGTTTTGGAGATGGGGAAAGGGTGGGAGGAAGGGAGAAAACATGGATCAAAACATGTCCGAAAAAGATTATTGAGCATTGTGCTGGCATAAACTGGAAAATAAATTAAAAAAAAAAAGAACCTCCATGCTAGATGTCTTCTAAGGTTGCTTCCCGCTTTAAATTTGTAATCGTATGACTGCTTCCTCCTCCCTAGCACAACCCCTCTTCAATATCGCATAATTTCAGAGGTGGAAGAGACCACCCCTCTTATTTTATAAAACAGAAAACTGATACCCAGGAAAGTTGAGTGATTTATCCAAAGTCACATGGATAATATAACATTGGGTCAGAATTTAAATCCAGATCCTATGACTAAATTGCCATCACATAGTTTAATATGTACTCATTCTCTATTCTACTTGTAAAACTTCCACTTCCTCCTCTCCAACTGTATGTTAAAGTCTTTGTGGTAAGTGACTCTATACTTTATATTTCTTCCATAATCCCAGAAAAGATAATTTAGTCCTAGTTACGTAGTGGGTATTCATTAAACAATTAATTAATTTTGTCCATTCTTGGATGGACCAGGCTTAAATAGTTTATTTTAATTATTTAGTCAAGAACTAAATTAAAAACAAGAGCTCTGTTCTAGATACCATGTGACCAAGGGCAAGTTGCACCACTTTGATGACCCTCAATTCTCTCATCTGTAAAATGAGGAGAGTAATATCATAGTTAAATAAGAATGAGAAATCAGCTAAATTAGTTTTGTAGATAGTTTATTGAAGAGTCATCCTTCTAATCTACTCACAGAATTTGCATCATCTCTCCTTAAATACAGCCTTCCTTTTCTTCTGCCTTTCAACAAATTAAGCAACTATAAATACCTTCTGGCTTCAAGATCACAAAGCATTTCCTATCCCACCCTCTAATACAAAACAAACTGGGGAGGAAAACATAGAAACTAAAGGCAGAAAGTACAGTATTAAAACTTGTTTACTAAATTTCCTTTTGGTTTAACAAGTCTACTATGGTCATTTAAACATTTTAATTGATACCCTTTTTAAATGCACCTTCATTTTTAAATATATCTCTTCCTCCCAACTCCTATTTAGTGAATCATCCTTTATACAAAGAATTATTAAAATGAAAGAAAAAACAGCAATTTAGAAAATGAATTCACGTATCACTTGAGTCTGAGAACATAAATGCAAATTTGTTCCACCCATAGTCTTCCATTTTCTCAAATTAAAAGCACATTTTCTTTTTTATTTCCCAGGGACCCATTAGGTCCTTATATTTATGTAATATTTAGTTTCACATTACTATTTATTTACATTGTAGTCATGTGTGTCATTTTCCTGGTTCTGCTTATTTGCTTCTTCTGTTCAGCTCTGCCTTCCCATGCTTCTCAGTAATTTTCACATTCATTAATATCAATCAAATGCAGGTACCTTAATTTGTTTTTCCAATTTTCGAATTAGTGAGCTTCCATTTTGTTTTCTTTTTGCTATCACAAAAATTACTATCAGCCTGATTCTTATTAGGCTGATTTGATATCTTTTAGATCCTGGTCATATGTAGCTAGATTGCTTTTCAGATCCTTTACTTGTTTACTTTATTTTTTTTAATTTAAAAAAATTTTAAACCCTTTCATCTCATAATTAATACTGTATATTGGTTCCAAGGCACAAGAATGTAAAAGGCTAGACAATGGCAGTTTAGTGACTTTCCACACAGCTAGAAAGAGTCTGAGTTTGGATTTGAACCCAGGACTTCCTAGGTCACTAGCGGTGGCACTCCATCCACTGAGCCACCTAAATGCTTGCTTACTTTATTTTTGTCCAGCCTCTCCATAGTAGTGGGTTGTAAGATAAACAAAATCCTAAAATAACATGCATTCTGTACTCAGAGATCCCTGACCCAGGCCAGTGGCTATCTATTACTATAAAATGGTCACAAGTACCTTCCTAATGCACAGGAAGATAAGCGAACTGTTCAAGATCTCTTTATACCTTGAGGGAAAACCAGTAAGTCTGATTTCTGGCTCTTGATTTTCTTTAGTCAGTCATTAAAGAATTAAAATGGAATGTTTCCTAGAGATTCCTGGGTCAGATGTTCGGGGGGCGGGGGGGGAGAGAAGAGGGGATCTGAGCTTCCTGCAGAACCAAGAACCATTTAGTTTGTGCTAATTTGTGCTTAGGAGTTTCCCAGATGGAAGTTGAGCCCTATTCCCCATTATCTTCTCTCCCCTCATCCCTGCCCTTGACTTTGAACCTCATAAGGACTTCTTTCTGCCCCATCCTAGCTTTATAAGAGTAGAGCTTCAGCTATATAAACTCAAACCTAAATTAGTGCAAGTAAAGCCTGACAATGATAATAATGAATAATAATTATAGCTGAGACTATTTAGCATTTGATGTAGCACTTTAAAGTTTGCAAAACGTTTGGTATATGTTCTTTTATTTGATCTTCACATTATTATCTCAACTTTACAAATGAGAAAACTGAAATTAAGAGGATAGATGACTTGGCTAGGATCACACAGCTAAATGAGTGACTAAGGTAGGTCTTTTTGACATCTGGTCCATCACTTTATCACATGTCAAACCTCTACCTGGCTGCTGCATACCTATTTTTTTTTAAAAACCCTTACTTTTTAACTTAGAATCAGTACATATCAATTCTAAGGGAGGAGAATGGAAAGGACTAGGCAATTGGGGTAAAATGACATGCACAGGGTCACACAAGTAGGCAGTGTCTAAAAGCCAAATTTGAACCAGGACCTCCTGTCTCCAGACCTGGCTCTCTATCTCTATCCACTGAGTCACCTAGTAGCCCCTTGCAGCATACTTATAGTCCTCTTCAATGTTTCCTGGACTTAGCACAGCACTTGACAAAGATCAAGTACATTGTAAATGTTTGCTGATTGCTCAAGTGATTGAGTGAGAATTTTCTTCCTCCATCAGTGCTGATTCCAATTCCTCCTTAAGTTGCCATAGACAAAAAAATAATTCATCCTTTTATGGACCACACAGTAGGTACTTAAAAACACTTATTGATATCTAAAATGGGGATATATTAGAAGCCTTCCCAATAAGACCTGGAATGAAACAAGGATATGCATTATTATTACCACTATTCAATATTTTACTAGAAATGTTAGCTATAGCAATAAGAGAAGAAGAAATTGAAAGAATTAGAATAGGCACTGAGAAAATAAGTCTATCACTCTGTAATGATATATTGGCATACTTACAGAGTTCTAGAAGATCAATCAAAAAACTCATTGAAATAATTTATAACTTTAGCAAAATTTCAGGATATAAAATAAACCCATATAAATCATTAGCATTTTGCTATACCTCCAATAAAGAATAACAGTAAGAGATAGAAAGAGAAATCCTATTTAAAATCACTGCAGACAAGATAAAGTGCCTGCCACGTGTCATACCAATCAAATTACTTGAAAATTATTTCATAAAGCTAGAATAAATAATAACAAAACTCATCTGAGAAAAAAAGACCTAAAAATATCAAAGGATGAAAGAAAAAATCAAGGAAGGTGGCTTAGCTATACAGGATCTCAAATTATATTATAAAACAGCAACCATTAAAACAATCTGGTAGTGGCTAAGACATAGAGGACCAGGGATATATATTAGGCACTCAATACACAATGGTAAATGATCATAGTGACCTAGTGTTTGACAAACCCAATGATCCAAGCTTTTGGAAGAAGAACTGACAATTTTACAAAAACTGCTGGGAAAACTTGAGAACAATATGGCAGAAATTAAGTATATACCAATACCTCATGCCATATACCAAGGTAAAATCAAAATGGATATGTGATTTAGAAACATAGGATGATGCCATAAACAAATTAGGGGAGCACAAAATAGTTTATATTTTAGATTTATGGATAAGGGTCTGAAAAGAAATAAATTCATATTTAGATCAAAACAAGACATAGAGAACATTACAAGATGTACAATAGAACACTTACCTTTGACTACATTAGAAATAGAAAACTTAGACTATATTAAATTAAGTTTTATTTACAAACATAATCAATGCAATCAAGATTAAAAGGCAAACAACAAACAGAAACATTTTTACAGCAGATCTCTCTAATAAAGGATTTATTTCTCAAATATATAGAGAAAAGAGTCAAATTTATAGGATTACAAAACATTCCCTGAAATGATCAAAAGATATGAACAGGCAATTCTCAGATGAAGAAATTAAAACTATCTATAGTCATAGAAAAATACTTCAAATCATTATTAATTAGAGAAATGCATATAATATAGGCTTTACATGAATTTCATATAATGCATATTTACCTGTTCCTCATGTTGTGAAAATCTGAGATGCCACCTCATACCCTTCAGACTGTCTAACACAACCAAAAAGAATAAATGTTGGAGGGGATATGGATAAATTGAGACACTAATGCACTAGTCAACTGATACAACTATTCTGGAAAGCAATCTGGAATCATATTCAAAGGGCCAGAAAACTATGTATTCCTTTTGACCTAGCAATACCATGACTAGGTCTGTATCCCTAAGGATATTAAAGATAAGGGAACAGAACCTACTTGTACAAAAATATTTTTGTCAGGGCAAAGAACTGGAAACTGAAGGGATGTCCATCAATGGCACAATGGTTGAACAAGCTGTGGTATATGCATGTAATGGAATACTATAGTTCCATAAGAAATGACAAACAAGATGATCACAAAAAAGTCTGGAAAGTCTTCTATGAAGTGATGCAAAATGGAGTGAAGAACCAGAAGAATGTTGTACACAGATAACAACAATACTGTATGACGATTAACTGAGAATGACTTAACTATTATTGTAAGGCAGGGATTCAGGACAACTCCAAAGGACTCATGACAAAAAAGGAGATCCACTATCATAGAAGGAAGAGGGGGAGTCCAAATGCAGGTTGAAAATTATCATTCTTCATTTTATTTCCTCCATAAAATTTTCTCTAATATAAGTAATATGTATCTTGTTTCACAATATGACAAACAGGGAATATGTATTATATCATAATTTTTAACCTATATCATGTTACTGGTCTTCTTGGGGAGAAGGGAGGGATGGAAGGGAGACAGAACATTGTAAAATGTCAAAAGATGAATATTAAAGATTGTAAAAATGTGTAATCTGGAAAAAATTTTAAATTGCTAATTGACTAAATGACTTACGATCCCTTTATAGATTATCTAGACTATTTCTCCAGCAACAGTCACACAGTATTGTATCTGGTTCAGTATCTGAAACCTTTCTAGCTAGTTTGGAGCTAACAGTAATTGTGCTTTGCTGTAATAACTTTGGTGAACTTAGGTAAGAGGAGTACCTAGTTAAGGTTCTGTGTAGTAAGCTTTCTGTTATCACTTACAATCTGAAATGAATGATAATAGATGCTCCTAGGCAAAAAAGGAAACTCTTGTCATCTCTCCAGGACCCTGGGAAGGCTACTGAGACTGTGGAAACAATGCTCAGGTAATGTTTTGCCTGGGAATGTTGCTCTATAGAGTGTAAGCTTCTTGAGGGCAAAGACTTTCTTTTTTTTTTGTCTTTATGTCCCTAGTACCTAACACAGAAAAAAATATTAGAAGAAAATATTGTAAAAAGGAAAACAAAATGTAACACATCTGCTATTAAAAACAAAATCAGACCTGGAAAAAAGTCAGAGAGATAATTTAAGAATCAACAAACTTCCTGAAGATGAGAATTTAAATTTTTTAAAAACTTTAATTTTTTCTAGATTACATCAGTATGATTTTTAATATTCATTTTCTGATATTTTGCAAGCAATGTTCTCTCTGTCCTTCCCACCCCTCCCCAAGAAGGCCAGTAATATGGTATAGGTTATATAATCATGTTATACATATTTCTCCATTCATGATGTTATGAAGACACATGTTGCTTATGTAAGACAAAAATTCATAGAATAAATAAAATGAGGAATGGTCTGTTTCAATCTGCATTCAAACACCTTTCCTTCTATGGCAGTGGATATCCCTTTTTATCGTGAATTCTTTGGAGTTTTCCTGGATCCTTGCCTTGATGATAAAAATTAAAACATTCATAATTGATCATCATAAATTATTGTTGCTACTACTTATTGAACTCCTGTGCCATAAAAATGCCAAATAAGATGATTACCCCAAAAACAGCTTGGAAAGATTTATATGAAGTGATGCAAAGTAAAGTGAGCAGAAGTAGGAAAGTATTGTACAAAGTAACAATAGTATACAAAAATGATGTTTTTTAAAAGCCTGGACAATATATTGCAAGAAATTGTAACTGAAATTTCAAAGATCTATTAGAAAAAACAGGACATAATAAAATAGAAGAAAATTACACTGATCACCTCCTGAATGAATTTCCAAAAGGAAAAGTCCCAGGAATATCATAACCAAAACCCAGAGCTTACATATCAATGAAAAAAAATACTGCAAGTAGCTAGAAAGAGTTAAAGTATCAAGGAACCATAATCACAACCACACAAGAACTGGCAGCTTCTATTATAAATAAGAGGAGACTTTGGAATGCAAAATTTCAAAAGATATGGGCTTATAATTAAGAATATCTTGTTATAAAAAGCTGAGTATGCTTCTATGGGGGAGAAAGTACTTTTAATAGAAGAGAGGACACTCAAGCATTGCAGATAAAAAGACCAAAACTGAGTAGGAATTTTGAAAATGCAAAGAAAATGCCAAGAAAAACCTGGAAGCAATTGGAGGCATATATATATATATATATATATGTTACATATATATATATATGATGATGATACAGTACTAACATTCTAATAAGGAAAGAAGAAATGTGCTCCTTAACTTCAATGTTTTCAAAGGTTACTAAGGGAACTGAATAAGAAAGAGAAGACTTAATGGTGGATTAGCTCTATTTGGAAGGTTTGAATAGTAAGGAAAGGAGAGGAAAAAGAATATATTAATGTACAAAGGAGGAAGAGTGTGGTAGAACTTATTATTTTTTATAAGTGGAGTGTGTGAAAAGTATATAAACATAGAGGAAGGGATAGGACAGAGCAAGTTTCTGATGAACTTCATGCACATAAACTGGACAAAAGGAGGTTAAATATACATAGATACATGCAATTTAGTATATACATAACCAAACAACAGGGAAATAGATGGGGGTAACAGTTAAAAAGAAGGATAATATCAAGAAATGAATAGTCTCGAGCAAAAATTTTACAAATCTTATAGTTGTTGACATCTTAAATGGAGAAGGGTATTGGAAGAATAGTAATACCAAATTAAGAGTGAAAAGGAAAAGAGCATGTCCATTGGAATATTTTTAAAGTATAGAGAATAGAAGGGAAGCAAGTAGAAAATGGTTTAGAAAAAAATATGGAATTTATATCATTTTTTAAAGGCAAACTTTTACACATTCACATTTACATATAAATCTTTTGTATTATATTTTGTTTATGGAAATACTCATTTGGCGGTACTTGTTAAGTTAAGAATAAAAATGAAATTAAAAAGGAAAATTACTAATTTTGGTTTATTCAAGAAAAGCTAAATTAGGTTTTGTTTGCAAACTCAATTCAATCAAGAATATATTTAGAATTACATGGCAGAAAAAAAAAAAGCTATGGGTCTGTTGATTAGAATGTTTGGAGACTTCTCCACTGAACTTTCTTGGGATTGAAAGGGGGGAAGACTGAGTTTGAATTCCTTGGAGTCTACTTCATTTATTCTCTTGCTTTAATATTTCCTTTAAGACGAGTTCCATGGAGGAGAAATACCCCACACTGCTCTAGCTTCCCTATCCTTCTGACAGCTGAAGACTGTGGCTTCTGCTTTTAAGTTTGCTATTTCTGAAAATGGTATTATTTAAAACTTTTGTTGTTAGTGTGTGTATGTGTGTGTGTGTGTGTGTGTGTGTGTGTGTGTGTGTGTGTGTGTGTGACAATGTATGGAAAAACAGATGGTCATTCGAAACTGTCAATTCTGCTTTCCAGAATGCCAACTAGCAGGGAAATCATGAAGAGGGAGAATCAATCCATTTGACTGTGAACTCTTGAGGGCAAGGTTTCCTTATCTTTTCTTTTTTATCTTCACTTTCAAGAACAATGCCAGGCACATAACAGGGACTTAATACATCCTAGCTGACCGATTGATAACCCAGAAAGAGAGCAGGTTTAAAATATTTAGGTTTTAGCAAAAGAGTTGAATATTGATTTTCAACAAAATGGAAAGTAGTCACATTAGATAATACATATAATTATTTGTTCAAATACTTAACAGGGCTTCATGAATTTCTAGCAAAGCAATTAATTAGCTTCCTCTTAGAGTTAAGCTGATTCTACCATTTTAAAATATAAGGCCTCATATATCTATTATGTCTACATGTCAAAGAATGAGAATACCTGTGACTTTTTCTAAATATAGACTAATTGTGCATATTTACATGAAATATGTATAGCTTGTATCATGAAACAAATCTATAAACACAAGAAAATAATATCTAGGTTTAAGAGTAAAAAATATGGAACAAGAAGTCTTATGGGTGTAAAGAACATTATGTTATTGATTCAGTAATTATTGTAGAAACTTCTTGGAAGAACTATAGCATTTTTACTGACTGATGATTACCACCAAGCCTTTCATGTGGTTCCACACTCATGCCTCCTTCATATACTATATAGCTACAAAATAGGTCTATGTATAATAAGACCACTAGACTACTTGATGTCTACATTGAAAACTAGTCTCCATTTAAAACTGTGGTAGAGACTTGAAGAGAGAGAGGTAACCCAACACCAACATAATAATGATAAAAGTAATTCTAGAACAGGTAAGCTTTCAGTTTAATCTCACTGTGGTTCTGCCCACACTTATAACTATTATCATTTATGCTAAATAGAACTAAGTATGGTTTTCCAAAATAAAGAAGCATTCTAACCAAATCATCTTATTAACCACTTGAGTTATAAAGATGATACTAAGCTATGCGACTCCATTGAAAAATGAATTCAACATCTCCTCATGAAATCTTTCTTCAATATCAAAATATCATTTATACTCAAAAGGGTAAAATTCCTAACACATTAAGTAAAAATATATACTAAAGGCTTTGAATTTGAGTTTAGGGATCACTTTGAACCAAGAGATGAAAGTAACACTCCCAAATACCTTAATTTCCTTCAATCAAAACACAATAAACAAAAAGATATCAAAGAGAAGACAACGATTGAAAATTTTGAAAGGCTATTTCATAAAGGTATTCTGAAACCAAACCAGAATGGGATGAACACATTTAAAGCAATAAATGCCTATGCAATATTAGTCTTAATAAAAACTTTTGGATTTGTACATGGATCATAAGATATTTGTAAAGCATCCTAACAAAAATGCATTATTAATGAAAAATAGGGCACACCTCTCTAAGGAAGGTATAGAAATACTTCCTCTCACAAAGGGAATTTATCCAGGGATTTGCAGAGTAGTGAGCCAGTAGGGTAGTAAGTTGACAATTAACTGTAACTGTAGCATAACTGTAATGTTATGCTACTTATGCTAACTCGGAACTTGGGCACCTTGAAAATGATAAACTCTTTGGCTGCTCCAAGTTATATGTCCTTTAACACTGAAGGACTTTTCTTGAGCTTTAAGATGATGAAATCATGCCCTTATTGGCTATTGAGCAGGAAGAGTTAATGACTCCAGTGACTTTTAAAAACAAAGTGACGTCTACCATATTGGCAAAGATGACAAAAATGAAGGTGATAATTATTGGGTTTGAGTGAGGCAGAGAGGTGCAGAAAGATAGGGTTATTAATATACTTTAGATGAGCTTGAAAATTGATCTACCCATTCTGGAAAGCAACTTGGAACTATGGCAAAAAAAGTCAAACTGGTCATATTCCTCTTGTACAAAAACATTTCTAGAAACTTTTTTCAAAATAGGAAAGAATTTGTGCCTACCTATTGACCAATAAACATTTAGTACTAATCAATTACCAACAAGACATGTCTTGATGCTAGAATTATATCATGATCTTGGACTAAAACGAAAATGACAAATATTCATATTTATAAATACAGATCTCAAAATATTCCAAGGAAAGTAAATTCTTTTATTGGGACCACAAGCTTAACTTGCTATTTACAATGAATTGCCTAGGCAACATAATGACTCCTAAAACTTAAGAATACCAATTTAAAGGATTCTATCATAGCAAATGATTTCCAAGGTATATCCCAGGTACTCTGTTGGCTATAAGAGTTGTAGTGAGGATGCTTTCAGTGAATTTATAGATGAAAGCTATATATCATAATATTTTATTCAACTGAAAAGAATAGCTATTTTATTCACACACACATGCGCAAAATGTACAATACACATACATATAACCCCAATTTTCAAGGATCCTGAACTATAGCCCTTGGACCGAATCTTGCACAGTCCCATGAGCTAATTATGTTCTTTACATTTTTAAATACTTAAGCCAAGAAATCTAAATAAATAATATGAACAATAATTTAAATACATTTCTTTAAAAATGTTAAAACCATTATTAGTTCACAGGTAGGGTAGATTTGACCTTCAGGTCACAAAGTTGCAGACCCCTTATCCAGACAATGAACAAAAAAATTAAAACAAGCTCTGATTTGAAATGTTTTCTAATTCCCAAGGTTCAAATGCTCACACTGAAATTTGAACATTTGCCTCTTGAATGTCATTGAGAGCTGCCTCCGGAACACCTTTGGACATCACCATACTGAACACTCATAACCATTAAACTACATAGAATGTAGAGATCCAGTAGAAGAAATCAAAGCGACGGACCAATGAGCTGAAGTACATATCCTAGCTATCATCTTATCTCTTCCTAGAGGAATACTGAAGATGATTTCATTGAGCCTACAGGAGATGAGCTTATGTCCCAATACTTTTAATAGAATAAAAATAGTAATAATTTAACCCACATGTGCACTTGAACACAATATATAAGAACAATAGTAGTATGGTGACATTCTCAGATTGTTTCTATGCCAGCTCTATCAAATACAAGGTCAGAAGATTTATAATAATAAAAATAGTAAAGACAATTATTTGCAGGTTAATCTATGTATGTAGCACCCCAGGGGCTACTCCACACACTCTCACTTGTTGGCCGCGTCGGATGGAGGATGACTACCCCACATTCAAGGTACTCTCAATCAACACAGCTAACATGCTTCTCTGATAATCCGAGTACCTTTCCGTGGATAGCCAGATGACACAATTAGCTTAGAGCAGCAGTTCTTAACCTTTTTGTCTGTCACAGATTCCTTTGTCAATTTCATAAAGCCTATGAAATGCTTCTCAGAATAATGTTTTAAATAATAGAACAGAATTACAAAGGAAACAGATGATACTGAAATGCAGTTATCAAAATAATCTTTAAAAACAAGTTCATGAACCCCAGGTTAAGAACTCTTGCCACAAGGAAAGTTATTTACTACAGTAGTATGATAAAAGGTTTTATATTAAAGCATTCCCTGCTCCCAAATCTAGAATGCACTTTGCCACAAATATTCATACCATCAATAGGGAGAATGGGCAAATGTAGAGATTATTCCTGGAGACTCCTCCGACTCTATTTGGGGAACATGTGTGCAGGGGAGAATTTATACTACCACTGCATCCGGATTCTGGATACCTTCTTGCTGAGTTCTTGTACTGATCTTCACTGGACATAGTGTGTCTGCTGGGCTGGGAAGGTGGCTTTCCTACTTGGCAATAGTTCCTACCACTTCTAGTTTTCTCCACTGATTAGTTACAGTCTCAACAGCCTCTGACTACTAGATCAGTTGAAGTCATTGGTTAGAGCATTGTGGAATTCTTTTAGGGAAAACCAAAACTTATTGAGACTCCCATTTCTGCTCTATCAGCGTCTCAGCAGTATCTCTTTCAATTCTCAGCCCTCTCTAAATTATCTCATCCCAGAAAGTTGGGGGTTCAAGAATCAGTATCCTGGAATTCTTCTCTCAGGCTGCTGCTAAGGACATGTTGTAAACTGTTATGTAATTCCAATGCAAGACGCTATTGCTGATGAGTGTTGGGAGCTAGTGGAGGGGAGAAAATTGTCCTCTTTACTGTCCTTTGCAAGTAATTCCTCAAGAGGTGCATATAACTTGCTCTCTTCTTGACAAAACCTTTTTAAAATTATCTATGTAAATGAAAGGCACCAGTGTCTTTGCCATTCCTTAGTCAAATTGTCTGACCTTTTCATATATATGAAAATGTGGCTACTCCAGCCACTCAAACTTTAAGAGTTTGTAATTTCCTCAAGTGAACCTGAGGGGATTGTTAGATCAGGGATCCCCAGTCACTTTCTTTTATAGATAATAAATACGCATGTAAAATACACATATATCATCTTAAGGTCTACAAAACTTTTCCTATGACATAAGAACCTCATAGTACAAATGTTCATTATTCCTATTTTATAAATGAAAAATCAGGTTCAGTGAGGTTAGAGAACTTATTAGCTAGATCCACTGGAGAAAGGAATGACAAATCATTACAGTACACTGGACAAGAAAACCCCATGGATAGCTATGGTCCATGGAGTCATGAAGAGTTGGACATGAGTGACTTGAACAACAGCTATAGATGGTAAATATAGGAACTGGACTCCTCCTATTCTACTTTTTACTTTTTCAGTCTCTTTCTTCCTTGAAGATTCTACTAAGCTTTCATTTCCTTTCAATCCCAAAGTGAAATTTCCTTCTTCAAATGTTTCATACAGATTCTTTTTTATCTATCTTTTTATTCCTAACCCCAGCATAGTGCTTTGCACATCAGAAATTTTCAAACACTTATGCCAACTTAAATTTGGTACAGATCACATTTTTACTAAGAAACACTTGGATTCATATAACATGGAAAAAACATTCCATTTCTATGCTAAAATTCCAAGGTAATTCACCTATCTTTATAATGAAGGAATGAGTTTGAGATGAGGCTATTTAAAACTATTTCCATATAAAATAATGAAATCATTCTTTCTAACCCATTTAGTCATATCACTATTAGATACGGTGTTGACTTTCTTTGTCCAACAAACCAGGACATTTTCATGATTCTGCTAATATCTTACAGGAGCTGGAGATGTTAGGTCACAAATATGTTTTTATATTATGAGACTTGTAGGTCCTGACATTAGTTAAATTCTAGAGAAAGGAACGGTAAGAGGAGGCCTCACTTGGTGGTCATTACTGCATCCGTACCAAAGATGTGAATTTCCCAGTAAGGAAATGGGAAAATGCCCAAATACCCATAAATATGGCATGAGTCTGTTGAATGGTAGTTCCCTATCACTAATAGTATAAAGCAGCTTTTTTATAATAGTTCCATTTTTTCTGTATTTATATTTGAAGTAGAATGAATAAAATCTAGTATTAGAAGATACCTGTATAATGTAAAACCCAGTGGAATTGCATGTTGGCTATCATGGGGTGGGGAAGGAGGGGAGTAAAAGAACATTAATCATGTAACAATGGGAAAATATTATAAATTAATAAATATGAAATTTCAATTAAAAATATAACTGTATACTGATAAATTAGAGGTTTTTTCCTAATCTTTCATTTATAAAATAAGAATAGCAGTACCTAATTTATTAGACTAATATGAATAATAATGATATAATAATTTGTTTTTTGTATTTTATTTTATTTTAAAAATATTTTATTTACCCAGATATGTAATAGCAATTTTCAACATATGTTTTCCAAATAAAGATATAAATTATCTCCTTCCTCTCTTCCTTTTCCCTTCCCAGAGATGCTAAGCAGTTTGATCTCAGTTATATGTTTATTATCATGCAAAATTTGCTTCCATATTTGGTCATTGTTGTAAGAGAATACTCAAAGAAAAACAACCCCCCCCCCCAAATAGAAGCATAAATCAACTAAAGTGAAAAATAGTATGCTTTGATCTGCATCCCGACTACAATAGTTCTTTTTCTGGAGATAGATAGCATTCTTTGTCAAAAATCCCTCAGAATTGCCCTGAATCATTATATTGCTGAGAGTAGCTAAGTCTTGCACAATTGATGACAGTACAATATTGCTGTCATTGTGTACAATGTTCTCCCAGTTCTGCTTATTTCACTCTGCATCACTTCATGTAGGTCTTTCTAGCTTTTTCTGAAATCATCCTACTCATCATTTCTTTCAGCACAATAGTATTCCATCACCATCATATACCACAATTTGTACAGCTAGTCTTCAATTGATAGTTATCTCCTTGATTTTCAATTCTTTAGCAAAAAGTATTGCTACATAAATATTTTTGTACAAATAGGTCCTTTCCCTTTATTTTTTTTTATCTCTTTGGAATACAGACCACTAGACCATTACTAAATGGTATTATAGGATCAAAAAGGTATGGACAGTTTTCTAGTCTTTTGGGCATAGATCCAAATTGCCCTCTAGAATGTTTGGATCACTTTACAACTCCACCAATAATGTATCAGCCCAATCTCCTCAAACATTTATCATTTTCCTTTATTGTCAAATTGGTTAATCTGATAAGTATGAGGTAGTACTTCAGAGCTATTTTAATTTGTATTTCTCTAATCAAGAGTGATTTGAAAACATATGTTCCTTTGATTATTGATAGTTTTGAATTCTTTATCTGAAAATTGCTCATTCATATCCTTTGACCATTTGTCAATTGGGGAATGACTTGTGTTCATATACATTTGACTCAGTTTTCTATGTACTAGAGAAATGAGGCCTTTATCAGAGAAATTTGTTGCAAAAAATTTTCCCCAGTTAATTTACTGTGTTTCTACTGGGAAAATCTCACAATAGGTCAATTTTAAAATGTTTTTAAAAGTGTGAAAACTACTATTGTCCATAGCTGTGCTTTAAAAGAGAGCAGCACCTAGCATTGGGGAATGCAAATTTGTGGGATGGCTATTAATTAGGGTAAGAACCTTCATGGTAGTGTAGTACCATAATCCAACCAGCAAAATGAAGATAACAGATAATCTATCAGTCTGCAGCAGGCACACTATACAAAATAACTTGCTATATATATTCAAGGGAGTTTCACTAAATAATATACTCATCCATTTTTGTTCTGGGAGACAAGATGGATAGTGGAAGGAATACTGAATCTGGAGCCTGAGAATATGGGTTTGAATCTCACCTTTGGCATTTACTGATTGGTCTGATTGTTTAACCTCAAAGCCTTCATTTTTCTCATCTGTTAAATGATGGACTAGGTACCCTTTATGGTCCCTTGAAGCACTAAGTCATGATTCTATCGTTCATTCATGTCATTACTATTAAGTGACTACTGTATGCCACACACTATCTGAAGCTCTAGGGATACAAAGACAAAAACTAAAAACCCCCTGCTTTCTAGAAGTTCAGCATTCATTATGAACTGACGACCTGATGTGCCAAGAAGCAAACTCACATAGCAAGGCTTCCTGGAGCCTGTCAGAATATGAATTCAACATGGTATCATGTTTTAGATGGAGCTAATGCCTCACTTAGACAGCTGGGTGACTTTGACCTGCAACAGACATCAATCATCCAGCTTCCTAAGCTTTTTTTAAAAACTGTACACAACAATACAGCCCCATTCCACTGGTCAACCTAGGTGTAAAGGATATACAATAGCAGGATATTCAAAAAGCTCCTTGTATGGCCAAATAAAGTGGGCTGCTGCTAGCTGAGTTTACAGCAGAAATATTCACTAAAGAAGAATGTTAACTATGGCAACCTAGATGCTGACTGCTGGAGAGTGATAACAGCAGACCAATTAACCTGGGGGGGGTTGTTTTGTCACTACTTGTTTTGAGGAAAGGCAAAAAACTACAGAGCTGCTGACAATGGCAACTCATATAAAGAATAGCTAACCTATGGCTACATTCCACATGTTGCTGGCATGGGGAAGGATTGAAGGGCATGCACTAGACTTTGCAGGCAGATGCATATACATGTCAGCAATGTCGTTTTTAAATACCTTACAAAAGATAGCAATGAATATAACAGGGTGAAGCACCGAAAGGGGAACTTTAAAATATTTCTTTGTGTTCTCATATTCACAGCCTAAACTTACTTTCTCCAGTTCTGAGAACAAGTTTACGGGAAAATGTCATTCACTGAAATGTTCAGCACGGTGTCTTCTTATATATTGTACCATGGAGAATTACAAGGGACCTCCGAGGGCATCAGTTCTAAACTCCTAGCCTTCCATCATAGCCCTAATAAAGGAATCAGGAGGCTTCTGTTTAAACACTTCCAGTGAGGGAGAAAACTTTTCTTTCAATGCAATCCATTCCGTATTGGGACAGCTTCAATTTTCAGAAAATATATCCTTATGCTGAGTCCATTTTTTTCCTTTCTGATAGTACTTCCACATTGATCCCTGGGGAGATTCTGTTGCCATAAAGTCTCTAATCTGTCTTCTCGAGGTTATTGTTGTTCAGTTGTTTCTGTTATGTCTAACTCTTTGTGTCCCTTTTGGGGTTTTTTTGGCAAAGATATTAATAGTGGTTGGCCATGTCTTTCTCCAGCTAATTTTATAGATGAAGAATGGAGGTAAATAGGGTTAAGTGATTTGCCCAGGGTGACAAAGCTAGTAAATGTCTGGGACAAGATTTGAAGCCAGGATGATGAGTCTTCCTGGAGTCTTCCTGACTCCAGATCTGTGGACACCCTTTCAGATACTTAAAGACTATCATAATCCTTAAATCTTTTCTTGTCTAGGCTAAATAGCTGTGTTTCTTTTAACTATTCTTTTACAGGAAATGGTTAAGAGTATAGAACACATATAAACTTGAAATTAAGCTATAGGAAGGGGTACACTAGCAACTGGGGGAGGGGATCAGGAAAAGCTTCCTGATAGGTCTAAGTTCCAATGGCAGTCTTCAGGAGTGATGGGGCCAGAATGGTAGTAAAAGGTAGTAAAAAAAAGTGTGCTAAGAATCATACAGTTTTTATTCTACTTAGAGACACTTAACTTGGTTAAATATGTGAAACATTTTAGAGTGAAATATTTGTTGAGTAACAAATGGGTTGACATACTACTGAAAGAACCACACTGACATTATTCAGAAGACATAAATGAATTGTAGCTAACTGGAAGGACAGATTACAGTTTCCCCTTTGGAGAAGAGAAGAAAGGAGTTGGCAGTAGCAAACAATAATTCATGGCATTGAGTCATCTTGTCTCTTAGGGCTGATTATGAGCATAAGTAAAAAGACCAGTAGACTGTGAGCTCCTTGAGGACAAGTAATTGTCTAGAAGACTGAAAAATATTTGTGGCTTAAATAACAATATCTGTTGCAGAGAATAGTGGCTGGTGGTATGTTCTGAAAAGGGTTCAGGTAAGTTTTCTCTCTAGAATCTTCTGGGACAAGAAGTGGATTCCCATTGTTCTTATCCTCATTGCTCTACTGTTTTGTCACTGAGTCGTCAGATAAGAAAACTGGGGCCTCAAGACTTTGTCCAAAGTCACACAGGTAAATGATAGAGTCAAGTATTTGTACCCTAGACCTCTGAAAACTCAGGATTAAGGGCAGTAGTGATTCATATGGCTACTTTCTGATATAGCAACAGTATAGTATCCCTGATGAAAACATTGGGCAGGAACAAGCAGACTTTTGCAGATTCTTTGCTGATATTCAAAAAGCATTTGAGTTGATAGGGGGAATTACAGCATTAAATACTCTCCACAAACAAGGTATATTCTTCACACGTGTTAAAATAAATAAAAATCATATAACAGCTGTTACCAGAGATAACTTTGTTCAATGATCAACTGAGTATTTACATCAAATAAGGTATAACACAGAGATACATGCTCACCTAGGGTATTTACCAGGGTCATGGAAGATACTCTGTACAAAGTCCAAATAGAAAAGGAATTCCCTATAGACAACAAACTGCTTCAAATCCTCTGATTACAGTATGACATCATGTTGAATGCACTGAAACCTGAACCAGAATCAGGATTGCTTAATAATATTCATCACCATTAAAACTAATTAACCTGGACATCTATAATGGAAAAAAGAAAATGAATGAAAAATCATTTAGATTATAATTTTGAAGACAAATAAGCATCATATTGAATGATTCCATTAGTTTGTATTTTTCAGGGTTAGGAATTACAGTTGGCTCTTCAACTTGGCCAAGAATTCAAAAAGAAGAAGTGATTAAGATGAATTTTATTTGGGAAAATATGTAGAACTTTAATAACAGAAAACTGCTGTTTGTGACAAAACTAACACAAAACTAGAAGAAAGAAAATTAAAAAAAGATCTGGTATTCGATTAATATAATCTCAATTTGACCTACATAAGCAAGCTGACACTTCAAAAAGGATGTAGAAGAGAAAAGAAATGGACAGACAATTATAACAATATCCTACAAAAGTTTAACTTGTAGAAAATAACTACCATAATAAGAAGACCAAAAGAGCTGAAAAACTCTCTTAATAAGTAAATACCTGATCTACTTTTCAACACAGTGACATCTGGCAGCTGGGGCAATGCTTGTTTAAAATATAAACCTAACTAAAATTTTAAAGAAAAGGATGGTGGAAAGTTATGAGCACAATTATCCTGCACAACAATGAAAAACGGAAGAAGAAAAAAAAAGTTTAAGGAAAATTTAGTGATAGACCAAAATGAGTAAAATTTTCATGATGTTATTTAAAGATAAATCTGGAAAGTAGACAACAAATAGATAAAAATTGGAAAACATTTGTAAAGATTTCTGTAACAAATTCTTTTCACCATTAAGGATGGTAGAGTCACTACATTTGGATTCCACCATCATAGTCCAGATGTGTTTCTTGAGGAAACAAAGATTGAAGAAAACAAAGATGGGAAAAGCAGCTGGACCAGACAAATACATAGAGAGATGTTTGTGCTATAAATAACAGAGTTTTTATCATACTGAGGCATCAATTTTCAAGGTATTTGAAAACACTAAAGG
Source organism: Monodelphis domestica (assembly GCF_027887165.1). NCBI lineage: Eukaryota > Metazoa > Chordata > Mammalia > Didelphimorphia > Didelphidae > Monodelphis > Monodelphis domestica. The sequence goes on along the minus strand of NC_077234.1, from coordinate 183,316,892 downwards.
AATGGAAAAATAATCCCAAGTCTTATTACCACATACAGGGAACTAAAAGAAAACCCAACTATTTACTTTTTCATTTATATAAAAATTTTGTAAGAATGCCTTTACCATCTTTACCATCATATAACTGACTAAAAAGATTAATTATCCAACAAATCAGTCAGTAATATTAAGTTCCTACTATGTGCCAGTCATTGTGCTACATGATAGGATATGTGATTATAATATTTGAAACAATCTCTACTTGAAAGGAGTTTACATTGTAACAGGAAGGGCAATGAATACATGCAGAGTAAAAAGAGGCAAAGAACATGAGATTCTATTACACTTTGGTGTCAATTTTTAAAAATCATTGATTTGACAGAGCAAAAGTTACCTTAGAGGCTCTACTTCAATAAAGGTGTCTCTTAACATGTATGTAAAATTGTACATAATTCCTTGAAAAAATATGACAGAAATAACCTTGACAAATCAAACAAGGCATTAAATAGGGTGATGTAGCCTTGTGAGGTCACCCTCACTATAGATCTTTAAGGAGTAAATAATATTTTATGATGATGATAATAATAACAAGAAAAACTAACATTTATATGTCACTTTAAATTTTGTAAAGCACTTCACAAATATTATCTCCTTTGATTCTTTCAATAACCCTGAGAGAAACTAGCTATTATTATAACTATTTTACAGATAAGGAAACTGAGAGAAACAGAGGTTAAGCAACTTGCCCAGAATTATATATCTAGTAAATGTCTGAGGTTGGATTTGGACTCTGTTTTGCCTGACTCCAGACCCAGTGTTCTACCCATTATGATACCTTGTCAGGGAAGTAGAGACAATTTCAAAGTATGTTTGGAACTAAAAGTCTTCTGAGGGTTTTTCTAACTCTTTGATTTTGTGATTTTAAAATTTATTCTTTTTTTCTTATGGGCCCTGAAACTTTTGAGGAAAGAATGAGATCAATTAGCATTATAGAGTCAATTTTTTCCCCTTGCTAGTCATAACCTCTCCTCTTTTTGACATCCTGTTGTATTTGTTATCTATGACACTAGTATGGTACTTATTTGTATAGTATTATAGGATTTAGAGGTAGAATGGAGCTTAAAGATGGTCTATGAAATTTAAAAAACACATGTATTAAGTACTTATTATTTGCTAAACACTGTGATAAGCATTGGGAATACAAAGAGAAAAGTAAGACAGTCCATGTCTTCAAGAAGTCACATTCCATTTAAGGAAGTAATGAAAGGAACAAGTATTAATTAATTGCCATAATGTACCAGGCACTTTGCTAAGCATTTTACAAATATCTTATTTGGCCCTTACAAAAATTTTGCAGGCAGACACTATAATTATCCTCATTTTTCAGTTGAGGAAACTGAGGCAGAGATTGTGACTTTTTTTAGGATCACAAAGCAAGTCACTGAGGGGAATACATGAACAAAAGTCTTGTTGCCTGAAGGTTCAGCAATCTCTTCTCTGTGGCACCAAGCTATTCTATTCTTCTATGGGAGAGGCAGAATCTGGTTACAGGGGAAATGGAAAGATCCAGTTATCCTGAGGTACAGTCAGTGTGGATGGTTGAGTCCCAAGGGTCAAATGATCATACGCTTAGAGCTAGAAGGGACCTCAGGGACAGTCTAATCCAACACCTTCATTTTACATATTAGGAAACTGAGACCCAGAGAAATTGTGACTTGCCCAAAGTTACACAGTAAGAGGCAAAGGCAATGTCTAAGTCAATGCTCATTCCAGTGTATTGCATGGCCTCTCAAGTCCTTAGGGTTTAGTGGCAGGGCATTGAACAATGACTTAGAGTCTACAGGGTACAAAAGACAGAGTGAATAATAAAACCCAATGGCCCTTAAAGCCTGATGTCAGAGCAGAGGCTATGTCTGGGTGCTTATATATCTTACTGGAAGAATTATATTTGATGACTTCCTACTAATGGAATGAATTGAATGAGAATGCCTGCATAGCAGCTGGCTCTAGAAGAGAAGATCCTGATGGGATCTAGGCAGATGGGCATTGGCCTGAGAAACTGAGGGGAGGAAACTCATACCATTCTGGGGGACTTTGCCTTCTGTTGCCTAGTGATACATTCTAAGTGGCTGGGAGGTGGGCTGGGGCATTGCAGGAAAAGGTGCTTAGTAAATAGTTCAATTCAATTCAGTAAACCTTTATTAAGGGTCTTCTACTTGAAAGGCACTGTGGTCATCCAGTCTTTTCTTGAAGACTTCCAGAAAATAGGAACAAACTTCTGAGGCACCTCATTCCAGTTTGGGATAGCTTTAATTGTTGGAAAATGTTTCTTGCCCTCAAACCTAAGTTTACTACTTTGACATTTCTGCCTGTTGCTCCTACTTTGTGTCTTTGGAACCAAAGGTGACAAATCTTATTCCTTTTCTACATGGCAGCTATCGTGTCATTAGCCCAAGAATGGACCAATGCTATCCACCTTGAACATCCACTATGTGCCTCTCACTGTAGATATATATATATATATATATATATATATATATATATATGTAAATACACACATACACACACACACATATATATAGGAATACATACACACATATGTAAACACTACAAAATGTGGCTGAAGAGGCCATTAATCAGACCACTGGATCAAGTAAGAAAAAAAACGTTTTATTGTGAAAACATTACACTGTGCCCTTGAAGTTTCCATCTTCTATTTTCCATTTACATGACTGATATCTCTGAAAACATTTGTTTTTTCCATATGTTTATACTGTATGGGACTGAAAAAGAAATGCCTTCTTTTCTTAGTGATGGAGAACTTTTTTCCATGAACAGGAATACATCAGATCATATAAGATGAATTTTCCATTTTGTCCAAAACATAAAAGAAAAGTGGTCTAACTTTTTGCAAGACCCAGGACGCAAATAATAAGTATCCAAGTACAGATCCAAATATGAGCTGGCATGTGTAGAAAAAATCTCTTGAGAGAAAACCTATTCTAAAAGATTTGTGGGACAAGTGAGCTTCCCTAGCAATGAAATCAGGTGATTTCTTGGATATTCTAAGAAACGTGTTTTTGTTTTTTTTTTCCTACTAAGGCCACTCAACACCAAACTGGAGATTTGTTTATTCCTGTGCATGTTCAAATGTCACAATTTGTTTATATTAATTTACCTCCCATAGACATGACAAGATGGAGAAGTTCAGTTTTTACTAAAAAAAAATGCACATTCATGCGATTGATATGTTTTACCTCATGGACTGTACAGAAATATTGCCGTGGCTTTATCTGCTCGATCTTGAACCATTTATTATAGCTCCAGAGAACCCTGATATTAAGCTGCTCTTTGAGTCTTATCCAGGCATAATGTGCTGTTCAGTTGAAAGGCTGGTACTGTGAAGAAGATGCAGAGGGTGTAATCACGGCCATTACAGAGAGCCATCAATGTAGCCAAACCTACACTTTCCACAGTCAGCAGTAGGCAGCTTCATGAAAAGGAACTATTAGAAACCAAACCTAGCACTCGATGTGTAATAAATGGCAAAGAGAAAACCTATTAGGGAACTGCTTCCACAAAAAAGGGAAAATGCTGTCATACAGAAAGAGAAAAGATGCAGTGTTCGTTTAAAAAGGTCAACTTTCCAGGATAAACTGACAGCGTTGGTATTGGAAAGCTGCCACCTCAGATCACCGTTTATAGCTTCAAATACCACATCACACCCTCTGAGTTACATGGGGCCTGGGTTGGAAAGAGAACACATCTTCTCACTCATCCTGGGGGTCTTTCTTCTTCGTGAGGCTGGTCCATTTTTAGTCACTGATTACATGGAACTGGGGCACTGGAGGGTGGCATTTCTGTTCCCACCTGTCTTTCAAATCTAAGAGACAACTTAGGTGGGGTTTTTTGGAGGGGTCGTTTGTTTGTTTTTTATTGTGCTCTCTGAACATGCATTTGCCTGAGGCTGGAAAATTAATAATGAACAAAACTTGACTTTCTCTGAAGCATGGAGAGAATCAGTGAGACTTCAAATTGTTGGGTATAGGGGCTAGTGAGCTGAAGTTCTTCGTTGTTTGTTTTTTCTTTTTAAAAACATTTGAAAATTTATTTACTTTTTTGTTTGTTTGCAACATTAAAGTTCCCAGTGATTTCCCTTCCTCCCTCTCCTTGTTCCTATTTATCAGTTCTTTCTCTGGAGGTAGACACATGCAAGCTATTCTTCAAACAATGTCTCTGTTGCTGTGTGTACTATTTTTTTGGTTCTGCTCATTTTGTAGTTTTATAACATGAGGTAATAGCATAGGAGAGAGGGAGAATAGATAGTATGGGAGCAGATAAAGAACTTGGACCCAATCTTGATGCAATATAAGGAGATTGTGTGGTACAATGGAAAAAGCACCAGCTTTGTATCTGCCTCTGCTATTTACTTCTTGTGCAGCTACATAGATCACTGAACTTCACTGGCCTTCAGTTTCCTTTTCTGTTAAAGGAGATCTAGAAGCAAAACCCATTTCTAGTCAAGAAGACACCAGATTCCTTCAAAGAACCATAGGATGTAAAGCTGGAAAGGATCTTGGAGATTAACTCAATGCCTGCATCTTAGAGAAGGGCAAAATGAAGAGTGAGAATGTTTCTTCGTAGGTACTTAGAAGAATTCTGGAGAAAATATGAATCTTTCTTCTCTAGGTTAAATAATCTGAGTTTTAATGGACAGAAAATGTTCAGAGCAGAAATATCAAACAGAAATCCAAGAAAAAATGGAACAAAAGAAAAAATCACAATGGTGGTTTATGTACTTCCTTTTCAGAGCAGAAAATCTGTATCTTTTCACATGACCATCATCATCATAAAAATGGAGGCCAGACTCGGGGATATACTGCAAATTGAGATTGACTACTGAGATTGTAGACCCTCATTTAAAGGAAAATTTTGTGTACTCTAATTATCAGGCTGCAGCACACTATTTCATATTGTTCCTCGGTTCCTCAAACTATCACTATCCAGGGAAGCTAAGCATTTCTGAGTGCTAGGCTGACATGGAGGTCAGAAAAGGTGTGTTTTTTAATAAAGCATCCGTGAGGGGTGGAATTAGAAACCAAGGTCTGAAGGCAGCTCTAGATTTAACCAATTAAAAAAGAAAAGCCTGTAATAATGATGGCCAGCCACTTGGATTGATAAATCAACATGAAAATAACAGCACACTCTCTTGTAATGCAGACCCAAGAGTGATTAACCAGCACAAAGTAGGGCAACCAAAGAGTACCACAGCCAGAAAGGTGTGATATTAATGCATTATATTTGTGATGTGTGCTCTCCTAGAAATAGCCCTTGACCTCAAACTAGATTCTAATTGTGCCATTTTTTATTCCTTCTATAATTTCTCCATGGAATGGAATATGAGATTTTAAATGTATTTGACTGTATTCTGTGAGAGAAGGAAGTTGACTGGTACACTTTGACTTTAACCTATTGCTAAATATTGAACATCCTCAAAGTAGTTGCCTTGTAGCTTAAACAAATCAAAAATCCCACTTCAGCTGTGGGCTCTTTAGCACAGGTCTAACCATGGCACTTTCTTTTCAAAAGTGCTTCCATTTTCCCTGAACAATTTGCAGGGATCTAGGAGGAAAAAAAACACTATTCATAAGCAAAGGATAAACTATGGGAGTGGAAACACTGAGGAAAAGCAACTGCCTGAATACAGCGGTTGAGGGGACATGACAGAGGAGCGACTCTAAACGAACACTCTAATGCAAATATTATCAACATAGCAATGGGTTCAAATCAAGAAAACATGTAATGCCCAGTGGATCTATGCGTCGGCTATGGGGGGTGGGGGGGAGGAAAAGAAAATGATCTATGTCTTTAACGAATAATGCTTGGAAATGATCAAATAAAATATTTAATAATAAAAAAAAGTGCTTCCATTGGGGGCCTCCTGTGCCTCTAAGATAAAACACAAACTCCTAGGTGCGAATGTAAAGATTCTTTTAATACTAGTGGGGCCCGTCTGTCCAGATTTCAGGAATCCCTCTCTCCTACAATCTATCCAACAGCCCTACTTACTGTCCCTCATGCACAACCTTTGAACAGGTTGTATTTGCCCCATTCATGTCATCCATTCCCTCCTTCTTGTCACTCTGCACAGAGGGCTTGTGGCTAGATGTCGTGGTATAAAGTGAGAAAATATTTTGATGGGCCCATTCCTTAGGGTTAGGGGAGCTAAAATATTTCCTCATTGGTGTTTCCCTTTCCATTAGAGATGTGTCAAAAGGAATTCTCTTCCTACCTTGAACACTCAGGTGATCTTCTATGCACTTTTATTTACTTCTTCATCTTAGGAACCTTAGAATCCGCTCAACCTCACCTTAAATGCTACTTCCTATAGGAAGCTTTCCTTCATCTTCATAGTTTCTAGTATTCCTCTACCCTAGCCCCCATGCCCATAGTCCAGAGTTATTTGTCTATTTTACAAAAGTAAGACTAGTTAAATTTAAAAAGACTTATTGTTGCAACATTAGTTACTATTTTACAAAAAAATGGCCATAATAACTCATAAAAATGCTTACTAAAGTGGGAAGGATTTACACCATAGGAATAGGTACCAACTTCTTATGAAATTCTAGATTCTCAAAGTACTGAAATACCTACTTTATTATAAAACAAATGTTTATTCAGCCATTTCTCAGTTGTGTACAAATCTTCATGACCCCATTTGTGGCTTCCTTGGCAAAGATCTTGGAGTTGTTTTTCATTTTCTTCTCCAGCTCATTTGACAGATGAAGAAACTGAGGCAGGGTTAAGTGATTTGCCCAGGGTCACACAACTAATAAGTATTTGACACCAAATTTTAATTCAAGAAGATGAGTCTTTTTTGACTTCAGGTCCAGTACTCTAACCACTGTACCACATAACTGCCCCTATTATGAGATGAGTTGAGTTCAAGTCCCATCACTATCATTTTTACCTTGGGCAAGCCGTTCCCTCTGTCTGGGTATCACTCTCCTAATCAATTTGACAAACTTGGATTAAGTGACCATGAAGGTCCCTTCTGGGTCTAAATCTATGATACTATGATTTTAAAAAATCTTAGTGATTTTCAGTTTTTATATTTAAGCTCCTTTCTTATTCTTGTGGATCCCATGAGGTATTGTCACATAGCTTTATAGTTACTTTTTGCCTTTGGACTTTTAGCAAAGAAATTCCTTTGGCTTCTCTTCATTTCATTATGAATAAGATTCCATTGGCTTACCTTCACCTCTTTAATGTGCTGGCTCCTGATCAACCTAATGGAAACATATCAAAAAAAGTTCCATAGCCAAACTACCTTTTTAGATTTTAAAGTGGATATACCTTGGATTTAATTTTTATAAAATACTACTTATCTTTGGAGATCTCTAACTCTTTACAAAAACCTCTTATTTCTCTTTGCCCATCACCCCTCTTTTCCATTTCTTTTCCCATCATTCCCATTAAATTTGTTCCCTTCTCTCACAGTCTTTTAATCACTCAAATGCCCCCACTTAACCAGTCCATTAATTTGTTCCTGGATGTATTGTATGACTTTCAGAATTTTCCTCCCCAGAATCTTGAACAATCTTGCCCTTAATCTTTGGTCAAGCCTAATATAGCAATCTACAAGATAAAGCACAGGTCTGAACCCATCACCTTCCCTACTCAAGAAATTCAAATGACTCTAATGAATGCTAAAAGGATAACACACAAATTCTGATCTTTGACTTTTAAGATCCTTCATAATCTGTTTCCAATTTATCTCTTCAGCTTACTACTACTACTACCACTACTACTACTACTACTACTACTAGTACTACTATCACCACTGCTACTGCTGACTACCTACATTATTACTAGTAATACTACCACTGTTGCTGCTGCTACCACTACTATTACTACTACTACTACTACTACTACTACTACTACTACTACTACTACTACTAGTACCATTATTGCTACTCTTGCTGCTGCTACTACTACTACCTCAAATGTATAATACTACTCTGTCAAATACTTTTTTAAATTGCCATTTTGTTTTTACAGAAAACCTGGGAAATGTATACTTCCCTTTTTTACAGGTAAAAACTAAGAAGTATCTTAAGCTAGATGCCCATTGAGGTAGTGAAATATTCCATGTAACAGTCTCAATTCAGGAATTATTACATGCCTTCCATTTTTAGAATTGCCCTAAAGAATTATATTTTAATAGAGTAGGTAGTTATTTTTATGTATTTGGATGTTTGTCCTAGACGAGAAAGTTTCCCCTAGAGGGAATGTATTTGGTAATTCTCCTTAAATATCTACACCCTGCTCCTTTCTCTAGTAAAACTGTATTTATTTGGGGGCAATTTGGTTCAAATTTTCTAGTTCCTAGGAAGCTCCTGAAAGATAAATAACTCAATTAATTTAGGGCATGGTAGATTCGGTGACATGAAAAGCAGTGATTCTACACTCAAGAAATATTAGAAATCAAAAAAGATATGAATATGTAGGATAATAGATTTAGATTTGGGAGACATCTCCAAGGCCTTTGATGGCACTGAGACCAGCCCTCTTATTTCATGGAAGAGAAAATGAAGGTACAGCAAGTTTCAGTGACTTGTGAAAGATTACTCAGGAATTAAAGGAGGATTTTAACTTGGGTCATTTGGACATTAAGTCTAGTGTCCTATCCATTACACATCATGTTGCCTTGAAAAATTCCTGACACTTTAGAGGTGAGATTGAGGAGTAACTTAAGGAACCTCAGAACTGCTGAGGCAAGAAAGAAATTAATTGCTAGGGTTGCAGTCTTTAATTCCCTAAGTCTAAGGACCTTCTGTAGCATAATACTGATTGGGCTGGTAGAGTAGAAACTCATTCTTCTTGATTGCAATCCAAAAGGCTTCGTAAAAACTAGATAGGCAGTATGAAGTCAGAGAAGGGAGACTGGGGAGACATTCTGGGGAGGGAAGTCCTTTGTCCTGGTAACTCTGATCTATATCCTCCCCTCTCTTAAATTTTTTTTCAGTTACAAATTCTCTCTCTCCCTCCCCTTTTCCCCCCACCTACTGAGAAGATGAGAAATACAAATCTATATCCTCTTTCTAGTCTATCCATTGAAATAATTGGATGAATAAATGTATTTCAATCACTTTGTCAAGTTTTTAAAATTTAGCATTTTACTCATATAAAAGGAATCAGAGTGAGAGCAAAGGTTTTCAGGCAAAAAGGGAGTAAATTCTTTAAATCAGTTTAGATCAATGAGTTTCATGCTAATTCCTGGCATGATTTTTGTCTAGAGCATATTATTAGAGGGATTACTTGTAAACGCTTTGAAAGGAGAACAGAGATCACTCTGAGACAATGATTTAAGAACAAGTCATGCCACCATAATAACATTCTCTTTCCAGAGAAATGACATAGACAAAATCAGCGTGTATTTTAACAAGGTATTTTATAAAGTCTTTCATAATATCCTTGCGGATTATAAAGTGGATGACCATATAGCTGAACATCCAGAACCAATGAGTGGTAATTAATAGGTCAATGGAAAGCTGGAGGAAGGTCTCTAGCAGTGCCCCATGGTTCTGTCCTTGGTTCTCTTCTTCAATGTAACACACATACACACAGACACACAAAAATGCCATCTCCAACTATATGCTGATCAAATGTATGGATAATTTAGAGTTGAGATGGATAGTTCTCTTTGATGACATTCTATTATTCTATGAGGTGCTAGACTAGGCACAAAGATTCAAAATTGTTGTTCAAAATCCCCCAAAGTGAGCTTGACTTAGGTTGTAGAATAAAGTAGAGGATTCCCAGAAAGGACTTCTAAACTGACGTTTCTCTCTGACTGACAATACTCTGTGAAGTTTCTTGAAACTATGATTTAAATCCAGATGAATAAGATTTGTCTCACCAAAAGTCAGCATAGAATGGGTCAGAAGTTCATGACTATGATAATACATTCTGGAACAAAGAAGCTGCTCAGTAAATGGACCAGTTGATGTTCAGTCCAGCATGCCCCAGTTCATCCTTTATATACCTCAAAATATGTAATGCAAACTTGTGTTTTTAATTGTGTATTTGCATGAAAAACTGCTCAATTCAGTGTTCTGGAAATCCTTAACACTCAAAATCTGTTACATATGACTGAATCTCAGCTAATTGTTAAGAAATAGGTCATGTGGAGCAGCTAGTTGGCTTTGTGGATAGAGTGCAAACCTGGAGTCAGGAGGTTCAGGGTTCAAATCTGACCTCAGACATTTCTTAGCTGTGTAACCCTTGGCAAGTCACATCCCAGATTGCCTTAGCTCTTGCCACTCTTCTGTCTTACAACTAAAACAGAGGGAAATGATTTTTTAAAAATTTAAAAATACAAAGATATAGATCAAGGCAGGTACTGAGGTGGGAGGAAAGAACTTGTCTCTCATACTACCTTTTTGATGTTCCTCCCTTCTTTCAAGCCCCCAGCTTAACTAGTATTTCTTTCATGAAGCTTTCCCTGATATCCTCCAAAGGTGGATATCCTCTTTTTTAAAAAAAAAAATCTTCAAAATTTTTAGCATTTTGTCAATCTTTCTTCTTAGCCCGTTTCACAATCTTCCTTTTAGGATAATTATTTATACAAGTCCTGTTCTCAGGAGAAATAGCATTGTTTAGTGGATCGGTAACTGGCTTTGGAGATAAAGAAAACTTATGTTAAGGTACAGCCTCTTAAACATACTATGTGACCCTGGGCAAATCACCTAAGTTCTCAGGGCTTCCAGCTAACTCTCAGACCTGAAGATGCAAGGCAGATAATATGCATGCGGAGAGGGAATTCTCATAAGGAATTCCTATGCTGATGAAATAAATCATAGGTCCATTTGAACTCAGATTTTCTTGACTTGAAAATCCTTCCACTACTCCATCTCTCTCTCCATTTTTAAGGACAGGAAGCAAATATCCTTTTCCAGGCATAAAGTGCTTACATGTGAACCCCGTTTGCAGGTTGATTTTCAGAGAGGAAATCAGTTCCAATGTGTCTACTGCAAAAGGTAGGTCCAAAGCAGGCTTTATGCATTTCTGAAAGATGTCATTTCCGTTACATTAGTATTTTATCATTTCACATGTTGTTGCCATGAAAGTGAATAACCCAATGTAAATTATGCATTTTAAAGAGCCTCTATTCTCCACAAGATAAAGACATGAATATCAAATAATTTTTATGGTAATGTTGACAGAGGAAGCACAGCAGAAACCTGACCCTGGCTTGAAAATAATTTCCACTTAAGTCATTCATTGCATCTTAAAGATTTGTCGCCGTCACAAAGGCAGTGTTTCAATTAAAGAGAAACTGCCCAGGTTGTTAGGTCTGAAAATCACACTAAAATATTCCAATCATGTTTTATGTTTTAAACTGAGCCTTGCTCCAGAATTCTGCTTTTAAGAAACAATAAATCACAAAGCCCAGGAAATAAACCAGTTGAGAAGAACAATCATTTAATGTGCATAGTTTGTGAGATACCCAAGCTAGGGGAGCAATAGTCAAATTGTGATAGATTTTGCAATGGATCTCTATGATTTAACCTAAAACAAAATCAAACAAAACAAAAACTCTTGAAAATGGGGTCTCTTAAAATTTGGCAATGCAATTAAATTTACCGTTTTATCTTTGTTTGACACAAAGGGTTGATTTAAGAAGGAAAAAATATGATATGGTTGAATACTTTAAGGAAAGGATAGTAGGGTAATGACATGAAAACAATGACATAGGCCAAATGTCATATTAGGCCCATTCATATTCAATACTATTTAAAATATATCCTATTTTTTCACTCCTATCCCAAGAAAATTTAGAATTGAATATATTTTATATATTTTATGTATATATGTACATATATGAAGATGTATTTTCAGAACAAAGTGATTAACAAGACACTTAACCTTTGTGGAGTATGATGCCTTTCCCCTTATGATTTTATGACACTGTTTCTCTTCCTAATAATATCATATGCTAGACTTATTTGAATAAAGAGTTGATCAACTGAGCCTGATGGGACTGAAGCAATGAAGCCACTATTTGGAACTTTACATCCTATAGGATGATTAGATCTTGTTACATCCTATTAAGAACATGGAAGTATGCATTAGTAATTCATTGAGGAACACTCATGGGTCTAAGTACTCATTCAATTCTTTGAGGATGAATGATAACTTTCAGCATCCGGGCTGATTTGATAAGCTCAAGGTACTATATAGTTATAGTTACTCCTTTGTTCCAGGTTTATAAAATTAAGGGCAGGAAATTCTGTGAGATCTATAGTCAGATACCCAGAACAAGAGAAACAGACGAGAACTAAGAATGAACATGTGTCTCAAGGGAGAAGTGCTAATGACAGTTTTGGAAAGATGATTTTGGAGTCTTTCAATTATGTGGTCCTAGGAGAGGATGGATTTATATGAATGATCACAAGAATGATGTTGGTCAGACCCTTGGCAGTGGCAGTGGTTAGTGTTCTCTGTATGAGATTGCTAGAGAATCAACCTCCTTTCTCCCCATCAGATCAGCACCTTCCAAATAAATCATGGCACTAGCTAAAAATAAGTTGCCCCATATTGTCTCAGACTCTTGCCTCTGCTATAGTCCTAGAATAAGATGATTGATCATCTATTCTCCAAGGGAGTGGAACTGCCAGTACCTCTGCCATACTTACATAGATGTCTCTAATGCTATCTAACACTTTTCAGAAAATTCCCCCTCTTCTATTAAAAAAAGCTGTCATATGTCTCCATTTTCTCCCAGGACCATGCCTTTCCATAGGTATCATTAGTAGCTTCTAAAGAAAAGTTGCTTGGATGGAGGAGTTTTGCACACTTCTACTCATCAAACCTAGTTATCTGTCTCTCAGACTGCATCTATATCTCTCTCACCCTTCACCCCAGCACAGATGCTAACAGGGCAGGATGAGATACAGAACTACAATGTTCAAAAAAAAGATTACCAGGAAATAAAATTGGAAAGTAAGTAAGAAATACATTCTGGATAGCTTTATATAGGGAGTTTGTATTTTAGAAGGCCCTGATGCCTAGTGGAAGCCAGGTTTCTATGATGGTGAGAAGATAGAGTATGAAAAGATGTCTAGGATGATGAGGAATTTGTTACTGATTGAATATAAAATTTCAGAAGATACAATGCAGTGGAAGACAGAAGGAAATAAAAAATAGGGAAGTATAGCACTGAAATGAATAAGAAATAAAGAATGGGAAAATGTGGGTGACATAGAAGCCTCTCATCTGAGCAGATGATTGAACTGCAGAAATTAGAGAAATTTGGGGACTTTGCCATGGAAAAGAGGAAGGTAGTAGTTGATTGGTACCTTCATTCTTCATATTCTAGTGACAATAGATGGTTTTCTGTCCAAACATCATGAAGCGGGTGAGGAAGTAGAGTAATATTCCCTCAAACACCTTAATATTCCAATTCATCATAAAAATGCTCTTCCAAACAAGCCTATAAAGTCTGATAAGGACTGAACCAAGGACCAGCCCATCCACAAAGAGAATAATTGTAAGGAATGGCAGCAACTAGGAAGTGAAGGGAGAGAGGAAGACAGCCTTATCAGGTTTTGAGACAAACAAAAATCATTACTATATTTGGATTCATTCAACAAGCGCTTATTAAATTATTTCTTTGTGCAAGACATAGCACTACCCACAAGGGACAAAAAAAAAATCAAAGATGAACTGATTTCCTATGAAGGATCTTATATCCTACCACTAGAGTTCTATATTGGAAGTCTACTGATAAAATAATTATTATACCATTCAAGTGTTTATTTGTTTTGCAAATAGCACCAAATAAGAAAAGTACTGTAGTTGAAATCAAGAAGATGGAGTTTAACTCATGACTCTATCACTATCCATGTGATCTTTGGCAAATTTGTTAACCTCCCCAGGCTTTAGTCTATGTCAATGTTGCTTGGTTGGTTGGTTGCTGTCCTTTGTACTGGAGGAGGATAAAAATGACATCAGTTTTAAATTGGGTATAAATTTGGATTTAAGTAAGAAAAACTTGCACAAAATCAGCCTTACTCTCTTCCAGAGTTATCAAAGCCCATGGGCAAGACAAAAATCAAGAGGATCGGTGATGACTTGGGAAGCAATAGATGACCTTGGCTTGTTCATCTGCTCAAGCTCCAAGTGCTATGCTTCTGGTCATTGGAACATTGGTCATTGGTCACTGGAACAAATTATTCTCATCTACCCCTTCCAGCAGGGGAAGTCTTCAAATAGTTGCTGTAGACATCCCCCTAACTCACTGACAGGTCTGAGACCTGCCAGTTCCCCTCAACCTGGTTTAGCCGGTCTACTGAAATAGTTTTCCAGGTTGTGGCTACTGAACATGCTCCAACTTCTTGGTGCCACAGGTAAGAGTTTGGTGAAATGTACACATCAAAGCAGGATGAGCAGCTCTGAAAGGTATTCAGCAAGTCCTCATACCAGAGATGCTAGTCTTCTCAGAACACTATTTCCTGCTAATGTAAAATGAGGGGACTAGGCTTTAAAGCCCTTTCTAGCTCTAAATCTATGACCCTAGAATTGGGATTTAAGTCAAGTTGTAAGTTTGGGCATATTAATATATCTGAAGATCATTATCTGAAAAACACAAACAAGTACTGAGTTGCCCAATCAATTTATTTTTAAGGGGGGATGCAGAAAGGAAGACCTTGTTAGTTATTAGAGTTGGATAATAAAAGAGTCCTTAAATCCTAAGCCCTTGCAGGTGCCACTCTTTTTACTATAATACCAATTTCTCATATGTATATCCTTACCATTTTACCTTTGACTGAATTTAAGAGTTCTTAGGCCATCTTCCTTATTTAATGCAACCAGTCTAATTAGTACTATCCAGAACAAGCAAGAACTAGATCAACTGAATGATGAGGACAGCAGAACCATTTGCAAAAGCCCCATTGCTTCTAAGGATTTGTTTTAAAACCTGGTCACTGATGAGAAGGAATAATGCTTTTTTCCTTCACAGTTTGACCAGATTCAATGATGCCCTAATGAAGACAGGACAAGATCACCCATTCAGTTACTATATAACTGCATGGTATTTGAAGTAGCCTGAGCTGTATACAGGTGTCACCTCAAAGGATATAATCACACATATGGATATCATGGAAAGGACACTAGATTTAGAGTCAAAGGATATAGCTTCAAATCTAGCCTCTGTTGTTTAGTATCTATTTGCCCTCTTTACCCTATTTATACCTCAGTTTCCTCAAATATAAGGTAAAGTAGTGTTCTGAGGTCTTTCCATGTCTAAATCTATGATCTTATGAAAGGGGGCAGCTAGGTGGTCCAGTGGATAGAGAGAAAGACTTAGAGATAAAATATTCTGGATTTAAATCTGGCCTCAGACACTTCCCAACTGTGTGACCCTAGACAAGTCACTTAACCCTCATTGCCTAGACTTTACAATTCTGCCTTAGAAACAATATACAGGATTGATTTTAAGATAAAATTAAAGGTTTTTTTTAAAGATCTTTTTTGTCTCAAAGCCTCAGTTTCCTCATCTATGAAATAAGGGGGTTAGGTTAGATGGTCTCTAAGAGCTTGTCCAATCCTAAATCTCTGATATGAAGAGGATATATAGAATCAATCGGATGCTTAAATGATATCTACCCATATTATGTAACTTTAAACTAAAGGGATTTTTCCCCTTAATTCTCTGGTACTAGGAGAGATCTAAAAAAGGAATATTGTAGCTTCCCCTTTTGCCTCTCCCCCTCCCCATCTCCCCACACATACTTGTGTTGGCTGTTTGCTAATTATGTTGTTCTCTTGAGTCCTCAAAAATTCTTAATGCTGAAAGGTTGAGTTTGGGGGAGAAACATTGATGCAGCAAGGTTGGGACCTTATGATACTCTGGGTCCAAAAGGACACAGACTACTCCATGTTCCAAGACAAATATGGGAAGATATGGTCCTTTGGTCATAATCAAGAGGCTTCATAAATCAAGCAGCACAATTGTGGTGGCAATCGGATCCTCTAGCTGATATAGCTAAAAATAATTTGTCTTGTTAGTACATTCAAAACAGTGGCACAAAATTACATAGGGCAAACTAAAGACTATGCTGGTGACACGGCATGGGATCAGTTCCTCCTCCCATGCAACTCCATGGGAATTCTTAAACACACAGTCTCCCAGAGAGTTACATAGGAGGAGATTCTGGCCCCTTGTGGAGTGAGCAACATGTTCTTTTTATTCTAATTACTCTAGTAATTAGAGTTCAGGTCTTTGAATCATGCCACAACAAACCACATGCCCCCCCCCCCCATACCGTTATAAGGGAGAAGAATGAGAATTAGGGCTGGAGAGTTTTTATTATTGTTGTTAGGGTATTGTAGAGATTTCTTTTTTTTTTCAGTTTTTAAGGTTTTTGTTTTTTTCAGGATTTATTTTTTAGCTCCTTCCTTCACCTCAAACACCTGTAGTACAAATTATTATCTGCAATTTAAATGTATTGTCGCTTGGGCAGAAAGGTCCTTTTTTACTTTTTCATTATGATTTCAGATTTCTATGGAAGAGAATATTGTTTTGTGGTAACCCATGCAATGATATTTCATAGAATGTTAATATCATTTATCATTACTTAAAGAAATGAACAAGCAAAAAAAAATAGATTGGTTGGCACAATGGAAAGATGCTGACTAACTGTGGAGTCAGAAGACTTGGGTTTAAATCCTGTCTCATAACATATAATCTACATGTGGTCTTGGGTGAGTCATAGAACTTCTGTGAACCTTCCTTTCCTTATCTGTAAATTGTGGGGGTGGGACAAGGTGACCTCTGACTTTCTTCCCAGCTCTAGATTTATGATACTATGGTCCTTTAGTCATGAGGTAAGAGCAGAGGATAACCATTTGGTGCTCCATATTGTCTAGGGCTAACTTTGTGAAATAAAGAGAAGTGAAACCTTGGTCACTAGATGACTTAGTGGTTTGAGAGCCAGGACAGTTCACATGGGACCCTCAGCCATTTCCTAGTTGTGAAACCCTAGGCAAATAACTTAACCCCCGGTGCCTAACCCTTACAACTGTTCAGCCTCAATAATACACGGTACTGATTCAAAAGTGGATGATAAGGACTTTTAGAAATGAGAGAGAGAGAGAGAGAGAGAGAGAGAGAGAGAGAGAGAGAGAGAGAGAGAGAGAGAGAAAGAGAGAGAGAGAGAGAGAGAGAGAGAGAGAGAGAGAAATTGAAGAACAAAACCTCCAGGATATTGTACAGATCTTCTGAATTGAATTTATGAGAGGACATGAATTATACAGGATGAACAGGCATAGATGGGCTATATAATCTGCACATTTGCAGAGAATATTCATAAAAGATCACAGACTCATTTGTGTAATAATAATTTCAATAATAAGATCTAATATTATACTTGAGTAGTCATACTAAAGGGTAGGATTAAGACATGGAAAATGCACAACAGAAGATCAGCTATTTTTAAATGTTTGGGGATCTTTTTTTGTGTTTATGTTCAAATCTGAATGTAATGGATATTTTAGTAACAGCACAGGAGGTATGGGGGCTATCTCCACTAGGTATGACCAGTTGTGAGATACCTAGGACATTGCCCTTTACATGGACCCCAACAATATCACAGGATACATAATCTACTGACTCTCTAGGCTGGCTCACTCACTCCAACATACTCTTATCTGGGATTCTCACCAAAGGTGAGATTCTCACCAACAGATTACATCCAAATGTAACCCTATTGAGAGGAATAAACTCCTCCTACTTCCATTGAAGCTCTTGAGCTCAACTGATGTGTTTCCATTTATACAAATAAACTACCACAATATGGATGATTTGAAATCTTAAATATAAGAATATATTTAGCAATGATCATAATAGTTGTAGTAGCTAACAATTAAATATGACTTGGAGATTTGCAAAACACTTTACAGGGGCTAATTTACAACAACCCTATGGGATAGATGATACTATTCTCATTTTGTGTTGTCATTTTAGTCATGTTCAATTTTTCATGACCCTATGTGAGGGTCAGCTCATTTTACAGATAAAGAAGTTGAGGCAAATAGAGTTACATAGGTTGCTCAGGGTCATCCAGCTAGGAAAATGTCCGAGGCCAGTTTTGAACTCATAAAGATACATTTTCCCAACTCTATCCTCTGAGCCACTTATCTGCCATAAAACTTGCAACACCAAATTGCTCCCTATGAAAAAGGCCTTAAAGAAACAATATGTAGGAACTGATTTCATGTTATAGAATGTCAGATGTGAAGACTTAATTTAGGAGAGACTGAAAAGCAGAGATGTAGGCTAAAGTTTTAGTACTAAATAAGAACAAGTAGAGGGAGCTTTTAATACTTAAAAAAAAAACAGCCAGAATCGTTTTGTAAAATGGGTTGACTTGCAAAATGCATTTTGGAAATTATTTAAACACCCAAGTGGTTATCAGAGCTAATTCTTACCTACTTTTTCTCCATATGGATATTCTAGAGGCAAATGAAACAAAATATATCTGAAATAGACTTTTTTTCCCCTTAAACTAACCATATTTTCCACCTTTCTTTGTTACTGTCAAGGGTACCACCAGTCCTTCCAGTAAATCAGATTTGAAATCTAGAAGTCCTTCTGGACTCCTCCTACCCCCTCACAAACCTCTCAACATCTTATATTTATGGATTTATGGATGAGAACAATTTATTTCAAAGGCCCATGAAAGTGACTGAAGTAGGTATTGTAAGGCACTCAGAGCATTTTTTTCACTTAGAGCATATTAAAATATCTAAAACACTAGTCATTCACTGTATCCAGGGCCTGACTTTTGTCTTACCATTAGACTTCAATGACTCTGGAAGAGACAGTAAGGCTGACAACTTTGTTTAACTCTGCTTCACTTCAATCCAAATTCATGGGCAAGTCAATCATCACCCATGATGACATTAGTCCTCTTCCAAAATGAAGGATAAACAATGACTCATTTTAGTAGTTTCTAAGTTTTATTGATTCTACCTAGACAATCTCTTATATCAGCTCCTTCTAATTGTCTACCCAGAACTATTCTCATTCAGAAGCACATTACTTTCAGTAGAGCTCTTGTAACAGCCTCCTAATTTATCTGTCTCCCCTCTTTAGCCCACCAGTCCACAGCTACCACACTGGTATTTCTAAAGCACAAATGTGACCATGTTACTCCCCTATTCAGGAAGTTTTCAATGGCTTTCCATTGCCCATAGGATAGAATACAAACTACTCCATGTAGCATTTAAAACTTCACAATCTCAAATCTCTCTTTCCATATCAATTCCATATTATGCTCCCTGAGGTAGAGAAATAAAGCTCTATTTGTTCTTTCTCATACATGACACTCTGTCTTCTCCATATCTTTGCAGAGGCGATCTTCTATGACTTGTACATTCTCTCTTTCCCCCATACCTCTTGGAATTCCTAGTCTTTTTTCAGGGCTCAGCTCCAGTGATATCTCCAGTTCTTCACTTCCCCATGTTCTTCCTTCCTCACTTCATTGTGTTTCTGTACTTTTTGTACTTACTTATCTGTGCACATGTTCTTTTCCGCCATTAGCACCTTGTAGAGACTATCATTTTTTAAATCTTTGTATATCCACACTTCTCCACATCATTGTGTTTCATCCTCCTGAAATTACTTTGTAATAGCTTGCATATTTTTTACTTACTTATTTGCATACACGTTCTTTCTTGCCATTAGGATGTAAAGACCTTGAGTACAGGCACTAAAAAAAAATCTTTATGTATCCATACCTAGGTACTTAGTAGATACCTGTTGAATTTAACCAAATGGCAAAAAAATGATTATTAATTCATTTTAAGAAGCAAGTTAGTTGATTTGTTTCAAGTGGATATATTATTAGGGAAATGTCTAAGACCAGAACTTGTTTATCATCAACAGCACCATTAACTATATTTTTGTAGCTGAAAGCCACTTGGATTTTTCATATAGGAAGTATAGGGATCATAATTCCTTTTTCTAAGGTGAGAACTTCTATGGGTATGCTTTCTCTGTGCAGTGCTTATATTGGGAAGCTTAAGATTGGCAGAAGTTTGGTTCCATTTGATGAAGGTGCAAATTGATACCTTAATTCAAATTGCTCTTTCTTTAATGAAAAAGAATCAACATTTTCTGTTAATACAAGATGTCCTAAAAGCCTTAGACTTCAATAAACTTAAGTTTCTCTGACATTTTTTGTTAAGTCATTTTTTAGGAATGTCTGATTCTTCATGACTCTGTTTGTGGTTTTCTTGGCAAAGATACTGAAATGGTTTGTCATTTCTTTCTCCAGCTCATTTTATAGAGAAAGAAACTGAGGCAAACAGGGTTAAGACTTACTACGAGTCACATAGGTAGTGTCTGAGGCCAGATTGAACCCAGGAAGACAAATCTTCCTGATTTCATGTTTGGTGCTCTATCCACTGTGCCAACTAGCTATCTCAAGACCTTTGACTAAAACTGCTGGGACACTTTACATAAATAATAGTCATAGGTTATAGAGCTTTTAGAATTACAATTAATTTCCCCCATAATGACACGGTTAAGTAGATGCTAAAAAAGGGTCATTATCATCATTATCCCCATTTTACACATGAGAAAGCTGAGGCTCAAAGAAGAGACAGGATTTGAACCCAGGTCTTTCTTTATTCCAGATTGGGCACCTTTGCTCTTGAACTTCCTCAACAGAATAAAGGAGCCATTTAATCTCTGATTCTGATCTGCTATGATTTTAAATGTGCAGAAATGCATAGTGCACTGATTTCCTTTACATGGGAAAATAGGAACAATTCCATCAAGAAAAATCTTTCTAGAAACTATATAATCTTCTTTTGGGGTCCCTCCCTTGGGTTTTCTTCAGAAATTGTCTTTGGAGTACTTCTTCCTCCCTTTATCTTTCCCCCTCCTACTTCCCTTTCTTTCTCCCTCTTCATCTCCCTTTCACTCTCCTTCACCCACTCTCTCTCTCCCTTTGCCCCTTTCTTTCTGTCTCTCCATTTCTCACTTCCTTCATTCTCTCCTTTCCTTCCACCCCTTGACCTTCCCTCTACTTCCTTCCTCTCTTTACATGTCATTGGATTCCATCTCCATTAAAGGAGAGGGTGTCTAGAAAAGAAGGCAGCTGTATTTCATAGTTCTTACTTATACTGATAGAAGTCATCAGCAATCCCTTTTCAGAGATAATCATAATGAGTCAATTAAGGAGCTTCTTGTAATTAAAAAAAGCATTTCAGCTAAGTTTGAAGATAAATAAATCAAAGTCCATTACCTTAAGATAAGAGGAATGAAGTATTTTTTTAAAAGTTTCTTTCCCTAATTTGATAGACTTTCTCAAGCTAGTAGCTTTTCATAGCTTTGGTCCACAGAATATGAATGAGGAAAGATTAGTAGGTAACATATGTCAAGCTCAGGAAGATGAATGTTGGTCTATCCAACAAAGGTTAAGTATTTATCATTATTGTGGTATCACTATTGGTACAATTAGCATTACTACTATTAGATAGTAGTCAGTTTCTTCTATTTTGGCATCCTTGGTTTTTATAGGCAATAATGATTGTTTCCTTAAATTCCAATTACATACAGTTTTCATGTAAATGGAGTAACCCTGGAAAATATATGCAAATTCAGGAATGCTACGACAGCCATTGTGGCTTATATTTATTTAACTGGTGTACAGATTTTCTTCCCTACAGATGCTAAGGAATCCATAACAACTTTTCCCCTCCTTTGTCTTCCTTTTTTTCTTAACATGATGGGTTTGTTTTCCTGACTGTGAGTCTATCTTTATTGAATCTGTCCTGATTTGAACTGTAGTACCTGTAATTGTTGTCTGAGTTACAGGGTGTCTTTTCTTTGGTATCTCACTTTTGTTACGCTAGCACTAATTAGATACTGCATAATGACAGTGTTTTCACATTGATCGCATGGTAAACTGCCTTTCAAAAATTTATGAATACATTGTTGGTCTTGAAAATATTTCATTTACATTAGCACGGACATTATAGCTTGGTTTATTCTTGATTCTATATCTGTTCTCTGGTGAGTGTCACACAAGTCATAGCTTTTCTATGGCTACATCACTTCATTCTGTGACCTCTCATGAATAAAACGTGTGAGGTGAAAGTAATAACCCATTATTCAAAACATGCTTTGGATTGGCTAATAAAAGTAAGCTAGGAGTATCTACTTGGGTTAGAATGGGAAAATTTCCATGATGGTAGGTTCTGATATTCTATAAATCCTAGTAATTAAGGTAAAGTGATCACTGGGACATTAGATCTTTGGCAGAATAGGAAGGGACTTTTGACACTCTATAGGCCAACCAATGCCTTTATAAGAATCCCCACTATAACTTATTTGATAAGCATTTATTCAGCCTTTGATTAAAGATCCTCATTGAAGAGGGACTCACTAGCTCTTGATGCAGCCTATTCCACTTCTAAGTAGCTCTAATTATTGGAGCTTATCCCTTTACCTTGAGTCAACATCTATGCCTTTCCAACTTCTACCTTCTGCTCTTAGTTCTGCCCTTTGGGGCCAAGCAGAAAAGATCAATTCTCTAAACAAAAACCACTGACCTGGAAAAAGATGGAGGAGAGCTTATTTAAGAATCACTAGACTAAAAGAAGCCTTCCTTAAAGTGATAAACAGCACCTATCTAAAACTTTCAGCAAGCACTATCTAAACTAGAACCCTTCTCAATAAGATCAGGGGCAAAGATGCCGATGATCACCACTGCTATTTAACATTGTACTAGAAATGATAGCTGTAGCAATAACAAAAGAAAAAGAAATTGAAGGAATTAGAACAGACAACAAGGAAATAAAAATATCACTATTGCAGATGATAAGACAGTAGACATACAGAACTGCAGAGAATCAAGCAAACTAATAGAAACATTGAACAGCTCTAGTAAAATTACAGGATACACAATAAACCCATATGACTTGTCAGCATTTC
Source organism: Monodelphis domestica (assembly GCF_027887165.1). Classification (NCBI taxonomy): domain Eukaryota; kingdom Metazoa; phylum Chordata; class Mammalia; order Didelphimorphia; family Didelphidae; genus Monodelphis; species Monodelphis domestica. The sequence continues at coordinate 183,293,899 of NC_077234.1, read as the reverse complement.
TCTTTACCACCAACAAAATTCAACAGCAAGATAGAAGTTAATTTCATTAAAATAACCATAGATGATATAAAATACTTGGGGGTATACATAATAAAAAAGCAGCAACTATCTGAATATTATTGCAAAATATGTTCCCACAAATAAAATTAGACATAAACAATTAGAAAAAAAGATTAATTGCTCATGGATAGACTAAAGCAATACAATAAAAATGACCATCCTACATAAATCAATTTGTTTTTTCAGTGCCATACCAATCAAACTACTCAAATATTGTTTCTTAGAACTAGAAGAAATAATAACAAAATTCATTTGGAAGAACAAAAGATAAAGAATATCAGGGGATTAATGGCAAAACTATGAAGGAAAGAAGCCCAGTCATACCAGATCTCAAATTAAAATATATTGAAGAAATTATTAAAAAAAAATCTGGTACTGGCTAAGAAATAGAGGAGTAGGTCAATGGATAGGTTAGGGAATCAAATAGCAGTAAATGACCATTGTAACTGAGAGTTCGATAAACCTAATATGGCATAATAATGAAGATGGTTCAGGGAAGAAAAAAAAAACTAGGGAAGGCTTTGTGAAATTGATGCATAATGGGAATTATACAGTGACAATGTTATGAAGACAAAAAATTTTAAAAGATTAACTAACTCTGATAAATGCAATGTACAACTGTGATTACAGAAGATTCATGATGAAATCCAATTCTTGATAGATATTATGACTTTTTTAAGAAATGTGGTAAATTTAGACATTTGTTTTAACTATACATGTTTGTAACAGAGGTTTTTGGGTTTTTTGTTTTCCATTTTTCTTTTTGAATTTGAGGGGTATGAATATGGAAAGGAGAGAAGAAATACTTTTATTGACTAAAATTAATGAAAAATATTTAAGTGGGAAGAAGAGATTAAATTTAATTATGTTTTGCAAATTTTAGCATGTAGGAAAGTGACTAAATAAATTGTACTACACAAATATAATGGAATATACTGTAATTTAAAAAAACAAATATGATGAGTACAGAGAAGTATGGAGAGAATTATATGAATAATACAGATTGAAGTAGGGAGAAGGAAATAATACATATAATAGCTGTAGAAATGTAACTGGAAAGAATGACATAAAATAATCTAATGTAAAAGTTGGAAAATTATAAGGAAGATATATGAAGAGATATCCCAATTTATAGAGGTGGGATATATATTGATGGGGAGCAATGTATATATTTTCAGACTTTTTAATGTATCAATTAGTTTTAATGATTCTTCTCTTTCTATTCTTTAAAACATTCTTTGTTTTATGAGTTGGCTTTCTGTGGGGAGAGAGAGGAAAGGATTCTGGGGGAAATTTAGGTGATGTAAAAATTAAAAAAATATTGGTGGACTCTATTTAGGCTACTCACAATATAATTAATATCCTTGGCATGTTAGGTATCATTTCATTCATTCATAGAATGGAAAATTGAGAGGCATTGTTCTGGATTCCTGTCCTGTTTTTATCACTAACTAGTAGTGTAACCTAGAACAAGTGACTTTCCTCTGGACTTCAGTTTGTTGATTTGTAAAATGAACTGTTGTAGTAAATAATATCAAAGGTTACTTTTAGCTAAAAAAAAATCTATGATTATGTCATAAATTCAATCATTCATTCATTCAATAAGTATTTTTAAATTGTCTACTACATTTATAGCACTATAATGGGCAATATGTTAAATACAAAGAAAATAAAGAACAAGAAACTTCTGAGGTGCTCATAAACCTTAGGCACTATTAATATCATTTTCTTTATATTCATAGCTCCACTTATTGTCAATGTTATTTTTTGTGTCTAATTGAAAAGAACATTATATTAATGAAAACACAAACTCACACATAATTCATTTTAAAGGTTACTGTCCTTGCTTAATTTGGGGGGGGTGATCATATTAAGGACACTGTCATTTTACTTCTTTGTCTGTATGGTTACATATTCTAAATATGTCACATCATTTCTGCATGCTGGATAATGGGTTTATAGTGAATCATCCAGGTGAAGCTCCATAGTGAGCAACTCCGAAGGAGTGTAGCAACCTATTGTCTTCAGTTTTGTCTACTATAATCACACCTGGTCTTGATGAGCATGTTTTTTGCTTTCATTTGGTGGAGGAAGGAGGATGACAAAATTGCAAATAAAAATTATCTAAAACTATTATCTAGAATATTTATGCCTGGAAAAAGAGGTGTCGGGGATGTCAAATAGAAAGCTATAGGGCTATACTAGTGGTATCCAAATATTTAAAAATATAGAGGAAAATCTCCAATGTTAGAATCTTTGTGAAAGATTTTGAGAAGGATGTGACAAGAATCACATTTTGAGAAGGAATAAGTGGGCTGGGATGTGTATAGATAGAGGAATAAATCATACCACTGAAACTCCAGTTCCCCTGGAAGTATTAAATACTGGGTCCATAAATATGACTAGGAAGCAAAAGGGAAAGGGAATGAACTTGATGTAAGATCAGTTATTGGTCTTTGGTATCAATTTCCATTTTGCCAAAAATGGAATTGGAGTCAGCCTAGGTAGCTTTCTCTACCATACCATTCAGAGTCCTGAAAAACTTTGGAATTAATTAAGAAAGAACTTTAGATATTGTGAACTTTAAATACTGCTCAACCCTACTTAGACCATACTGTAGGGGAAGATAAAGTTGTAATCTCCTGATTGAACAATGAAGGTACTTAGTTCTCACCTTATAGTGAAGCTAGAACTTTAAGCTAAGTCTATTTTTAGATCTAATACAAAAAAGGTGTTAAGTAACTATAAAGGTTAAATTGATCACAAAAAGGTCAAGTAACTCATAAAAGGTAAACTTAACAAAGAAGTGTTAAGTAACTAAAGATATACTCAAAGAAGGTGAGAACTAAAAGTATGGGCAGTCCTGGAGAAAAAGTCTTTAATGTGATTGGTAGATGTGAAAATTTAGAGGAGGAGACACAAGGATGAAAGGTCTATATAGTTGAGGTTTTTCATCCCTCAAGGACACACTCTCTCTCTCTTTTCCTGATTGGCAGTGGAGAATTAACTGAGAGCTGCGTGATGAGCCTTTAGCCATCTTAGCGTGGCTACAAGCTATGGTCTGGTTCGGTGGTGAGTTTCTGACTGAATTTTCTCCCTTTACTTTCCAACTTTTTTTCTCTCAGAAGCCTCTAATCTTCTTCAGAGACCTAGAGGCGGGGAGTTTAAAAATCCCCCTGGCATAAGCCAGGTAGGAGAAATCCTATATCCTCCTTTTTAAATTCCTTCCCTCTATGTTAATTAAATTACCACACATTTCCAGACTGACTTGGGTATTTTATTTGGTGACCATTTAAATCTAGATTTAAAGTCACAACCCTAAAATTATCTGACAATATCGAGCACTGGGCTAGGCTCTAGAGATACAAAGATAAATTTAAGACAATCTTCATTACCAAAAATATGACTGTTTCAATAGTTTTAGAGGATACATCTAACAAATAAAGTGATTAGGAAATCTATGTGAATGAATCTTCCAGTTTCCTTCATCAATCATCTCATTTAGAAGCTTTTAGATCCTGTGTCCTTATAGTTAAAACTGGAAAATCAATGTCATAAATAGAGGATTAAGAAATGAATGGGATTACCAAAGAGAAATCAAGTAGTGAATCTCTTAAAAATTGAAGCCTAGAATCACCTGATTATTTTGTATCAAAGAAATTTTGGGGGGAACTAAAATGTGTGTAAACTGTTATTCTCTTAGCATAGTTACAAAGGCATTAATAGAAGAAAGTGAGACTAAGAGGCAAAAGGGGGAATAATCATAAAAGACTAAAAAAAGGACAAACAATTTAAAATCTAATAAAGAGAAATGATACATATGTTCCCTTGAAGCCTAATTATCATTAGGGATCATAGAGGGAATCTAATCAATTTTAGAGTACTTTTTGGCTATGTTTTGATGTTCTTAGTGGGAGATCATATAGCTCTTTAAGAAGATTAAAAGGATCATAAAACTGAAGATTTTGGAGGGATCTTGGAGATCAATGAGTCTATCCAACTTCCTTTGCAACATGAAGTGGGCAGCATGGTGAATCTCAGGCCTTTCTCCAAATCTAAATCACTGCTGAAATTTGCAAATTCGCATGGACTACATCTTTATTTTCTTTATTCTACCATCTCATGAGGAGATATCTAAATTCTGTAAGTAAAAGCTAGGATAAAGTGCCAGACCTGGAGTCAGAAAGACCTGAGTTCAAACCCAGCCTTAGATGTATACTAGTTGTGTAACCCCGGGAAATTAAGTGAACCCTCTTTGTCTCAGTTTTCCCATCTGTAAAAAGAAATCACAAACCACTCCAGTATCTCTATAAAAAACAAAACAAAAACAAATATGGTCACAAAGAGAAAGACAAGACTGAAGAGACTGAACAATAAGATTCTATATAAGGAATACTTCCTAACTTCAAATATAAAAGTAAATACCTAACCCATGTTTGAAGAATTTAAAATTTAGAGCTTGGACAACTATATAATGGAAGCAGATGCCACATTATAGAATTAACTTTTGACTTTTGTGTGTGTTCAAATCTTTGGACTCTGCATTTTCAAGACTGAGGTTTGGATAACTCTTGCTTTATATCATTCTTACTCAAGACCGGCACTTTGAATGTCTCAGTTCTCTTATGGCCTAGAAATATAGAGAAAAATATAAGGATTTTATATTTAATCTGTGCTACTTGGGCTCCTGGTCTACTCTTGGCACCTGATGCTAGATAAAATAGTTAAGCAGGAGGAGGTGGAATAGATTGCATGGATCAGTCATCCACCAGTGGTGATGATAAACAGCCTTTCATAACAATTATCTAGTTAAAACACCATTAACAATTAATGACATACATCACAGAACTTATTGAACCCATTAAAGACTAATTTACTAGCTATAAAAATATGGCATTAAGAATTTATGGATCATTAGCTTTTATTCGGGAATGAAATATTGCTGACTGCAACTCCTAGAAATTGTTGAAAACAATTATTCATTAAAGCCACTGAAATTAAATGATATCATGACACAGAAAAAGGAGAGAAAGCAAGACAAGTTTGTTAATGTTTCTCAGAGGAAGCTCTAACTTTGCATGAATGGATCAAGATTGCATTTTCAAACAAGATTAAGATCGACAATTAAAGAATTCAAACAAAGTAATTTTAATGTGCAATAAATTCTTCCTCTTTACTGGAAAATAGATTGTGACTGATAAAAATTCTGATCATGATTAATCACAGTCAGTTATTTTCGAACACTATTAAGGAAATTATAACAATGTTAAAATTAATTAACTAATTCTCAACATTTTATAAATATATTGAAATCTAACAGCTGTTGCAATCTTGACTCTAACTACATGATTTTACACCACAGGATCAAAATCCTACTGTCAGAAGGAACCCACAAGTTGTAGTGTCCACTTTCTTAATCTTCAAAGAACCTAGTTCAGTAATTTATCCATCTTGTATGCATAGATGAAATCCAAATTATTTATTCACATGGAATATGCATCCATCTCCTGGGAATTTTCTTGGTTAGATTAAATATAACTACTATATTCTTTTCAAAAGAAAGTATACTGGATTCATCTCTAGAAATGTTTGCTTTTCTACTTGTGGAAGCCAGGTCTTTAAATAGGGGATAAAGTGAGACTATAAGTAGTTGGTCTAAGACTCTAACACTGAAATTGTGAAAAAGGTGGGGGGAGGGTAGCAAAAATGAAAAAAAAAACAAAGGCAATTTTAGGTAATATTTTTACAAGTATTGTTCAGAGTAAGAAAAGAGAAAAAAATTCCATTGTTTGGGACCCTGATGATACTACATCCAGACTACTGTGTGAAGTTTGGGGTGTTCTATTTGGAATAGGCATTGAAATGCTAGTGCATATCCAAGACAATAAGGAGACCGGAAATAGAATTATAGGAGCACTGGTTAAAGGAAATGGAGATGTTTAATCTGCCAAAGAGAAAATGTGGCAGGTGCAGTGGATAGAGAGCTATACCTGTAGACAGGAAGACCTGAGTTCAAATCTTGCTTCAGACACTTCCTAGCTATGTTACCCTGGGCAAGCCACTTAACTCTATTTACCTCAGTTTCCTCACTGATAAAATGAGCTAGAGAAGGAAATCACAAACCAATCTAGTATCTTTGCAAAGAAAACCACAAATGGGGTCATGAAGAATCAGACATGACTAAAATAACCGAACAACATATTAACAACCTTTAAATATATGAAGGGCTGTCATATGGAAGAAGAATAAGACTAACATATGTAATAGGGGGCAGATTTGAGCTCATTGTAAGAGGTAATTTCCCAATAAGTAGAGCTGTCCAAAAATGGAATGGATTATTTTCTTGGCTACTGTGAGCTCCTTCAGTAGAAGCCTATTCAGGAGATCTGATCAACACTTACATGAAGTATATGATGATCCCTTCCAACTCTGAGTTTTTATGATTCTTCAATAAAATGTAATTAATAGGTAGAAGCTTAATGAGAATCTAATGCCCCATCACTTCAGTATAAAAAGAAAGAAACAGGCCCAGACAGGTGATATGATATGCCAAAGTCAAACAACTATTCAGTGGCATTGCCAAGATCAGAACCATAGTTTCTTACTCTCCGCACATTCTTCTGTAGAATTTCCTCCACTCTGAGAAACCATTTTAAAGGATATTTTCACTTTTGTATAAGCAGAAAATATTTTGTGAGTCTATCCTGAAACTATGACCATCAACTAACATAGTTTTCTCCTACCTAAATAACTTGGAGCCTCAAAGAGACATGGTAGAATGTGCCATATCTTTGGTCATTTCTCTCCAAAGCACTTCTGATGCATTTGTACTTCATTAGACATTTTTCTATGTATGAGTAGCACTTAGGATATTTTTTTTTAGTTGGAAAGGGATTTATATGATTTTCTTATTATGAAAGTAGAAAAAATTCATACTACTGTACAAGTGTGATTGACTTTTCTTTTCATCCTTTAGAAGATCTTTACAAAAAATATGCCATATTATATATATCTATATATCTACTATATTACCAGAATCACCAGTAGGCTAATTTTATTCCTTTATAAATGGCTAGGGGTTGCAGTGTTTCAGTTAATTGCCTTCTTTGGGTCTTATAGATAGATCATTTACAAACCATTTTATAATGTGTAAAATTGCCATTCTGTCTGCTCCTGACAGCACCCCAGGAGATCTGTGATTTTGGCAGCATAAGCAGGACAATACTTCTGAAACTCATGTTATTACAATGTATCATTTTTGTTCATAAAAGTCATTAGTTACAATTAACTTCTAAATATAATTTAAATTTTTTTCTCATGTAAAACACTAAACAAATACACTAATCACCATGTACACTGCAGAGAAGTTCTTGCTTACTTGTTTCTCTTTTCTTCCTACATAAATGGAATTAGTAAAAGTATGTAAGTAATCTATATTCTTAATAGCCTCATCCAGTGATAACAAAGGAGGGGGTTCTCTTTTTAAGATATCTAGCCATTTGTTTTTGCTTTGTTTTTAAAAATCTTAATTATTATTATTAATATAATGCTACCTTGAAGCTTAATATTCTAACAGTTGTACTCAACAAATAAAAACAATGCATTTAATTAAAAACCTAAGAAAAGTTATATTCATTTTGGAGTAAGTTTTTGGTTGAAACATTTTATGCTATATATTACACCACATTTATTAAATGATGTGGGGATAGATGGATTGTGATCTATATTTTCCCCAAAGAGTAAATTCTGATTCTATTTCTAAGAATAACAGTGAATAATTCTTATAAAACTCAAACAAAATCATTACTTACATAAGCTCATACCTATCTTCTTCCAGGTTCTAAAACTCTTGGTGGTGAGGGTAAGAGTCTGACAGTCAACCTCTTTCCAATAATGACACAAAGATTAGGAAAGAATACCAGACCAAGTAGGGATCAGGAATCCAAAGAAAAAGTGCTATGAGTCATATATTTCAGATGAGGTGGTTATAGGGAAACAGATACAGACCTATAGTCTCAGAGGTGGTGATCCAGTCACGCTGATCCTTCACAGAACCTTCAAATATAGAAACTGTGTTGAGACCTTAGACTGACACTATGGCCAGTGAAGATGGCCTGTATCCTTGGACCAGTTGGGGTCCAGTGGGGGGGGCGGCGTAGATCCAGAATGGATTAAGGAAATAGTCCTACATCCAGCACAAATTGTTACTAGAGTTATAGATTGGGCAAGAAGCAGGAACAGAAACAAGCAGCAGCTATATGGCTCTGATTTGAAGGATGTGATGTCAGCCCACAGACCCAGGCTCAGGGTCTCCTAGAACTGAGTAACCAAGGAAAGAGTAAATTTCCAATTCTTTGTCTCTAAACATGAAAAATCTTCCAGCTGGCTGAATGGGACTGGGGTTGGAAACAGTCTATCTGCAACCCCAAAAGGGACAAGTGTGCATTTGTGTCACCCAGACTGAAAACATGGTAAGAAGCCTCCTAAGTGACCCACCAAGACAGACAAAACAAAACTATGACCTTCATCATTTGAAGATTATGCCAGTAACATGACTCTAATAAGCTGAAATACATGTGGGTCTACTCAGGAACCCTCCTCCAACATACTCTGGGTCCTAAAGATTGCTAGCTACAAGGTCAATTATTTGGAGCACATTTTCATCTCTTTGTCCTTCCTTTTTCATTAGATGCTGTTCTCCATTTTCTCACATTCTGTACATGCCCAATACACTGTAGGGACATAATTAATGCTTAAGGAGAAAACATCCTGAGGCTCATCTGTTACTCCTCATTATTCCAACATCAGCCAGCCATGAATTTCTTCTATTTTCTATTCCACCATGGAAGGGGCTGGATGCATAATGCTTTCATAAGTAGGGAAAAATCAAGTCTGAAATCATAGCTGGAGTGTTAAAGAGATAAATGTAATATGTGAGAATCATTATACATGGTTATATTATGAGTAGGTTTCATTGTTTTCAGATCTTTCCCTCCTCCTCTTTTCTTAAATTCATCTCATTATTCTAAGTTCTAGCATGGTTAAATAACCTCTTACACTTTGGTGCTTACACCCAGAAAGATATTTACAGGCATTTGTCTCTGTCATTAGTCATTGTACAATTAGTCATTGTACAATTAACGTAAATCATATCTAGCTCTTTTCATCTTTACTCATAAATCATAAATCAAATGGTCCTACTAGACTCTTAATCATCTTGCTTGCTCTTTTCCCAAACTCCTCCCTATTTATCTGTATCTCTCTGTTTCAGAGACTGAATATAACCACAGAGAGTGACTCCGGGCCAAAGACCGGGGGGGAATGTACAGTTTGGCTGGAAACCTATAATGGAGGCATCCTGAGGGCATGGAGGAGCAATAGCTGAACTTGAGGAAATACTGGGTCACACTGTCCCTTCTTTTGCATGCCTAAAGGATCGGAAGCTTGCTTCTACTGTTACTATGAGGAACCTCTAGCACCCTATGGTTTGACTATGTGCTTTGACTTTGATGCTGAACCTGATGCCTTCTTTCTGAGCAGAGACCAAAGATTTCATCCCACTGTGCTACTTAGTGAACCTGCTGTTGAGACAGTCTAAGGTCAATGATATCAATTGTATTATATAGCCTAGTAAAGTTACATAGTTATCCTTATATTACATACATATACAAATGCCACATACATATACTCACTTATGTTACATACAACTCTACCACATGGAAGCCTGAGCTTATACCTCATTTTGTCCAAATAGAAGTATTTGCTTCTATTAACATTTTCTTTTTCCCTTGGGCTGTGTCATTTAAATGATTTTATGGTAAAGTATCATAGAGGAAATCCGTCACAGTGCACCTGTTTCCAATTAGTGACCCTGAGTTCCAGTATTGGATTGTAACCTTCTCCAAAGCATAGTTCATGTGTCCCGACCAAAGTCTTTTATTTTTTTGTCAGTCAGCCAGTAGACATAGCAAAAAAAAAAAATTAAATAGCAATGAAAATAAAAAAAAATTGAATAGCTTCTCCATAAACATGGAACATACGATCACATGAAAACACAAATATTCAGCAGTAAGAATGTACTTTGATAGGGATCATACGGAGGAATTTTACATAAAGGAATACATGGATATCTTCATATGAAAGCATCTGGATGCAAGGATAACATGATTAATACGCATAAATAACAGATTAATTCATGCCTCCAATTCTGTCAGCTTGTTGGTGTTTTTAAATAATATTTTATTTTAAAAACATTTCCCCCCAATTGTTTCTATCTTTTAAAGACTTCACTGAATTTCTTTCTGTCAGACTTGTTCCCTTGCAAAGATTAGAGAAGTTATTTGGTGATTTCAGGCAGTATGGCTTGCAACTGCATGCTAAGGCATGCACCATCTTACAATGAAAATAGAAAAAAAGTTTGGCAATTGCTTCTGGGTGAAAAAAAAAAGGTCATTAATTATAGCTCCCCCAATTCAGTGTTGAATGTGATTGAGAACTGGTAAAGCATCTGTAATCCTACATTCCCTAATGGATATATTAGGTATATTAGTATACTAGGCAATCAAAAAAATAAATTGTTGATGACAGGCTGACAAAGAGGAATTAATGTCTCTGTGGATGAAGGGAAAGCAATTAAAAAAAACCAACAAACAAATAACAACAACCTTATCTTCTGTCTTAGAATAAATACTGAGTATTAAGGGCTATGCAATTGGGGTTAAATGACTTGCCCAACGTCACATAGTGAAGAGGAAGTGTATGAGTCCAGATTTGAACGTAGGACCTCCCACTTCCAGACCTGACTCTATTTACTGAGCCCTGACAGCAACATTTGATGGAGAACCAGAAGAAAACAACTCCTGACAGAAAATATCAAGGCACAATGATTGGCATGAAGTATGCATGGCAGGAAGAAATGCAATTGCTTTAGTAAAAGATATCATTAGTTTTGAAAAATTAGAAGTATGTGTAGCACTTTTATATACATTTTCTGGTCACAAGTATTCTACATATATCCCTTTATGTGTGAATATCCATAATGTCACTATGTGGAGATAGATGTTTCACATATAATTTCTAGGAAGGCATATTCTTACCACTGAGTATGTATATATTTGTGAAAAAAATGAACTCAAGATTTATGGGGGAAATATTCTGTCATTACTTCATTTATATTGCTACTAAATTACATGCCTGAGCTATGAACTAATTATTTTCTGATAAAAAGCAATTCATATTTTGGTGGAGACTCATGAGCCATGATTTGGGAAATTTTTGACCCACAAAACACCTAGAATGTGGGGTAGCTAACTGGGGGCCCAGTGTGAGGGGGAAAACCCAAGGACTATAATAATGTCATTATTATTACGATAGTGTATATAGTATTAAAATAACCTTGTTATTAGTGTTACTATCTACATGGTCAATTTGACTAAGAAAATAATTGTGATCAAAAGTCACATGGTGAGCCAGAGAAAGAACTGATGGAGTCTGAATGCAGATCTAAGCATGCCATTGTACACTTCATTTTCTTTATGTTTGTGTCTGTATGTGTAGGTGTATGTGATGTGTCTTCTTCTACAACATGATGAATATGGAAATATATTTTGCATAGCACATGTATGACCCATATAAAATTGCTTACTGTTTCAGGGATGGGGACTGAGGGAGAGAATTTAGAAGTCTAAATATTAAAAAATTGTTTTTACATGTAATTGGGAAAAATATTACTAAAACTAAAAAAATTCACGTGACAAGTGTAATTGTAATCATAATGAATGTAATCATAATTTGACTATTGTTTTTCATTAATATCGATAGAACATCAATTAGCCTTTTGTTTCCACTACCCCCCTTATCTTTGTTTGAAGAGTAAGCTGATAATTTAACTCAAAAGAAGGCACTCAGACTGACCGTTCTCTAGTAGGTTAGTTGTCTGTTTTTGTCTCCCTTTGTGATACTGTGTGGGTTAATCTGTGCATCTCTTTTTTAGGATGGAGAAGTTCACTTTGAGTTGGGAGCATCTCCCTCTACCCATGGAGAAAGGCAATTGTTTAGAAACTTATGGTCGAAAGAGAGTTGCCCACAGAGATGAAGTGATTTGCAAAGGTCAAAGAGGGAGGGAGTAGAAGTATTTATCTAAGGCAGAACTTGTATCTGGTTTTCCTGACTTTTGAAGTCAGATCCATTTAGTATACCAGCCATCTTTTGCTTCTCAGCCTAGTTTATTTCAATCCAATTTAAAGACACCAAATCTGAGATTTGGAAGAGATTTCAAGGGCAATCTAGTACAACCCACATCTGGATAAGCCTTTGCTCAGTGATCTCAATTCTTGCTCCTTGTTCTGTCCTCTGCAGCCAAGCAAAGTCTACATCTTCTTATATGTAATACCCCTTGAAATATTTTAAAGGCAGCTATCATGGCTGCCATTAGTCTTCTCTTCTATAAACTAAACATCCCAATATACCTATGGGCAGACCTACTGTAATTCATTAGCCAGAGAAGGGAGCGTACAACTTTGACAATGGTGCAGTATTTCATTCCATAGAAAGCTGAGAAAATGATAGCACATTTAAAAGATGCCAATTTCCTTATCATTTTCCATCAGAAAGAAGGAGACTATCCCTGCACCTCTTATGACAACTTACATTTCTTTCTCTTTGTACTTCTGGAAGGGGTAAAGCTGCTCTTAAGAACCAGGATATTGTAGGCTAACAACTGAAGTGAGCTTCATTTTGAAAATTTCACTCGGAAAGTTGCAATTAGACACACTCAAAACTAGAACATCTGTCCATCTTTTATACTAGTAGAAATTTTCAATGTTAACCTTCATGACCAACTTTAATGAACATACTAATACTACCCTATGTTGTGGTAACTATACAGTCACTGATCATTCTTTTTTATTCATAATCCTCCTCAATTAGTTCAAGATTTGCCTCATTTCCAACAATGCCCCCTGTAAAAAAAAATTAAAAACCAAAACACAACACTTTTCCTTTAATCAACTTCCAGTGAGTTCCTTTCACTTTTCTACATGGCATCAACCCCTTAAATACCAATGCCTCACCCCTACATGTGAGGAAGTCAAAGAAACCTGAGGTTAAAAAATTCTGGCATTCCCACTTCTCCTTCTACCTTGCCATCTGTTCATATGTGCCAAGCAAGAAATATCAGGATTGCACTCCAATGAAACTGTGATTTCATCAAAGTGGGTGTTCCTTCCAATAAGGGGGTCACTTTCTAATTCTTCCTAACTTTTTGAAGTGATTTGCATGGCCTGGCTAAATATTGTCCTTTCCCATTCATTGTTGAGAAAGCTTTAAGGAAAGGAATTGGAGTTCTATGCTTTCTATTTGCTTCGAACCTTCTCTTTTGTCCTTGGGTTTTTAATATAATGATTTAACACCTTTTCTAATACAAACCCACACTGAATAAAAATCATATTCTCAAGTTGTAGAAAAACTTTTAAGACTCTACCTTTTCACTACAGATAGTTCAAAAGTCACGAGGCAGGAAGTTCTTTTATATTTTTCTTGACGTGTTTATTCTTGGTTTTTGAAGAAGACCAACGTTGTCACACGTGATTTCTTGACTTGACATTAATTGGATTTAAGTGAGGCAGAGTTGCACAAAGTCATGAACCTCACTTTTTTTTTTTTCAGAATCATCAAAGTCCAGTGACAAGACAAAAGTCAGTATAACGGCCTAAGATGCCATGGATGATCTTGGTTACTTCATTGTCTGAAGTCACCAAGTTTTGCATCTTCTTTATTCACCTTCATGGTAGTTGGAACAAACTGTTCTCATCTACCTATCACACCAGGGAAAGTTTTCACATACATAGGATAAACATCTCCTTGATGCATCAATAGATCTGAGGTCCATTAGTTACTCTTAGCCTGGTTTAACTTATCTGCCTATATGGTTTTACCAGGGTGTGGCCACTGTGCATACTGTATCTTCTTGGAGCCACAAGTAAGAGCTGTATTTTTCTAAAAGGAGTTTAAGGCACCAGGAATGACTTCAGCAAATTGGAACCTGACCACCAGTGTTGAGTTTGGGGTGAGGTAAAATGTTTTACCAATCAAGAAATCGATTGGCAAATATTATTTATAATGTATCAGGAACTATACTGGGCCTTCTTTAAATTCAAAGAATCTTAAGATGTCATCCCTGTCACCCACGAGTTTACAATCTAGTTGGAGATATAGGACTCAGAACATAGTGGGATGGTAGGTAGACTAGGAATGATTTGTTTCTAATTTCAGTCCTGTAATTAGCTATTTCACTTTTAACAAGTCACCTCCCTCTCTGGACTTCCGTTTCTTCATCTGTAAAATGAGCTGGATGACTTCTTATGTCCCTTTCAGATCTCTGATTCTTTGTGACTTCATGAAGTCATTGTTGACCTAGATGAAAGAAAAGGTTGATGTACGTACTCATTTTTTTTTGAGTAGAGCTTTGGAAGGCAGCAGGGTACAGTAGAAAGAGTGCTGAACTTGGAGTTACAGGATCTGTGGCACCTGGTTCATCATATGGGTAGTTCATAGTTGTGGATCTGAATGTGCTTATTAGTCAGATGTAGTGATTGGATTGGAGGTTCAGATGGATTCTCATGGCAGGGCTCCACCGTACTCAACCTTACTGCTATGCTACTCCCTTGAATATCTGCTGATTGGAAATTAGGTTGATAATTTTGATGTGATGGTAAAGTTATCCCACTGCACATATGCTGAATCTCTTTAGAAGCCAAAAGAGGAATTATATTATTTGCAATCACTATAAAGGCTCTTTTCCCTTGAAGCAGACAGGAACAAAAAGGCTAAAGAATGCAAACTATCTATAATTAAATCTGTGAATTAAAGAAAATCTAAACTCCCTAAATGATACTAACTCTTGGGCTTCTTATTTATGATACCCAATCCAAACTTCATAAAATCACTCAGAAGACCTAGGTCACTTACAAATGTAAGAATCATTTTATCTATCTTGCTGGAATCCCAAACAACCTTGTGTGTTAGGTACTCAATATTTTTGTCTTCATTTTAAGTGACATGCCCAACAATGACATAGCAAGTAAGTATCTGGAGGTGGAATTTGAACTCAAATCTTCCCGATTCCAAATCCCGATACTTGAGCTAATCCACTCTACCATGCTGTCTCTGTAAATGTCAAAGCCCTATATAAATTTTAATTACCATCAATGTATTAAGAAATTTTTTATTTGAAACATTGAATTAATTAATTTAGAATATTTTCCCATGGTTACATGATTTATGTTCTTTCCCTCCCCTCCTCCAAACCCCCTCCCATAGCCAACAAGCAATTCCACTGGATTTTACATGTGTCATTGATCAAGACCTATTTCCATATTATTAATATTTGCACTAGGGTGATCATTTAGAGTCTATATCACCAATCATATCCCCATTGACCCATGTGACCAAGCAGTTGTTTTTCTTCTGTGTTTCTACTCCCACAGTTCTTTCTCTGGATGTGGATAGTGTTTTTTCTCATAAGTCCCTCAGAATTGTCCTGGATCATTGCACTGCTGCTAGTAGAGAAGTCCATTACATTTAATTGTGCCACAGTGTATACTTAAGACATTTTTAAAAACTCATTTGAATGAGTGTTTATTGGTGAAATCACCAGACATTCTTGTTGCTAGTTGGAAATCAGCAGAATGTAGCCCTTCTAATTAGGGACTTTCCCGGCCTTATTGACCAGTATTTCTCAAAGTAAACCATGCCTGTACAACAAGCCAAACAAATTTCATAGGCCCACCAATTTTTGTCTGGAAGGGACTTAGAGTTCATCAAGTTCAATCCTCTAATTTTTCCAGATGAGAAAACTGAGGTAGAGAGGGATAAAATATTCACACAGGTGATAAGAGGCCAAGAATGGATTTGAACCCAGGGTCTCCAACTCCAAATCAATTCCTTCCCCACTGTACCATACAGTCTCCCAATCAATGAGACCAACACATTGGTCAGAATTTCCAGGAGGGAAAAGTCTACTTAATTTCTTTCCATTCTCTCTCCCTTTCCTTTAAGGAAATAAAAAAGAAACGTTTAGATATATTGAAGAGTACACTGGGAAACTATCCCAATGCTATTGTGTACTTCTTTGAGATCACAAATATTATTACTGCCTATTTTCCGCTTCCCTTTGGGATCAAACCTAGGTGCTCTCTACTTTTGTTTTCTCCCTTTTAGTTTCCTCTCAGTCATTTAAAATACCCCCATTGTCAGGGTTATCTATGTTTCTGGATCCTATCAGTAGGGTAATTCTAAACCACTAATCCAAATCTTTCTATTCATCTCCATTTGCCTCTATATAGACCTTTATAAATCTACATAGATTTATAGATATGTATATGTATATAATATAATATATATAATAGAAATGAGTTATGACCGTTTTTTCTTTTCCTTTCTTTATGCATATATTATTTCATATTGAGCTAAATACAATGAAGAGAAAACTCCCTCCAAGCTATATTTTCATGTTTATTGTATGAGACAGCAATATCTCCCATAGAACAATGGAATATTTAAATTAAAGGATAGCATTGCATTTAGAGTGATGTGATCTTAAAAGATTTTCCCTTCCAATCATTTACTTTTATAGCTAAAAAAGCAGTCCCAAGGGGCAACTCAGTGGCTCAGTGGATTGAGAGTCAGACCCAGAGATGGGAGGTCCTAGGTTCAAATTTGACCTCAGACACTTCCTAGCTATGTGAGCCTGGGCAAGTCACTTGACCCCCATTGCCTAGCCTTTACCACTCTTCTGACTTAGAACCAAAACCCAGTATTGATTCCAAGACAGAATGTAAGGGTTTTTATTTAAAAGAAAGAAAGAAAGTCTCAGAGGAATGAAGTGATACAAGTTATATAACTAGCTATGAAAAAAAGTCTTATAGAACAAACTCTTCCTATATTCTACATGTGGTCAAGTAGAGTAAGTTTTCTTTGTATACTATTATTAAGATTTATTACAGCAGTTGGTGTTAGAGGCAAAAATGGAAATAAATCATCTAAAGCAACTGCCTTATCTTTAAGAAAAAGAAACTGATGCACTCTCAGTCTCACTTTCTTACATGTAAAATGAATAAATTGGTCTAGGTGATTCCTGACAGAATCCTACACAATAAAAAAGATTTAATTTTTAATAATGAATATTGATTTTGAGTTCAGGTCCTACTTCAAATACAATGTTATTTCTACGATGCTACTTTCTTCCTATGTCTACATTTCTTATTCTGCTTTTGATCATACTATGATGTCATTACAAATTCTTGCCATTACCTCCTAATTCCTAATTCTCATTAATCCCAAATGTACCTATTGACCTTCAACCATTCCACTTCTCCATCCTTTTATAACTTACTAATTCTTTATCATTTTCCTAGCAAAATTCAAATTACTGATATTTGGGTCAAGTTAGTAAGAGCAAAATGACATCATTTTGTTTAAGTAGTTCATTTTAGCCCTCTTACAAATAGCCAGTGTAAAAAAATAGAAGAAAATTGGTTGACCTACAAAAATTAAAAGGAAAGCCAGTGGTTCAATTTGCTTATCAAACATAGAAATAGTTTCTGAGGCATCTTGATTGAATTAGATTGGGAACATTGGACTATACCAACTCACCTTTCCCTTAAAGTTCTACTAACTGTATTTCCCCTAAGTTTTCCTCTAATTTCAATCACTAGGTCTCTTTTCTTTTTCATTCTTTGAAAACAGCCTCCATTTCACTCTTTGGTTCTAAATTTATGTTAATCAGGATCCTAATTAGAATCACAAATATTAGGGTCAAAAGGAAACAGAAGTGAATTGTGCTAGATGCTATCCACTTCTACAAATTATTATCATATCACATTTCACTTTGGTTCTCACCTAAAAGAATAAATTCTGTACCCAGAAAATATACACATAGAAACAAATAAATGCCAGATGGGCATGTTTCATGATTTTGGTACAAAATCTTAGAGAGTAAGTCTCTTATATAATCTCATCAGTACTTAGTAATGTTGAGAGCTTAAGGAGCCTCAAAAACCTTGCTTTTAACAATTGTTTGATTTAATCATTTATACCATATGTTAAGTTCATGATTTCTTTTTAAAAAATAACTTACCTCCTCTCTTACTAATAATTCCAAGACAGAATAGTGTAAGAACTAGTTAATTGGGGTTAAGTCACTTTCCCAGGGTCACAAAGCTAGGAAGTATGAGGCCAAATTTGAACCCAGTTCCTCAGGAACTGTGCTACCTGGCTGCTCCAAGTTCATGATTTCATCAGCATATTCACCCTCTTTCCCAATTTACTTCACTACCATTTTTCAAGAGAGTCATTCAGGAATTGTTACTCCCTCATAAAAGCAACATCTGGTGTTCAATGTTCTGGTGATAAAACCCGAAGAGATACAAGTCTGCATACTCAAAGTCTTTCCACTGTGGTCAGAATCTTCCAGAACTAATAATACCCCACTGGCACAAAAATCAGGGTCACACCATTATGAGACATCACACTAAGGTCTAGGGGTAGTTATGCTGTGACATATTTGAAATAAATTTTATTCAAGCCAATAGGCATCCCTAGAATTTTTAAAGTAGTTATCTATCCATACTTTCATGATGATTATATTACATTCACCTCCTTCAACATTTAGAAAGGCTCAAGGATATTTCCTCTTCTGGAAACAAAGTAGGGAAAGATTACCATTTGGACTCCTCTCTGCCATATCCTCAATAGTATATTAAACTTCTGCTGTATGGACTTGAAAAATTCTCTGTACAGAGTTTTACAATGTATGTTAATTTAAAAAGGAATCAATTGATATAAATGCCAAAAATATATATAAATTTCACCACCACCACCACTCCTCTGGTACTGGTGAATACAGGGAA
Organism: Monodelphis domestica; assembly: GCF_027887165.1. Lineage (NCBI taxonomy): Eukaryota > Metazoa > Chordata > Mammalia > Didelphimorphia > Didelphidae > Monodelphis > Monodelphis domestica. The sequence goes on along the minus strand of NC_077234.1, from coordinate 183,274,931 downwards.
AGGCACAGCGGCATAAATTATTAACTAAATAATACTAGGAACCATCACTCAGTGGCTTTAACTAAACCACTCTCTGAGTCATTGTTTCAGTTTAGGTTCCTTGAACTGGTTTCTTCTATAAAGAAATTTTGAAATCCATTCACTTCCCAATCCTTTTTTCTAAAAGTCCAGGCTTTATTATTTCCAGGTGAAAGATAGGTCATCTAAATATGCAACCTTCTTACTCATTTTTATATCCATTTTATATTTGTTTCAGTAATGTGAGAACCTTATATTTTCTGGCTTGTCATCAATCTTATTCCATTACTCTACTTATTTTAATATTAAAGAAAACTCTAGCTGATCTGAGCTCTTTCAATTTATTATGGAGTCATTTCTAAAACTAATTGAATTCCTTCAATTTATAGTTCTTTTCTTCTTATTCCCCATATTTTCCCAGTACCAACATTTCTTTTTTTTTTAATTCCCCAATGGTATTTTTTATCTTTACAGTAAGAAAAATGTAAATTACTGTATCATTTCAGTTGACTCAGTTAAAATCTGTGTTCTGACAGGAACATGTTACATGGTGATGTGACTTAGTTTTCTCTTTCTCCAAACCCTGATATCTGGAGGGTTAAGCATGATTACGTAGTATGAACTCTGGAGGAAATTCCGACAAAGACAATGATATGGCAAAGCACTCTTAAAGGACACATTGCCTTCTCCCAAATGTCTCCAACACTGCAGGGGTTAGTCTAAATTTTCAATAAAAGTAGTAGGCATACATCTATACTTACCCAAAGAAGAAAGGATTGCTTCTTCCCTGTATGTGGCTCATTTCTTAATCCTTAACTGTGTAGAAAAAGTCCACCTCAGATGATTTCCAGATCTTATAAAATTGTTGAAGTTTCCTTCCGATGATTGCAATTTGTAAATTCAAGTACAAATCAGCATTAGTTAATCAGTTGGTTCTGGGCCAATTTGTCCTGGGTTTAGATTTGGTAAATAAGAAGACAAAATTCACTTTCATGAGGTCACATAAGTATCTAAGGGACTGGCATCACCCTTCTCAGTCTCTTGGAATTTCTTAATTTTCTTCTATTTTTCCTGAATTTAGCCCAACTCAGAGAGAGAGGTGGTATCTTCCAATTACACAACGTGTAGTTACATACCTAAATGTTTCGGGGAAATTGGCTTTGGCAACCAAAGTGATACACAAACTGGTCCACAAACATCTTATTTGTATTTAACTCTGAGCTCATGAATATACTGTATTTCAACATTGTGATAAGTAATTTCAAAAATTCCTGGCTGCAAGAGTGACTGAATATTTTTTTTGTCAGTCTTTAAAAGAGGTTTACAAAGGTTAAGAAAAAAATGCTGGGAAAAATTGGTTTTTAAGTTTACAAATTCTTTTTTTTTTAATTCCCAAACTGGCCACTAAGGACCAGAATGAATTACATTCCACAAAGAGTCTTTCTCCCATATCCTTTAAGACGTTAGTCTTCTTCCCAGTTTCTTCCCAAAACAAAGTTTGGCTGCTTTGATGATTTCTAATAGCACGATTTTTGTAGAGATTCTGACCATGTTATTTCTGTTTCTTTCTGCTTTGTACAAGTGAACCTTCGCCTCTTATGCCAACTCCTTCTGAGCACATTTTAAAACATCCTCCCCATCTTCTTTCCTGTAAGGGTCCATATTTCCTGCTTCAAGAACTCAGGTTTATTTCCAGCTGATAGGATTTGCTCTTTCTGGCAGAGTTACTATGGGGTGGAAGGGCTCTGGTCTCCAGCTGGTCAGTTTTTTGGTTAACTCTCATTGCTTCCAGGCTGCCTAATTTTTGCCATAAGTGAAATGGAATTCTCCTTTCACCTCAGCTCTTCTCTCAATGGAAACCACTGGCAGCATATTTAACATTACCTTTTTCAGAGCTTTTGTGTGGTCTGCAGTAGCAAAAAGAACATTGCTGAGTGAAAAGAGCATCTCTGGGCATAATGTGTCCATTTACTTTAATCTTGCATTTAATAGTAAAGAAGGATATTTTACCATTTCTGCAGAAAAAAACTGGAAGGAAGAAACCTTGAGCTTTATTTAATATTCTTATATAACTTTTAGTGTTTAAGCTTTTCCCATTTGTACATTGAAAGTCATCCTGAACAGTTTCAATAAGGGTTATCCATATCTGAAATAATAAGTGATGGCAAAGTTCATTGAAATTCTTGAGTAAAGGTTAATGGTAAAATATTTCCTTTTGCTTTTTCTATATATACTTTTTCCATTAAGGATTTGTAGTCTCTTCATTAAATCTCACTGTATAGATACTCCTAAGTCAGTACTGAATAAAATATTCAGTGAATGAACGAAGAGAGAACATTAATGATAAAAACAAGGCTATGTCTATGCTTTAGCTGTGGTTTATCCCAGAAACCCTCATGAATTCTAAACCAAAAAGAAAAGAATAAAATTTGATGCCTCCATGTAGCAAAAGTGACCAAATCAAGAGCCACTGATTGTATGAGAGTCCACTTTTTGGTTCCCATCATGTATCAGGCACGAGCTGTTGTTTGACCAAAAGGAGAGCCATACTATGTACATTTACATTCTTGATGCTGTAGACCTCAAAGCAGGATTCCTGCTAGGCAGATCTCTTTGGAAGTGTGACTAATCAATGAAGCAAAAGGTTCTGTGGTAGCCATCTCTGAAGGGAAAGGATTGAAATAAAGCAAGAGTGTCCCTGACATCAGAAGGACATACAACCAGGACCTGCAGGAAGAAATTAAAGAATATATTAATTTCCAAGACTTATTGGCTATAATTTTTAACATTATAATATATGTATATTATAATATATAAATATATAATAACAACTTTATGTGAGAGACAGTCAATGGAAATTTTTCATTTTAGAAAAGAAATATCAAGTTACTGCAACTGCCTTGAAGGATATTAGAAGTCAATTTGGCTATGGGTTTTTCAGCTTTCTTATAGTCTTTAATTTATCTAAATGTATTACTTTGTATGGATGATTAGGACTCCAATCAGATCATTTGGTACCTCTTGAAAACATGCCTTCTTTAAAAGCACCAAGCATTTGATGGAAAACACAGGGCAGATGCTCAACAAATCTTACTTAAATTGTGTTGCCATACCACCCTTTCCGTGTAGGCCAAGTAGAGCCATAAGTAAGGAACAAATGCCAAAGGTTGATCACCATCAAACAAAATAATGCAGCCCAGCAGAAGTCTGTTAAGTTTCTTCTATGTAAAAAGCACTTTGGCATTGGGTGAGAAGAATAATTAGTAAGACTTGACATCTGTCCTTAAAAACATATAGTATTTTATGGGGATAAGATACCAAGAGAGAAAGCTGAAATGTACAGTATTACATGCTAACGCATTAAAAGAACTTTGTAAGTTTTGGAAAAGTATAATAAGTAATGAGTTATTGTTTTACATTTTAAGTATGTTTTAAATTTTATTATTTATTTTTAACATTTGTTTGAAAATTCACAAAATATTTTATTTTTCTAACTATGTGTAAAAGGATCTTTAACCTTTGATTTTTTAATTTTTAAGTTCCAAATTTTCTCCTTACTTCCCTCCCCTTCTCATTAAGAAGGAAAGCAATTTTATATAGGTTATACATTTATGGTCAAATAAAACTCATTTCCATATTAGTCATTTGCCATTCATTTAAAATTTTTTTTCAGTTCTGAGTTCTCTCCCTTCCTCTAGTTCCCTCCATTAAGAAAGCAAACAATATATCAATAATACATGTGGAATTATGTAATACATTTCTGTTAGCCATGTTGCAAAAAATTTAAGAAAAAAACAGACAAGTGAAAAAATTTTATTTCAACCATTTATTAGTTCTCTCTCTTTGGAAGTGGATAGTATTTTTGATCTTGAATTCTTTAAACTTGTCTTGAATCATTATATTGATCATAATAGTTAAGTCTTTCATAACTGATCATAATTAAAATATTGTTACTATGTACAATATTCCCTTGGTCCCGATTACTTCCCTTTGCATCATTTTTTATGTCTTAGGTTTTCTGAAACTATTCTGCTTATCATTTCTTATAACACAATAGTATTCCATCATAACAATATATTACAAATTATTCAGCCATTCTCCAATTGATGGACATAGACTTAATTTCCAATTCTTTACTACTACAAAAAAGAGCTACTATAAACATTTCATATAAGCGAGTCCTTTCCCCTTTCTTTTGAGGTTTTTGGACTATAAACTTAGTAGTAGTATTGCTGTGTTAAAAGGTATATTCAAATGTATAGCCCTCTGGGCATAGTTCCAAATTGTTCTCCAGAATGGTTGAAGCAGTTCACAACCTGTCCAACAGTGCATTAATGTGCTTATTGCTTGACATACCTTTTATCATTTTTCTTTTTCCTTTTCTGTCATGTTAGCTAATCTGATAGGTGTGAGATAATATCTCAGAGTTTTTTTAATGTGCAATTCTCTAATCAATAGTGTAACATTTAAAATTAGTTTCTCTGCCAAAAGTATTATAATTTTATGAGGTTTATTAAAGATTAAGAAATAAAGAAAATACAAAATAAGAAAAGCACGTGTCTAGGAGTGCTGAAAAGCCCATTCATAGCCACTTATTCTACATCTTGAGAGACATGTGTGCTTAGAAGCAGGGAGAGGGGCAAAGTAGGCAGAGAGTCAGTTTAAATACAAATTGTGTTCTCACACTCAGGTGAGGACTTGGGGTGATATTATAGGGAAATCTGGGAACTACCAAGGACTTCTGGGAATTGAAGTCTGGGGTTCAAATCTCCATTTTACAATAGTGTTTTAAAATATTTTTTTCATGTAACCCTAGATAGCTTTGGTTTCTTTTTCTCAAAACTTCCTATTCATATCCTTTGTCTATTTATCAATTGGAGGATGGCTATTATTTTCATAAAATTGACTTAATTCCCTAAGTATTTGAGAAATGAGAGAAGTAAGTTTGGGAACTTGATATAGTCTCTAGGAAATGGATTGTGCTATAGATTGGATGTGGTCTGCCCACAGACTGAAGCCAAATGATAGTCCTGAAATACTGTGGGTTGCTGAAAACTCTATATGCACAGAAAATATATAAAAAAACAAGTTGCTGTTTATTTGGAAATCTCTGGAAGGGTGTGGGCCAGGGTATCAGGGATCCCTAAAATCTTACCAGATCTAATTCCTCCCCCCTTTTGACTGCCATGGGTATTCTTCATTCCCAAATAAATTTGAGCTTCTCTAATTTACTCTGTTTCTGATTAAGAATATCTAGCTACATAACCTGACTAACTGGTCCACTGGGATGAAGTCACAGGATCAGCAAAGTCTAGTCAGATAAATGCCTAGCTGGCCAAAAGGTCTGAGCCTCAATGGTCTGGCTCAGATAGGCAGAACAGAGACCTGAGTCCTTTGTAGCTCACACAAGTTGGATGGAAAGATTGATCACATTTAGAAACAGGCACAGGATCTGGGTAGATTTAAGGAAGACTTTTTGAGATTCAGGAAACCCTCCCAGGGAATCAGGAACATAGCTCCTTCTCCAGTTTGGCCCAAAGATGTCCACAGGAAGGAAGCTCCTCTTTGATTGGTCTCTAGAGATCAAGCAACCTGCTCTGGAATCCCCATGTCCCCTCTTATTCTTCCCCACAGTTCCAGAACCTCATCTGTTCAGTTCCACTTAACTGACAGTTCTCCCCTGCAATATCCTTTGCAAATCTTAAACATTTTTCAACTTTTTCTTGCTTTCCATTTACTTTCTATAGAAATGATACTTTTATCAGAGAAACTTGCTATACATATTTCCCCTTTGGTTTCTTGCTTTATTTATAATCTTGGCTGCATTGGTTTTATTTGTGCAAACCCTTTTAAATTTCATATAATCAAAATTGTTCATTTTACTTCCTGCAATCCTCTCCATCTTCTCTTATCCAAAGATCTGACAGGCAAAATTTCCCATGCTCCCTTAACTTGCTTATGATATCTACCTTTATTTCTAAATCATGTACCCTTTTTGATCTTATCTTCATATATGGTGTGAGGTATTGGTCTATACCTAGTTTCTGCAATTTTTGTGAAGTGGTGGTTTCTTGACCTCAAAGCTTGATCTTTGGGTTTATCAAACTCTAGATTAGTATCATCATTTATTTCTGTGTAATATACCTAATCTATTCCACTGGCCTACCACTCTATTTCTTAGCAAATTATAGATTATTTGGATGATTGCCACTTTGCAATATAATTTGAGAACTGGTATAACTAAGCCATCTTCCTACACAGAAATATAGGAGGGTGCAAGTTTAATAAGAGCTTTAAAAGACAGAAGACTTTGTATTTGTTCCTGGAAGTAATAGAGAGCCACTGCAGTTTATTTAATAGGAAAGGTGGCATGGTCTGATCTCACTTTGGGAAGATCAATTGGACAACTGAGTAGAAGATGTCCTGGAGTAGGGAAAGACTTGTGGCATGCAAAATGACCAGTAAGTTGTTGCAGTCGTCCAAGTATAAAGTGATAAAGTCCTATATCAGGGTGGTTGCAGTGTCAAAGAAAGGGTAACATACAAGACACAAATACTGTCATTAAATCACCTTTTAAAAATCAAATTTGGTGGGAGTATTGGTGAGAAAGATTGCATAGTTGGCATGGCTGGAGGACGTGAAACAAAATGTCACAAAGTGGGACAGAAGGTGTACCTCATTTAGTAGTGTTCTATTTTAACTGATTATTTTTGCTAAGTAGGTGCTAAATTCCAATGTTTCTGTGATGCTAATGATTTATTCAGTTTTGGCATCCTAGGGAAAAGGTCTAGTTGTTCCACTCTAGTTTTAGCTTTCCTCAAATTTAGCTATCTGCATAAGAGCTAAAAGGTATGTCTTTTCTTCTTTAATGATCAAGTAGCTTTCTGCCCTTCTCCCCATGTCTTGCAAGAAAACACCTGTCTCCCTTCTATAAGCTACTTTTTAAGGGAAAAGAAATTTGTATTGTGGAGGAAATTCACATTTACATTTGGATTTACTCTATCTTTTTTTTTCTCTTGGTCATTTCTGGCTATGAGAAGTATCTGGATAGGTAAATAAATGTCCTTTCTTCACGTACATTTGACAGTGTTCCAACATTTCGGCTTCTTTGTGTGCTTCTAAAGAGGCAAATATATCTCGCCGTATATTAAGACTAAGGCACAGGTTCTTAGGAAACACACCCTTTCAGCATGTGCATGATTGTCCTTTAAATTAGGAAGAGCCTCTCTATGCAGAAAGAGAAAATGTTCCAGGTAAGCAATTTGTCTATGACTCATTTTATCTTTTATTTATCTCTTTTCAGTTTTCTCTTATTTGGGCATTATGCCCACTTAATATCAGATGGCCTGTCATTTTTTTCAACCACCATTGTAGCATTGGAATAGTTTCACTGTAGAATTCATATGTGGTTTGGGTCATTGATTTGCCTTATGATGTAAGTGAAATGATTTTCAAATAGCCTTTTCCTTTTTGTTAATATAATTAACAAAACATGGCAGAGTTAGGTAATTTCTCATTCCCTAGTATAATCCTTCCTTCTTGGAATCTGAATCATACTATTTACCTTTCTTGGTCATTCTTCTAAATCATTCACCATTTGTGTTTCTTCCCCCCCCCCCCAGGGTCTAACTGAGGATGTTAAAGACTTTAAATATAATTTTACTTCTTATAAATATATATATATGTAATATATATATATATATGCACGCACATATATAATAGACTTTGACGATCTACTTTCTTTCTCTTTGGGTACTTAAAAAAACTTTCATTTTCATTTATCAGGTAGTGATTGGAGTAAGGGAATGTCATCTTTCTCCCTTGTTCTAAACCAATGACCTTGGGAAAAATCAAGGATAGGAATATAAGATAGACCTGTATTTTCACTAGGATAGGAAAATCCCAGGTGAGGAAACTCCCTCAATCAAGGGAAAAGTTAGCACCTTTTGGCAACTTATAGTCTTGTAGGGTTGCTTTAGACAACTAAGAAGTTAAGTGACTTGCCCAAGACCACACAGTTAATGTGTCAGAAGTGGAGTTTAAGCCCGTCTTTTTGGCTTAAAATCTAATTTTATACAATACACATGATACCTCTGAAAGAAATGAGAGAAGAAAACAAAATGATAAAACCACGACCCATTTAAAAATAAGAACAAATACTATATATGTATGTCTATAAATTAACAAATATTTACTAAGAATTTACTATTTGCCACTTAACTATGCTAGGCACTGAGATTTCAAAGATGAAACTGAATTATTCCTTGCCCATGCATACCCTTTGCATTTTGGTCATCCACCCTTTCTTCCCTTTATATTTCAGCTCTGTCATGACATTAGGTACATGTTATGAACTTTGCTTCACTTTGCCTAGAATCAACTTCCATGCCACTTCCTGGACATCTCTTTATTACAGTGCTTTACACACAGTTTGTTCTTCCTCTTCTCACTTTTTATTCTACTTCATGTGTTGTTTTTCTTCATTAGAAAATAAACTCCATGATAAAGGGAACTGTATTGCTGGCTTGTTTTTGTATCCCTGTGCCTAACACAGAGTGAGTATTTAATAAATGATCTACTTACTAACCAATTTACTGATCATTATCTTTTTGTCTATCTATCTCTACCTTCCTGTTTATCTGGCTAACTAGCTATATTTCTATCTATCTGGCAGGAGAGACAAGATATACATATGTAATCATATACATAATAAACATAAATTCTTCATAAAATAAAATACAATCATTTGTTTTTGTGGAGTAGGAGGACTAATAGTGACAGGAAAGGTAGCCCTTTATAGCCACTCTTGCTGTCTCCCCTTTTGGAGAGGTCCCTACAGATAGATGTCTTTTCTTTCCCCTTCCTAGACTCTTTATCTCCTGAAAGAGGTCAGTTCATTTCACCTCACATCAAAACATTGGCTTCACCAATCACACCTGGAAATAGACATCATCCTAGACTCAGAGTTGAATTCAGAGAGATCTATTCTTTCAATTTTAGAATAGTCTTTACAAATTTAGTCCATACCTCAAACTAGAAAATATGTATGCCAGAAAATTGTGAGAGAAGCCAATAAATTTCAATGTGGTCTGCACTATTAAAATGTTACTGAGAATGGAAAATCATTATTTTACAATGTTTAAAAAATTCTAGCCAAAAGGAGGCATTGTCTTGGTTGTCACTTAAAACACAATACTCTTACTGTAACATAGAGGACTTAACAATTTCAAAAAACAACAATGACACAATTTTAGGGGGGGAGCAATTGAAAAACAGTAAGTGAACTCCCAAAGGGGGACATATGTATTTATAAGTGAATTTGATTAAATATTCAAAGGACAATTAGCCATGGTATTACATACATTGCTTACAAAAAGAGAGAAAGAAAATGTCCTGACAAACTTTCAATGAAACAAAATGATCATTTTACCTTCCAGAAGACATAAAACAGAAGAAGAAAACTATAGACCACTATTTCTAATGAATACCATTAAAATATGAATTAAGTAATAGTAAAGAAAATATAGTAACATTTTAAAACAGAATAAGAACCAATTACCAGGCATAAGCTCTGAAGAGGTCAAAGCTAAATGAAAATGTCTTATAAATGTACAGAAATATTTATAACTATTTTTGTATTAGAAAAAAATGAAAAGAAAGTGAATGCTCATCAATTGTTGCTGTTGAGTCATTTCAGTTGTCAGACTTCATTACCCCATTCAGGGTTTTCTTGACAGAGATACTAGAGTTATTTGCTGTTGCCTTCTGCAGCTCATATTACAGATGAGGAAACTGAGGCAAACAGAACTAAGTGACTTGTCCAGGATCACATAGCTACTCAGTTCCTGAAGTCAGGCTTGAAATCAGAAAGATGAGTCTTCCTGACTCTGGACCTGACACTCTATCCACTGCACCACCTAATTGCCCCAACCCATCAATTAGGGATCATCAGTTAGAGATAGCTGAATAAATTGTGGCATATGAATGTAATGTAGAGGTTCTTAACTAGGGGGCCATGAATGTTTACAAAACATATTTTGATCATTAAATTTTAATATAACTGTTGCCTTTGTAATCCTATATATTTTATTTTACTTTAATGAACATTGACAGAGACCACAGAATGAGACATACATGTGCAGTCAGAGCTACTACGTGAATTTGTTTTGCTTGATTATAATTGTTACAAGGAAGGACTTTTATTTTAGGTAGGTCAAAGCTCTAGGGATGACCAAGCTGGTGATGATAGTGATACAAATTAAAGAAAATAAAATAAGCAGAAAATAAAACAGCAAAAGAAAGTTCAGAGGGGAACACAGACAGTGTAAGCATTTGCATGTTATATTTAATATATATATTTTTTTAAATATATTTTATTTGATCGTTTCCAAGCATTATTCGTTAAAGACATAGATCATTTTCTTTTCCTCCCCCCCATCCCCCATAGCCGACGCGTAACTCCACTGGGCATTAGATGTTTTCTTGATTTGAACCCATTGCTTTGTTGATAGTATTTGCATTAGAGTGTTCATTTAAAGTCTATCCTCTGTCATGACCCCTCAACCTCTGTATTCAGGCAGTTGCTTTTTCTCGGTGTTTCCACTCCCATAGTTTATCCTTTGCTTATGAATGGTGTTTTTTTTTTTTCTCCTGGATCCCTGAAAGTTGTTCAGGGACATTACACCGCCCCTAATGGAGAAGTCCATTACGTTCGATTATACCACAGTGTATTAGTCTCTGTGTACAATGTTTTCCTGGTTCTGCTCCTCTCGCTCTGCATCACTTCCTGGAGGTTGTTCCAGTCTCCATGGAACTTCTCCACTTTATTATTCCTTTGAGCACAATAGTATTCCATCACCAACATATACCACAGTTTGTTCAGCCATTCCCCAATTGATGGGCATCCCCTCGTTTTCCAGTTTTGGGCCACCACAAAGAGCGCAGCTATGAATATTTTTGTACAAGTCTTTGTGTCCATTATCTCTTTGGGGTACAGACCCAGCAGTGCTATGGCTGGGTCAAAGGGTAGATATTCTTTTGTCGCCCTTTGGGCATAGTTCCAAATTGCCCTCCAGAATGGTTGGATCAGTTCACAACTCCACCAGCAATGAATTAATGTCCCTACTTTGCCACATCCCCTCCAGCATTCATTACTTTCCTTTGCTGTTATGTTAGCCAATCTGCTAGGTGTGAGGTGATACCTCAGAGTTGTTTTGATTTGCATCTCTCTGATTATAAGAGATGTAGAACACTTCTTCATGTGCTTGTTAATAGTTTTGATTTCTTTATCTGAGAACTGCCTATCCATTTCCCTTGCCCATTTATCAATTGGAGAATGGCTTGATTTTTTGTACAATTGATTTAGCTCATTATAAATATGAGTAATTAAACCTTTGTCAGAGGTTTCTATGAAGATTTTTTCCCAATTTGTTGTTTCCCTTCTGATTTTAGTTATATTGGTTTTGTTTGTACAAAAGCTTTTTAGTTTGATGTAGTCAAAATTATTTATTTTACATTTTGTGATTCTTTCTATATCTTGCTTGGTTTTAAAGCCTTTCCCCTCCCAAAGGTCTGACATGTATACTATTCTGTGTTTACCCAATTTACTTATGGTTTCCTTCTTTATGTTTAAGTCACTCACCCATTTTGAATTTATCTTGGTGTAGGGTGTGAGGTGTTGATCTATTCCTAGTCTCTCCCACACTGTCTTCCAATTTTCCCAGCAGTTTTTATCGAATAGTGGATTTTTGTCCCAAAAGCTGGGATCTTTGGGTTTATCGTATACTGTCTTGCTGAGGTCGTTTTCCCCCAGTCTATTCCACTGATCTTCCTTTCTGTTTCTTAGCCAGTACCAAATTGTTTTGATGACTGCTGCTTTGTAATATAGTTTGAGGTCTGGGACTGCAAGGCCCCCATCATATGTGTTTTTTTTCATTATTTCCCTGGATATCCTTGATCTTTTGTTCTTCCAAATGAACTTTGTTATGGTTTTTTCTAAATCAGTGAAGAAGTATTTTGGTAGTTCAATGGGTATGGCACTAAATAGATAAATAAGTTTGGGTAGGATGGTCATTTTTATTATATTGGCTCGTCCTATCCATGAGCAGTTAATGTTTTTCCAATTGTTCAAGTCTAGTTTTAGTTGTGTGGAGAGTGTTTTGTAGTTGTGTTCATATATTTCCTGTGTTTGTCTCGGGAGATAGATTCCTAGGTATTTTATTTTGTCTAAGGTGATTTTGAATGGGATTTCTCTTTCTAGTTCTTGCTGCTGAGCTGTGTTGGAGATATATAGAAAAGCTGATGATTTATGTGGGTTTATTTTGTATCCTGCAACTTTGCTAAAGTTGTTGATTATTTCAATTAGCTTTTTGGTTGAATCTCTAGGATTCTTTAAGTAGACCATCATGTCATCCGCAAAGAGGGATAACTTGGTCTCCTCCTTGCCTCTTCTGATGCCTTCAATTTCTTTATCTTCTCTAATTGCTACTGCTAGTGTTTCTAGTACAATGTCAAATAGTAGAGGTGATAATGGGCATCCTTGTTTCACTCCTGATCTTATTGGGAATGCATCTAGTTTATCCCCATTGCAGATGATATTAGCTGTTGGTTTTAGATATATACTGTTTATTATTTTTAGGAATGACCCTTCTATTCCTATGCTTTCTAGTGTTTTTAATAGGAATGGGTGTTGTATTTTATCAAAGGCTTTTTCTGCATCTATTGAGATAATCATGTGGTTCTTGCTAGTTTGCTTGTTGATGTGGTCAATTATGTGGATGGTTTTCCTAATGTTGAACCAGCCCTGCATCCCTGGTATGAATCCTACTTGATCATGGTGAATGATCCTTCTGATCACTTGCTGGAGTCTTTTTGCTAGTATCCTATTTAAAATTTTTGCATCTATATTCATTAGGGAGATTGGTCTATAGTTTTCTTTCTCTGTTTTTGACCTGCCTGGTTTTGGAATCAGTACCATGTTTGTGTCGTAAAAGGAGTTTGGTAGAACTCCCTCTTTGCTTATTATGTCAAATAGTTTGTATAGTATTGGGGTTAACTGTTCTCTGAATGTTTGATAGAATTCACAGGTGAATCCATCAGGCCCTGGGGATTTTTTCTTAGGAAGTTCTTTGATGGCTTGATGGATTTCAATTTCTGATATGGGATTATTTAAGAATTCTATTTCCTCTTCTGTTAGTCTAGGCAGTTTGTATTTTTGTATATATTCATCCATTTCTCCTAAATTGGTGTATTTATTGCCATATAATTGGGCAAAGTAATTTCTAATGATTGCCTTAATTTCCTCCTCATTGGAGGTGCTGTCCCCCTTTTCATCTTTAATGCTGTGAATTTGCTTTTCTTCCTTCCTTTTTTTAATTAGATTGACCAGTACTTTGTCTATTTTGTTTGTTTTTTCAAAGTACCAGCTTCTTGTCTTATTTATTAAATCAATAGTTCTATCACTTTCGATTTTATTAATTTCTCCCTTAATTTTTAGGATTTCTAATTTGGTTTTCTGCTGGGGGTTTTTAATTTGATCGCTTTCGAGTTTTTTCAATTGCATTTCCAATTGATTGATCTCTGCTCTCCCTTTTTTGTTAATATGAGCTTTCAGGGATATGAATTTGCCTCTGATTACCGCTTTGGCTGCATCCCAAAAGGTTTGAAAGGATGTTTCGCCATTGTCATTTTCCCTGATGAAATTATTAATTGTTTCTATGATTTCTTCTCTAACTAAACGATTTTGGAATATCATATTGTTTAATTTCCAATTGGTTTTAGATTTGGTTTTCCATGTACCATTACTAATCATTATTTTTATTGCCTTGTGATCTGAGAAGGCTGCATTCATTATTTCTGCTTTTTTGCATTTGTGTGCTATGTTTCTGTGACCTAATGTATGGTCAATTTTTGTGAATGTGCCATGTGGTGCTGAGAAGAAGGTGTATTCCTTTTTATCCCTATTTATTTTTCTCCATATGTCTATTAATTCTAATTTTTCTAAGATTTCATTCACTTCTTTTACCTCTTTCTTATTTATTTTTTTATTTGATTTATCTAAATTTGATAATGGTTGGTTTAAGTCTCCCACTAGTATGGTTTTATTGTCTATTTCTTCCTTCAATTCTCCTAGTTTCTCCATTAGAAATTTGGGTGCTATATTATTTGGTGCATACATGTTGATTAATGATATTTCCTCATTGTCTAGAGTCCCTTTTAACAAAATATAATTACCTTCCCTATCCCTTTTGATCAGGTCTATTTTTGCATTGGCTTTATCAGATATCATGATTACCACTCCTGCCTTCTTTCTATCAGTTGAGGCCCAGAAGGTCTTACTCCATCCTTTAATTCTGACCTTGTGGGTGTCAACCCGCCTCATGTGTGTTTCTTGAAGACAAAATATGGTAGGGTTTTGGATTCTAATCCATTCAGCTATTCGTCTACGTTTTATGGGTGAGTTCATCCCATTCACGTTCAAAGTTATGATTGTCATTTGTGGACTCCCTGGCATTTTGATTGCCTTCCCTAATTCTAACCTTTTCTTCTTCGGCTCTACCTTTTAGTCCAGTGATTTACTTTGAATCAGTCCCCCTTGTCCCCTCCCTTGATGTTTCCCTTTTTAGTCCCTCCCTTTTTGTTCCCTCCCCCTCCCCCCTCTCTTTCCCTCCCTTTTTGTTCTCCCTCTCCCCCTCCCCCCCTTGGTTTTCCCTTCTCCTTACCCTTGTTGGGTAAGATAGAATTCAAGATCCCAATGGATCTGGATGTTTTTCCCTCTCAGAGTTGATTTCCCTGAGATTGAGGTTTAAGTAAACCCCCCCCCCCTTCCTCTCCTTCTTATAGGAGTTTTCTTCCCCTCCCCTTCCCCTGTGAATCTTTGTGTGAGAACCATTATTCTATTTGGTCTTTCTTTACCCCCTATTTATACATTACATTTTCCCCACATATTAGTATACATAGGTTGATATAAATGTAGTCCTTATAGAAGAGAGTTTGAGTAAAAGAAGATAACATTTTTCCCCTTTCCTTAATATTTACCTTTTCAGGTATTCCTTGCTCTTTGATTTTCGGTATCAAACTTTCCACAGAACTCTGGTCTTTTCTTTGCAAAAAGTTGGAAGTCTTCTATTTTGTTGAATGCCCATACTTTCCCTTGGAAGTATATAGTCAGTTTTGCTGGGTAGCTGATTCTTGGTTGGAGACCCAGCTCTCTTGCCTTTCTGAAGATCATGTTCCATGCCTTACGATCATTCAGCGTAGAACTTGCAAGGTCTTGTGTGACCCTGATTGGCATTCCTTTATATCTAAATTGTCTTTTTCTGGCTTCCTGTAGGATTTTTTCTTTTGTTTGATAGCTTTGGAATTTGGCAATTACATTCCTGGGAGTTGTCTTTTGGGGGTTTAGTGTAGAAGGTGTTCTGTGAGCTCTGTCAGTGGATGTATTGCCCCCTTGTTCTAGAATCTCTGGGCAATTTTCTTTGATTATATCTTGTATCACCATGTCCAGTTTGGTGTTTATTTCTGGCTTTTCTGGGAGTCCAATTATTCTTAAATTTTCTCTTCTCCCCCTGTTTTCCAGATCTATCACCTTGTCGGTGAGATATTTTATGTTCTCTTCTAATTTCTTGGTGTTTTGGCTTTGCTTTATTAGTTCTTGCTTTAAAGCCTGGTTTTCTTTTACAGTTTGGTCAAACTGGTTTTGTAGATGCGTGAATTTCTTTTGCATCATTTCCCACTTTTCCTCCCAGAGGGCTTCCATCTTTTTGGTCCTTTCTGATTCAAATTCTTCATGGGTTTGTGGAGAGTTTCTATTTCCTTTGGAAGATTTTGGAGAATTTTCTTGTATATCTTCTTCTATCTGCTCTGTATTTTGTATTTTGGCTCCATAGAATGTGTCCAGAGTCGCCCCTTTCTTCTTATTTTTCTTGGTATTTTGGGGCTTCTGTGCTTCTGTGGAGTTTGTCATCTCTGAACGTGGAGGATTGGCTTTTCTTGTCTTTATCTGGTGATCAGAGGCTTTAGTCCTGGGCAGATGTTGGTTCTATGAGCGTTCCCTGGGTTAAACTGAATATGCCTCACTGGAACTGGAATGGAAGGGTCGGACCACGAGGCCACACTCTCCCCCTGGCTCGATTTCCGGAAGTTGCCTTCAGAATCCCTGGCCGTGAGGCTGTTTCGTCGGCCTGCGTGGGGATGGGCTGCCGCTTCCCCAAGCTCCGAGAGCACAGACTTTCACTGAGACTTGGATAGCAGGATCCAGCCCGTGAGGCTGTCTTGCCCGCCCTGAGGGTTGCTGTTGTTTTGACCAGCTCTCTGCAGCGGAGGCCCCAGGCAGTAACTTTCACCCGGACCGACAGGCTCTCTGCAGCGGAAGCCCCAGGCAGTAACTTTCACCCGGACTGGGACTTGGGTAGAAGACCCTGAGGGTTGTTGTTCCTCAGACCCTGCTCTCTGAGCCCGGCGCGGCTGCCGCTTCCGGGAGCCTTGGACTCTGCGCTCCTACCCCTGAGGTCCGAGTGATCTCGGGTTCTGGCTTTTAAGGGGAGCCGTACCTTTTGAACCGGGTCCAGGTCCAGGAGGAGGGTTCCCAGGGTCTGTGCTGTTGATCGTTTTGAATTTCGGCGCCTTAGGAGCTTCTAGTTTGAGATCGGTCGGGAAGGGTTTTCCGGAGATCTGAACTTCAGCTTTCTCTAAGCCGCCATCTTAACCGGAAGTCTATTTAATATATATTTAAAAAGCAAGTTGCAGTTGATAGAGATTCATGGTTTCATATGCTTTTCTCCTTCTCAATTCTTTGTATGTGAAAATGTTCCTCTTTTATTTTCATAATTTTAAAATGAATAATTTTGAAAATCAGGTTAGGAGGTAATGCATCTCATCCATGGCCCTGAGGAAGCCAAACTGGAGGATATGATGGAGAAACTGGACAGTTTAGCTATAGAGAAGAAGAGGAGAAGGAAGCAGAAGAGAAGGAGAAGGAGAAGAGGGAAAAGAAAAGAAAAGTGGGAGAGTTGGAGGGAGAGAGGACTGAGAGAAGTGAAACATATCTATCATTTTTTTAATATGGCAGGTAAAAATTTCTATGTGACAAATTTGAATGCCTGACAATATCATTCTGAACATTGATAGTCACATGGTATTATGAATAGAGAACTGTTCTTGGAGTCAGGTAGACTTAAAAAAAAGTCAGGTACGATTTAAATTCTACCTCTGGCATGTGTGACCATGTAGAAATCACTTAAAGTCTCAGGACTCTAGCAATTCTCCGAAGATAAAAAGTTATCTACCTCCATGGAGGAAGTTTTGAAACTAAGAATTGCCTATATAGACCAGCTCACCAACTGAAGAGGCTATTCCCCTACCCACAAATGATAAATTATTTAAATACCAATTCATATATATATATATACACACATATGTTATATATATACATATACATATGTATATATATATAAAACGGAAACAAGAAATGTTAATATCTCTCTGTTTTTCCAAGGATTTCCAAGTGGCTATTCAATAAAAACCTTAAAAAATATTTCTACTTATCCCAATTTTATTGTGAAATCAATAGAGAATAAAAAACAGACCAAGGAAAGGAGCAGGCAAGTAGAGTAACAGATGATCCTTTTTTTTTTTTTTAAGCAGACCTGTGACCTAAGTTGAGAAGATTCTGGTGAGGAAATTGCTCTATCAATAATATAGATCATCTTTTTGACAATTTTAGGTTTTGTAGATCTAGCTAGAGAACTGAAAATTTAAATTACTTTCTCAGGTAATGAAGTCAGCATGTGGCAGACACAACATGGCATGTCAGGTAAAACTAGCCTTAGAGTTAGAAAACCTAGAACATCATTTATCAATTCTAAAGAGCACACAATGCTTAGAACGCCCACAAAACTGATATAAGACAAGTGATGTTACAACTGAAGGTAAATTACTATGTTACCCTCTGTCTTTTTTAAAGACCCTATGTAGATATAGTTTAATTGTCTTAGTGTATTGGAATATGGATGCAACATGATTATCATATGTACAGATATTGACTTGTTTTGTGTTGTATAAGAAAATTCCCATGAGGAACTGGAATGCCTATTGGTGCCCTGCAAGTCCTTTGTCAAGAAAGTACATAAGACCAAGGATAATCAGTGTACAAAAAAGCATCATGTAACTTCTTTCCTTTTGTTTCAGTTTCATCATTATAATGGAGTTTGTAATGAATGCAGTACATACTTCATAGGGTTGTTACTAAAATTAGATACAATATAGTCTTCAAAAAGTTTCATGTTTCATTTGTTATCATTATCATTTAAATTTTTATAACTGACAGAAAAGTTGCTGATAGAGACCTGGCCTTGGATGCAGTAAGACTCGAGTTCAGTACCTACCTCTAAGTTATGAATGGCTCTTCAACTCCAGGCAAGTCACTTAACCTCTTGGTGGTATAGGTAAGTCTCTGAGATTATAGTTGCAGAGGGGTACTGACACTAGCACTGGGAAAGGGAGGTCCCAGGACTAATAAAATCACAGTTTAGTCTGTGTCCCTATCCAATCATCATCATTATCATCATCACCACCACTACTATCAAGACTAATCTAGCTATGAAATATTGAAATTCAAAAAAGATTTCTGGCAGTGTGACAGGAGATAAATTATACTTCATTTTAAAATATATTAGTCACTTTTTATGACAAGTATATGTGTATTTAGTTCCTATGAATCTCAAGAGATTATATTTTTTTAATGTAAGAGAATTTTTGGAGGAAGTACATCTTTCATGTTATTTTTCAAGTAGGTGAGTGATGTGGATTAAGAACAGGAAGAGCAAGAATTTATCAGGTTCCAGGAATAAAAATAGGAACAAGCAAGTCACATGCAGGAGATCAGCTTAGCTGAAGTGTGGTTAGGCATCTACTGAGAAATTAAATTGGTAAAAGGATGGTCAGATAAAGGGACTCGTGCAAGAGTTGGCTTTAAATACAATGGATAATTAATATTAGGATCCCTTCCAAAGCTATAGATTGCAATCTGCCAATGCCTTCTCATCTTTTCAACCAAAAATTCTCCACACAGGGACCCAACATTCTGGGAGTCTTCCTCTAGATTTGTTGATACTAGCAACAATGGGTAATAAGTATATAGGCTGTCTCTTGGTTTTTACTTTGTTTTTCCATATTATTATTCCTCTATTTTTTTCCAGATATTCCTATGATGAAAGAGACATAATGGGTTCATAACATCCTTTATGTCACATTTTTATTGGCAATACGTTTTGGTCTACTTGTTAACTTCTCCATTGCTTATGTGACTTTATTTCTCCAGAGACTGGTATTTTATGACACACAACCATATAACATCAACAGAAAAATACAAGTGTTACAAAGATTGTTCTTTGTTTCTGATAAAAATCTTATAGCTAACACCACTTTTCCAAAGGCAATCTGGACCACTTTCCTCCTAATCAATTATGGGTCAAGATCATTATCCATTTACAGTGTCTGTTCAACTATATATATATTGATAGTCAAATTCTATATGTTGTCCTTCCAATCCTATTTCAAAGCCTGAACAAAAGGAATCATTCATCCATATTTTTCTCATTTTTTTCTCCTTGTGAACAATTGAGCTGAATTCTTTTGAGTGATCATACAACTCATTTTAGAGGATCTGTTAATTTTCTAAGGCTTAATGCAATCGGTACAAGGTCATCCTCAAACAGGAATATCTGAAGGACTTTATTATCTCTAGGGAATTCCTCTTCCCATTTGGGCCCTGTGCTGGGTCTTCTCCTTGGAAGTGACAAACATCTTTGTATATTCTTTTTGTTTTCTTTCATGCTTTTTTTGTTTCATCATGAAATGTGCAGGAAAATTTAGTATTTTGGAGTCCAAATATGGTGGTTCTGCTCTCAATGATGGGGAAAAATTTCCTATTAAGACACCTCCATACTTTCAGTTTCCCAGGTTCTAAGCTCAATTACATCTATGACTCTTCACTCTTCCTTGCCTCACACATCCATTCTGCTGCGAAATATCATGTTTTCTACATGCACAGAATCTCATGAATCTGATCCTTTTTCTCATGAGCCCTCCACTTCAACTCATATCCTCATTACTTCTTACCTATGCTATTGTGACAGCTTCATAATCTATTTCCATTCTCAAAATTTCTCCATGCACCATATAACTATCAAAATGGTTTTCCTCAAGTACATATCTGACTATATCATTTTCCTACTCATTCATTCTCTAGGATGAAATATAAGTTTAACAGAAGAAAAACAACTGCTTGATCACATGGGTTGATAGGGATATGATTGGGGATATAGACCCTAAACTATCAACCTACTGCAGTTATCAATAATATGGAAATAGGCCTTGATCAATAATATATGTAAAACCCAGTGGAATTGCACATTGGCTATGGGGGGGGGGAGGGAAAGGAAAGAATATGAGTCATATAACCATGGAAAAATATTCTAAATTAATTAAATAAAAATTTCAATGAAAATATGTTTATTTTATAAAGCCCTTACTATCTGACTGAATTCTATTTTTTTAGCTTCATCATATGTACCCATCTCATTCTATATCCTTAGATCTAGCCAAATTGTCCTTTCTGTTCTTCCCACATAGCACTCCATCTCCAATTTCATTTGCACTCACCATTCCATATGTCATAACTGCACTCTCTCTTCATCTCTGTCACAGAGAACCTCCTTCTTCCAGTTCAAGCATCATCATATACTCAAACCCTTTCCTAGTTTTCTCAGCAGTTGGTACAGTTCTTCCTTAGCAATTTCATATTTACTTGTATTAATTTTCTATATACATTTCTATGTACCTGTGTCCTCTATTAAAATGTAAGGTCCTTAAGAGTATGAATTATTTCTTTCTTTGTACTTGTATTCCCATTGCTTACAAGAGTGTCTGGTATATAGCAGGTGCCTAATAGATTAATAGATATCTACATATTCTTCATCTATTCAATATCTTCCCAGTTTCATCCTTTAGTGCCCTTAGGATGATTTGCCTTAATTGAGTCTTTTGCCAAACTTTCTATTACCATAGTTTCCTTTCCAGTATTTGATACTTTGTAAACAATGAACTAAATTAGCATTTATTAGTTGTTAATTATTTTATTAAACATTGGGCTAGGTGCTAAGAATGCAAAAATGAAAACATGATAATTTCTGTCCACAGGAGCTTACATACTATGAGGTGATATTGCTTATCATCTTCCAACATCCTCTTCTATAACATTTTACAAATAAGTTAACATTTTAAACCAATTTCTCACTGACCATCTTACCACTCTTCTTGGTATGGTGGTTTTTTTGTTTTTGTTTTCCTTGGGTCCACTGATTTACAGCCTTAGGAAATGGGGATAATCTATATCAATATCTTTTTCATTCTCCTTTTTTTAGCATCAACAACTTAATTAAATAGGTCAACACCTTATTTAAGCATCGTGCTGCCTTAATTGTATACTTTCTTCTGGTTTTAATTCCCTTTTCTAATTAAAAAAATTAATCTCTAACATGCCTATGGTCTGTATAAAGACAGTGGATTCATAAATGACTTTCACATTAGCAGCTATTCACTTCCTCTCTTCACTAATATTTAATTCTTGTGATGTTATTCATTCCTCACCTTGTCCAGATTTCTCATTAATGAAAGTATCCATAATACATATCCACGTGAACTTTTTTTATATTTTACAGTCCCTTACCCTTTCTCACATCTTATTTCTGACCTAGCTATTCCAAGATATTTTTTGTTTTCTTCCTCCATGGCTACCTTTGCATTGAAGCTACCAAGTAGTAAAGTATAGGTCAATGTAATTCCTTATAGATTTGCTCTGTCTCCTCATCATCTGCAACTAATATTAGTGGATAAACTAGAATTATTTTCATTGTGACCTTTTTGCTTATGTTGGTTTTAAGTATTACAATATGAGATGGTCAAGTGCCCTATGAAACGATGTTTCCTTTGGAGGCAATTAGTAGAAAGCTTTTAAGACTGAGCTACAGAGCATAGATTTAATATCATAGGCAAGAGAATAAGAGAGTTTAGCTTCTTGAGGAAAGGAATTTCATGGAATAAAATTGGTTAAATAAGATTATCTACTCTGTGTGTAGGATGGATTCTATGACAGTACTGATTTAGAAGCATTTAGGCCAATTTGGAGACTGTACCAGTAGTTCTGGAAATCAACGTTGTGTATGGGGCGGGGGGGGGGGGGGGGCAATGGTACAACTCATTGATGGATAGAAAGTAGAGTGGGTAGGCTCAAGGGATAAACAGAAATTTTTTTGCTAAAACAAATATTTATTCATTTTTAGAGGAAGAAAAATGAAGATTTGTTATGAAAGCTTTATAAGAATAGTTTCAAAGTAGAGATTTTATTTGCTAGAAAAGAAAAAAAAAACATTGAATCACATTAGTTATATTTTAGTGGCTCTTACCAAGTTATTAAGAACTTGTCTGTTAAAGAATTTCAGCCTAACTTCTGTTCATAGCAAAGACTGAGAATGAGAATGATTTACCTACAAAATTCCTTCCATCCCCAACTCTTACCCCATAGCCTTCATATTAGCCACAGAATATCTAGCACAAAAAAGAAATGATTTTAAAATTCAGAAGACCATTTTCAAAGATAAAAAAAATGTTTCTTAGCTATTTAAAATGGCACTTTTTTGAGGACAATCATTCTTATATGTTGATTTCATAGATGGAACAACAGAAACTCTAAGAATAACTTTCATAAATTCATACAATGAAATTATTGGTAGAAACAAGAGCAAATCACAAACTAAAGCATTGAGTTTTAAGTTGTGCCTATTCTCAGAAGTGACACCAACATGGCACAATTCAGTGCTATTACTCATATAACACCACACAAATTTTTCAGGGGGTTTCTTCTTTATATCATTTTGTCATCATCCATCAACATTAGTATAGATGCACCTTCTCCTTGATACATACTTGCTATTTTATTCCTACTTGAAATTCTGTCTCCATTAGGAAATGAATGAGACCTCCATGTCTGTGTAAGAAGAATAGTGCACACCCACTTAAGAGCTGTGGTGTTGAGATACTGGGAGATACTTGTAATTTCATCAGGTTGGGAAGATGGAAGGACCCTTCTAAATTCTGGGACATTCTAGGGCCTACTTGAGGTCTATAATGAGTATCTGAGATATAATCAGGCTGTCCAGAGGATTTCTAATTCCCCAGAAATTCATTCACTCTATAACGTCCCTAAGGCCAAGTCAATGGGACCTTCCCTTGTGTCTGTGCGCCATCTGTTCTCTGCTAATGGAACCAGAAGTGTTGGGAGTACGAATGTCCTTTAAAACAGATTTTTCATGTGGGGCTGCCATTGATTAACCTCTCTTTATGTTTTAGGCGCTCTCCCCAAAGCCCAAGTTGTGTGACTAATACCTGTGTGTATTATGTTTGATTATTTGTGAAGGCTGAAGAGGTGTTTTTTACCGAATAGGATCCTGCACTTCTGGCAGCAATTGTGGAGGATGTAAGGAGGGAGGCAGGGCATTCACAAGGCTATTTAGAAAGATAATTGTTGCCTGCAAGGGTTCCAGACATCCACTTGTCCACACCCCAGGTAGTAGCAGGGCCTCTTTATAATGCCTGGACTTAATAAAGGAGAAATAATATGAGTTATATAGCTATCTACAATGTGTGTACTGGGGTAATCCTCTGTTTCAATTTTCTACTTAGTCTTGTGTATATAGAATGAAACAGCCTTACAGATTTAATGCTGCTCCAGTTTTTCCCCTTATAAGGATCTGAGGAAGGTGTCATGTTAGATACCTTTAAGGTGATCAGTTAATATTATGCAAAATAGGTTTTATATCAGGTCCTCTAAACTGTCTATGGAGCACTTAGTGTCCTGGGCATATTTAAGGAACAATTACAGCCTTGCAGAGTATAGAAAATAGATTCAAATTGTCTTCCTTGTCAGTCTTTTCCAGATGCATGATGGAAGGAGAATATAATGCTTGCTCTTCTTAGAAGAGAGGTTTTTTCTTCAGAAGCACTCAAAGAGCTCTATATCTCTGTGAAGTAAGAAGGAAGTCAGATGGCTGCTTATTAGCTGTGTGATCTGGAGCAAATCATTTAGTTTCTCTGTTTCCTCACCTGTGAAATGGGCTGTTAAGATTAGATGTCCTTTTAAATCTCTTCCAGCCTTAAATCTATGATACTCTGGTCTTCCTTCCTTCTTTTCTTCCTTTTACCAATAAGCAAACTGAGACAAAAAGATTACCATAGGATTTGAAACAAAGATTGGATTAGAGGTCATTTGTTCCAATACTCATTCCTAATTCCATTCTATAGGTGAGTAACCTGATCCCAGATTGGTTAAGTGACATACTGAAAGTTGTACAACATCCCTGAGACCCTTTAACTTAATAATCTCTCTTTCAATAGCATTGTATACTTAGGACTCACTTTCAGATAATTTTCTCCTAGGCATTACATAGTTTAGTTCCCTTCTCATCTCTTTCCAGTAGATCCACATTTAAAATATCCAAAACAGTTAGAGTATGTCCTGACTATAAAAGCCTCTGTTGTGTTTGACTCTTTATCACCAAATTTGGAGTTTTCTTGGTAAAAATAATGGAATGGCTTGCAATTTCCTTCTCCAGTTTATTTTATAGAAGAGGAAACTGAAACAAACAGGGTTAAGTGATTTGCCCAGGATCATAAAGCTAGTAAATGTGTCTGAGGCTGGATTTGGTCTCAGAGAGATGATGACTCCAGGACCAATTAGCTGCTCTCTCCCCTGTAAGGAATGATAATTGAAGGTGAATTTGAATTCTACCTCTTTTTTTCCTCCATCAGCTTTTGGGACTTCTTTTTCATTTCTTCTTGTATAACTTTAATTTCTCTTCCCCACTTTCCCTCTGCCTCTTAATTGGTTTTTGAAGTCCTTTATGAGCTCTTCTAGAATCTGTGTCCAATCTATATTTTCACTTTGGACTTTGCATGTGTTTGCTTTGCTTTCACAGTCTCCTTTTGTGTCTGTACCTTGATCTTTGTCTCTATAAAAATTCTTTATAGTTAGGTGCTTTTTTTTTGGTTATCTGCTCATTTTTCCTACCCTTTTATAGGTAGCTCTGTTCTCTTAGAGATTAGGGTATCCCCAAACTTCAGTCCTTCCTTGATGCTAACCTTAGCTTCATTTCTATGTTTCTGCCAGTTTCAGTTCATCCAAGATGGTATGATGACCTGAACACTGGGAGCTCTAAGGCCTCCTCCCACTGGTGATTCAATTACCTTTGAAATACCGATAGCTTAACAACTTGCCTCAGGCTTGGAGTAAGCTTTTGATCTCACTCTAAGCTTGATCAGGTCAGAGGCTGATCAAATTCTAGTCTCAGGCTTCTGAATAAGTTTTTGGTCTGATTATGGGTTTGATCTTGTCAGGCACACTGTAGATTTCCCTGTCCTGAGGCTCCACCTTAGGACCCCTTCTCCCTCCACTTTGGGTATACCAACCACCCCACACTGGGATCTATGTCCTCACCACTGGCCCAGACTGGGACTCCTGACTTTGCTCTGGGCCCAGATAGATCAGGCTGCTTCAGCACAGACTGCCCTGGGCTGGAATTCCAGACTTCACCGCAGGTTTGGGATTTCAAGGGGTATGCATTGGTTGGACCTCTATTTGCCCAGGCAAGGTCCCATGATGTGGATGTTGGCTTGGGCTCAGGTTCAGAACCTGGGACAGCATTTGTGCTGATGGGGGTGTGTAGCTTGCTCTTGACTTGCTCTTCACTCCTTGCTATAGTCTTCCTAACTGTGCTCCCCTCTCACCCCAGTGCCCCAGATGTTCTCTGCCTACCTTTTAGGTTTTTCTATTCTTGAAAGTTGTTTCACTCTGTCTCCTTGTTGGTTCTTTCACTCTTGTATTCATTTTGTGGCTTTATTTTAAGATTGGTTGGAGAGGATTCTCATGGTGCTTTTGAGCTTCTCTGCTTTATTCTGCCATCTTGGCTCCTGAATTCTACATTTTAATACTTATTAAGAAGATTTAGATTCAAACCCTACCCCTGCTTCTTATTATCTGTGTGACTATAGTCAAATTCCTTATATTTTCTCTGTCTTGGTATCTTTAAATCTAAAATGGATATTATGATAATGATTATTGGGGTAAAGAGAGAAACTCAATGACTCTATTCTTAATCATGACTAAGAATAGAGAAAGAGAAAAGAAATTAAGGGACTTGCTTTATGCCATGTAACTAATAACTGACTGAGTGTGGACTAGAACCAAGATCATTTGTCTCTCTGAGGATGATCTAGGCCTGACTCTTTATATACTGAGCCAGCTAGCTGCCCCAATGATAATATTTTGAGGTTCAAAGGAAATAATAAAGTGCCATAAGAAATGACAAGTGGGTAATTAAAAAAAAAACCATAAAGACCTACATTAAAATTATGAAGAGTGAACCAAGCAGAAGAGAGAGAACAATAATTTCAACTGCATAAATATTGTTTGAAGTATAACTTCTCTATGTTCATCTCCACAGAAAGAACTAATAAACTGGAAGCAGCTAGGTGACTTGGTGAATGGTGATTTGGGCCCAGAGATGGGAGGTCTTGGGTTCAAATCCAGCCTCAAGTATTTCTTATCTGTGTGATCTTGGGTAACTCACTTAAACCCCATTGCCTATCCCTTATCACTCTTCTTCCTTAGAAGCAAACCAAAACACAGTATTAATTCCAAAAAAGAAGGTGTTAAAATTGGTAAATAGAAATGAGCAAGACATACTTTAAAATATATAAATGAATCTTTTTGTCTTTTTTAGTGAAAGGAGGAGAGGATGGGAGGGAGATACCTGGGAACTTTAATGTAATAAATAAATGTAAATATAATATATAATAAGAAATACATACAATTTAGGAAATAAAATGCTTTATAAACTTTAAAACAATACATGTGAAAGTTATTGTTTTAAGGGTATATTTCTACCCTGAGCCCTAATTAATATAAGCACTGAATTACTCAATCAAAGGTATAACTAGGTGTAGATAGATAAGACCTCAATAAACTCAGAAAGAGAGAAGTGCTTTGTTCATAGAATGAAGAGGAGATGGTCTCAGAAAACAGATGTGTTATCACTGGCCAGGGGAATTAGATATATCTTTAGACTAAAATAAATGTTGCAAGCCAGTTTGAAATTGCCAATTTGAGCAACAAACTGGTTGAGGGGGTGATGGAATCTGCTTATGAAAAATTCCTGAGAGGGAATTGACTTATAGGGGGAAAAAGAGCAAGTTCTTCTCCTTTGCTTTTTATTTCCAACCCTAATGACCAGTCAAAAACCTGAAGTGTTTACTGGAGCCAAATCAGCAGTATAATTGACTTTAGTCTCCTTTTGTCTCTCTAATATTTGTGGTGAGACATGGAGGACAAGCTAAACACAGCAAAGGAGCTTCAGGACAAGAGGACCCTCAGAGCCCAATGGAGGAATAAACCTAAGGAGAATCCTTTAAGGGCTTTACCAAAAAAAAAATGTTTCTAGGGCAAAGGATCTGTGAGTTATTTAGTCTTTGGCAACATGTGATTTCTAAGTTGAGCCCATAGTACCTCTAATCAATCAGAGAATCCATTCCCTGCTCCAAGGGGAATCTATATGTTCTAAAAGAATGCCTTGTTCTGAGGGATTTTTCTTGCTCTGCATCTTGGTAAATACTCTTTCTAACAATGAATTATTTCTGACTGTCAATGGGAAGCACAACAGATGGGGGCTTGTAAATGATAGAAGTAAAAACTCCAATCATTTATGGTTACCCTGAGGGTCCTATGGAGAGAAGTCACTAGCCCTATAAGACCATACCAGCCAAGGAGAGAGGGAGTTGGGAAATAACACAAAGAGTCTGCCATATTATTAGTATCTCATTTCATTTATAAAATAACCTGCAAATGAGATAGTCTACATTACCATCTCCATTTTACAGATGATCTGAGAGAAGTTAAATGACTTGTTTCATGTCATGTGGCTAATAATTAGCAAAGTTTGGACTAGAACCTAAGCCACGTGACTCTGTTTTTAGCTCTCTTCCCTTGCCTTTCATGTAGATTTATATATAAACATTCTTCACAATGAGACACTATCCTTATTTAACAGACTCTAAGAAAGATATTATAGATTCCTTTGTTAACTCATTCCAACTCAATCCTCACAATTGCAGAAGTATTTTTTTCATGACATTATTCTCCCTTAATTTGTCAAAACACAAGGTAAACTTTTTCACTATCTCTGATTCCTAGTCCTTGTGATACCTGACATAAGTCACTTAATCTAATTGGGCCTCAGTTTCTTTATCGGTAATATGAAGAGTTTAGACTAGATGACCTCTGAAATTCCTTCCAACTCTAGTTCTAAAATTCTTTAGTTCAATGGCCTCACAGAATCACAGAGTAAAAAGGAACCCGAGGTAATTGTGTTAACCTTGAACAGAAATACTCTGATGATGATACCATAAGTAAATTAGGGGAACATAGAATAGTTTACCTAGAAGATCTATGGAGAAGGAAGAATTTATGACAAAACAAGAGAAAGATAGCATGATAGCATATGAAATGAAATATTTTGATTATGTAAAATTAAAAAGCTTTTGTACAAACAAAACTAATGTAACTAAGATTAGAATGGAAACAACAAACTGGGGGAAAAACTATACCAACTTTCTCTGATAAAGGTCTAATTTCTTAAATCTATAGAGAATAAAGTCAAATTCATAAGAATATAATCCATTATCCAATTGACAAATGGTCAAAGGATATGAACAAGCAATTTTCAGATGACAAAATCAAAGCTATCAATAATCATATGAAAAAATGTTCTAAATCACTCTTGATTAGAGAAATGAAAATTAACACAACTCTGAGGTACATCTATCACATTTGTCAGATTTATCAATATGATGGTCAAGGAAAACGATAAATGTTGGAAGGGATGTAGCAAAATTGGGATACTAATGCATTGTTACTGGAGATGTGAACTGATTTTCTGGAGGGCAATTTGGAACTCTTTGCCAAGGGCTATAAAACTGTGCATACCATTTGATCCTGTAATAACCTGACTGAGTCTGTATCCCAAAGTGATAATAAAAAAAAAAGGTGGAGGAAGACCTACTTGTACAAAAATATTTGTAACAATTCTTTTTGTGGTGGCAAAAACCCGAGAATTAAGCGGATATCCATCAATTGGAAAATGGCTAGGTATACTGTGGTACATGTTGGTGATGGAATGCTATTATGCTATAAGAAATACCAAGCAAGATGTACATGTACAGGGCAACATACTTTTACATATATATATATATATATATCATTATATAAGGTATATGTATGTTTGTACAAAGATATTGTATTATATACAAATAAACCTACATATATGTATAGATAGCATATATTCTATATACAAACATATATACTATACATAACTGATGCATTAAGTCAGTAGTCAACAAATTACAGTCCATGAACCAAGCCCTGACCACTGACCACTTTTGTATAGATTGTGAGTTAAGAATTTTTTTACATTTTTAAATAAATATTTAAAAATGTAACCAAAACCCCCCAACATTCTCAGTTAATTTACCTATCCCCCCTCAAAAAAAAAAAAAAAAAGCAGTGGATTTGATTAAATCCTGAGGCAGTAGGTTACTAACCCCTGGACTAACTCAATGAATGGGATTCCATCCACTTGAAATCTGTATTTCCAAAATTAGTAAAAGCCTCTAAAATAACTTGTGGCAACGTTCATCTATATATTTAATCTCAAAGATTGATGGGGCAATATTAATCTATTAGTTTATTTTTTGCCTCAGAGATACTTTGTAGACACAAAATAAAGTTGGAATTTTCACATCTGATGTAGTGGAAAGGGCTTATTTTTAGGTGCTGATAAGACCTATGTTGGGATTTTTTTTAATTAAAAAAACTTTAAAAGAGTTATTTCTATGTTTTTCGTTATTTTTCTTTAAGTTTTAGTGATGCCTTTTGATTTTAAATGACAAATATTTGTAAATGACTCTCCACTGTTGAAAGAGAAAATAATTAAACAAAATTAAGTGATACAAGATCTCATCCTAAAGATTAAGTAACATTTCAAATCTGTAGCATCAGTCACATTTCTCCATTAAAAAAAAATAAACAAACAGAAATCTATTTTCTATTGCTTTTACCCTCTATATCGTTGGGGGTGGGGGCGAAGAATAAAAGAAAAATAAAAAATGCCTTCTAAAATATGCATAATCGAGCAAATCAAGCTATATACAAATGTGTGTATAAATATATAAAATATGTAATATAGAAGTATATCCTTATTATAAGTATAATATATTATATATATAAACTTACAAATATGTATATATGTTTATATATTTATATCTAGTTATCTATGTAATTATCTTTCACTCCATATCCATCACTTCTCTTTCAGGAAGAAGATAGCATACTTCCTCATCATTCCTCTGGATTCATAGATAACGATCATATTGATTATAGTTCTTAAAGCCATCAAAGTTGTTTGTCTTTACAAAGTATTAGTTTTTATCGTATACTTTTCTGAATTGACTTACTTTACTTACATTAGTTCATAGAAGTTTCTACATGACTCTTTGAAATCATCTGGTTCAGAGGTCTAGCAACACTATATCTTAGGGCCAAATTCAGCTCTAGGAGATAAGAATGATTTACCATTTATTTGTAAGCATCACTTTTCTACTGCTTCTAAAGCTAAATAGCAAAAACAACAACAAACTGTGAAAGGGTTGGATTTGATGAGTGGACCATAGTTTGCCAGCCCTTGATTAATTCCACATTTCTCATAGCACAATAATATTCCATCATATTCACATACCACAATTTGTTCAGCTGTTTTCTAATTAATAAGCATCCATTAGTTTCCTGTTTTCTGTTTTGCCACTACAGAAAGAATTCTTATAAACATTTTTATACAAATACAGTCTCCTTTCCCCTTTCTCTGATCTCTTTTGAGTAAAACCTAGTAATAGGATAGCTGGGTCAAAAAACATAGGTTGTTTAGATAATTTCTGTGTATAATTATAAATTGCTTTTGAAAATACTTGGACCCATTCTCAGGTCCAACAATAATACACTAGCACGTCTGTTTTCCCAACATTTGGTATGCTCCTTTTTGTCAGTTTGGGTGTGAGACAGCAGTTCAGAATTGTTAAAAATTTGCATTTCTCTAAATAATGGTGTTAGGGGCAGCTAGGTGGCACAATGGATAGAGTAATAGACTTGGAGTCAGGAAGATCCCAAGTTCAAATTTGACCTCATGTTTTTACTAGGTGTGTAACCTCAAGAAGTCACTGTGTTTCCCTCAGTGCCTCAGCTGTAATATGAGCTAGAGAAGGAAATGGCAAACCACTCCAGTATCTTTGTCAAGAAAACCTGGAATGGGGTCATGAAGAGCCAGATAACACCAAAAAACGACTGAAAAAATCAATAGTGATTTGGGACATTTTTCCATAGAGATGAGATAATTTGGATTTTTTTTTCTTGAAAACTGACTTACGAATATGCACATTGTTACACCATTTATCAATTGGGGAATGGCTCTTTTTCTCATAAATTTGAATCTATTCCTTTTGTAATTCAGAAATTAGACTCATCAGAGAACTTATGAGCAAAGATACTTTTCCCCAATTGTTTCCCTTAGAATGTTTGCTTTACCAGATTCATGTATATGTGTGCACATGTGCAAAACTTTTGCAATTTTATTTAATAGAAAACTAGCTCTTTTATCTTTAGTAATATACTTTTCTCCTTTCCATAGACATGATAGATATTTTTTTTCCCATGGGATTGAGTTGAAGCAAGGGTTCTAGGGTCAAAATGCTTGAAAGCTACCCACAACTTTGTATCTTGCTCTGTTTTTAGAGGTAGAGACTTTGCACACCTGGATATAAATTTGAAAAGGTGTGAGTTCCAAGGTAACAACTCCGCATAGCTGTTATTAGCATTTCAAAAGGCTGCCTGCCAGTCTGTGCTACTGCTTTCACACTCTTTTAAATCTCTTTTCACACATCTCTGCCCCAAGCTTTTATCACCTAGCAGGGAATTGAAAAACTGTGAATTCCACAGCTAATAGCTCAGAGCATACCTGTCATTAGCATTTTTAAGGTGTCAAAGGTGCCTTTAAGAAGTATTTGTTTTGTATAAAATGCTGTTTGAGTGTTTTGAGGCTTTAGTGAAGACCATTTGTGCAACACATGGAAAAGATGTTGTGAGGATTCCCCTGGATTGTCAGACATGAGGGGAAACTCATGTTCAATGAGCAGATGTAACTTATAATTGGTAATATGTACATCCCCATATGTAATGGGAATTTATAACGTGTACATTTTCAATAGTGAGAAAATACTTTGGGAGCACTCAACTCTTCTAAAACATATTCTATCCCCATGTGGATAAAATTATTTGGACAAAGAAAAGTTCATCTGCAAAAAGCAAAGGAATTCAGAACTTTTGGAATACCAATCAATGGAGGAGGGGAGACAGTTCCAATGGAACCTTAGAAAAAGCAGTTAAGAGGCTCCAGCTGCCTGAGATTTGATTTCCTGGCTTGGTTGTTTCTACTTGAAGGTGGGAGACAGACCCCTCCATCTCCTCTCTAGCCATTGCCTTCTACCTAGACTATGAGCTGAAGAGAAATTTGGTTTTTGCCCAGCAGGGACTTGTCAGCTGGGCTATTAATATCTACCCTTAGGGGAAGATAACTTTGTTTCTTGAATTGACTTATTCTCAAAATCTTCAATCAACAATATAACTTAGAAATTAGGGAGATCCTTAAATTTCCTCTTCTCCCCAACCTCTTCTTATCCCTTTCTCCCCAAAGAATAAAAGATCTTTTAGTTAAAGCACCAGTTGTGGGATTTGGTTATTAGTGGGAAAATCTTCAACTTACCATCTGTGAAAAAATTCTTCATACAGGCAATTAGTGAAAGAGACAGGAAGTAGTGTAGGGGAGGGACTCAAGATTCAGTCTATTCCTTGACTTACTTCCTGGTACAACTTCTCTAAAATTCCCCACCACTATAATTCACCAAGTTTCATTATCTACTACAATTTGGCACCCCAAGAAAAGTCTGACCCATCCCAGGTTACAGGATATAGACCAATAGGAAAGATTTTGCTAGAAATATTGTTTGGAGTTACATCATTGCTTGCTACTGGATTTATAACTTCTTATATAGTGTTTTTACTGGAGTGGTGATAGAAACCATAGTATTGATAGCCAACTCCACAGCATTTATAACAACAATGCCATTTACAGATAATAAAGTAATATGGCAAATAATTACACAAGTTTACATATTTGCCATGGCAGCAATCCAAATGGTTATATACATTAGGAACATACTAAAATTCTTGACACCCAGATTTTAATTGTAGCCCAGATTTTAGTTGTAGATAACAACTAGGAACAACTGGTCAGGAAGATGTGTGATGAATATTTAGATAAGCAAGGAAAAGGTCAGGCTCAAGATGAGAATGGGAAAAAGACAAAAGTGCTGGCAAATACAGAAAACAAGGACAAAGACAAGAAATCAAAAGACCAAAATAAGAAAGGGACAGAGGGAAAAGATAAGGATAATACAGAAACCAAAAAGATTCTGCCTCTGAGAGGTATTGCAAATATTTCTGATTCAGCTGGTGTTATTCATTCAAAAGTTCACAAACCATTCTCTACTCAGGAATTGGATTAAATAAAACACAGATTTCCAAAGTTTCTAATTGAACCTAACAGAGAACTAAAAAAGGGCTTTTAAAAATTTTGAGCTAGATTTTGAGGATTAGGATTTTCTTTTATCTGAATTATTCAGACCTCATGAGTATAGATAGTTCATTGAAAATACCAGAAAAGACAACTCCCTGACAAGTTGGCCCACAAAGGAGGAAAGAGAAGACTTTGACTTTGGCCCACAAAAGAGGAAAGAGAAGACTTTGACTTTGCTAACCCTACCAGTTTGGTATACCTGAGAAAATGCAGGGAAGACCTCCTGCCAGCAATCAAGTCTTTTTGTTCCAAGCCCAATGCTTGGAGCAAATTTGACAAGTTAAGTCAGGAAAAAGATGAGCATCCTATTGCTTTTATTAACAGACTGACTGAGATAGTTGAACCTATCATGGGTCTAAATCAAGACTCATTAGAATCAGTGGCTCATGTTAGGAGACAATTCCTGAGAGGTTGTAACTCTCATCTAAAGAACTTCTTTAGGAATTATTTCCCAAAATATGATAATATCACAATTAATGAACTGAGAGATGCAGTCACTTATTTGTTTGACAGCAACAAGGAACAAGAACAGGAAAAAAGAGAATTGAAGTAAAGATTACAACAGACAGAGGAATCTCTTAAAAAGAAATTGAACAAATAAAAAACTTACAAACTATTAAAACATATTCTAGACCAGAGGTCTCCAAACTACAGCCCATGGGCTACATGCAGCCCCCTGAGGCCATTTATCTGGCCCCCACCACATTTCTGGAAGGGGCACCTCTTTTATTGGTGGTCAGTGAGAGGAGCACAGGATGCATCCGCATGCTATGTTCCTGGAGTACTATATATGGTGCCACCTCAAAACATGGTGTTGCTCATGTACAGTACTACTTCTGGTGACATAATCCTTTGGATGGCAGCTTGTTCTGAGAGTAAGTGAATGAGAATGAGGCACCGTGCAAAGGATTATGTGACTACACATTGGAAGATATAAGCATTGTGAGCGGTGATGTGGGAGAGGGGATTTCACACTGTGTATACTGCTACTTGGTATAAATGTGGCAGTGAAGGGCCTGTGCAAGATGTGACAGGCCTATCACAGCCAACACTGCAGCCTCCACTATCTCAGACAGGGGTATATAGATTTGTTCATAGTTTGTTTTTTTAATAGTCTGGCCCTCCAACAATCTGTGGGACAGTGAACTGGCCCCCTATGTAAAAAGTCTGGGAACCCCTCTTCTAGATTCACATACCAGCAACAGAGAGGTCAAAAAGAGACCAGGAAATCTTTTTTATGTCACAAAGTGGGTCATTTGGTGAAAGATTGCTATCTAAACAGGAAATATGAGCAAAATAATAAAAGCAATAAAATACAGGGGAGAAGATATTATGGATCCAAATCAAATCATTGCTATGATCATTGCAATTTGAGAAGAGTCAGAAACCTCAGGCCTTGGCAGTATGAAATTTGTTATAAAACCAGGGGCAAAACCTAAATATTCAGAGGTTTGGGCCAAGGGAAGACATCCATTATGAAGCCAGGATTTTAAGATACTTGAAAATAAGTAAGGGCAAGGAAGAAAGGAATGGCAGAGTGTGACACTTAATAAGAGACTTGCAGGATTGAAACATAAAACTATAAATGGAAAAGAAATGACATGGGTGGTACCTAAAATGAATTTATAGAATCTGTGAGAATTTATGATGAAGAATCAAATCAAAACTTAAGTGAAAAGCAGAGACAAGTAAAGGAGATAGACCAAGAAATCACATATATGATAGCACAGATGCAAGCTGGTATTGGAGACTGATACAGAAGATTCATAGTAACCAGTCATGAGAAAAGCAAAGAACAGATCAAAACATATTTAGAAAACTTCTTTGGGTGCAGATTGGGTTCAGGGATTAAAAGAGAGAGAAAGAGAATTCATGAAAAGTTACATGAACAAAATCATAAGTTGTTGGAAGAAACAGAAAAATAAAATTTCAATTCCCTGCAACAAAATAACTATATAAATGCACAGACTAAGGTTACTATGGCAGATGGATCTATAGGAGCTAGAAACAATGTAAATAATCTCACAGACAAGGATAAAACCCCACTTGGACCAAGTAGAAATTCAAAAGGCTATTTGGTACAGACTTCCTTAGAAAAAATATCTAACTTGAATCCAGAAGCTGAAATTTTTCACCCTATACAAAACAACTTAGAAAATTCAAATCTAAAGGGAAATGGAGCTGAAAATACAATTAATATTGATAACTATATTCAAAGTATTAGAAGTGTAACATCAGTTAGAATTGAAAACACAGAGAGAATGCAAGGCACAACAATTGCCATGATGGCCAAGGATTCAAGAAACTTCCATGAAACCAATATTCTAAATGGAGGGGAGAGGTCTGACCAAGTCAAAGTATATGAACTAACAAATAGCTATGGTTTAAATGCATATTCTGAAGAAGAAGAAGAAGAAGAAGAAGAAGAAGAAGAAGAAGAAGAAGAAGAAGAAGAAGAAGAAGAAGAAGAAGAAGAAGAAGAAGAAGAAGAAGAAGAAGAAGAAGAAGAAGAAGAAGAAGAAGAAGAAGAAGAAGAAGAAGAAGAAGAAGAAGAAGAAGAAGAAGAAGAAGAAGAGAAGAAGAAGAAGAAGAAGAAGAAGAAGAAGAAGAAGAAGAAGAAGAAGAAGAAGAAGAAGAAGAAGAAGAAGAAGAAGAAGAAGAAGAAGAAGAAGAAGAAGAAGAAGAAGAAGAAGAAGAAGAAGAAGAAGAAGAAGAAGAAGAAGAAGAAGAAGAAGAAGAAGAAGAAGAAGAAGAAGAAGAAGAAGAAGAAGAAGAAGAAGAAGACAACATAAATTCAAGTGTAACTAAAGATCAGTAAGGAAATGAATTAAACCAAGAAAATTTAATTGGCCCAACCATATAAATAGCAGAGGATGGAAGTGCAGTGCAAAGTGACAAATTGACTATTAATTCAATATCCCCAGGAAAACCAGAACCATATATATGGATTAAGGTGGTAAAGAAACAATACAAAGCTCTCATGGATACTGGTGCTTCAAAATCAGTCCTGAAGACATTGCCAGGAGATACCACTATAGAGGGTATAGTTTCAGTGGCTGGAGCTAGTGGGGAAATACAGCAAGTCCCAGAGCTCAAAAGCACAATGGTTAAGCTAGGTCCTCTCAACAATGACCATACATTTCTTCTTCTAATTCCTGGATGTCCAGATAACCTTTTAGGATGATATTTTTTATGTGTGTATCAGGGTAATCCTGCAATGTGAACAATCAGGGAATATATACCTGCATCTACCCAAACATTCCTTAAAGCATTATCCATTGCTATATCTGGAGCAATTGGAGGAAAAACCTGAAGAGATACAAACATTAACATCATTGTATGTGTGAAGATTTGATTTAGCTATCTCCTGATTTTAATAATGAAGATACTTAGCTCTTCCTTTATTGTGAAGATTAAATTGTAATCCCCTTATTGTAACAATGAAGGTACTTAGCTCTTCCTTTATTGGGAAGATTGAATTGTAATCCACAATTTATTTTTAGATTTTAATCCACAAAAGGTGGTAACTCAGTATTTGAAGTAGACCTACCCATTTTAATCTACAAAAAGTGTAAACTCAATATTTGGAGTAGATCTACCTATTTTAACCACAAAAAGGTGTGAACTAATTACAAAAGGTGTGATCTAACCAAAAAAGGTATAATCTAACCAAAGAAGGTGTGAACTAAAGAATAGGCAATCCTGGAGAGAGAGAGTCTGCTATGATTGGTAGATGTGAAATTTAGAGGAGGTGACACAAGAGAAAAAAGATCTTTAAAAAAAGCACCACAGAGGCCAAGAGGATATATTCGAGTCGATAGATTGAAGAACTCGGACTCGGAATTGGATTGGAGGTTACTTTGAGCATTCAAGATTTGTGATAGAGTTAAGAAGAGTCACTCAGAGGAGAGACTGGAAGATGGACACTCAGATTTGGCTGTGGAACTTGACCCTGGAGGAGCTCGTGCAAGAGACCTCAGACTGCTTTCGTTTTAGATGGTCACTGTGGTGATTGAAAGGCTGACTTAGTTTCCTTTCTGGAGGTGTGAACCTCTGAGAAAGCCCCATCATCTTGAGACTCTTTCCACTGTCTGGGGCTTAGAATTTCTACCTGACTCAGAGGAAGCTGGAGTTTTCTTTCTCTCTCTCATTTCTTAATATATTCCCTCTATTGTAAACAAACTACCATAAATTCCAATTTTATTTTAGTAATTCATTTTGGGATTTAGAAATTAAATCTCTGGCAACCACCAATTAAATATTCAAGTCCAACCACAATAAAATTTAACATATGACATACCAGATGATATACCAAGGGGTTTTTGCTAAACATCAAAATAATATGGGTAGAATAAAATCTGCTGCACCAATAAAGATAGAAGTCAGGGATACTGTACCTCCTAAGATACCTCAATACAAACGTAGCAAGGAAGCTATTGAAAGCATAACACCAATTATTAACAGCTTGCTAGAACAAAGCATTTTAAGACCTACAGTGTCTGAATTCAATAGTCCAATTTTGACTATTAAGAAAAACAAGCTAAATGCATACAGGACACAATGTTGGTGATTTATGCAGGATCTTAGGGCAGTAAACAACTTTATAAAAAAGACATACACAGTGACACCTTCTCCAAATGATATTATCACACAGATTCCACCAGATGCCCTGTAGTACACAGGGATCAACCTGAGCAATGCATATTTCACCATACCACTGCACCCTGACTCCCAAAACATTTTTGATTTCCAATGGGGACAAAAACAGCTCTGCTGGACAAGGCTTGTCCAGGGGTATTGTGAGTCAGTTTCTATATTCTGAAAACTACTTCAGAGAGAACTAGTAACTATCAGTTTGAGCACAACAAGTTAGTGCACTATGTGGATCATTTACTTTTAGCATCACCAGATCCAAAGACATGCTTGGAGGATTAGAAAAGGCTACTTGATGGAGTTTTAAAAGAGAGGACACGAAGTCTCTAGGAAGAAGATTGAGTGGGTACTCCTGTAAAAATGGAGATTTGAACCCCAGACTACAAGCCCCAGAAGTCCTTGCTCTAGTTCCCAGGATGCCTTCTAATCTCACTGAGATCCTCACCTGGGCGAGATCAAAATTTCTATTTAACTGGCTATAAAAGCCAACAGAAATCTCTTCCTACTTCTGCTTCCAAGCAGACGCGTCTCTCATGATGTAAGCTAAGTTGAATGGGCCTTTCGGCCCTCCTAGGCACATTCTTTCTTATTTTGTATTTTCTTTATTTCTAAATCTTAAATAAAGCTCTAAAAATATAATACTTTTAGCAGAGAAACTAATTTTAATCTTAACACTCCCCAAAGTAGAATATCTTGGATTTATCCTGGAAGAGGGCACCAGGAAAATTTCAAGTAAAAGGATAGTTGATATACAGAAGTTAGGCATTCCTAGAACGTAGAAACAACTCAGGGCGTTCCTATGGGTTGCTGGTTTCTCAAGATAGTATATCATAGGATATTCCCATATTTCAAAGTATTTGACTGATTTGACAAAGAATGAGGTTAAAGAACCATTACAACTAACTAAGGAACATCTACATGCTTTGTCAAAGTTGAAACAAGTCATTCTAACAGCTCTGGCTTTAGGGATACCAAACTACAAAAAGGAGTTTCACTTACATGTACATGAAGCTAAGGGCATCGCTTCAGGGATGTTGGCACAATATTTGGGGTTGAATTTAAGACCTATTGCATTTTACAGTTCTATCCTAGACCTGGTGGCATAAGGAATAGTATATGGCCTGAGAAGCATTGTTTCAACTGCTCTCATGGTAAAGAAAGCAAATGATATTGTACTGGGATACAAGCTACATTTGTATTCTGCACATCAAATTGAAAAACTATTATGATTGCAGAATATGCATGCTTTTACAAATTCAAGGCTATCTCAGTATGAAATCATTTTGCTGGGTAATGACAACATCCTCCACTCTTCCCTTGAACTCCCTCTAACCCCTCATCATAAGGAACTGGTAAGAGATCACCAGGAATAGTGTGGTTCCTGGAGATTAAAGTCTTGATTACCAACATAGTACTCCTCAGCGTGCTTAGCACTGGGGCTAAGACATGAAATATCTCCCTTCTATACCCAAGGGAGGTCAATAGAACCTTGAGATTAACAGACCTTTCTTGAATCTGGCCCCTTGGATGCTAGGGTCAAAAGCTACTGTTTGTTCTTCTACCCTGGACCCTCTATATACCTCCTTCCATGGTACTGTAGCAGGGGAGCCCCCTCCCTGCCCTTGTGCCTTCACTGAGTATAGGCTTCTGATGGCAACCACTAAACTGCTCC
Organism: Monodelphis domestica; assembly: GCF_027887165.1. Lineage (NCBI taxonomy): Eukaryota > Metazoa > Chordata > Mammalia > Didelphimorphia > Didelphidae > Monodelphis > Monodelphis domestica. The sequence continues at coordinate 183,234,743 of NC_077234.1, read as the reverse complement.
TGATTTTTAAAAAAATCATTCATAGGTATGCACCCTTAAATCCAGTTACTCTGATCCCAGATTTACCAATAGGTGGAGAACCACTGCATGATTGTAACCAAGTGGTGGAAATGATATATAAGCCTAGAGAAGCTCTCAAAGACCTCTTAATGATCCTGATATGGAGTTACACATCCATAGAGGACACAGGGTCACAGAGGCACCTGAAGTAAATAATGACAAAATGTTTTGGAATGCATCTTTACCAAGACATGTCAGTGCCCAGGGTGATGAGTTAAAAAGCTTTGCTTCAAGCCTGGAAAAGGCAAAAGGCAAAAGAGCAAATATTTTCACCAATTCATCTTACCTTTTTTCCGGGATTCATGCCATGGGTTTTATTTGGAAAAAACAGAGATTTTATAACAACAGCTGGAAAACCAATTGCATGTAGTGAACTTATTCATAGTCTGATAAAAGCTGCCAAATTGCCAAAAGAGTTAGCCGTGATCCATTGCAAGGCACATACTCATGGCAATGACAGGATATCCCTTGGAAACCAAAGAGCAGACATAACAGCAAACTACGCAGTCGGATTTGGTCCCTACAATGTGCAGAATCTTTCCCTGGTGGAAAAGCATGATCTTACTGAAGTTTACCACGGGGATGAGGTTCAGTCATGGAAAAAAATCTAGGGGCTAGATTAGTTAAAGGCATCTAGGTAGCTCAAGGAGGAAAACCAATTTTCCCCAGAAAATTATATAACATCTATGCAATGTGATTCATTCCAAAGGCCATTATTGAATTAAATCCATTCTAGATGCTGTACAAAGATTCTGGACAGCTCCAGGGATTTCAACAAATGCCATCAGAATTTGTCAGGCATTTGACATATGTAGGAAATTTAATCAAGGATATTTTAAGAATGTGACTTTGGGAGGCAGACCTCCAAGTTATATGCCTTTCCAATGTCTACAAATAGACTACATAAGCATGCCTAATGACAAAGGATTCGAATATGCATTGGTTATTGTGGATAGATTAACAAGATGGGTTGAGGCATATCCAGCTAGAAAAAATGACACAGCCACAGTAGTGAGATCTTTACTGAAAGACATAATTCCTAGGTATGGCATTCCTAATACCATAGACTTGGATAGAGGGACTCATTGTACTTCTCAGATTCTGCAAGAAGTATATAAAAGTCTGGGTATTAAAAGCAGTCTCCATGATGTATATAGACCATAGAGTTCAGGCCAAGTTGAATGAATGAAGAATTGAAAACATTAATAGGAAAACTCTGTTCAGAAACCCATTTGAAATGGAAAGATGTTATTCCACTAGCATTGTTTCAACTAAGAACAAGACCCAGAGGTGACTTGCATGTATCCCCATTAGAGATGTTATATGATCAACCTTTATGTCATAGTAGGATTGAAAAACCATCATATTTATCTATGTTAAAAGGAGAATGTCAACTTCATCATTACCTATTAGAAAGACAAAATAGATTGGAAGAACTAAGGAAGCTAGGATTGTTAGTGCAACAAGTACCATTAGATTTCTCATTACATAAAATAAAACCAGGAGATAAAGTATATGTGCAAAATTTTAATAGAGAATCATCTACAGAACCAAGATGGATAGGCCCTCTAGACATGATTATGGTTACTCCCACATCTATCAAAGTATTGGGGAAAGATCCGTGGTATCATGCCTCACATGTACAACATTATTCCCATAATATTACCAGCAATGTAAAAGAACAAGAAGCAACATCCTAAAGAAGATGTATAGGAAAAATCTGAAGTATTGCAAATAGCCCCAACAATGTCTTAACAATTGTCCCTTTAAATAGAAATCATTACATGAGAGAAGAAATAGAATAAAAGTGAAAGCACTGTACACAACTACACAAGAACAACAACAACACAAATCAGAAACACGAGAGTATAAGTTAAAACAGAATATAAGCACTGGAAAAGCAATGATGAAAAATGCCCCAAATATGAAGATTATAGCTCCAATAAGAAAAGATCTCTGCTTACAACAACAATATTAAGAATGAAAGATTACTTAACAAAGAAGACATATCTCTGCCAAACACATTACATGATGTATAATTCTATCTATATCAACAAGAAAATAAGAACCATAAAGGAAAATTCTATCTCCAAGAAAAATTCAAAATTAAAAATAATCCCCTAACATAAACATCTCAAATAAGCCAAATCTATATGAATTAAAACCTCTTGAAAAATTAAACATCAAATGATATAAGACAATACCACATTTCAAAATCATAAAATATATCTTTAAAATCTACTTAGTACAACATACTACATACACTCACACATGTAAACCTTGAAATTTCTCAGACTTGTGAATGTTAAAAATTTCCCCATTGGACTGGGAACATTCCCCATTTTGATGAGAAAACTCCTTGCTATGGGAGGACCTCTACTCCACCTGTACTTAAGACTGCTTTAGGGGAGAAAACTCCTTGCTAAACAAAGAAAGTACTTGGACCCATGCTTATTATAAGGCAAGGAGTTCTTTGAGCCATGCCTGTTTTTTAGAATTGATACAATGAGATACTAGGTACCTAAAAGGGTCGGGCAAGTTTTCTCTTAATGAGATTAGTTGACTCAGCTGTGTTTTCACTGGTTCAGACCTACTGAGGAGATTAGTCGACACAGCAGCATTTTTCTGGTTCAGACTTACTGAGGAGATTTGTCAACTTAGCAAGAATTCAGATGGGCAGTCCTTTGGAAAACATCTACAGTGATTGGTAGATGTAAGGACTTAGGGGAGGTGACCTAGGAGAAAAACCTTCTATATAAGAAGCAGAATCTCTTGAGGAAGACAATCCTTTTGGAGGAAAATCCTTTTGGAGGATCTCTGATGAGGATCGCTTGGGAAGAATCACTTGAGAGAGGCTCTGGAGAAGGGAAGCTCTTAGAGGACAATCTCTAAGGAGATCTCGCTGGAGCTCCTCTGAGGGGACTCTGTCCCTCTGGAGGCTCTGGAGAGAGGCCCTTTGGAACTCTCTCTCTGGTGAAGTCAGCTGAGATGGAACTGGCCTGGTGTCACTAGAATCCTTGCTTAGACAGACCTTGTGGTGAGTGTTAAAAGACTGACTGATCTCTCTCTCATAAGACTCAGGTCTAGGCCATGTTGGCTTAAGGCCCTTCATACTTATTTCCTTTTTCTCTCTTTCTCTCTTTTCTTTAATTCCACATTTGTATTAATTAAAATCTCTATAAACCCAGTTGACTTGGGTATTTGAATAATTGGGAATATTTCCCTGGCGACCACCTTATATTTGATTTAAAAACCAAGACACTGTAGTGAAACATTTTTTCTGCGGTCAAATTTACTCACCCTCTCTTATATCTATCACAATTTATATCTTCCACTATTTTAATCACTACAGTTTAAGACCTCAACCATTTTAAATCTAACACACATGAAGATTATCACATGGAAAAGCATACATCCACACATGAAGAATCAAATCATTAGAGACTGACAGGCATGCATGAAGAATTCAAACTTACTTCCATGCACATGCAAACAAGAAAAAAATCAATCTTACACACAGGCATACAAAGAGCTTGCACACATGCATGTTCCTGTATATTAAAGAACACAGGACTTCAATCAAGGAGAGATGACAGACAACATGTGTAACCTGAACAGATGAAGTACCCAAGACATGTATGATTTATACAATCAACACCAAGGCCATGGAAAGACTTTGAAATCTAGAACTGATGGTGATGGGGTCATGTAAGAATTCATCATACATGTTAACTTCACACATAGGTACGTGCACATATACCATCACATATAAACACAACATGGAAAGAAGTCTCATGGATTGGGTAAGTATGTAACATCTCAATTAGAACACAGACAAAATTCATACTGATATAATTATGAGTTTCTGTGACAAATTCAAACAAAGGAAATTTTCTTATTTGCATGACTTTGAACAGAACTCACATACAAAATGTATAATAATTGTACATATGTAAAATTTGTATAGAGAAAACCATGTATATTTGTAAAATACTAATAGAACTAGCATTCTAAGAATATAATGTTAAGTTACTGACATTTTAAACAACTAACACACAAGGCAAGATTAGATAAGTCATTTGAAATTCTAAATAGATTAGGGACAGATGGATAGCATATTTAACATAAGTTACACAGTAATGTTAGGAATGAATATTGTTTATAAAACATTTACTTATAAGAGGCATTAGGTTCATTAGGAAATAAGGAAGTTATATTGTTGTTAAAAACTTATATTGTTGTTAAAAACTGTTTAAATTGTTACATTGGTTATTATTGTTTTCAAAACCATATTTCTGTATTGTACTTCTATGTTATGACCTACCCCACTCTCCTTAATCCCAAATCTTGTAATAGGGTTAGATAGATTAGAATATTAAAAACAGACTCAGATTTTTTTAATTTTGGAAGGTTGTGGAATACTTTAAAATACTATAGTATCATAGTTTAGACAGTTATAAGACATTAAAAAGAGGTAAGTATGAAAAGAGGAATGCAGAATTACTGGTTATAAATTCTGGCAAAGACAGAAATTGAGATATTTGTGGATAAAAATTATTTGGGCAAAGAAAAATGCATCTGCAAAAAGCAAAGGAGCTCAGAACTTTTGGAACACCAATCAATGGAGGAGGGGAGACAGTTCCAATGGAACCTTAGAAAAAAGCAGTTAAGAGGCTCTAGTTGCCTGAGACTTGATTTCCTGCTTGTCTGTTTCTACCTGAAGGTGTAAGACAGACCCCTTCATCTCCTCTCTAGCCATTGCCTTCTACCTAGACCATGAGATGAAGAGAAATTTGGTTTTTGCCCAGAAGAGATTTGTCAGCTGGGCTGTTAATATCTACCCTTAGGGGAAGGTAATTTTGTTTCCTGAACTGACTTATTCTCAAAATCTTCAATCAACAATATAACTTAGAAATTAGGGAGACCCTTAAATTTCCTCTTCCCCCCAACCTCTTCTTACCACTTTCTCCCCAAAGAATAAAAGATCTTTTAGTTAAAGCACCAGTTGTGGGATTTGGTTATCAGTGGGAAAATCTTCAATTTACCGACTCTGAGAAAATTCTTCATTCAGGCAATTAGTGAAAGAGACAGGAAATAGTGTAGGGGAGGGACTCAAGATTCAGTCTCTTCCTTGGCTTACTTCCTAGTGCAACTTCTTTAAAATTCCCCACCAATATAATTCACCAAGTTTAATTATCTTCTACACCCACTATTTCCTTCCTTAGAACATCTAAATATCAGTTCGACCTTTAGGGAAAATACCACCCAAACATTTCCCCATAGATAGGGGAAACACTTGTGGTTCACCAGCTGACTTCCTGGTATAGCTTTATATGGTAGAGTAGAAAAAACACTGGATTTGGAATCAGAGGATCTGGCTTCAGTTCTAAGCTCTACCATCTATTGATAGAGGTTAGGACTGGAGTCCAGAAGACTTGAATTCAAATCCAGTCTCAGAAATTTACTAGCAACATGACTCTTGGCAACTCACTTAATTACTTCCTGCCTCAGTTTCCTCAACTATAAAATGTAGAAAATATTACCTAATTTTCTTCCCTCTCCCTTTTCTCTTTCAATCTTCCTCCTTCCTACATTTTTTCCAATTCCTCTTCCTTTCCTTCTTCTTCTCTTCCCCTCTCCCCTCCCCTCTCCTTTCCCTCCCTTTCCTTCCTTTTCCATCCACCTGGACATCAATCTATCTGCCATAGTATAAAACCCCAAAGAACCTAAACACTTTAGGCCATCCAAAATCAAACAAACTTGTAGACAGTTTGGATGCCTATCATGTCACTTTAAATCATTTCTGACATTGGGAGAATTAGAGAGCATACATCATCAATATCCCTTATCCATTATTTCCCATCATATTTTATTATCAAAATGTCTAATTACATTCTTAAAACTCAGACTTAGAGGGCATCTACTCACTGGATTGAGAGCAGGACATAGAGTTGAGGTTCTGAGTTCAAATTTGAACTCAAATACCTCCTTGTTCTGTGACCCTGAGCCAGCCACTTAAGTTTGCCTATCCCTGATTGCTTTTCTGCTTTGGAACCAGCACACAATATTGATTCTAATATGGAAATTTTTGATGGCTTTTTTAAGAAAACCTCAAACCAAACTAGTGGAGGGATCTTATGGCTTATGGTAACCATATTATCATACTAAATATATGAACATAAACATATGCTGATTCCACAACTGTACATCAGAGGCTACTATGTAAAGCTTTTTCATAAATTAACTCAATGTTTCTTTGATTTGTGATTTTAATCTTTTTTGGCTCTCTGTTGTGAGATGTATTGACTTTATTTGACTTTTGTTGTAATGCTAACCAATTTGACTCTTTCAGTTATTGTTTGTTAAAATATGAGTATTTCTGAGATCATGTTACATCCTATAGGAATGATGACTTACAGTATTTGAAATTTTTTTGGGGGGGGGAAATGTAAAATTACTTTGTCTATATTCAGCCATTAACAGAGGCAGCTGAGGAGTGTGCTTAATAGAAGCTGAACTCAGATTTGGGAAGATGGGAATTTGATTCATGCTTCACACATTTCCTGAATGACCCTGGGAAAATCATTGGATGATCCTTCAATACAAACTTATTCCCTAGTTTCCTTAAATGTGTCTTGAAGAGGCAGCATGGTGAAAGGGAGAGAGTTGGTTTGACCTGGATGCAAGTACTTTCTCAGACATATACCGAATGTATAACTGTAAGCAATTAATCCCTCCTTGCTCCAGAGAGCTCTCTGAAATTATAAATTACTGGGAATGATCTGACTTGGCTTTGGTATCTCTTTCTTACTTAGGAATTGCCTAGACTAATGAAATCACAGGATCAGTCCCCATCCCCAGGGTAAAAAGAATAAATCACCAAACCATTGGAGCCCTTTCAAAGACTTAATTACAACAACTTATTCATATAACACTTTTATAACACTTTGGATTCTAAAGGACTTTCACATACTTTATCTCATTAAATTTTAGCTACCCTTAGGCAGACAAGGTAGGTATTAGGATATTCATAGAGATTAGGAACCAAGTCCTCTGAAGTTAAGAGACTCTAAATGTCTAGCCCTTCAAGTTGAGACATTTTTTTATGTGAAGCCTGGGGCTCATTTCTGTTAAACTCAAGTGCTTCTAACAACACTATTATAGGAGGGTAGTTAGACCTCACAAACATTTCATGGAAATGAAGTTAGATTTTCTGGTTAATATCATAATCAAAAATGATTGTATTAAGCAGAGATCAATGCTATTTTGAGATTGATTAAACAAACATATTATAGATTCAGAAATAGAAGGACTCAAATGTCATCTAATTGCTCTTTTTATAGATGAAGAAATTAGGGTCTGTTGCTGAATTGTTTCAGTCATTTCCAACTCTTTGTGACTTCATTTGGCAAATATACTGCAGTGGTTTACCTTTTCCTTCCCTAGATCATTTTCCAGAAGAACTGAAACAAAGAGGGTTAAGTGACTTGCTCAGGGTCAAATATCTAGCAAATGTCTGGAGTGGGATTTGAACTTAGATTTTCCTGACCCCAGGCCTGATGTTCTATCCACTGCGCCAACTAGTTGTTCAAATTAGAGTTTAAATAGGGGGAATAATTTTTCTTTTTTAAAATAATTAATTAATTGGAATATTTTTCTATGGTTACATGATTCGTGTTCTTTCCCCTCCTCCTACCCTCTCCCATAGCCAATGAGCAATTCCACTGGGTTTTACATGTGTCATTAATCAAGACCTATTTCCATATTATTAATATCTACAATAGAGTGATCATTTAGAGTCTACATCCCCAAACATATCCCCCTCAAACCATGTGATCAATCATATATTTTTCTTCTGGGTTTCTACTCTAGGGGTAATATTTTGATGAACATGAAAAAAATTATAAAATAGTAAAATTGGAAATCAAATTCAATCCCTATGACTCCAAATCAAGCTCATTTTGTAGAGTCTGTCCTAATCTTTGTGCTTAAAGAACTTAGAAAGCAGACAGAGGCTGTTGGCATGACTTGAGTGAAGCATCTATCAAGTACTTAATATATGGACTGATAAGTTTTAGTCAAGTACATTGTTCTCTGACCCCAGCATCATAATGTCATTGGTCCTCTTCAAAAATAAAGGATGAGAACAATTTGCAATTACACCCAGAGAGTTATAAATATACCCTTAGACCCAGAAATACCATTGCTAGATCTAATTTCCAAGGAGATCAGGGAAAAAGGAAAAGAAATTATATGCTCCAACATATTTATAGCAGGTCTCTTTGTGGTAGAAAAGAATTAGAAATTGAGGGAATGCCTATCAATTCAGGAATGGCTGAACAAATTGTGGTTCTCACCTCGCAGTGAGAAGCAATGACCAGGCTAATTTAAAAGAAACAAACAAAAAACTTGGAAAGAATGACAAGAAATAGTGAATAGTGAAAAGAGTAGAACCAAGAGAGCATTACACACAGCTACAGAATAAATGCTGAAAGTATAAAATGAATACTAGTTCCAGAAAGTGAACTGAAAGGTGAAAACATGAAAGACTTAGTTTATATGAACATATCAGTCTCCCAGGGGATATCTTCTATGATGGGGAGAGGGTGAGAAGGGACTGGAACACTAGTGGATGGGATTTATTGTGCAGATATGAAGAAAAGCAAGCTAAATATTTAAGAGATTTGTGATTTGATTCATGCACAATTTGTTTCTTTGTTTATGGAAATGATTTTTTAAATTTGTTTTGTAAAATTTGGGGGGAGAAGAGGAAGGATGAATAACAACATGAATCAAGCCTTATGGAGATAGAGTGTAAAAATAAAAACAAGTAATAAGGACCCTGTTCTCAAGGAGTTTACATTCTAACATAGGAGGATATCACAAATAGGGGAATAGGGTGAAGTGGTTTGAATAGGGAAATCAGAGAAAATAGTGATTGGAGTCAGGACAAATAAGTTGCAGGACTTTGCCAACAATGCTGATGTTGATTTGACTGTCTTTCTCTGAGTTAGAGTTGGAAAGTAGGGAAGGAGGGGTAGGGTACATGCCTATGAACAATAATTTCAGAATGAAAAACAATCACAGAACATGCAAACCCATGCTTAAATTATTGCCCTTCCACAACAACAGCAAGAAAAAAATCCCAAATTGGGTGTTCTACTGATGTTATTCTGAAGTTAATCACAGAGATAAATGAGTCTGAAACAAATTTTAATAATAATAATTTCCAGAATATGAGAAGGAAAAAGATCATTATGGAAAATAAAATTGGGACCTGCATAATAAAACCTGAGAGGATTCTTATAGTTTGGGGAGTTACAGTATTAAAAACTAACCCTCCCTCCCTCTCTCCTCTTTCTCTTTCTCTCTGTATATTAACAGAATTGGCCTTAGAGGACTTGCCTGCCTCTAGGAAAGGCAGTCTATTTCACCCCCTATAGAAGCAAGCACTTAGGATCTGATTTTCAAATTCCCCCCTTTTGCATTTGCATGGATATTTTGCATTTGTTTGATGCTTGCATCTGCTTCCAAACAATGAGCAGTAATTTTAAACCTGTTTAGCACTCATTTAACCCAGATATTTCTTTTGTGACCATTTCACATGCATCTGGGATTCAGTGCAAAGAGGTTTTGGAAGAACAAAACAAGTGCAAATGGTGTTAACCAGCAGCTGCAAGAAAGGACCTTCCGAATCAAGAGTGAAACCCAGGGTGAAGTGTGCAAGCACCCTTGTTTAAAAATAAGCATTCTGGGGTATGAGATGTGGGAAAGGGGTGCATGGTGACATGCCTACTCATCAGAGATATAATCCCATTTGGGAGTGGGTAGGTTGTCTCCTATGATAGTCATTTCATAAAATAGAGAATATTCAGAAAGTCAGGTCTCCTAGTCTATGTAGAGGAAGAATCCTGGTCTAATGACTGGACCTGAGTTCTAATCTCATCTCAGACATTAGGTATGTGACTCCTGACAAATCAGTCTCCCACCCTCCATTTCCTCAGCTGTAAAATGGGGGATTATAATAGTATCTGCCTCAAAGGACTGTGGTTAGAATCAAATGAGATAATGTATGTGAAGGGTTTTGCCAACCTTAAAGCCTCTGCAAATATGAACTATTATTATCTGGGTTTAGTATTGAATGAAAGAAATAATAGCAATAATCCAAGAAGTCATTTGAAAGGAAATTAAATCCCCTACCCCATCATTCTGAATTGGTTATATAGCCTTTAATATTATAGGGCACTTCTTCAAGAAAGCTAATGAATAAATACTAGTTGCTTAGGACATTAAAATAAATTAAATCCAGGGTACTTCCTCCACCCCCTTTCTTTCTATTTTTGTTTGCTTGTTTTGTTCTGACTAATGATGATTTCATCTTAACCAACAAGAGAATAGGATAGGATTTTCAGGAGTGAAAATTAAGTTCCAGACTGGATCTGATATCCATATTAAAATAGCAACCACTACCACCACAATAAATTTTGGCTTAATCTACATTAACTTACAGGAGCTAAGTGGCTCAAAGGATAGAGTACTGAGCTTGGAACAAGTAAGACTAATTTTCCTAAGTTTAAGTCTGGTCTCAGACAGATAACTAGTTGCATGACCCTGGGCAAGTCACTTAACTCTGCCTTAGTTCCTCATCTATATAATGCAGTTGGAGAAGAAAATAGTGTATCATTCCAGTATCTTTGCCAAGAAAACCCCAAATGGGATCATGAAGAGTTGGACACAACTGGACAATAAAAACAATATTAGCCTACTAAATTGCAATCTTGAAAGCAGAAGATATTTCTCATGTATGTATCTGTGCCTAGCATAATACTTAGGATATAGAAGGCACTTAAACACTTGCTATTTGATTTGTATATCCTTTAGTACCAAGGGCATTGAGAATATACTTCATAGACATTTAATAAATATTTAATGAATGAATTTTATCTTGGAGTTTCTTAGAAGAATTCTGTTAGTCATTGAATTCTTTGCCTTATTGTCCAAATACTTTCCTCCCCTTCACTTGATAACCCCACTGCCCTACTCTTTAATCTTGTTAGAAACCACTGGGTCATTTGTAATTCTTTGCATCCTAGTAAAGGAAATAGTAATTGATTTTTATGCCAACATACTCAATACTAAAGATACTTCAAATGAAGATCAGCTGTTCAATCACACAGTAGGTCCCTAATGAATGCTTGTTGATTGTGTGAATGAACTAGGCATCTTCTAGACACAGTGTCTACAAAATAATGAGTTGTATTCATGAGGAAGATTATGGTGTGTGATACTGCCTGAAAAAATTCTACTATAAATGTACCCTGGACAGCGTAGCTGAGGAGACTTGAAAGGGAAGCAAGTTTTTCAGAATTTGACAGGGTCATTTTAATTGGTTATTTACTGCAGATTTTACAGTACTGACTAAAACAACAAATAACAAAATCTATGTCTTGGCTATTGCACTGTCCAACCTTAATCTATTCTTTCATATTCTTTAATGATGATGATGGAATACAAACTCAGGGCAACTATAAAATTAGGTATTCCCATTATTGTTTAAAATTATTAAGATGCCTCCCCACCTTCCCCTGTACTTTGCACTTTCAACTTCTCTCAAGTTTCTCTTTTCTCTGTAAGAAAAACTTATTTTTATTATTAAAATTCCTTTAAAAATGAACACATAAGTACCTATAAGTACATCAATATTATCAGGATGAAAAAAGACTATGTACCTATCTGAAGTCTTTCCAACTTAGTTGGACTTCTGAGTGTTTGCATGGTCTCAGAAAAACTAAAAGTACACAAAATTCTAAGGTCAGTGGAAAGATACATGTTAGGAGTAAGTAGACTGCCATATTACCACTACTGAATTGTCATAGCATGGTATGGAAGATATTAAGGACAAGTATGAATAGAAAAATGTATTAGTTGATCATTTAACAAGAAAAATGGAAAACTAGTATAGAGTCTAGGTAATATATTGCTCAAAATACTAAGAAATTGAAATCCAAAGAAACAATATTGGAAAAAGGAGGTATCTAATGAGTTTAAACTGAAAAGCAGGAAAAAGTTCTATAATGAAGGGAACTTATTACTTATTGAGGCAGCTTATTCAAAGATTTGCAGTTTCAAAGGTATATATATATATATATATATATATATATATATATATATATATATATATATATTCCTTCTATTTATAAAGGCAACAACCCCTCTAAAATTTAATAGGTGTTCTTCAAGTGTGCTTTGACCAAAATATTCATCTCCTTTTGACTATTTGATGATAAGTCTCTCTGAACTGAACTGGTTTTCAGATAATAGATATAGATTCACTTTTACATCCATAGTAGAAATTCTTCTAGCTTGTAGGATTTGAACAAATTTGTGCTTTAAGAAATCCCATGCCCTGAGCCACTGGAGTAGGACTTTAGTGGATAAATTTAGGACCTGTGAGTTGAAAAATAAAACCATATTCAAAATCATGAGGAATTGACATGATGAATTAGCAGCATCCTTTTGATGTAAATGAGGAAAAGTGATAGAACAGATGAGAAGAAAGCAGTTGTTGGCCCAAGATCACAGAATAATTAAATAGAGAGGCTCTTTAGTTTCTCCTTAGGTTGTGCAATTGCATGAGCTTTCATAAATTAAATCTTCCTATGATTAATATTGCCATGACCCATATCACTGTATAGCAAAAAGGATGTTTTGGCCCTATCTGATGATTCTCTTACCCTATTTCAAATGAAATTACCAGATTGCCAAGCAAGAAAAAAATATAGAAGCCCCTTGGAATTCATTGAAACTGGATTTTACCCACATCTTGTAATATGCAGCTTAAAACCAATAGGGAGGGAGGGAAGAAGGAAGGAAGAAAGGAGGAAAGAAGAAAGGAGGAAAGAAAGAAAGAAAGAAAGAAAGAAAGAAAGAAAGAAAGAAAGAAAGAAAGAAAGAAAGAAAGAAAGAAAGAAAGAAAGAAAGAAAGAAAGAAAGAAAGAAAGAAAGAAAGAAAGAAAGAAAGAAAGGAAGAAAGGAAGAAAGGAAGAAAGGAAGAAAGGAAGAAAGGAAGAAAGGAAGAAAGGAAGAAAGGAAGGAAGGAAGGAAGGAAGGAAGGAAGGAAGGAAGGAAGGAAGGAAGGAAGGAAGGAAGGAAGGAAGGAAGGAAAACAAAAGGAAAAGGATAAGTCATGAACAAGTATGACAGCTTTGAAAATTAAATGTTTAATTTATCATATATTTTAAAAGAAAAATGACCTGTATATTGTAGAGATACGTAGTTTAATATGTAAACCTTATTTCCAGTTCTGCTGTATATATAAAAATTCTCATTTTATATGGTGTTTAAATTCATTATTAAAAAATTAAATCATATACATCAAATATGTTATGAACAAAATTTATATATATATATATAAATGTGTATATATAAATATAAGTACTAGCAAAATAAAACCTTAGAATATGATTTATTATTTTTGGATTCAGTATTATAAAAAACCTTTTTCCATGTAGCTATTGAAGTAGCTCAGTATGAAAAAAAATGTGTAGAATAAAAACATGGTGGGAGTTGAATAATGCCAGACAATCTTGAAGTGTTTGCTTTGTTTTTGGAGTGGGTACATCACAGATTACATGCACCTTATCTTGAGTGGGATGACATGCTCTTGGGTTGCCTGAGAAGATAGAAATTCTGATTTCAGTTTTCTTAGGATCAAAGATTTTGAGCTCAAAGGGGACTTGAGCAGTCAGTCATCTAGTCCAACATATTTGATTGACAGATGAGAAAACTGAGGACCAAAGGGGCCAAAAGACCACAGTCACACAGATATTAAGTGGTAGAGCCTGGTTGCAAGTCCAGATTCTCATACTAAAAAGCCAGTGCTCCTTTCACTATATCACACACACTGATGACTGGGGTTATGGGCAAGGATGGGTTCTGAGAAATATTAATTATAAGAAAGAGAATAGAGAATTGAGTAAAGAGACTTGGGCTGGGGGAAGGAGTTGCTATCACATATTGCTAACTAGCTTGACTAGTCTCTATGCCTGTCCAGTAGGTATCTGAAAATATAATTTTATGTCCCTTTGATTCTAAGGTGTCCTTCAGATTAGCATTGTATTTTGCTGCACAAAATCTGTTTTCTAGCCAGAATAGTAAGAAGCAATATCTACAGGAACAAAATAAAAATACTCAAAATTTAAATGTAATAAGTCTTATTTTGATGAGTATATAACAATAACAAAGAAATTATCATTTTAATGTACTTTAAAGTTTATAATAAGATACTTATATGTCATCTTTTTTTGATTCAACTTTCTGAACAATAGGTGCAGATTTTATCCCTTTTTAATAGATAAGGAAAATAAGGCTGAAAGAGGTTAAGGTACTTATCCAGGATCATGCAGCTAGAAAGTATGTGAAGCTGGATTTAAACTCAGATCTTCCTGAATCTAAATCCAGAACTCTATTGTTCCATCTAGATGTCACATTGAATGACTATAATATGCATATATGTGCATTTCACACTGTTCATTGAAATGCCAACAGGAAGATAGCAGAGTTGATGGGAGGAATCTTATGAGCCTCACTTTTCTCTGAGCTAAGCAAGAAAATATGGAACAAAAAAGAATATAGTTGTAGAAATACAGGAGAACAAACAGGAAATAGGAGCTCCAATAGGAAAAGAGAGCAGCCTGGATTAAGACAGACATTAGAGGATAGGAAGAAAGAGTCATAATCAAAACAAATATCAGATATGGATGACTGACCATGAAAGAGAGGAAAAAAAGAGAGATAAAGGGCAAAGATCAGATCTGAGTCAAAGCTAAGTAAAGAAGGGGAAAGGGGAAGATAGAAATCTGACTGTTTCAACTTCTGACATGTTGATTTTATTCCAATTTCTCTATTTCTTTTCCATAAAAATGGATGGGGGCAGTGAAGTGAATGGCAAAAAGGTAAGTTCTAAAGCTGAATTAACCCCTACAATATCAATAACAGTATTGAATATTAATGCAAAAATTTTTACTAAAATTTTAATATATAGGCTATTACAATATATGAAATAAATTACCATGAACATAGATTTATGTTAAGAATTCAGACATGGCTCAATGTTGGGAAAATGTGAAACATAATAGGTTTTTTAAATAATAAAAGCAATAAAATCATATTATGTTAACTGATATAGAAAACGTGTCTGACAAAATGTAGCATTCATTTATGTTAGAAAACAATAAAAAGTAAAGGAATACATTACTCTTTTGTTAATATGACAAATTTAAAACAAGTTACTTATATCTATAATGGAGAAATACTAGAAGTTGTTCCAATAACATCAAGGGTAGCGGAAAGATTCCAATTTTTGAGTAGTTCTAGAAATTCTGACTATAGCAATAAGACAAAAAATAATTTAGTGGGATCATATGTTACAGAGGAGGTAAAAGAATTCCCATTTTTAGAGAACATAATCTTTTAGATCATAACCAGTAATTCAATAAAGATATTAAATAATAACTTCAGCAAAGAGTGAGGTTAATAAACCAACTTACAAAATCACTAGTCTTTCTATATTTGGTGTAATGGAGGGGAGAAATGGAGTCCCCCACCACTGAATTCAGGACTAGAGTGTGGTAGAGATGAAATGGAGCTAAAAGGTGGAGAGAGAGGACAGATTGTTTCTCCCCCCTCTTTCCCTAGTAAACCCACACAGGTTGTCTTCAGATTCACAGACTATTATTTCTTGGGAGACTGGGTTGAAGTAAAATCCAGAACAGAAGTGCTTCTTTTTCCTTGGGGAGGAAATATAGTTCTCCTCTCCAAAGCTTCAGGTCCCTCTCCTTAAATATTATGAGCAGGCATTTGATCTATAGAAACAGCTATTTATTCTTGAGGAACACAGAAAAGGTAGGGTAAGTGAGATTGTGGGATAAGGTAATGGGAAAGTGGGAAATAGGAAGTCCCTAAGGATTAACGATTGAACCCCTCGGGCTCCTCAAATCCTGTAGGGTCAGGCTTGGCCTTCCTGGCCCTCTGGGGTCAGTTGTGAGAGCTGTCCTGACTTCTAACTATCCTAATTATGATATGAAGTTCAAGGACTGCTTTAGAGGGAGAGAAGAAATCTTCCTGGGATGGATAGCTTTATATCAGTCCTATCCACTCCTGTTGTCTTCCACTGGTTTCAGGGGGTCTGAACTCACAGAAAGATGATCAAGACTCAGAGGTTCTCTCAGACCAACCTCTCTGGAGGGCTCCCCAAAGAGAAGTTATTTAACTGCTTAGATTCTCTCAACTCCTCAGTTCTTTCACCAGAAGTCTCCATCCTTCCTGCCCTCCCCCCCTTGAGTTGGTCTTCCAGCAGGATGAATCTGCTTTCCTATCTTACATTGGTTAACAAAATTCAATAAAAAGAAACTGAAAAAAGAAATTTCAAATAACTGTAAACTGTATACAATAACTCAGAGCTGACCAAACAAGATACTCTCAGTATTTATATGAACAAATCTACAAAACCCCTTTAGATTCACAAAGGAACACTAAAAATTGAAGTGAAAACAATTGCTTATGGTTGGGATATGCCAATATAATAAAAATGACAGTACTGCTGAAATCAATTTATCGATTTATTGACATACCAAGCAAACTCCTGGGAGGTTACTTTATAGGCTAAAGTATGCCTCCAAACTAAATAATAAGTATCAGTTCAAAGAATCAAATATCAAGAATCTTAAGGGAAATTTTAAAAATGGATAAATAAATGTGACTTAGTAATGCCAGCTCTAAAATGATATAGTTAAACCATAACCTGAAAATAATATGGTACTGGTTTAAAAACCTGTCATTCAAGTGTTATCTCTATTAAGAAAATCACATATCCAGTCCCTATTTCCCTTCTTTAAAAAAAAAAATTTGATCAAAGTAATAGTGTGGATAAGCCAGTGCCAGAAACAATCATAATATTCTACTGTTTAATTAACCTAAGTTTCTAGAAACAAGGCCTCTGTATTCAATGCAACCAAATAGAAAACATCTTAGTGAAAATTAGCTTTTTAGACTATCATACACCATTTACCAGAAAATAAAACCCTCAAAAGGGATATATAGCATAAATAGAAAAGGTCAGAAAATACAAAAAAAAATGGGAAGAATGGAAAGAAGCGCTTCTCATAAATATGACTGGTTGGGAATGTTTAGATAGGAAAGAAGTGTTCACAAAAGACTGAATAGACTGTTTTAATACTGCAAAATTATACAACTTTTCACATGAAACAAATCAATAGAGAAAGAATAAATAGAAGCTATTGATCAGAGAAAATAATTCTTTACATCTTTGATAAAGTCTGATTATTAAGATACCAGTAAACTGGCCCCTTGGTGACTAATTCTTTGATCACATCTACCCATGAAGCAAAGAAAGCGACAACATGGCACCTTGTGTTGTTCTGCAATGTTAGTGGGAGAGTGGCAGACAAGTGATTGGAGAGTGCCAAGAACCATGCAGTTTTTAAATTCTCCAAATATTAATTTAGCCTTTGATATTCATAATGTGGCATCTTAATCTATTGGCCAGAAAGTGGGCATATTATTGGAGGAATTGAACAGCAGAAATGTTGCTCTTCACCCTCTAACCAAATGCTAAAGATAGAAGGGAGTTGAAATTAAATGAAAGAATATCAACTAAATAAAAGGATTGGCTTTATATAATTAAGCAAGGAAGGGCTGTCAGGGTCTATTTTATTCTTTGTCCAAAAGCAACAAGAAACATCATTTCATGCAATGTTTGGTCATAGTATATTTTAGGGCTCATACTACTATATATATATATATGTATATATATATATATATGTAAAGACAACAATGAAAATAATTTCAGTTTATGTACCAACTTCTAAAATAGGAAAACTGTACAAAGAACTCATTAAGACCCTAAAACTTGAATTAGCATATACACTGAGATTCAGTGACTTCATTGAAAAGATGAGGATAGGTGAGGATGCCCAAAACCAGGTTGGAAATTGTTATTCAGAAATAAAAAATAAGAGGCCAAAGACTTAGGCCACATAAAATATTTATACTTGTATATAATGAACAGTTTACTCAAGAAGAGAAATAGACGGTGTTTGAAATGATGAATATCAAAATTAAATTGATCATATTTTAACAAACAAGAAAGGAAGAAACCTTATCTTAAAAAATTTAAGTTTTTGCTGACAAAATGGAAAATGGGTAGAAGAAAAGCTATTTCCATTAATTATATGTTTCATATAGGTTTAATTAATGTAAATCAACTGCTATAAGGATCTCCTAAGGGAGCATACATTCAACATCTGGTCGAGTTGAGAGATGGAATAGCCAAGAGGTATTAACTCTTTAGAATATAAGCTCCTTTATAAAATCTGACAGAGAAGAACAATGGGAAAATATGAGCAATTTTACCTCCAGAAATAATGAGAATCAGAAGAAGAGAAAATTTTGTATAGTGAAAGCTTATAGGGAGACTCAACTAAGAAAATCATTAGAAGACATTACAGATTATAATTGGAAATACAAAGAGTTGAAAGATGGATAAAAAATCTGCAGTGATGTTTATAATTTGACCATTGATAACAGAATCTGCACATTTTGACTTTAGCTGAACAGTTCATATAGACATATATGGAAATGCTGTTGAAGAAAGCAAAAGGAGAAAGCCACCACATCTAAAAGTAATATATACAGAGTGAAGAAAATAAGCATTGTCTATAGTGCCTATAGTGTATGGGGTGTTCAGGGAGGGGTAGTATCTCTGGTATGGAGGGCTTGTCGTGCCCTTCTAGGGCAGCTCTCCAGCCTCTGACCCTCATCTGACACCCAGCTCTCACTTGTGGCTCCCAGTAGCTGCTAGCATGTGGCAGCGGCCACACCCCGGGCAACAGCTTCGACAGGCCGGCTAAACGTTGTGAGGGTAGCCATCCGGTCGTCGCCGACCCCTGGTGAACCAGGGCTTTGCTCACCCAGCATGTGAAGACTGCTTCGGCGGAACAGGCGGAAGAAACCAATAAGAAGGTTCAACGGCTGAGATGGCGATGCAATAAGGCACTGTGGAGTGCTTAGGGCGTGTTGGAGCACAAAAGACAACATGGCCATCCAATGCAGCTGAGGAAGTCTCCAGGTGTAATGATTTTTCGTGCCACTGGACCCAGGCTTCCAACGCCGAGAGAGTGGGACTGTCTCTGTGCATCGGCTTTTCCACTTAAATCTCTTTCACGCACAAGTGTCTTTGTGCACACTCATCTATCCTAACCCCGTCCACCCTCTTCAAGACCTGCGATGATGGGGGAGTGGCGACGCAACAGGTGGAGGTGACCACTGGCAGTTGTAGTCACGATCCTGCACGTAGGCGGCCCACGGACCAGTGGTCGCTCGGCCCTGTGGGCAGCAGGGACGTTCGGCAGCATCCTGGGCGACTGAGCAGCCCTCTCTAGGACAGCACTGCTCACCCTAATCAAGGGAGGGGACTAGAAAAGGTGTCCCAAACATTGCCTGCCCTACAAACACCCGGTCAGCATACCGCGGCTGGCGGGTCATCCCTTTAAGCGGTTGAAACCAAAGAAAACATAATACAAAGAAACTCCTACTAGGAGCATGAAACATCAGGACATTACTTGATAGAGAGAACAGCCCAAGACCTGAGAGAAGAACAGCTCTAATCGGTAAAGAACTGGCGCGATATAACATCGACATCGCAGCCTTAAGTGAAACACGCTTACCAGAAGAGGGATCACTCAGCGAACCCACCACTGGATACACCTTCTTCTGGAAAGATAGAGCCTCAAATGAAGAGAAAATCCACGGTGTTGGCTTGGCTATCAAGACCAGTTTGCTCAAACAGCTGCCAGACTTGCCTGTGGGCATCAGCAAGAGGCTCATGAAGATCCGTTTGCCTCTCAGCAAAGACCAGTATGCCACAATCATCAGCGCATATGCCCCAACACTGACCAGCAGAGAGGAGACCATCAAACAGTTCTACTCTGACCTGAGTGCTGTCCTGCACTCAGTGCCCACAAATGACAAGCTGATACTACTGGGAGACTTCAACGCCCGCGTTGGACAGGACCATGAAAGATGGAAAGGAGTGCTCGGCAAACATGGCATGGGCAAAATGAACAACAATGGCCTACTGCTACTCAGCAAATGCTCAGAGTTCGAACTCACCATCACGAACACTGTGTTCAGAATGACGAACAAATATAAAACAACGTGGATGCATCCACGATCAAAACAGTGGCATCTCATTGACTACATCATTGGCGGGACATCCAGGATATA
Organism: Monodelphis domestica; assembly: GCF_027887165.1. Lineage (NCBI taxonomy): Eukaryota > Metazoa > Chordata > Mammalia > Didelphimorphia > Didelphidae > Monodelphis > Monodelphis domestica. The sequence continues at coordinate 183,214,379 of NC_077234.1, read as the reverse complement.
CAGATCACCAGAGCCATGAGAGGAGCTGAATGCTGGACAGACCACTGATTGGTTAGAGTGACTTTTCAAATGTGCATTGCACCTCGCCATCCAAAACATGCCCAGACAGCACACATTACAAAGTGAGTTGTCTTAGAGATCCATCTTATTTGCAAACATTCCAGTCCTGCCTGGACGACAAGCTGTCTGCCAAGGGACCACTCACTGAAAGCTCAACCGAGAAATGGAACCAGTTCAGAGACGCAGTGAAGGAAACATCAAAGGCAGTCCTAGGCCCCAAACAACGCAACCACCAGGACTGTTTGATGAGAACCACACTGCTATTGAAGACCTATTGAGCAAAAAGAACAAAGCCTTTATGGAGTAGCAAAATAACCCAAACTCTGCTCCTAAAAAGGACAGATTCAAGTCTCTCCAAGCCACGGCACAGTGTGAGATCAGGAAGATGCAAGACCGATGGTGGGAAAAAAAGGCAGAAGAAATCCAGCGCTTTGCTGATACAAAAAACAAACAATTTTTCAGTGCCCTGAAGACTGTCTATGGGCCATTAAAACCCACCACCACTCCCTTGCTATCCTCTGATGGTGACACTCTCATAAAAGATAAAAAAGGCATCAGCAACAGGTGGAAAGAACACTTCAATCAGCTTCTCAACCGACCCTCTTCAGTCGACCAAAGCGCCCTTGACCAGATCCCCCAAAACCGCACCATTGAACAACTTGACATCCCTCCTTCAATAGAGGAAGTCCAAAAAGCCATTAAACAAATGAGTGCAGGCAAGGCACCCAGTAAAGACGGGATCCCAACTGAGGAGTACAAGGCCTTAAATGGAAAGGTGCTCCAGGCATTCCACATAGTGCTGACCAGCATATGGGAAGAGGAAGACATGCCCCCAGAACTCAGAGATGCCTCCATCGTAGCCCTATACAAGAACAAAGGCGCACGAGCAGCCTGTGACAACTACAGAGTTATCTCACTACTCTCCACTGCTGGAAAGATCCTTGCCCATGTTATACTCAACAGACTACTGTCATTTGTTTCAGAGCAGAACCTGCCTGAATCAGAATGTGGCTTCCGACCAGATCGCAGCACCATCGACATGGTCTTCACGGTGAGGCAAATGCAGGAAAAATGCCTTGAGCAGAACCTGAGTCTCTACATTGTCTTCATAGACCTGACAAAGGCATTCAACACAGTGAACAGGGATGCATTGTGGGTGATCCTCAGCAAGCTCGGTTGCCCAGCAAAATTCGTCAAACTGATCCAGCTCTTTCATGTCGACATGACAGGGGAAGTCCTATCTGGTGGAGAGACTTCCTATCGCTTCAACATCTCCAATGGCGTGAAACAAGGCTGTGTCCTCGCTCCGGTACTATTCAACCTATTTTTCACCCAAGTATTATGACATCCTGTGATGGATCTAGACCTGGGTGTCTACATCAAGTACCGACTGGATGGCTCACTATTTGACCTTTGCCTCCTGACTGCAAAAACAAAGATGACAGAGAGACTCATCCTGGAAGCTCTCTTTGCAGATGACTGTGCTCTCATGGCCCACCAAGAAAATCATCTCCAAACCATTGTGGACAGGTTCTCCACCGCAACAAAACTGTTTGGCCTGACTATCAGCCTCAGCAAAACAGAGGTGCTGTTCCAACCTGCACCAGGGAGGCCAACTAACCAGCCGTGCATTACAATCGAGGGCACACAGCTTTCTAACGTCAACACTTTCAAGTACCTGGGCAGCACCATCGCCAACGACGGGTCCCTAGATCACGAGATCAATGCCAGGATCCAAAAGGCCAGCCAGGCACTCGGGCGGCTGCGCTGCAAAGTCCTCCAACACAGAGGTGTAAGCACTGCGACGAAGCTCAAAGTGTACAACGCAGTGGTCCTCAGCTCACTCCTGTACGGTTGCGAGACATGGACACTGTACCGGAAGCACATGAAACAGTTGGAGCAATTCCACCAACGCTCCCTCCAGTCAATCATGAGGATCCGATGGCAGGACCGAATCACCAACCAGGAAGTCCTCGACAGAGCCAACTCCACCAGCATCGAAGTCCTGGTCCTCCAAGCCCAGCTACGATGGTCTGGACACGTCATCCGCATGGACCCACAGCGAATACCAAGACAGGTATTCTATGGTGAGTTGTCAGCTGGACTCAGGAAACAAGGCCGACCAAAGAGAAGATTCAAGGATCAGCTAAAGTCCAACTTGAAGTGGGCTGGCATGACACCAAAGCAACTAGAACTCGCTGCCTCTGTCAGAAGCAGCTGATGAACCCACATTCACCAGCCGCCACCACCTTTGAAGATGAGCGACATCTTGCCGCTGCGCACCAGGCCACACCTGCACCTCCCGTAACAACTGGCGTCCCTGCCCCATGTGCCACAAACTCTGCGCCTCAGCCTTTGGACTCCAAAGCCACATGAGCGTACACCGTAGATGAAAACGCACAAAGACAATTGTCATTCTCGGTCACTGAGAGATTACCACTATAGTGCCCATTATGTGCTAGGCATTGTTCTAAGAGCATTTTGCATGCATTAGCTCATAGCAACCCTATGTAGTAGTGTTATTATTATCATTCTTTTAGAGTTGAAGAAATTGAGGCAAACAGAAGCTAAGTGACTTGCCCAACAACACACAGCTAGTAAGAATCTAAGGCCACATTTTAACTCAGGTTTTCCTCACTCCAGGTCCAAGGCTCTATTCACTGTACTACCAGCTAACTCCAGAGAGGAAATTCATGCTACAGGTTAAACAATATTTAAGGCAATACGGGATAGATTCTCAATGTATCTGAAGGAAGGGAAGATACCAAAGATGTTTTAATTTTTTTTAAATATAATTTGATCAATTAACAAATATCTATTAAGAACTTATTATTTGTGCTAGATACTTTACACATTTTTAAAATTAAGTTTGATTATTTTAGAAGATGAAAATGAAAAGTCTTTTTCATCAGTGGGTGAGGGGAGGCAAGATATATACATTAAAAAAATATATGCTCAAGAAAGGATTATATCTATGATTTCACTGATGTAAAGCAGTGGCAACAAAGGATGGCAAAACTCCCCAGAATCAGATTAAAATATATTTGGAACATATTTAACACAATAAATAAAATTACAATTCAATATAGTTAATTTATGGTTTTCTAAGCCAATATTTGGCCATCAGTATCAGTATCTATATGAATTTGACACCAGAACTGTAGAGAGTTAGTTTTAAGTAAGAAAATCCTATATCACTGCAGGCTGACATTTTGTCAGCAATTTATTGTCTAAGAAAGTTGTCTAGAACACATAGCTTTTATTTGCCTTTTTCCAGTCACACAACCAGTGTGTGTCAGAGGTAGGTCATTAATCTATCTTCCTAACCTTGAAATCAGCTCACAACTTATTATGCTGTATAGTTTCTCATACAAAATAGTGGGGGACACAAGAAAGAATTTGGTAGTGATTGATTCCAATTTTTACATGAAACTTGAGATTCTAAAAGGAAGAGGTAAAAAGTGAGAGAGTCCTGAGTATAGCTCTATGTAAAGACACATAGATAAGAGTTTCCCTCATGAGATCTTTCTTGAATTTCCCAGTTACTAGTGAATTCCCCTCTCAGAAAAGAGTAACTGTTCTAAACAAAATATTAGAAGACTTTCACATATAATAACTCTAGAAAAGTAAGTTGAAACTATGTTATGAAGGTATTTAAATTCCAAATAGAAACATTTCATTCTGATCCTAAAGTGTACCAGGAGAATTCATTGAGTAGGGCAGTGATGTGGTCAGTTCTGTGCTTTAAGAAAATCAATTTGGTAGCTATATGGAGGATGGATTGGAGAGGGGAGAGGCCTGAGGTGGATGAATGTGAAGTTAGGATTAACTCTCCCCTTGTCTATTTTTAGCTAAACAAATCAAGAACTCAAAGCACTTCTTCTTAACATTAAGTAAGATAATTAGTAAACTCACACCTCCAAAGGCCAACCTCCTTGGGCAGTGCTAGGCAAATTGAAATACTGCAATTGGTTCCCATAAAGTGGGGAAGGGACAGGAAGGGACATGGAAAAAGGACTATCAAAAGTCCTGAACTTCCTGTTCAAGGAACTTCTCCTTTGGATTTCTTTGAATTTCTTCTTCTTTGAAGATCATCTTTAGAGACTCTGCATCACCGAGCTGGACTGAAGGAGGAGACTCTTCCCCTGGATCCAGTATTGGCTTGCAGGGTGAGTAGCTGGCCTTCCTTTTCTAGCTTCTGGAGAGATTGGTTCCAGAGAGGCTTTCCTTTCCTGGACGAGGCTGCATTGGTGAAACTCTTGAAGAAGACACCACCATGACCTCTAGCTGAAGATTATGGAACTCTGTCAGGGCTGAGTTGGGCACCAGAGCAGCACTTAGGGTGATACGCTAGACAATTCTTTACCTTCTTCTTACATATTTCCACTTTCACTCTTTCTACCTCTTTGTAAATAGAGCTGCTAAAAGTCATTTTGACTTAATCTATAATATTTTTATATTAGCAACCACAATATTACTTTAGAACTTTCATATTTAGCATGAAACTTAAATTTAAACTGTTACATGAACCAATTAGGGTGATTTTATAATAGCCAAGGCAAAAATGTGATAAGGGCCTGAATTAGGGTAGTGGCAAGTGAGCAGATAGATGTGGAAGCATGTAGATTAGAAATGATAGAACTTGCAATTGGTTAGGTATTTTATTGGGATATATATCAGGTCCTCCTGACTCCAGGCATTGTGCTCCAACCACTGTGTTACCTAACTGCCTCATCATTATTTCTTAATAGATAAATTATATCAAACTCTACATCCAAAGACTTGGTTCCCTTTCTACTACATGATGGTTACTCAAAGACTATAATACACAGTAATAAAAATAAACCCATCTCTCTGAGCCATAGCAAATCGAAACTGGAGAAGTTTTATAAATTAAAAAGTACCAGAAAATACAGAGTGACTGAGTTCTCCCACTTGGGAGTTGGATATCTCAACTCAGGCAGACTAAATGCAAAGGGGACATCTCTAGTCTCTAGACAACAAGCTGAGACTAGGAATGTGTTCAAGGCACAAGATTTTCTAATCATCAGCTTCTTTCTGGAGTCTTTCTTTACCTCTAAAGACTACCCCTCGAAAAGAGCTTTGACTTGTGTGAGTCCTCTCAAAGCTGAAACCAGGAAAAAAAATCTCTTTTCTCCCAAGCTATCTTCTACCCCTTCCAAATATATTATGATGAAGTGATATTCTAACAGTAGATTCTTATGATAACTAATAACAAATTTACTGCATATACAGCTCTCATTCTGTAATTGAAAAAAACCCCACATTGATATGATATTTTTGGCAAGATTACTATGACAAATACTGCTATTTCCATGTTATGACTGAGGAAAGTTGGAGAGATGATTGTCTTAAGAATACATAGTTAAAATGGGTCAGAGCTAATACTTGAATCCAAATCTTCCTAATTAAATACCTCATTTATAATAATGATTCCAAACTTTATGAAAAGATGCCCTTTCTTATTTTATGAAAAAAGGCAAAACCCTCATACTTTTCATAAAATTATACAAAATCATACTTGATCTAAAGTAATAATATACTATAATCTTATAATAACACAGGAATCTTACACATTTAATAAAATTACCTGACAAATATTTATTAGTAATTAAGAATATAGATTTTAAAGTAAAAGAGATTTTTGAGACTATTGAATCTAACTCCCTTTCTTTAAAAAAAAAAAAAACCTTTGCCTTATGTCTTTAGTATCATTTCAAAGAGAACTGGCAAGGGCTAGGTAACTGGGGTTAAGTGACTTGCCCAGAGTCAAAAAGCTAAGAAGTATTTGAGGCCAGATTTGAATTTAGGTCCTCCTAATTCCAGGCCTGGCACTTTAACCACTGTGCTACCTAGCTACCTTCTAATTTCCTTATTTTACAAAAGATGAAACAGGAATATAGAGGTTAAATGACTTGCCCACAATAACCCAGATAGTAACAGTTTAAAGGAATATTTTAACCATGTCCTTCTGATTCCATATTCAGGACCCTCCATACCACTTCTTATCAACATCCTCTATAATTTTCACATTTGTCATGAGTAAGCTAGCAACAAATAATAATAAAGTGATGGACAGAGACTTTTTATAAAATTTATCTCATCTTAACAACCTGGAAAACACTATGTAGCTCTTCAGTCACGTATCTCCACACAAGTGACTGCATATGAAATCTGTTATGCAATATTTTTGGGTTAATGCTTTTATATATATATATATATATATAGTCTTAAACCTGATTAAATTATTCCAGTGCAGAGTTCAAAGATATTTTCCCCAAATTATGTCATTTTCATTAAGTCTGTCATGGTTGGGGAAAATTTATATTGATTGAAATTGTCTTCAAGATATTTGCAACATAATGAATCTTCTGGACTATCAATTTCAGTAATATGATTTTAACATATCTAATTAATCTAGCATCTTTAACTACATCTATTGTTTTATCTACAAAAATTTAGGTTTTAAAAAATATTAACTGATTACAGAGGTATTTAGAAAAAGAGATCATTCTCCTTACTTTATATTATCAAAAAGCTAAACTATTCACAGATACTTTTCATATGATTTGCCAAGCATTATTTTTAACATTTCTATAGTGAATGTAGTACCTATTTCTCCTGGTAAGTGGATATATTAAAACTTAGTATATCTGTAAGCAAATATATATATATATATATATTTATTATGCAAATAATTTTTGATGTTCCAGACATGATTTCTAGGAAAAAAAAGTCATTTTTTGCTTATAAGAGCATATAGCTACTGTAGGAAAATTATCTTGTCTTACCAAAATGTTCTACATGTATAGTTTTAAGGTGTTATTTTAATTTATTAAGTTTCATCCTATGCCTAAACTATGCATTATATATATGTACATATATATATGAGTTTCAAGGAACTTTATCCATTCCGTTCCATATCCATATCCATTCCAATAACCCTATTTTACAAAACACGAAATTGATGTTCAGAGATGTTTACTTGCTAAAGGTCATAAAAAAGTTTCAAAGACAGATACTCTGACTCTTAATCAAGCATTTTTCTACTACACGATGTTGTTTCTGAATTCATTCAAGAGAAACAATAGTATTTTCTCTCCATCAATTTATATATATATATGTATATATATATATATACATATACATATATTATAATTTTCTGGATTTGGGTTATTAACTATGTTTTCCTGTCTTTTTTCTATTTAAGTGGCCTCTATTGTCTTTACAAGGGCTAGTTCTAGCTTTTGCAATGCATTTTCTCTTCAAAATAGTTAATTGTTTTTCTATTACAAAGAAATATTATTTAATTTTTAAAAATTAGAGATAATGGAGACTTCTATGGGTGGATCCATGAGGACAAAGTAGAGAAAGCACCCAACTGAGCTCTTTTAATATTCTCCTCTAAACAATTTTATATTTTTACTTTTGGTATATGTTAGCTTTATTCATCTGAAAGCCAGTCAACAGGTAAGGTAGTAAGTTTCAGCACAAATTGAATCAATTACTATTTAAAAATTAAATTAAAAAATAATTACTATTGAAAAATAAAATCATATAATTAAAAATAATCAGAAACATATAATTTTAATTTTTAAAAGTGATTGTAAAAGGGATATTGAAGAAATGAATCTCCAAGGTCAATTTCTATATTGAAGTCATAGTATTGAGGTGCTGAGTCTAAAAGGGACAATTCTTTAGCCTATAGATGCCAAGATGGAGAGTGGAGATAAGATGGTAGGGTAATGACTAGAGACTTGCCTGAGATATCCCAAATTCCCCTGCAAATAAATTAAAATAATGTGTCAAAACAAATTATGAATAGGCAGAAGCAACAAAAGGATGGAAGTGAAACAATTATCCACCAAATATAATGCAGAATATTAACAGGAAAGGTCAGTCTCACCAGAGTGAAAGAAGGGTGTGTTTCAGTGCATGCCTTGCTCCAATAAGTCAACAGCAGGCCTTGGTCCCACATTGGTTGTAGCCACTTCTGGAGCTTTCAGTCCACAGATGGGAAGGGAGAGTCAGATAACCAGTTATAAGGAGAATATAGGGGACCCTTTGCTAGCACTGGGATCTGGAATCTGTTGCATTGCCTATATGTGGTTCTGGGTCATAGTCTCAGGACAAGTAGAAGCATAGGAATAGTTATAAAGGGTGAAAAAAAAGTGCTTCTGGTCATTCACAGATCAGGACACAGGACAGGAGAACTGTGACCACACCTCTTCTTAAATCATACCTCCTTGGAATAACTGAAAACTTATGGTTCCACAGAACTAACTCTGAAAACAGCAACACAAAAACCTGAAGTTGAGGATAGTGCCTCCTTCATCCAGAAAGCAGAGTCCAACTTTCAATTAAAGCTAAAAGTTAAGACATAGTCTTGAAAATTATTGAACAATACATAAAGAACCTGACCATATAAAGTTACTTTGGTAACAAGAAAGATTAAAACAATGCCAAAACAGTTAAATGCAAAATCTCAAAGAAAACAACACATGAATTAATCTCATACCTCAGAAAAGAATTTCTGGAAGACCTCAAAAAAAGAATTTTTAAAAGGAGGAAAAACTGGGAAAAGAAATGAAAGTGATGTAAGAAAACCATAACAAAAAGAGTTAACAGCTTATAAAGGAGGCATAAAAATACTGAATAAAATGATATCTTAAAAAACAGAATGGTACAAATGGTAAAAGAAGAACAACAATCCACATAAGAGAATTCCTTTAAAAAGTAGGATTGGACAATTGTAAAAACCTACACAAAAATCAGCTAAAAGGAATAATTCATTGGGAATCAGAATTGGTCAAATAGAAAAAAAGATGTACAAGTATTCACTGAAGGAAAAAACTTCATAAAGAGTAGAATTGCTTGAATCAAAAAGAAGATACAAAAACTCATTGAAGAAAACAAGTCATTAAAAGTTAGGACTGGACAAGTGGAAGCTAATGATTTTATGAGACATCAAGAAACAATAAAACAAACAAAATCAGAAAATAAAAAAGAAAGCAACATTAAATATCTCCTTGGAAAAATACCTGACCTGAAAAATAGGTCTAAGTGTAGAAATTTAAGAATTATTGAACTACCTGAGAGTCACAATAAAAATAAAAAGCCTAGACATCATATTTCAAGAAATAATCGAGTAAAACTGCTCTATCATCCTAAAAATAGAAGATAAAATAGAAAGTGAAAGAATCCACCTATCACCTCTGGAAAGATATTCCAAAATGAAAACTCCCATGAATGTTATAGCCAAATTCCAGAGTTCCCAGTTCAAGGAGAAATATTGCAAACGGCCAGAAAAACAAATACAAATATGATATTCATACTCATGATCACAAAAGATTTAGCAGTTTTTATATTAAAAGATCACAGAGCTTGTAATATGATATGCTTGAGGTCAAAGGAAATAGGATTATAGCCAATAATCATCTCCCCCCAAAATGAAGTATAATCCTTCAACAGAAAAAAAGTGGATACTGAATGAAATATAGGAATTTCAAGCATTCCTGATGAAAAGAGCAGAGCTAAATAGGAAATTTGAATCTCAAATATGTCTCATGAAAAAGCATAAAAAGGCAAAAAGGAAAGAGAAATCATAAAGGATTTAATTAGGTTAAGCTACTTATATTCCTGCATGGGAAGATGACAAATAATTCCTAAAAAGTTTATCTATTATTAGGGCAACAAGTAAAGTATACATAAAGGACACCATTGTGGATTGACTATGATGGGATGATAATTAAAAAAAGAAATAAAATTAAGAGGTGAAAAAGGTAGATACACCGAGAGAAGGGATAAAGGAAATCTAGAATGGGATAAATTATCTCATATAAAAGAGGAGTGAAAGAGATTTTACAGTGGAGGGCAAGATGGGGAGGGGTGGGCAATGCTTGAACCTGTCATTGGAATGGATTCATAGAAGAAATAAAATACATACTCAGTTGGGCATAGAAGTCTATTTCACCCAATAGGGTAGTAGGAGGGGAGAGGGATAAGGAAGTAGAGAAGAAAACTGTAGGGCAGATTTGGGGAGGTGGTGACCAGAAGCAAAACACTTTTAAGGAGGGGTAGGGTGAAAGAGAGAGACAAAGACACAGAGACAGAGATTGAAAGACAGAAAGAGAAATATAGAGGGAAATAAACAAGGGGGAAAGTAGAATGGAGGGAAACCTAATTAATAATCATAACTATAACTATGAATGAGCTGAACACCCCTACAAAATGGAAGCATAAAGCAGAATGGATACCTGATTTGAAAAGGGGGGTAATCCCATGTATAGCATTTTGGTATATAAAATGGATAATTTTGATTACATTAAATTTAAAAAGGTTATACACAAGTCAAACAAATTCACCCAATATTAGAGGGAAGTCAGAAAATGGGGAATTGTTTTGTTTCTCTGGTGAAGGTCACATTTCTCAGATATTTGGAGAACTGAGTCATATTTATGAGAATATGTCATTTCCCATTTGATACATAGTTACCAGAGATCAAGGCAATTTTCAGATGAAGAAATCAAAGCTATCTAGAATTAAATTTAAAAAATGTTCTAAATCAGTATTGATTAGAGAAATGCAAATTAAAACAACTTTGACATTTCACACCTATAAGATTGATTAACATGACAGAAAAAGAAAATGACAAGCATTGGAGAAGATTTGGGGAAAATGGGACACTAATATAGTTCTATTGGAGTTGAAAACTGATGCAACCATTCTGGAGAGCAATATGGAACTATGTTCAAAGAGCTATAAAATTATACATACTCTTTCACCCAGCAATATCACTACTAGATCTATATTCCCCAAAGAGCCAAAAAGGCAAGGGTATGTATATGCACAAAATTATAATAATACTTCTTTTTATGGAGGCAAGGACTTGGAAATCGAGGAGGATAAGTGAAGTGGAAAAGAGAATTGACAGAAGATAGGGCATACTTGGGGAAGTGGTGTAGAAACAAAATATTTTTGAGTAAGGGAAGGGAAGTCCATCAATTGGGGAAGAGTTGAAGAAGTGGTATATAGTTGTGATGGAATATTATTGTTCCAGAAGAAACAATGAGCAGGATGTTTTCAGAAAAATCTGGATATAAATGAATTGATGCAAAGCGAAGTGAGCAGAATGAGAAGAACATTGAACATATTAACAGTAATATTGAATGATAATCAACTGTTGATGACTTTGCTATTCTCAGGAATATAATGATCTAAGAAAATTCAAAAAGATTTATGATGAAAAATACTATATACTTCTGGGGAAAAAACTAATAGATTCTGAGAACAGAGTGAAGCATAACCTTCCCTATTTTTCTGATTTTTTGTATTTGAATTATCTTTTGTATGATGGCTAATAAGAAAATATATTTTGCATCTTTAATCTATATAAGATTGCTTGCATTCTCTAATATGAGAAGGAGAAGAAGGGGAATTTTGAAGAAGAATTTAAAACTCAAATTTTTTAATGTAAAATTATTTTTGCATATAATCAGAAAAAAATAAAATTCTAAGGTGAAGAGAATTATCCATTGCCAAAGAAGGGACAGGTAGAATTTGAATGCAGATTGAAACATATCATTTTCCCCCTTATTTCCTCCAGGAAATTTCCTCTAGTGTAAGGAATATGTCTCTTGTTTCACAGCATGATAAACAGGCAAATATGTATTATGTGGTAATACATATACAACCTATATAATATTATTTGCCTTTTTGGAGAGGGGAGAAGAGTAGGAAGGAGAGAGAAAAAAGAATGAGACACAGCTTTTTGAAGTATGTTCAAAAAGCTGTGTCTCATTCTTTTTTCATTGCTCTTGGATTAGCATATTTAATATAATTTATTAAAAATTTACAACCCCAATTTTTTTCCCTTAGGAATGCACTAATAAAGCAATAGAAGAACGTTTCAAATGAATTGTCTTCTGCAAAAGAATTATTTTATTTTACTTTTTTCACTTGATAAAGGACACCAAATCATATGATATGCTTGTGTGAAAGTATATTACATTGCATTCAAATTGCTATGTAATATTATTTTTCCAATAAACAAACATAATGTTAAAGAAAATTTAAAAGAAACGGAAAAACAGATGCCAAGATGATATCAACAGGTAGCTCCTCAGTGCTTCTGGCTGTAACTTGTAATGTCAATGTTTACATCAAACACAAAAGAATGTCGTAACTACTCCAGAACACTCCAGGAGTAGTTACAATGGCAAGACCATTCTTATTCTTAGATATTTTTTCTCATCTCTCAGAAGGCTTTATCCCCAGGAACTTTATAATGTTACCAACAGCCTTTTTAAGTGTTTTGTAATGGATAAAGCAAAGGATTTTTCCTTCTGAATCTCTTCCCACCTCATCCCAGGCTTCTCTAAAGTTTGGCTTCAAAATTTTGAGTATGTGATCTACCACTGACACCTCGGGCACTTGACAATCATCTGTGACAGAATATTCAATTCTCTATGGCTTCAGATATATCAAGGACTGCAGACTATCACTCTGTACTGTCCATGTGGTTTCAGAGGTTACTCATGTCTTTCCTTACTCTTAATGCAGATATTTTCCTAGTGATTATTTTTAGTTTTGTTCTCTCTCTACTTTGTTTTTCGTGGCAATGATTTAAAATTTCACAACTTCAACTGCCATCTTTGTGCAGAGAACTCAAATTTACATGTCCAACTCTGACTTCTCATTCAAATCCCAACACACAACTCCAGTAGCCTTTAAGACATTCCACCTAGATGCCAAACTCAACAAGTCCCAAATCAAGCTTATCACCTTTTCCCCATATGTCCAATCTCTCTTTCTTCCAATTGCAATATTTGTCTTGGAGGCCCCAACATTACTGAGACTTCTAGTTTTGTAAACCTGAGGTTACTTTTGACTTCACTCTTTTTCTCATCTCTCATATTCATTTAGTTACCACGTTCTGTCAATTCCATTTTGGAAACACATCTAACATCTATTCCTTCCTCTCCACTACCATACAAACCTTCTTGAAAGAAGTTTTCATTAAAACATGCCTGGTCTATCACAATAGCCTCCTTACCAGGCTTCTTGCCCCCCATTTTCTTACCCTTGCAATCTCTCCTTCATACTGTTGCCTGAATAACTTTCCTTATCTAGTCATTTCATTTCTGTACTTATAAATATTTATTGGCTTCCTAGTGCTTCTTTAGTAAAGTTCACTCTTTTGTGTAGAGTCTGAGTTCCTCCACAATCTGGCAACCTCCTAACTTTCCAGCCTTATCTCACATGCATTATGTCCATAGACACATGAAAATCTAAGGGGAAAAATAAACCTCATCTATTCTGCCCCCAGCATATACCATGTACATATTTACCTTAATACCCTGGCTCTCCTTTTGCCTAGAATGATCATCCTCCTGTACTTTACCTATTTAAGTCTTATTCATTCTTTAGAGTAAAATCTGCCATGCTTCCATGAAAACTTTCCTGAATTTTTCCTATCAGTAATAAATTTCCCCTTTGTATCTCAGATATAATTTTGTTTTGAAACATATTTATTATTTGATATTGTTTATTACTTAGGTAAAATATTTTATAATTATGGTTGTTTCATCTCCTTATACAACTGTAAGATTCCTGATATATGCCTTATCTCAACTTTGTATCTCTTCCAGCAGCTAGCACCATGACCAGCACACATTAATGGTTATGTCATAATAAATCAAAATTTGTTGACTGAATGAAATATCATGTATGAGTAGTGAATGAATGAGTTGTAAAATAATATTGAATAAATGGAGCATTGCATGGCACAGGGATAAGGAATAGTTTTGGGTGGTAGGCTATTATTATTATTGTTACAATATTTTATATAATAAATGCATTTTATATAATAAATGCAAATTATACTTATTAAACAATTTCTAAATCCAGCTAACCACACTAACATCTAGATCTTATCTCTATATTTTGACCACAAAGATATAAGAAAGTGTCAAATGTCTTATTGAACTCCAGGTACACTATTTATATAGAATTTTCCTGACTTGCTTATCTGACAACCCATGAAAATGAAGTTAATTGAATGAAAATGAGGTTGCTTTGATATAGACTATTTTTGACACATTCTTAGTGATCATTGCTTCCTTTTTGAAATGCTCATAAACTTTCCCTTTACTAATACACTTTGTAAGGGATCAAAATACATGGAACTCTATTTTATGTTGCGAAACTCATTCTTTCTTCTTTTATTTGACCTTGTGCCCACAGTCCTGAAGCTCTTCTCCCTTTCTCCTCAACTCTTCAATCTGAGAATGACTTCACCTAAACAACTGCAAGTTCTTTTAGTAATCTGAGTAGTTCACTTAGTTCTGATAACCTGAATTCATAGCAGAAAGCAAGGGGATAACTTGCCATCCGTTATTCTCTTATGAGTTTTGACTATTTATAAATAATATTTATCCTGACCAGTCCAAAGTTTATTCTTGGTAGAGAAAAAGGAAGTTAAATATGAGGTGCATAGTTCTACTTATGCTTTATTACTTCTTATTATCCACCTCAATTCTTATCACCTATCCACCTCAATCAGTAGCTCTAGCTATCTTTGATCTTGTCCTTAATATAGCTTAACTTTTCCTATTCAACTTTAACTTTTATTTTATCAACTTTTTAACTTATTTCCAATCTTGAATCACTCTAAACTTGCTATATTTTCATTTTTAATCACTTTCAATTTCCTGCCCTTGTATACTCTTTGAAAAATTTACCTTGGTCACTGAGTTTCCTGTGTGTCTAAACTGGTCTCCCCCCCCCCCCATTTTTCTCATCAGAACAATCTATTTACAACATCAGAATTTTATGCTTAAAAGCATCCAATTCTTCTTGGGTCAATCCCTTTTTTGAACTACGGCATTGAATGTACCTATGCTTTTTTAGAAATATTTTAGATGAGAATATCCATATTCCTCAAGTTTAGAGGCAACATCAAATTGGTGTTACCTGCTGCTCCTTTGTTGCCATGCCTATTGGTAAAATTGCTTTCTGTCAAGTTTTCCATCATTTTTAACCCAGTAATTAGTTCTTCCCACTGATTATCATGTCCAAAGTTGGCTATTCCCTTTGATACTGCCTATATTTCTTTACTTTGAATAAAATTTCATCTTATTTGTTTTGGCCCATATTTCTAAACTGTCAAGATGTTTTTGAATCCTGACCTTGTGATTTAGCACATAATCTTTCCAAACTTCATATCACCTGAAAATTTGATAAGAATACCATTTATGCCTTCATCTAAATTGGTGCTGAGAATGTTGAAAAGCACAGAACCAAGTGTAAATCCTTGGGGCATTTCACTGGAGATCTTCTTCCATGCTGACATTGAGTTTTTAACACTTTGGATTCATTCCTTAATCAAGTTATAAATATACCTTACTCTACTATCATCTAAGTCTATAGTTCTTATTCTTATCTACAGAAATGGTAGAAAATGTCAAATACTTTGCTGACATCTAAGTAAAACACATATTGTAATATCTGACTATAAATAGTATCTGAAAATTTGCAAAATCTAGTTCAAATCACTAATGATTCATTTTTAATGGGGACAAAGTAGAATATGAAAATATTATCTTCAATATATCAAAATTTGTTTTTGGCTTTCATGGGATTATAGGACAATGAAGTACCTTGGAAAGAGCATTTATCCTGAAGTTAGAGAATGTGGGTTCAGATTCCATCTGTGACATTCCCCATATGATTCTGAGCAAGTTGTTTAACTTCCTCAAACCTCATTTCTTCATAAATACAATGAGAGACTTGAATGAGATTGTTCCTGAGGGTTACCATCTTGAGATCCATGATCCTAGAATTTAGCCATCTCTTTCCATTTTCTCTTACACCAGGATGACAGAGAAGTGAGGAAGGTGGAATTATTTTATTGTATCAGAGTAGAGTCTTCTGCTCATGTTCAACTACAATAGTGTGTTGCTTAGAACCCAATATATTCTTTTCCTTCCCCACTTCTCTCCTTTAGTTTACTTGATGACTTATTTTTTCTCTTTGTCTCATGAGGGAAAAGCAGTATGGAGGAATGGCTAGAGCTGACCTTGGAGAGGAAGGCTTGAGTTCAAGTCCCACCTCTGATCTATGTTAGAGGTAACTTCACTTCCCTAAGACTGGCTATAAATTTCAGAGAATGGGTTGACCTGCACTGGTAGAGAAAATGTCCTCATCTAGCAGTTCCCTACACCAATAAAAATCACAATTCCAATTCTTATCTCTCTGCTTCACTATGTAGTGTTTTCAAGGTATACTTAATGGGCACACTGAATTTGTGCAAAAATTTGTATAGAGAAAAACCACCCAGTTCCTGAAACTCTGGAAATGCATTTCAATTAGTCCTTAAGCTTTGGGGATTATCATGAAGGTGAGAAAAAGTAATCCTAATAATTGCAAAGATCATTGTCCCTCCCCCTCCAAATATTATCTCACTCTCTGGTCCCTTCATCTCTCAGGAAATGGTTCTTTTGCTAAATTCTGCCACTGTTGCAGCTTGAGTGCACTTCAGGATTCAACACTTTGTTCTACGATTCATGGAGCCTTTGAACTATAGCTTTCAAATGTGGTTATTGAATTAATGAATAATTTTGCCAGGTGTTAGAGCACAGGAAGGTGATACCAGCCACAGATTCAGGTTAGTCTCTGTTCATTTCATCATCATTGGATATTTATTACCTCAAGATAAAAGCCCTGGCTTTTCTCTATACCTTTCAATTGAAGTTGAAACACTGCTGAAACAGTTAAAAAAACCCATCAACTTTAGAATAATGAATAAACAAATGCTCCATGTGCTTATGGATTCCTGGTGAGCCAAATTACTCTCCCAGGTATGAAACACTCATTATAAATTTAGTCTGGGGTTTGGAGGACTAGACAAAAGGTATAATAATTAAGCCCATAAAATATCAGTGAGTACCACATATTCTGAACTCAAGGAAAGCTTGGTTGAAAGGCAAATTGGGCAAAACCCACCAGCATTTAGCAGTATGAATTCAGATCAACCTTTTCTTAAAGCCAAAAGATGCTATTTTTTCACCACTGCTCTTAGACAACAATTACTCCTTAAAACTGAAGAACAGGTCTCTTAAGAAAAGGATAAGAGACAAAGAGCCTCTTGTTGAATACATTGTTCAATAATAAGATAATAAAATGTTTGAATGCCAGTGTCATTGAAGGCTGATAATAACATATCTTGTACTTCTATTTTATTTTTTTTATACAGGCCAGATAAATTAAATTAAACGAGCTCTTTTTTGCTCAACAGCTTAAGAAACATTGTTAATAATAGCCCCCAAATCGCCTTCAATAGAACGACTAGACTCAAGGGCAGATGGGAATGAAGCTCTCCTTTGGAAAAAGGGTGTTCATGCTGCGTAGAGCAAAATAATGGTGGAAATGAAAGGCAAAAAAAAAAAAGCTATTCATGTTGGAAGCCATATGAAGATGCAGAGAAAAAGAGAACAGTAAATAGTGCATAAATTGGGGGAAGGGGTCCTCAGACAATATAGCATCCCTCTGAGATATCTGGTATATGAATGAAAATACCTTTGGAGCCCCAAGGCCTGTATCATCCATAATTTTAACATGAACGAGAGTGCAATTAAGTCAAGCCCAGCCAAGACTACAAGTTAACAAACTATGTTTAAAAACATCTTCACTTCTCGTTGGTAAACACCGTGTCTACTAATATATATTGAGAAAATTAGTGTTTTCATGCAATGTTTTATGGTACATTACCTAAACTCAATGAGAAACTCACACTCTGTGTTCCATTGCTAACAGTGGATCACAATGTTTCACCACCAACTATGGGTGTCACAGCAATAATTTGACAGGCAATAAAAAGAGAATAAGCTCTTTGGTGCAATTTTTATAGTCTATTCTCCACAGACTCAGTCATTGAAGTGGAAGAAATGAAGATGTACAGTTTAACCAGTATGTTTACATGCATCTAACCAGATATTTTTCTTTAAAGACTAATTGAATTACAGATATAAAATACTTAAGTTGCTGGATTATCAGTCTAAAGGAGCTTTTGAACATGCAATGGAATTATTTTCATTAATATTAAAAGATACAGCCACTATCTAAGCATCTCTGAAAAGTAGTCCATCAATAGAAAATAGTCAGGTTGCTTTCTACTAATTTAATTTTTATAATCATTGGTGAAAGGCACAATTTAGCTGGCGATGCATTAGCTATAAAAGCAGGAACTTAATTTAAAAACAAAAATTGTTTTTGGAACATGTGTTCCAAGAAAGGAAAATGGGTTGGTCAATGCTGCCTCTTTACATGAAGGTATGTGATGATTATATACAAGTATGAACAGACTTGATCTAGGACTGGGGATATAAGTTTGATTATTAAATACTCCTTGACTTACAAATGGAAAAAACTGCTGGTATGGGAAGCCTTATTTAAGAAGACATGGGCTCTAGTCCCAGGTCTGTTATAGGTGAATTGGGACACCTTTGGTAAAACATCACCTCCTGTCTACCATAATTCTATTTCTGAAACAAAACAGCAGGCACGTAATTCCCCCAGGCACCTTCACCTGCCCTTCTTTTTTCTCCAATCTACAGGGAAATAGTAAAGGTGAGTATACGTGAATGTATTTAACATTCTTCAGATTATAAAAGGAATTTTAAAAAATCTACTTTATTTTGATTCACTGGTTGTTGCATGGCATTATTCTTACTCCTGAAAGTTTTCTTGCTTTTAGAATAGATGCTCCCAATCTTTTGAGTATATCATGGACCACTTTGGCAGTATGATGAAGCCTATTGATTCCTCAAATAATGTTTGTTGCCTACATTCATAATTAAAGGAAATGCCAAATTTTAGTCAAGAGGTTAGTTAAAAAATGTGACTCCCCCCATTCAAATTCATGAACCCCACAAAATCTATCCTTAGATTCCTTAAATGGACCCCAGGTTAAGAGGCTCTTTTTCAGAGTTCCAGTTATTCCAATCAGTTTTCTTTACTCCATTCTCATTGTCAGTACCTGAGTTCAGATTCACATTAACTCTAGCTATAGCATTAGTTTCCTCACTTACCACCATGCCTTCAATTAGCCTTCTCTTTAAGCCATCCTATATGCCATTGCCAGGTCAATCTTTGGAAAGCACAATATTTAACCCTCATGTTAACATTTGCTAAAAAAAATATTTAAACGACAGAGGCTCAAAGTCCACTTTTGTCTACCACATGAAGTCCCATTTTCTTCACCAGACATTTTAAGGTGGCCCATGAAATGGATACTCTCTAGGCAACTGGTGGTGCAGTAGATACAGTGCAAAAACTGGAGTCAGAAAAGGACTGAGTTCAAATGCAACTTTAGACATTCACTAACTCTATGATGCTGGACGAATCACTTATTCCCCTATTAACCTTGGTTGCTCCAGCTGTAAAATGGTATACTATCAAAAGTATTGGAGAAGAGCCGGAAGACCATTTTTTTCTGGAGCATAAGGTACATGACAATGATCAGTAAAAAGGAGGAGGAGGGGCTGGGAGAAGGGAAGGGAATAAGCATTTATATAGTGCATACAAATCCAAAGGACCTGTGTTGGAAAATGCTTTCTACCTCCAGAGCACTGATGAACTGATGAACTCTGAGTTCAGGCTGACGTATACTTGTTTCACATTTTTGTATTTCCTGTTTTGGTTTTGTGTGTGTTATTTTTTGCAACATAGTTTGTATGGAAATGCATTTTGTATGACTTCACACATAATATCACTATCACATCGCTTGCTTCCTCAAGAGACTGGGAAAGATTACAAGGTTAAAAAAGAATTTAGAACTCAAATTTTTTAAAAATTAATTATAAAAATGACTTAAATGTAATTGGGAAATCTTTAACAAATTCAATTAAAATATATTTTAAAAAAGAATTATTTTTGTAAGATTCCCAAAATGGAACCTCTCCTCAAATTAGAATGGCATATTTACCTGATGCCAAGCTAAGCTGTCAGAGAGAAACACTGTAATATTTGGATATGGAAAAACTTGCAGGAGAGAGTATGGTAGGTCTGTGATGAACAGTTGGGGTGAGATGCAGCTGATTGTAATGGCACTTCTGATGAGATAATGGATGTGAAAGTAAAAAAACTATATGTATATACAAAGTGGCATTATTTCTACCTCTCTTTCAGAGTCATGGAACACTAAAGTAGATTGAAGATGAGAACTGACTCATATCACTCCCTAAACAAAGTCTATTCTGACCTCAACTGCCAGTCCCTCCTCTCCTTGAAATTTCTTTGTAGTTACTTCATATACATTCATACTTACTTATCTGAGTACTCTTTCTCTCTCTTTTTCTCTCTGTCTCTGTCTCTCTCTCTGTCTCTCTCTGCCTCTCTGTCTCTCTCTGTCTCTGTCTCTCTCTGTCTGTCTCTCACACACACACATCATCATCATCATCATCATCATCATCTTATTGAAGGCATTAGAAAGGAACAAACTTTCATAAATACTAATCTGCAGTAAACTACATGTTTATAATCATATAATCAATTGAAAAGGATAGATAATTCAGGATTTCATGCTATATTTGTTTGCTATGAAATTATATTTTATTTGGTAGAACAAAACTCTAACTTATGGGATCTCAAGTATGTATTCTCATGCTATCTCAAAAGCGCGAATTTTCACAGAAGGGATCACTTTGTCCACTAACTCTGATTATTAATATCAAGCAGGGAAAAGAAAACAGAGTGATAAGCTTATCCAAAGTGTTTACTACTGTTATGGAAAAAGTCAGGTGTAGAGGTCAAGTAGAAGAAGGATTGCTTATAGGCTGTGAACACCTTGATTTATTCTGGCTTGTGAATGCAATTATGCCAACTTTATCAATTCTATCAACAATTAAAGATCTCTTAAATAAGATTCAGTCATTCAAAGGAACGTGGACTAACTCTACTCAGAAGGAAAACTTAGTTGATAAAGAATACTAATTTGCCAGACGATATACAGTTAGAATGAAGACCTGTAGTGCTCATCCAATATATGTACATATATAGTGTGAAGATTGGATTTAGCTCTCCCCTGATTGTAACAATGAAGGTACTTAGCTCTTCCTTTATTGTGAAGGTTAAATTGTAATTCCCTGTCTATTTTTAGATTCTAATCCCTAAAGTGCAAATCCAGTACTTAAAGTAGGTCTACCCATTTTAAACATAAAAAGGTGTGAACTAATCACAAAAGGTATGAACACCCATTTCATACATTGAGTGGAAAGTCTGTGAAAGGGTGGGTAGTCCTGGAGAGGTGCATTGTCTGTGATTGGTAGATGTAAAATTTAGGGGAGGTAACACAAGAGAAAAAAGTCTTTAAATAGTGGAAATAGAGACACACAGAGAGATCAATCAGTCACTCAGTGGGCTTGGACTGGAAGATAATCACTTGGAGTTGAAGTGAAGACAGTCACTCAGAGCTGGAGGAAAGACAAACACTTCAGGAGAGACTGGAAGACAAACACTCAGACTTGGAATGAGGACACTTGACAATGGAACTGGACCCCTGGAGGAGCTTATGCAGGAGACCTCAGACTGCTTCCCTTTTAGACAGTCACAGTGGTGAGTGTAAAGACTGACTCAGTTCCTTGCCCTTTCTGGAGGTGTGAACCTCCAGGAAAGGCCCATTGTCTTGAGACTCCTTTCCCCTGACTAGTGCCTTAGAATTTCTAACTGGTTCAGAGGAAGCCTGGGATCGATTTCTCTCTCTCTCTCTCTCTTTCTCTTTCTCTCTCTCTCTCTTCCTCTTTTCTCTTTTCCTTAATATCTTCCCTCTATTGTAAAAATAAAATACCATGAATTCCATTTACTTGAGTAATTCATTTTGGGATTTAGAAATTAAATCCCTGGTGACCACCAATTAATACTCAGTCCAACCATAATAAAATTAACAATAGGACAGATGATCAGAAGAGACATTAAATTGGAAACAAGGTAGAATAGGAATAGCTCTGAAAGCAACACTGATTGCCTTTGCAAAAACCATTCAGTTTTTTAAATGACTTCATGCTCTTCCTTGAAAAACAAAAAAGGCAATATTAGAAAGGGTCCTGCCATGTTGAATGGACCCATGATGCCAAATTTGTATAAAAGTCTGAAAAAGAGTTTTGGAACCTAGACAGGCAAAGATAAATTGTAACATGCATAATTAAAGGAAATACTCTGATAAGATTACATATCTATTGATATCTTTAAATGTATATCTTTCACATATATTTGAAGAGACCTATCATGTACTATATCCTCTTCCCTCGTCTTCTCTTCACCAAGTTAAAACATCTTCAGATCATTCATTCATTCATAACATAAATCCAAGATACTCTCTTTCATGGTAACCCTCCTCTGGACATATTCTAATTTGCCAAAATCCTTCATAAAATACAGTCACCAAAATTGAATCCAGTACTCCAGATGAGTTCTAATAAAGGGTGCATATGGCAGAAATATTAACTCCCTAGTTCTGGACATTGTGTCTCAGCATTGAAACTTATCTTTGTTTTGTCTGCATACCACACCATCAACTCTTTAAGCTTGAACTCCAATAAAATGGGAATATCTTATGAAAATGAATTTCAGCTTAACCATCTCTCTCCCACCTTTCCATTGTGAAGTTGATTTGTTAGATTCAAATATAAAACATTTTATTTATGCTTGAAATTTTTCATTACAGATGCTAGAAATTATGGTTAGATGTGGTTAGAAAGCTAGTATTGGACTCAGGAAGATCTAGATTTAAGTCTCTCCTTTAACACATAATAACTGCATAATAACTGTTTCTACCTGAGCAAGTCTCTTACTGTAAGCCAGTTTATAAGAATATAAGTTGCTGATGTGTCCACTTGCATTGGTAAAGGGACTTCTTTCATTTGAGAGTTAGAGGGGCAGGCCTGGAGTAAATCTGGCCTCAGATACTTCTTATTTGTCTTACCCAGGGTAAGTCTCTTAACTTCAACTGCCCAGTCCTTACCACTATTCTGCCTTGGAATTGATACTTAGTACTGATTTCAAGACAAAAGATAAGGTTTTTTTTTAAAATAACATCAAAAGTCTAGCATTCAATAAATCATAAATTATAAGTTCCTCAGGAAAGAACCCTCTATTTATTTAAAACTTCCAGGGAAACTGGAAAGCAGTATGGCAGAAATTAGATTTCAAACACTTTAAACTATATTCCATATTCTATTCTAAATGGATCTATGTCCTTGGTATTAAAGACTAAATACATAGAGCAATATATTTTCTTCTCCTGAAGAAGAGAGAGCCAAGGATTTAAGTTAAGCAAAGAAATTGAAGGCAGGAAGTGCCCAGCAAACAGCATTTGGGAGAAACTATGCATTCAAGCTAAAGAGCAGTAAGTCTGAATCTGTTTAAGCAATGTCTAGAGGAATTGTGCCTTTAGCTGAGAAATGTCCAATGCAGACTATAAGACCATTGGCAAGTAGGATAGTGGGTCTAAGTGATATGATACTAGCAGAAGACATTAGTGGTCCTGCAACATCAGAAGCATGCTATTTCTCCTCACAGGTGCACTGACCACATATGGTCCTTGGTGTCTGTACCTCCAAGGATGTTCCCTATGAAAATTCTCTTAAAACTGCTATGATCATTATTGTAGCTATGAACTAGTCTAATCATCTTGGAAAGCAAATTGGAACCATGTTCAAAAAGCTTTTAAACTGTGGATGACTTTGGACCCACTGTTGCCATTAGAGTAATAGGTATATACTCTAAAGAAATCAAAAAAAGAGGGAAAGGACTCATATATACAAAAGGATTTATAGCAACTCTTTTGTAGTAGCAAAGAATTGGAAGCTAAAGGGAGGCCCATCAACTGGGGTCAACTGAATGAGTTATGGTATCTGAATGTGATGAAATGTTATGCTGTAATAAATGATGAAGAGAATGATTTCAGAGAGACCTGGGAAGACTTATGTAAACTGATGCAAAGTGAAGGGAATACTTTATACAATAATGACAATAAAGTAAAGATAATCAATCCCACAAGATGAAAGAACTCTGATTAATGCAATGACCAACTACACTTCCAAATGACTCATGATGAAATATGCTATCCACCTCCAGATAGAGAAGTGATGAAATGAGATTAGAGTTTGAAGGATACCTTCCTCTTTCCCTATCTCCTTCCTTCCTTTCATCCTCTTCCTTCCATCCCTTCCACTTTCATTTCCTTCCTTAGCTAATATAAGAATATATTTACATGACTACACATATTTATAAAGGATTTGTCTTGCTCTGTCAATGGGTAAAGGAGGGAAGGAAAGAATTTGGAACTGAAAAGAAAAGGAAATGGAATGAAAACAACTTTAGTATGTATTAATGCAAGGTTTAAGGAGAAAATTCTTTGAAAATATTTTTCTTTAAAAAGTAATTTCATCAAATAAGGAATTGTGTCTTATGTTGAGAAATGTCCAACGGAGACTCTAAGGTCAATGGAGAGTAGGACAGTGGACCTGAGCAGCATATTAGTAGATGAGATCAATGTCCCTGCAACATCAGAAGCATGTAATTTCTCCTTATATGATGCTTTGAAATAAGTGTATGCTATATAACCACTCCAAAAAAATAAAAGCAAAACACATCAACAGGCTTATAAGCTATAATTTCAGGGTAGAAGGATCCTTAGAGTACCTTGAATTTAGAGTAATTATTCCAAAGGAAAGTATCCTGAATGTTGGTGGAGAGGGTTGAAGGAGAGAGATTAGGTCTGGATTTGGGTTAACTTTGAGTAAAGATGATAATGAACTAAAGGGAATACATGCGATCAGCAAATGAGAAAGCAAAGAGAAATAGGAGAGGGTCCCTTATAGAGTTGTGAGGGAGATCTGTTCTCAGAGAGATGGGAACAGATGATATTCCATCAACAGAGATGGAGACCAAGAGAAGAAAACAAGATGAACCTAAGTTTCAAGTAGGTAAAAGTCGAAAAGACATAGGATAGTTTGGGGGAATGATAAAGTCAAGAAGAGGTTTTGTGCTTTTGATTTTTCCTTAGGTGGAATGTAAGCAAAACTTTCAGATTTTCTGTCTTTCTGTTTTCAGCCTTGTACCTAATTTCTGAGTTGCTTTTAAAGGTGATGTTACTTTTTGGTGCTGATGAGATAGTTAAGGTAGGGTGCAGAGACAGATCTTAGAAATCATGGTGGTTGGTGATAGAATTCAGAGTAAATGAAAGAGGAATACTGTAATGTTTTCAAGCAGAAGAGCACAGATTAAGAATCTAAACTCTTTGGGAAAGTGGCCTACAGTCACTGTAGATGATTGATTGATATCGATGAATAACATGAACTTCAAAAAAGAAGTGGTTTTTGAGTTTGAGTTGTAGAGAGAAGGTCTGAAAGTGGACAGCAAAGACAAAGAGTATGCCTACTACTGTGGGTATGGTAATAAATGTTTAACAACAAGCTCTCAGGAGGAAAATCTGTACAATCAAAAGATTTTTAAGCATGTCTGAATTATTGCCATTTCCAATCACTTTCCTAAGCATATAACAAAAACAAAATGATGAAAATTCAGGTCCTTATTTCTAGCATTTTCAAATTTCCATACTATAAATGTTCGCTACACACATGACAGAATGAAAATGAATGAAAATCTAACAATCAGCTCAACCATTCCAACTAACTCCAATGTATCACTTTTCTTCTCTCTTCCAATAGATTAGATCTTGCAACCAGAACAATAGTTCCATACATCAGTTGTCACACATATGTCTGCAGGCCACATGGGAAGCCCATAGCATTCCCAAGTGCTGCCAGGATCAGACTGAAATACAATTATGAAATATTTAACAAATTTAAGTATAATAAAACATATTAAAATGCAGTTTTCCTGTCAATATGTGGCTTGCAGTGATCTTTATGTATGATTTAGCAGCCTCCATTTCTATTTGTGTTTGACACTACTACTTTATATCAGTGAAATCACAGGTTTATTTTAGTTAGTTTTTTTTTAATGTGAGAGAAAGATAGAGGGTGAATGAAGTTCTTTGTTTTGTTAGTGATAAGAGTTGGGGAACCAAAGGAGAAGCTAGGTGGTGCAGTAGA
Organism: Monodelphis domestica; assembly: GCF_027887165.1. Lineage (NCBI taxonomy): Eukaryota > Metazoa > Chordata > Mammalia > Didelphimorphia > Didelphidae > Monodelphis > Monodelphis domestica. The sequence goes on along the minus strand of NC_077234.1, from coordinate 183,188,184 downwards.
AAAAGACCTCAAATTAGGAAGAATCGTCTTCCTCTTTTTAAATCTGGCCTCAGACACTTTTTAGCTATGCAACTATGGGCAAGCTTGCCTCAATTTCTTCATTTTTAAAATGAATTGGAGAAGAAAGCGTGTTGGCCAAAGAAAACCCCAAATGGAGTCATAAGGAACCAGACATGACTGAACAACAAAGAGAACCAAAAGGCATAATGATGGAGATGGACAAAGAGATATTGAGTCTAGAGAAGTGAATAGAAGAAACAGAAGATCAAGAGAAGCAAAAAGAAAGAGTTTTTCCACTGGGCAGCCAGTCGTGGAAGAGCCAGATTTAGAGGAAGTGCGGGGTTTGAGTTTGCAAGAGAGAGGACAGAAGTACCAGTTGATCTCAGTGGGAGACAGGTGGACCTCTTCCATAATAGAAGGCAATGTGGAAAGCTGCCACTAAGTGTAGGCTGGGGCTGCCTCTTTCCGTTTCTGTCCCTCTTCACAATCTTCCAGACTACGTGATTTCCAAGGTCTCTTCTAGTTAGTCTTCACAGTTTATGAATCTATGAAACCTTGACATTTCTGAGCCTGATTCACTTGTGTGGGAAATTCATTGGGCTGAAAGCAATTGTCTGAGTCTTGAGGTTCTCAGTTGGGGGCCTTGGGGAATTTGGCCCTGCGCCTAGCCACCCACTAACCACACACAGGACAGGAGGAACTATGGTACTTCAACCATGGTTCAAGTGGGGAGTGGGAGGTACTCTTGCTCCTAGCCCAGGGCACAGGTCCCCTCTATCCGGCCCTGAAGAGATGATCTCCGTCCTACTGAGGTTTGCCTAGAGCTCCTTCAAACTGGGCATTTAAGTCATCTGCCCCGAAACCAGGCGTTCTCCGTTCTCCGTTCTCCCTCCCCCCTCCACACCCATGCAGCTCACAGCTGGCACAGCCTTGAGGAGCGAGCGAACCAAAGGCGTTTGTGAGCAGCTGATATGAATCAATGCGCCTTCAGCAAGGATCAGCTGCCGGGGAGATCTGAGGAGGGCGTTTGTCCTGAGGCAGGGTATTATCTAATAATCACATTCTATCAATCAACGTAGTTTCTTCTAAATGCCTTTTGAGTATCTCTTTCTTCCCCAAGTGACCCTTCAGAGAGTACTGAATAGGGGCAAACAAGGAAGATGTTAGAAGGGAAGATGGTCTCCTGCAATTGACTTGAATTTCAGCCACCCCCCCCCTCCCAAAACAGCCCACATCCTCTAAAACCAAGATTTAAAAGACATATCAATATCTCTAACTTGCTGAATCTTTGATATATCTCTGATGCAGCTGAGGCCATCGCTTTGAAAGGGGAAGTTTAAAAAAAGAAAACCACATTTCTTAGCAAAGAAATTTAATTTTGCTTGTTGAGACTATCCTCTGTGATAAAGGATTAAAAAATAAATAATCTATGATTAGCATGGCATGCTGAATGAATACATGAAATGAATACTTGGATATTGACAGGCTCACTGAAGGTTAGCAAATTAATAGACGCACACATGAAATGAACACTCAGAGGATGATATGTGTGGAAGAGACCCATAAATGAACACTTTGAAACAGAGCCTGGATTCACAGACAGGATGCATATTAGAGGCAGGAGTACTTTAAAAGGATCAGCAGAGAGCAAAGGAACAGTCAGAACCACAGCATGACATGCAAGAGATAAGCTTCCTTGAAAAGGAAAGAGCTGCCTTAACCATTAGCACTCAGGGAGCTCTTGAAAAGAACTGGCCTGGGGGTGGAGCACTATGGTGAAGGCTGCACAGCAATGTCCTCTCCTGGTGCACCCCCACCCGGACAAGTAACTGTTTAGAAGACAACAAATGAGTGAAATGAAATGAAGAGACCAGGTAGATTCCAGCTGGTAGGTGGATGGAGAAGAAATAACTAAAAAAAAAAAAAAGCTAAACCTTTCATGCAGAGGCTGGATTTTCACAGAGGATAGTCAGGACTCTCTCAGGTCTATTCAATGACTGGAACTTGAAGGGGTTCTGGAGATCAGATGGTTCAGTCCTCTTATTTTTTCATTATATTGGAAATATTCATTGAGTCACTTGTTAAGTTGGCTCTTCATTAGCATTGTTCAGATTAGTTGGAATAATAGAAATGGTATAAAGGAAAGAATGCTAGTTTTGATGGCTAATGGTCGGAGTTAAAATAAAGTCTGTCTGACTTTAGGCCAGTCATTCCATGTTTATTAGGCTTTAGCTTTATCACCTGAAAAATGAAGAAGTTAAATTAGATGAAATGACTCTAAGGTTTCATCCAACTCTATGATTCTGTCATAAATTATGGGATAAACTAATTAATATGATTTTGACTGATTTGTAGACTTTTATTTACAATGAACTGTGATATTTTCATCTTATTGATATTAACAAAAGAAAAAAGAATGTAACATGTAATTTATTCCCCTTCTGTGAACACATTATACTAAATGATATGAGAAAAAGAAGAGAAAAAAAGAGAATATAGCTTTTTTTCTCCTAAAAATCACAAACCTGCCTTTTCCATAGATGAAGAAGTAGAGGTGATTCTACAATTTCTTTGTTGTTGTTATGGTTGAGTCATTTTCAGTATTGTCTGACTCTTTAGTCCTTTAGGGAATTTTCATGGGCACAGATACTAATAGTTTGCCATTTCTTTCTCCAGTTCATTTGCCAGATAATGAAACTCAGGCAAACAGGGTTAAGTGAATTGCCTAGGATTACAAAGCAAGCTAGATTTGAACTCAGCAAAACTGTATGAATGGATCTTCCAATATTCTATCCACCAAGCCACTTAGTTGACCTTCTATATTTTCAGATGGGTGTAAAATAATTGAGAGGAGACTTTATTAATTACATCACAGCATGACACTTTAAAAGGTATTTGTGTGCTTTATAGATTAATATTATCACAGAGTCCTAGAATATCAGATCTGGGAGGGGCTAAAGAGATCATGAAAATAGTCAACAAGCATTAAGTACTTACTTTCTTCCAGGCAAATGTTATAAATTTTGAGGATACAAAGAAAAAGTAAAATAGTCCCTGACATCAAGGAGCTCAAGTTTAATTGGGGGAGATGATTTACAAATATATAAGTACATAAGATAAATATACAGGATCAATGAAAAGTACTTTCTGAAGGAAGATCTGTAGAAATTTTGGAGTAGAGCCTCAGAATGCTAGAAGAGGGAAGGGAGGGCTTTTGGGAGGCCTAGATTGAGACCCAGGCTTAGAGAAGGGAGGTCCTAAATTCAAATCTGGCCTCAGGCACTTCCTAGCTGTGTGACCCTGGGCAAGTCACTTAACCCCTATTGCCTAGGCCTTACTGCTCTTCTTCCATGGAACCAATATATAGTATTGATTCTAAGATGGAAGGTAAAGGTTTAAAAAAAAAAGAATGCTAAAAGAGGGAAAGCAATTATGTATGACTCTAGAATTTGGTGAGATGCAAGAGTATTTTGTCTTACTATGTCTATTAGATTTAGAATGGAAAAGGAAATTAGAAAACCTAATTTTTTATGACTTCATTTTTTTCTTTTTTTTCATTTGAATTAATTTACTTAGTCAATTTAGAACATTATTCCTTGGTTACAACAATCACATTATTTCCCTCCCTCCACTCCACCCACCCTTCTCACAGCCAACACACAATTTCATTGGGTATTACTTGTGTCCTTGATCAGAACCTATTACCATGTTGTTGATGTTTGCACTAGGATGTTTATTTAGAGTCTACATCCCCAACCATTTCCCCTCAACTCATGTATTCAAGGAGTTGTTATTCTTTGGTGTTTCTATTACTACAGTTTTTCCTCTGAATGTGGATAGTGATTTTTCTCATAGATTCCTCCAAGTTGTTCAGGATCACTGCATTGCCACTAATGGAGAAGTCCATTACATTCAATTGTACCACAGTTTATAAATGTGTAAAATGTTTTCCTGGTTCTGCTCTTCTCATTTTGCATCAATTCCTGAAGGTTGTTCCAGTTCCCATGGAATTCCTCCACTTTATTTTTCCTTTGAGCACAATAGTATCCCATTACCAACATATACCACAATTTGTTCAGTCATTCCCCAATTGAAGGGCATCTCCTCATTTTCCAATTTTTTGCCACCACAAAGAGTTCAGTGATGAATATTCTTGTACATGTCTATTTCCTTATTATCACCTTGGGGTACAAACGCAGCAGTACTATGGCTGGATCAAAGGGCAGACAGTCTTTTATCACCCTTTGGGCATAGTTCCAAATTGCCCTCCAGAATGGTTGGATCAATTCACAACTCCACCAGCAGTGCATTAATGTGCCAACTTTGTCACATCCCCTCTAGGATTCATTACTTTCCTTTGCTGTCATATTAGCCAATCTGCTAGATGTGAGGTGATACCTCAGAGTTGCTTTGATTTGCATTTCTTTGATTACAAGAGATTTAGAACACTTTTTCATGTGCTTATTAATAGTTGTGATTCCTTTACTGAAAATTGCCTATTCATGTCCCTTGCCCATTTATCAATTGGAGAATGGCTTGATTTTTTGGTTTAGCTCTTTATAAATTTGAGTAATTAGACCTTTGTCAGAGGTGTTTGTAATGAAGATTGTTTCCCAATTTGTTACTTCCCTTCTAATTCTGGATGCATTGGTTTTGTTTGTACAAAAACTTTTTAATTTGATGTAATCAAAATTATTGATTTTATATTCTGTGATTTTTTTCTAGCTCTTGTTTAATTTTGAAGTCTTTCTTTCCCACAGATCTGACAACTATACTATTCTGTGTTCGCCTAATTTGCTTATAGTTTCTTTCTTTATATTCATGTCATTCAACCATTCTGAGTTTATCTTGGTGTAAGGTGTGAGATGTTGATCCAAACCTAATCTCTCCCATACTGTCTTCCAATTTTCCCAGCAGTTTTTATCAAATAGTGAGTTTTGGTCCCCAAAACTGAGATCTTTGGGTTTATCATAGACTGTCTTGCTGAAGTCATTTATACCTAGTCTATTTCACTGATCCTTCTTTCTGTCTCTTAGCCACTACCAAATTGTTTTGATGACCACTGCTTTATAGTATAGTTTGAGATCTGGGACTGCAAGTCCTCCTTCCTTTTGCATTTTTTTTTCATGATTTCCCTGAATAACTTTGAACTTTGTTATGGTTTTTTTCTAATTCAGTAAAGAAGTTTTTTGGTAGTTCAATGGGTATGGCACTAAATAAGTAAATTAATTTGGGTAGGATTGTCATTTTTATCATGTTAGCTCATCCTACCCATGAGCAATCAATGTTTTTCCAATTGTTATGTCTATTTTCAATTGTGTGGAGAGTGTTTTGTAGTTGTGTTCATATAGTTCCTGTGTTTCTCTCGGCAGATAATTTCCTAAGTATTTTATATTGTCTAGGTTGATTTTAAATGGAATTTATCTTTCTAATTCTTGCTTCTGAAATGGGTTGGAAATATATATAGAAATGCTGATGATTTATGTGTGCTTATTTTGTATCCTGCAACTTTGGTAAAGTTGTTGATTATTTTGACTAGATTTTTGGTTGATTCTCTAGAACTCTTTAAGTAGACCATCATATCATCTGCAAAGAGTGATAGCTTGGTCTCCTTATTGCCTATTTTAATACATCCCATTTCTTTTTTTCCTCTAATCGCTATAGCTAGTATTTCTAGTACAATGTTAAATAATAGAGGTGATAATGGGCATCCTTGTTTCACTCCTGATCTTATTGGGAAGGCTTCTAGTTTATCCCCATTGCAGATGTTTACTTATTGTTTTAGGTACATACTGTTTATTATTTTTAGGAAAGGCCCTTCTATTCCTATACTTCCTAGTGTTTTCAATAGCAATGGATGTTGTATTTTGTCAAAGGCTTTTTCTGCATCTTTTGAGATAATCATGTGATTTTTGTCAGTTTGCTTGTTAATATGGTCAATTATGTGGATGGTTTTCCTAATATTGAATCATCCTTGCATTCCTGGTATTAATCCTACCTGGTCACAGTGAATAACCCTTGTGATGACTTGCTGGATTCTTTTTGCTAGTATCCTATTTAAGATTTTTGCATCTATATTCATTAAAGAGATTGGTCTATAGTTTTCTTTCTCTGTTTTTGACCTGTCTGGCTTTGGGATCAGTACCATATTTGAGTCATAAAATGAATTTGGTAGAACTCCTTCTTTGCTTATTCTGTCAAATATTTTGTATAATATTGGGATTAGTTGTTCTTTGAATGTTTGATAGAATTCATTTGTGAATCCATCTAGACTTGGGGATTTTTTTCTTAGGGAGTTCTTTGATGGCTTGTTCAATTACTTTTTCTAATATGGTGTTGTTTAGGTAGTTTATTTCTTCCTCTTTTAGTCTAGGCAATTTATATTTTTGTAAGTATTCATCCATATCAGCTAGATTGCCATATTTCTTGCCATATAATTGGGTATAATAATTTTTAATGATCGCCTTAATTTCCTTTTCATTAGAGGTGTGGTCTTCCTTTTCATCTTGGATACTGTCAATATGGTTTTCTTTTTTCCTTTTTTTAATTAGACTAATCAGTACTTTGTCTATTTTATTTGTTTTTTTTTCCAAGTACCAGCTTCTAGTCTTATTTATTAAATCAATAGTTCTTTGACTTTCAATTTTATTAATTTCTCCTTTGATTTTTAAGATTCCTAATTTGGTCTTCATCTGAGAATTTTTTTATTTGTTCACTTTCTACTTTTTTAATTTGAATGCCTGATTCATTGACCACTGCCCTCTTTAGTTTGTTAATATATGAACTCAAGGATATAAATTTCCCCTCTGAGTAGTACCTTGGCTGCATCCCATAGGTTTTGAAAGGATGTCTCATCATTGTCATTTTCTTCAATGAAATTATTAATTGTTTCTATGATTTGTTCTTTAACTAACCAGTTTTGGAGTATCATATTGTTTAATTTCCAATTAATTTTTGATTTACCTCTCCATGTATCCTCAGTAATTATTGTTTTCATTGCATTGTAGTCTGAGAAGGTTGCATTTATTATTTCTGCTCTTTTGCACTTGTTTTCCATGTTTTTATGCCCTAATACATGGTCAATTTTTGTGAATGTACCATGTGCTATTGAAAGGAAGGTGTATTCCTTTTTGTCCCTATTTATTTTTCTCCACATATCTACTAACTCTAATTTTTCTAAGATTTCATTCAGTTCTCTTACCTCTTTCTTATTTATGTTTTGGTTTGATTTCTCTAGCTCTCATAGAGGAAGTTTCAGGTCTCCCACTAGTATAGTTTTTCCGTCTATTTCATCTTTGAGCTCCACTAGTTTCTCCTTTAGAAATTTGGATGCTATGCCATTTGGTGCATACATGGTGAATACTGATATTTCCTCATTGTCTATACTGCCTTTTCCAGGATGTAACTACCTTCCCTATCTCTTTTAACTAGATTTATTTTTACTTTGGCTTTGTCAGATATCATGATTGTGACTCCTTCCTTCTTTTTATCAGTTGATACCCAATAGGTTTGACTGCATCCTCCTACTTTCACCCTATGCATATCTACCTTTCTCATTTGTGTTTCTTGTAGACAGCATATGGTAGTGTTTTGGATTCTAATCCACTCTGCTATTCATATGAGTTTTATGGATGAGTTTATTCCATTCACATTCAGAGTTAAGATTACCAGCTGTGTATTTCCTAGCATTTTGATTTCTACTCCTAGTCCTGCCTTTTCTTCTTTCACTATTTCTTTCTCTACCAATTTTTTTTAAATCAGTCCCCCTAGTTCCCACCCTTATTTTACATCCCTTTCCACCCCCTCCCTTCTTATTCCCCCCTTATTTTCTTTGCAGCCTTTTTAAAACTACCCCTCACCCTCTCCCTCCTTTGTACTGCTTCCCTCGCCACCAGTTCATTTGTTACCCTTCTACTCCCCTATAAGGCACAAATCTATTTTCTGTCCCAATGGATTTTATTATTCTTCTCTCTTTGGATCAATTTCAATGCACACAAGGGTTGAGTATTTCCTATCTCCAACCTCTTTACACTTCCAGTGTATTGCTGTTTTCTCCCCTCTTGATATGAGCTTCTTTGTGACATATACATTTACCTCTTTTGTTTCTTTTCCCATTTCTTTTAGTATTAAGCTCTTTTTTAGCTCTAGTTGCATATATGTATATACACACATGTATATGTATTTATGCATACATATATCCATAAACCTATTTATGTCTTGTTATTTCTCCTTATAGTTTGTCACTCTTCCCTCTAAGTGTAATTCTTCTAGCTGCCCAAGTGATAACAATTTTTTAAGAGTTACAAAAAGGCTCTTTTCTTATAGTGATATAGTGATCATTTTAACTTATTGGGTCTCTCTCAAAAAAGGTATATTTTTGTTTGTTTTGTTTTGTTTTTCTTTTTTCCCTCTTTTTAAATTACCTTTTGATGATTCTCTTGAGTTCTGTGCTTGGACATCAGACTTTCTGTTCAGGTCTAGTCTTTTCTTTACAAATGCTTGGAATTCTTCTATTTGGTTGAATGACCATACTTTCCCCTGTAAGAATATAGTCAGTTTTGCTGGGTAGTTGATTCTTGGTTGTAAACCTAGTTCCCTTGCTTTCTGGAATATCATATTTCATGCCTTTCGGTCCTTCAGTATAGATGCAATCATATCCTTTGTTATCCTCACTTTGGTTCCATGGTATCTGAATGACTTCTTGGCAGCTTGTAATATTTTTTCTTTGGTCTGATAGTTCTTGAATTTGATTATAACATTCCTGGGTATTGTCAGTTGGGGATGAAGTACAGGAGGTGATCTGTGGATTCTTTCAATCTCCACGTTTCCCTCTTGTTCTAGAATATTGGGGCAGTTTTCTTGGATAATTTCCTGTAGTATTATCTCCAGGCTTTTTCTTCTTGTAGACCAATGATTCTTAAGTTTTCTCTCCTGTAACAATTTTCTAAATCTATTTTGTGAATGAGATGCTTCATATTTTCCTCAATTTTTTTCATTCTTTTGGTTTTCTTTTATAGTGTCCTGAATCCTTGTGAGGTCGTTTAATTCTAGTTGTATTCTGGTTCTTAAAGACTGGATTTCATCCCTGGCTTTTTGGTCATCCTTCTTCTTCTGGTCTGATTTTCTTTGGAGTTCATCTTTCATTCTCTTTACCTCATCTCTCATCTCCTTTGCCTCATCTTTTATCTTCTTTGCCTCATCTTTTATCTCTTTTGCCTCATTTTCAAGCTGGTTGATTTTGGCTTTCAAGACACAATTTTTTGTTTCCCGATGACTTATCTTAGTTTTTAAGTTCTTTTCCCATTTGTCTCCAGTCTCTTTTAATTGTGTTTTGAATTGCATTTTGAGTTCTTCCAGAACCTATATCCAATTCATTGGGATTGCTGTTTTAATGCTTGATGATCTCTCCTCCTCTGTTCTGTTTGCTCTTTGTTCATTGCCAGTATTGAAGCTGTCAATTGTAATTTATTTTTTATTTTTTCTGTTGTTTGCTCATATTTACCCCTTCTTTACACTCTGCAGTTATCTGTGCTCTTTCTCCTCTCTTTTTTTTTTGGTTTTGGGGTCTTCTGTCAGTCTCCCCTCTTGGAGCTTTGTCAGGAGATCTCTCAGTGCAGTCTGTGAGGGAAGTATTTTTGAGCTTGAGCTTCCCTGACCTCTGAAGACTTTTGATGGGATTAAGTCCAGCTGGGTTGGACTGTATGTGCTCTGAGGCCAAAACCTCCTGGACAGTTGTAGCAATATGGAGGATCTCTGCAGCTGTGACCAGGCTTCCAGTTCTGCGCTCCCCCTCCAGCTCCTTCCCCACTGCCTTTGTTTGAGACTCTGAGCCTGGAACATACCTGCCCACAAGGTGCAGCCTTCAGGCCATTGCCTTTGCCTTCCAGAGGTTCCTGGTGCCACTGGAGGATTAGTACTCTAGGTTGGGAGGACGGGGTCCTGGGACCTTCCTTCTGCCTTCCCCTTTAACCCAAGTGTTCTCGAATTCCAGCTTTTGGGGGGCATACATTTTGAATTGAGTCCAGCAGGAGGGTTCCTTGGCTCTGTCTTGTTGTTACATTTGATTTTCAGTCCCCTAGAAGTATTTAGTTTGTAATTGGTAAGGAAGGTTATTCAGAGATCTGAACTTTTGCTGCCTCTATGCCGCCATCTTTTTCCCCATGATGACTTCATGTTTTAAAAGAGAAAAAAAAATGTCAGAGACAGCAAGATTCCATGGTATTAGGTTGAGTCCAGCAGGAGGGTTCCTTGGCTCTGTCTTGTTGTTACATTTGATTTTCAGTCCCCTAGAAGTATTTAGTTTGTAATTGGTAAGGAAGGTTATTCAGAGATCTGAACTTTTGCTGCCTCTATGCCGCCATCTTTTTCCCCATGATGACTTCATGTTTTAAAAGAGAAAAAAAAAATGTCAGAGACAGCAAGATTCCATGGTATTAGGTTGAGTCCAGCAGGAGGGTTCCTTGGCTCTGTCTTGTTGTTACATTTGATTTTCAGTCCCCTAGAAGTATTTAGTTTGTAATTGGTAAGGAAGGGTATTCAGAGATCTGAACTTTTGCTGCCTCTATGCCGCCATCTTTTTCCCCATGATGACTTCATGTTTTAAAAGAGAAAAAAAAATGTCAGAGACAGCAAGATTCCATGGTAATAGGTTGCACAATAAGGATTTGAACTCAGGTTCTCTGCTTAAAAATCTTCAGTATTTTCCATCACATTAGTAGGAATTGACCTGATATTTACCAAATAATGTGCAGTTACAGGATTGTATTGCATCCTCATTTATTTCTACTACCATTTGATGTTCAATTGTATTTTTCCAAGATCATAAAAAGACCACTAGACTTGGGACCAGGAGGAAATTTGGTTTTGAGTCCAGGCTTCAAAATTTAACTAGTCATTTCATCAGTCTTTCAACAAGTATTTATTATGCATTAGCAGAAATCATCTCTACCTTTAAGGAGTTTACATTCTAATGAGAATTACATGTAAAAATCTAGTTGCATATGTAAGAAGTATGATTGAAATAGAAAGTAAACTCACTGGAAAGAATGCAGGAAGTTGGGAGAATAGTAAAGACCTCCTATTGTTTGTAGGATTTGAATTTCTTAAAGGAAGTCATAAAACAAGCAACCAGAGGTGAGAAAGGTGGGGGACATTCCAGACATGCAGGACTGTAGGATAATGAGTCAGATTACCTCTCTGAGTCTTTTCCCAAGTCTTTGAATAATAGTGCTTGCACCTATCTACTTCATAAGGTTTCCATTGTAACTGTCTGGCCTGATTCATACTGGCTAAGTAGGTTTGGTTTACAATTGGAATGAAACAAAATACTTACCAATTATTTAACAATGAACAAAAGGAGGTTTGACTTAAACATAACTTGAAAAGATACTTAGCAAGGATATAGAATTGTTTCAGCTGACTCTTTGTTATCCATTTGGTCTCCATGCCATAAGTCCAAAGGGGGAATGAATAGCTGTTTGTGTCTTTTTATACTTATATCACCAAGAAATTATATCAATGATCCAAGCTTTAGTTCCCTGAGTCAATTAAGTCCAGAGAATTGTTTCTGTACCTTTAAAGGAAAATCTCCATATGGTAGGGCCTTGGGAAAAGCTAACTCAGCCTGCATGAAAGGAATGTGGAAAATATTGCTTCTAACATAAGCTTAAATTTTCTATAATAAATATGTTGTTATTATGGCTAAAAAAAGAAATATTTTTTAAGTGCTTACTTTATGTTAGCATTGTGTTAAGAGTTGGAGATACAAACTTAGAAGGAAAATAGATTCTGACCTCTAAGAACTTTTATATTAATGGGATAACTGGATGAGATGGATGGTGAACCAGTCAAGTAGAATTCACTCTACAATCAGAGTAGCCCAAAGCTGAGTAGATTAAATACCTGGGTACTGAAAGTATTTTTCCCCTCATGATATGATTGAGTTCTGAGGTGCTGTCCAAGGTGGAAATAGTGAATCGTGGTGCTATAGCCCAGTTTTAGAAATATTATTAATGTAGTAACTGATCTAGGTAGTTCAGTCTCCCAAAGCCAATTTTCATTAACAACAAATTGGTTCCTCCTCTTATTGTGATGTAGAAATGACTGAGGCTATTTTCATGAAGGATAGACTCTAGCAGGCTCCATCAAGACGGAAAGCCCAATGTCACACAGTTACAGACCTAGTATCTCTTATCCAAGGACCATTCTAAGTAAGGTTAGAAAGGTTTATTATTAAAAGATAGGCTACGAATTGATGATTTTTTTGCCACAAAATCTCTGTAACAACCCACTTACTAAGGGGTCAAGCAGTTCTTTTTTCATAGCTAGGAAGAAATCACTTCACAGAAGAAATTATGGATATCTGGAAGAAGCAAATTTATTGAGCAACTATCTTCATCACTTTGTCAGAAGGGTTCAATTTTGAAATTATTCTAAGTCATAGATGATAACAGAATTTAATTTAATAAATGTTAAGTACAAATTGTTTCAGAAAAAGGTTAAAATGTGAGTGCCACTCTTCAACCTCTTCCCCCCCCCTCTTTTTCCCCCTCTCCTACTCTGTTCACTCATATACATATTGAGATTCAGGAGGGCCCCTTTGAAGACACAATATTTGCAGTGTCTCTACACTATCATCCAATTCTCCCTTTTGTTGCTAGGTAATCATTATCAGTCTATGGCTTTGTGTCTTACACACCTTGTACCCTATAGTACTGAGGTTTCAAAGGTCTATCCATGAAAGAGTGGCAGGTATTTGATGCAGTTGAAACAAAAAAACTCTTTCATATGATGTTCTTGAATGGGGGATGTATTGAATTGTGATTAGAATGAAAAAAGTCAACATCCCTCCTTCCCCCTCCCCATCCTCTGCAAATCCAGAGACTCCAATTAAGATGATTTCTATTGAGTTGCTGTTTCAGGCATTTCCTCTTATTTCTCTTTGAAGGTAGTTCTAACGATATATGCTCAAATGCATTAATCATTTCCTCAGGTAAAATAAACAGGGAAATCAACTCTCTTTCTATTTAAAAAATGTTGAATGTTACATTAGCTTTAAATTCAGAGTGAATGAGTCAAGAACATTTTGGGTTTTTTGTTTTTGTTTTTTTACTTAGAGTACTCAATAGACCTCAGAAGAAAATACTTTCTCTTCCTCCAAAGACTCATTTTAGCTGGAAGTGACTCTGGGTTTCATAAAGACTTCAGATAGAGGGCTGATAATGTCTGTTCTCTGAGGACCAAATGAGGTAAGTTTGGTTAGGATCATCACATGATTCATTCATTCAACACCTAAACCCATGCTTCTATGTGCTTTTGAGATCTACAAATGTCAGCAGAGGGCAGAAATCCCACTTTGGTAATTAGGTCCAATAGGGGTTATGGCTAAAGAACTAGAATAGATAGGGAAGAAAGTGAAGTGTCTCAAGAAAAATGGATTGCTCCAGACTGAAGGCCATGAATGAAGAAAATAGAAAAAGATATCTATCTCATATGAAATAAACATTCCTGGACATGGAGATTTTTAAAAAATGAGATGAAGAAAAATGACCTTCTAGAGAAGAAAAGAATATAGAAGATTGTGAGGAATGCCAGGGTCTCATAAGCAGAGATAAATTGCTCACTGAAAGTGTTTCTGTGCATATTATTTATTTTAAATCTTCTAATTGCTCTACTCCCTTCCATTCTTGAAGTGGACCTCTGGGATAAGCCATATCCAATGATGTGCCTATGGTCTTCCAGATAATTCAAAGAAAGTCAAGTATTTTGATATTTTGAGTCCTGCTCCAGTGCTACTCCCACTGCACGTCTGGTTCTTCATAAATAAGTAAATGTTACTATAACTATTTTTTATGGTGGGCACAGATGCACAGGCATGATTTGCTTTAAGATCATTAGAGGGAAGAAAACATAAAACTGGTAATTTTTAAATAAGTTTATTTTATAATGGCCTTATTTTACCAATATATGGAAAACTGAGCAAAATTCATAAAAATACAAGTTATTCCTCAATTGATAAATGGTCAAGGGATTGAATCAGGTATTTTTCATAAGAATAAATCAAAGCTATCTATGGCCATATAAAAAAGGTGCTCTAAATCACTATTGATTAAGAAATGCACATTAAAACAACTCTGAGGCACTTCTCACACTTATCAGATTGGTTAATATGACAAAAGGAAAATGATGACTGTTGGAAGGGATATGAAAAAACAGGGACATCAATGGTAGAGTTGTGAACTGATCCAACCATTGTGGAGATCAATTTGGAACTATGTCCAAAGGGCATACTACTAGGCGTGTTCCCAAGAGATTTTAAAACAATTTTATTTTAAAATATTTTTTCCATGGTTACATGATTCTTGTTGTCTCTCTTCCCTCTTCTCTCCCCCTCTCCTGAAGTTGATAAGCAATTTTACTGGGTTAGATATATATTTTCATTCATCCTATTTCCATGTTACTCGTTTTTCTAAAAGAATAATCTTTTAAAACCAAAATCCCAAATCATATATCCATACAAATAAAGCGATAAATCATATGTTTTCTTCTGTATTTCGACTCCCATAGTTTTTTCTTTAGCATTCTTTCTTATAAGTCCCTCAGTTGTCCTGGATTATTGCATTGCTTTTAATATTAATTAATTAATTTACTTATTTTTTAAACCCTTACCTTACATCTTGGAATCAATACTTTATATTGGTTCCAAGGCAGAAGAGTGGTAAGGACTAGGCAATGGGGGTTAATTGACTTGCCCAGGGTCACACAGCTAGGAAGTGCCTGAGGCCAGACTTGAACCCAGGACCTCCCTTCTCTGGGCCTGACTCAATCTACTGAGCCACCCCAGCTGCCCCCCCCCCATTGCATTGTTGTTAGCAGCAACATCTATTACAATTGATAGTCCCAAAATATTTCAGTGAGTGTGTATAATGTTCTCCTGCTTCTGCTTATTTTACTCCACAACAGTTCATGGAGGTCTTTTCAATTATAGAAATCAAGCAGTTCATCATTCCTTATAGCACGATGGTATTCCATCAACATCATATACCACAGCTTGTTTAGCCATTCCCCAATCAAGAGATATCCCTTCATTTTTCAATTTTTTGGCACCACAAAAAAAGTTACAAATATTTTTGTACAAACAGAACCTTTCCCATTTTTTATCCAAAGAGATTTTTAAAAAAGGAAAAGCACCTATATATACAAAAATATTTATAACAGTTCTTTTTGTGATGGCAAAAAATGGATTTGAGAAATGTCCATTAATTCAGGAATGACTGAGCAAGTGGTTGTATTTTATTGTGATATAATACTATGGTGCTTTAAGAAAGGATGAGGACCAGGATGCTTTCAGGAAATTCTGGACTTACATGAAGTGATGGAAAGTGAAGTAAGCAGAACCAAGAAGACAGTGTACACAAAAAGCAATATCATACAATGATCAATTGTGAATGGCTTAGTTATTCTCAACAATATAATGATCTAAGACTCTTCTAAATGACTTATGATGAAAAATGCTAACCACCTCCAGAGAAAGAACTGATGAATGCAAATTGAAGTTTTTTTACTTTTTATTTGTGTTTTCTTTCACAACATGACGAATATGGAAATAAGTTTTACATGACTGCACACATATAAACTATATCAAATTGTTTGCCTTTTTAATGGAAGGGAGAGAAAATTAAAGAAAAAGAATTATTATTTTCCCACATAATTGGAAAAAAGAAAATATTTTTTAAAGATCACTAGAGAGATCTTTGATTGAGAAATCTTGTCATTATATTCAATTTAATTATCTATGCTAGTCTTATTTTAAACTGACTTTTAATTGCAAAAATTAAAGAACTTTCACCAGGTAGAAGACATGAGATGAAATAAGATCAGGTTGCATGCTTTCTGATGTATTTCTAATTAGGTTCTCTCTTGATCACAGACTTGATTGATCCTCACAGCTTTTTCTGCTACTTTGATCAGCATGTGCCATTCTGAAATTCCTCTAGTCAGTCATTTAACAAGTATTTATTAATCACCCACCATGTACCAACACCAGGAATAGGCACACAAAAAAAGTATCTGTTCACAAGGAACTGACAGGTAGAGGACAAATAGCAAAGTACTAACAAGATATATGTAGGATAAATTGGAGATAATCATGAGAAGGAAGGAACTGGCTTTCAGGAAGATTGAAAAAGGTTTCTTATAAAAGGTGGGATTTTAGCTAGGAATCAAGGAGATAGGGATAAGAAGGGAGAAAATTCCATGCATTAGGAAGAGTCATTGAAACCCCAGAACTGGAAGAAGGAGCACCTTATTTGAGAAAGAATAAGGAGGCTGGTGTTAATTGATCACAGAGACTATGAGGAACAGAGGAGGAAAGTGTAAAAAGATTGGAAATGTAGAGGGGTCAAGATTATGAATGGTTTTAAAAGCTAAACAGAGAATTTAAAACATTTGATCCTTAAGGTCATGGGGAGCTATGGCACATTTATTTATTTAAAGAAGGGTGAAATGATTAGATCGATCACCTTTATAGATGAATGAAGGACAGACTGGAGCAGTGATAAATGTGAGGCATGAAGAACAGTCAGCAGGCTATTGCAGAAGTCCAAGGCATTATGTGATGAGGATCTTTACTAGGGTAGTGGCATTGTCAGAGGAGAGAAGGGATTATAAGAGAGAGACATTACAAAAGTCGAAATGGCTTTACTTGGCAACAGATTAAATAAAACAGGGGTGAGAAAGAATTAGAAGTTGAAGATAACACCTAGTTTGTGAGTCTGGATGAGGATAGTGGTGTCCTTAACAGAATGGGAAAGTTAGGAAGAAGATATTTTGTTTTCTATTGTTCTGTTTTGTTTGAGAGGAGGGAAGACGAGCTCAGTTTTTTGACATGTTTAGTTTAAGAGGTTTCAGTCCATCCAAAGTAAGATATCTAATAGGCAGTTAGAGATTCAATAATTAAAAATCTTCACTATAAGGGTGATGATTGAGTCCATGGGAGCTAATGAAATCATAATATATGGGGAGAAGAGGACCCAGGAGAGAAGTTTGGTGGATAACCATGTTTAGTGGGTTAGAGGATTAAAAATGACTGAGGAGGAGCAGACATACAGATGGAAGGAAATCTAAAAATGAAATTAAGACCCATGGAGAACAGAATGTCAGGGAGAAGGAGGTGATTGGCAGAGTCAAAGGTGGAAAATAAATGCAAAAAGATGAAAAGGCTAATACATTTGGTTAATGAAAGGAGAGAGCAAAAATGAGCAAAGCAAAAGAGAAAGAATAAAGTTTGTGCCATGCTGACTGCTCAAGAAATTCAACAAACATTAATTAAATACTGTGTGTACAGCACTGTGTTGGATGATGAGGGGAAAGCAGAGATTATCTAGCTCTACTTCTTTGTTGAGCTTACAGTCAATTTGGAGGGGAGTATGGAACATATAAAGTAATAAAAATATTAAATTATTAGTGTAGCGTTTGGGGTCCTCCCCCCTACATATGGGCCATTCAGCTATCCAAGTTCAAGGTATTCTGTGAGTTCATATTCACTTAAAAACTATATAGCACATGAGATTCCACTGATGCTCTTACTTTTTTGTTCTAGTCAGCTGGAACACAGAGCAAATTCAAAGCAAAGCTATTTGATGAAATAGAATAGTAAGAAAAATAATAACAATAGTATCTAACATTTATATAGCATTTTAATGCTTGCAAAGAATTTTTGCATATGTTGGCTCATTTGGTCAATAGAACACTACTGCATTCATACCCACTGGCTATTTTTTATTTTAATTGTTGGTAGCTGCTAAGTATAGGGACAGCTGGGTGATGAAGTGGATAGAGCTCTGGGCTTGGAATCCAAGAAGATTCATCTTCCTGAGTTCAGATCCAGTTTCAGGACATACTATCTATGTGATCCTGGGCAAGTCACTTAACCCTATTTGTCTCAATTTCTCATCTGTAATGAGTTGGAGGATGAATGAAGGAAATGAAGGAAATCCCTTCAATATCTTTGCTTTAGAAAATTCCAAACAAGATTACAGAGTAGAACATCCATGAAGTGACTCATCAATAAAACCCGAGTATACAGTTTTTGCTCATCTCTGACTGCCTCATAGCACCTGATGGGCACACAGTCACTGATAGGAGCTGTTGTCTGCATTTTGTTTTTTCCTGGCTACATCTAAGCCATCTCAGCTACTGTCTGCTAATTTATAGTAGCTACAATATGTCCCTGATAAGGGCAGAATGATAGCTCTTTAGCTACAGCTATCATTTCTAATTAACAGCATGTAAGAGGACCTACCAGTCTATTTACCTTTGGTTTTCAACTTCACTAAAGAATTCTTTCTGAGTTTCATGACTCCAAAAGTATTCCTTCACTTAAAAAAATTGTTGTAGTCAAAACATAGCAAGAATTATGAAACTAAAAGAAAATATTAATGTTTACTAAAATATAAATTCATATTTCCAAGAACTTGATTGTACAACTGGCTTTATTTAATACTGCATCATCTTTGCCAAATTTTTGTGATTTGATGCCTATAGCTGCTGAGGCTACCATCATTCTTCTAGTTATCTAGGTTCATAAACTTGGACTAATCCCTGACTCATCTCTTTCTTTTACCCCTCACCCAAATAGTTGACAAATCTTATTGCTTCTATCTCCATAAAATATCTCACATCCATCCCTTTTTCTTCACTCACAGTCACCACCTATTTCAAACTCTAATCACTATTCATATGCATTTTTGAAATAGTTTCCCAGGACTTCCAGTCAAGATGGCAGCTTAGAGAAAGCTAAAGTTCAGATCTCCTGAAACCCTTCCTTACCGATCTCAAACCGAATGCTCCTAGGGCACCGAAATTCAAAACAATCAACAGCATAGACCCCGGGAGTCCTCCTCCTGGACCTGGACCTGGACCAAAAGGTACGGCCCCCCCAAAAGCCAGAACCCGAGACCACTTGGACCTAAGGGGTAGGCAGAAGGAAGGTCCTAGGACCCATCCCCCCCAACCTAGAGAGCTGAGTCCAAGTCTGAGGCAGCAGAGGCAACCTCAGAGCCCCATGGCCTGCTATTCTGAAGGTCCCTTCCTGAAAACAACCTAACCCAGTCGAGGGGGCACCCAGACAGCAGGGAAACAGAGAGGGACGGGGGAGCTCGTAACCCCCTGGGAGGAGCCCTCGGAGCTCCAGGAAGCTGCGGCCCCTCTCCCTCAGAGAGCAGGGTCATCTGGAACAACAGCAACCCTCAGGGCTGGCAAAAGAGCCTCGGGAGCTGGCTATTCTGAAGGCCACATCCTGAAAACAACCTGACCCAGTTGAGGGGGCACCCAGACAGCAGGGAAACAGAGAGAGAGAGGGGGGAGCTTGTAACCCCCTGGCTGGATCCTTCCTTAGGAGTCTCATGAAAAAAGTCCCTGCCTCAAGGCATACTAAATTCAACCCAGGGAAAGCTAATTTCATTAGGAACCCTCAGAGCTCCGGGAAGACGCGGCCCCTCCCACCCCTCAGAGAGCAGGCTCATCTGGCCAGCTAAGGCGCAGGAACAAGGGCCAAGCTAGGCTTAGAGCGTGGAAGTAAGGCAAAGGAGAAGCATCAGGAGGGTGCCGAGGAGAGGAGAGCAGTAACAGGGACATACCAGCAACTCCTGGCTTCTTGGGAAGACAGAACAACAACTGCATAGAATGGACAATCTGCCTAGGGCTAAAACCTCTGAACACCAGACAGAGATAAGAAAAGCTAATCCCCCCCCCCCACTCAGATAGAGATGGCAAACTCCACAGAAGCACAAAAGTCCCCAAATTTAAAAAAAAAAAAAACAAGAAGAAGGGGGAGACTTTGGACACATTTTATGGAGCAAAAATACAAAACACAGAGGAGATAGAAGAGGAAACACAAGCAAATGCTCCAAAACTTTCCAAAGGAAATGGAAACTCTCCACAAACCAATGAAGAATTTGAATCTGAAATGATCAAAAAGATGGAAGCCTTCTGGGAGAAAAAGTGGGAAATAATGCAAAAGAAATTCACGCATCTACAAAACCAGTTTGACCAAACTGTAAAAGAAAACCAGGCTTTAAAGCAAGAACTAATAAAGAAAAGCCAAAAGAGCAAGAAATTAGAAGAGAACATAAAATATCTCACTGACAAAGTGACAGATTTGGAAAATAGAGGGAGAAGAGATAATTTAAGAATAATTGGAGTTCCAGAAAAGCCAGAAATAAACACCAAACTCAACATCGTAATACAAGAGATAATCAACGAAAATTGCCCAGAGATTCTAGAACAAGGGGGCAATACAGCCACTGACAGAGCTCACAGAACACCCTCTACACTAAACCCCCAAAAGACAACTCCCAGGAATGTAATTGCCAAATTCCAAAACTCTCAAACAAAAGAAAAAATCCTGCAAGAAGCCAGAAAAAGACAATTTAGATATAAAGGAATGCCAATCAGGGTCACACAAGACCTTGCAAATTCTACTCTAAATGATCTTAAGGCATGGAACATGATCTTCAGAAAGGCAAGAGAGCTGGGTCTTCAACCAAGAATCAGCTATCCAGCAAAACTGACTATATACTTCCAAGGGAAAGTATGGGCATTCAACAAAATAGAAGATTTCCAACTTTTTTCAATGAAAAGACCAGAGCTCTGTGGAAACTTCGATATTGAAAAAAAATTTACCTGAAAAGGTAAATATGAAGGAAAGGGAAAAGGAGAAAAATGTTATCTTCTTCTTTTACTCAAACTCACTTCTATAAGGACTACATTTATATCAATATATGTATACTAACATGTGGGGAAAATGTAAAGTGTAAATAAGGGGAAAAGAAAGACCAAATAGAATAATCGTTCTCACACAAAGATTCACATGGGAAGGGGAGGGGAAGAAAACTCCTATAAGAAGGAGAGGAAGAGAGTTTTTACTTAAACCTTACTCTCAGGGAAATCAACTCTGAGAGGGAAAAACATCCAGATCCATTGGGATCTTGAATTCTATCTTACCCAACAAGGGTAGGGAGAAGGGAAAACCAAGGGGGGGAGGGGAGAGGGAAAACAAAAGGGGAGGGAAAGAGAGGGGGGAAGGGGAGGGAACAAAAAGAGAGGGACTAAAAAGGGAAACATATCAAGGGAGGGGACAAGGGGGACCAATTTAAAGTAAATCACTGGACTAAAAGGTAGAGCCGAAGAAGGAAAGGTTAGAATTAGGAAAGAATATCAAAATGCCAGGGAGTCCACAAATGATAGTCATAACTTTGAACGTGAATGGGATGAACTCACCCATAAAACGTAGACGAATAGCAGAATGGATTAGAATCCAAAACCCTACCATATGTTGTCTTCAAGAAACACACATGAGGCGGGTTGACACCCACAAGGTCAGAATTAAAGGATGGAGTAAGACCTTCTGGGCCTCAACTGACAGAAAGAAGGCAGGAGTGGTAATCATGATATCTGATGAAGCCAAAGCAAAAATAGACCTGATCAAAAGGGATAGGGAAGGTAATTATATTTTTTAAAAGGGACTTTAGATAATGAGGAAATATCACTAATCAGCATGTATGCACCAAATAATATAGCACCCAAATTTCTAATGGAGAAACTAGGAGAATTGAAGGAAGAAAAAGACAGTAAAACCATATTAGTGGGAGACTTAAACCAACCATTATCAAATTTAGATAAATCAAACCAAAAAATAAATAAGAAAGAGGTGAAAGAAGTAAATGAAATCTTAGAAAAATTAGAATTAATAGACATATGGAGAAAAATAAATAGGGATAAAAAGGAATACACCTTCTCAGCACCACATGGCACATTCACAAAAATTGACCATACATTAGGTCACAGAAACATAGCACACAAATGCAGAAGAGCAGAAATAATAAATGCAGCCTTCTCAGATCACAAGGCAATAAAAATAATGATCAGTAAAGGTACATGGAAAACCAAATAAAAAAACTAATTGGAAACTAAACAATATGATACTCCAAAATTGTTTAGTTAGAGAAGAAATCATAGAAACAATTAATAATTTTATCGAGGAAAATGACAATGATGAGACATCCTTTCAAACCTTTTGGGATGCAGCCAAAGCGGTAATCAGAGGTAAATTCATATCCCTGAATGCTTATATTAACAAACTAGGGAGAGCAGAGATAAATCAATTGGAAATGCAAATAAAAAACTCAAAAGCTATCAAATTAAAAACCCCCATCAGAAAACCAAACTAGAAATCCTAAAAATTAAGGGAGAAATTAATAAAACCGAAAGTGATAGAACTATTGATTTAATAAATAAGACAAGAAACTGGTACTTTGAAAAAAACAAACAAAATAGACAAATTACTGGTCAATCTAATTAAAAAAGGGAAGGAAGAAAAGCAAATTAACAGCATCAAAGATGAAAAGGGGAACAACACCTCCGATGAAGAGGAAATTAAGGCAATCATTAGAAATTACTTTGCCCAATTATATGGCAATAAATACACCAATTTAGGTGATATGGATGAATATATACAAAAATACAAACTGCCTAGACTAACAGAAGAGGAAATCGAATTCTTAAATAATCCCATATCAGAAAATGAAATCCAACAAGCCATCAAAGAACTTCCTAAGAAAAAATGCCCAGGGCCTGATGGATTCACAAGTGAATTCTATCAGACATTCAGAGAACAGTTAATCCCAATACTATACAAGCTATTTGACATAATAAGCAAAGAGGGAGTTCTACCAAACTCCTTTTATGACACAAACATGGTACTGATTCCAAAACCAGGCAGGTCAAAAACAGAGAAAGAAAACTATAGACCAATCTCCCTAATGAATATAGATGCAAAAATCTTAAATAGGATACTAGCAAAAAGATTCTAGCATGTGATCAGAAGGGTCATCCACCATGATCAAGTAGGATTTATACCAGGGATGCAGGGCTGGTTCAATATTAGGAAAACCATTCACATAATTGACCACATCAACAAGCAAACCAACAAGAATCACATGATTATCTCAATAGATGCAGAAAAAGCCTTTGATAAAATACAACACCCATTCCTATTAAAAACACTAGAAAGCATAGGAATAGAAGGGTCGTTCCTAAAAATAATAAACAGTATATATCTAAAACCATCAGCTAATATCATCTTCAATGGGGATAAACTAGATGCATTCCCAATAAGATCAGGAGTGAAACAAGGATGCCCATTATCACCTCTACTATTTGACATTGTACTAGAAACACTAGCAGTAGCAATTTAGAGAAGAAAAAGAAATTGAAGGCATCAAAATAGGCAAGGAGGAGACCAAGTTATCACTCTTTGCAGATGACATGATGGTCTACTTAAAGAATCCTAGAAATTCAACCAAAAAGCTAATTGAAATAATCAACAACTTTAGCAAAGTTGCAGGATACAAAATAAACCCACATAAGTCATCAGCTTTTCTATATATCTCCAACACAGCTCAGCAGCAAGAACTAGAAAGAGAAATCCCATTCAAAATCACCTTAGACAAAATAAAATACCTAGGAATCTATCTCCCGAGACAAACACAGGAAATATATGAACACAACTACAAAACACTCTCCACACAACTAAAACTAGACTTGAACAATTGGAAAAACATTAACTGCTCATGGATAGGACGAGCCAATATAATAAAAATGACCATCCTACCCAAACTTATTTATCTATTTAGTGCCATACCCATGGAACTCCCAAAATATTTCTTTACTGATTTAGAAAAAAACATAACAAAATTCATTTGGAATAACAAAAGATCAAGGATATCCAGGGAAATAATGGAAAAAAAAAACACATATGATGGGGGCCTTGCAGTCCCAGACCTTAAACTATATTACAAAGCAGCAGTCATCAAAACAATTTGGTACTGGCTAAGAGACAGAAAGGAAGATCAGTGGAATAGACAGGGGGAAAGCGACCTCAGCAAGACAGTATACGATAAACCCAAAGATCCCAGGTTTTGGGACAAAAATCCACTATTCGATAAAAACTGCTGGGAAAATTGGAAGATAGTATGAGAGAGATTAGGAATAGATCAACACCTCACACCCTACACCAAGATAAATTCAAAATGGGTGAATGACTTAAACATAAAGAAGGAAACCATAAGTAAATTGGGTAAACACAGAATAGTATACATGTCAGACCTTTGGGAGGGGAAAGGCTTTAAAACCAAGCAAGACATAGAAAGAATCACAAAATGTAAAATAAATAATTTCGACTACATCAAATTAAAAGGCTTTTGTACAAACAAAAGCAATGTAACTAAAATCAGAAGGGAAACAACAAATTGGGAAAAAATCTTCATAGAAACCTCTGACAAAGGTTTAATTACTCAAATTTATAAAGAGCTAAATCAATTGTAAAAAAAATCAAGCCATTCTCCAATTGATAAATGGGCAAGGGACATGGATAGGCAGTTCTCAGATAAAGAAATCAAAACTATTAATAAGCACATGAAGAAGTGTTCTAAATCTCTTATAATCAGAGAGATGCAAATCAAAACAACTCTGAGGTATGACCTCACACCAAGCAGTCTTGCTAGCATGATAGCAAAGGAAAGTAATGAATGCTGGAGGGGATGTGGCAAAATAGGGACATTAATTCATTGCTGGTGGAGTTGTGAATTGATCCAACCATTCTGGAGGGCAATTTGGAACTATGCCCAAAGGGCGACAAAAGAATATCTACCCTTTGATCCAGCCATAGCACTGCTGGGTCTGTACCCCAAAGAGATAATGGACAAAAAGACTTGTACAAAAGTATTCATAGCTGCGCTCTTTGTGGTGGCCAAAAATTGGAAAATGAGGGGATGACCTTCAATTGGGGAATGGCTGAACAAATTGTGGTATATGTTGGTGATGGAATACTATTGTGCTAAAAGGAATAATAAAGTGGAGGAATTCCATGGAGACTGGAAAAACCTCCAGGAAGTGATGCAGAGCAAAAGGAGCAGAACCAGGAGATCATTGTACACAGAGACTAATACACTGTGGTATAATCGAATGTAATGGACTTCTCCATCAGTGGCAATGCAGTGACCCTGAACAACCTGGAGAGATCTATGAGAAAAAACACTATCCATAAGCAGAGGACAAACTGTGGGAGTAGAAACACCGAGGAAAAACAACTGCCTGAATACAGTGGCTGAGGGGACATGACAGAGGAGAGACTCTAAATGAAACTCTAATGCAATTATTGACAACATAGAAATGGGTTCAAATCAAGAACACATGTGACACCCAGTGGAATCACACGTCGGCTATGGGGGGTAGGGGGGATGAATAGAAAATGATCTTTGTCTTTAATGAATAATGCTTGGAAATTATCAAATAAAATATTATTTAAAAAAAAAAAGAAATAGTTTCCCAATTGATCTTCAAGCTTCAATTTTTCCTGTCTCCTTCTTTTACACAGCTGCCAAACTGGCCTTTCTAAAGCTCAGCTCTTCTCATGCCACTCCCTTGCTTAAGTACATCTAGTGACTCCCTCTCGTCTTTAGAATAAATCAATCAAATAAATCATGTATTAGAGCTTACTATATGTCAGGCATTATGTTAGGCATTGGACATCCAAAGATAAAAGTGAAATAGTACCTACCCTCAAGGAAGGTAGCTGGAGGAAAAAAAAATATCAAGTTATTTGTAAAATATATTCAAGATGAACTGATATCTAGTGATGTAAGCAGAACCAAGAGAAAAAAATTATACAATGATAACAAAATGTTACAATGTGATTCTGATTAAAAGATTTTTTTTTCATGTCTTTTGTAAAGTTTTGTAATTGGATCTGTGATCTCATTAATAAAGGCATTCATTCTATGGTGTGTGTGATTACAAGTCATCTGAACCCATTTATTCTGTTGAAACTTTTGTCTATATTCTTTCATGAGTTAACCACAAGGGGGTCCATACCACATGCTGGATACCTCCTTTTCTCCTGACATTGTAAGGATACCAGTTGAGTCTGTTCATTCAGACTCATTCTCCAAAATAATCATTTTTGTTCATTTTGGTTATGTATTTCCTTAATGACATTCTTTACTCTACTTTCCTTTTGTAATTCTTTCTTTCCCATATTATTTATGGTTAATTAAATACAGTATTTTTCAAAATTTCTACAAAACAAAATTGTGTACCAGACCTCATCTTGAACATGACCCCTTATTATATTCCTGTTTATCAGAAAAAAAATGAAATTTAACTGAGTTAATTTCTAAGGAATACCAAAAATGATACTTCACATTCATGTGGCATTTTATAGTTTAGATAGCACTTTCACCTACTACATCATTGTATTATTCTCCATTATACTGACTGAAAAGAAATGGAGGCCTTTGTTGATGATATGCAAAAATGTTGATTATTTATGTGGGTTTATTTTATATCCTGATACTTTGCTAAATGTATTGATAGTTTCAACTAATTTTTAGTTGAATCTCTAAGATTAGAGAATAATACAATGATGTAGTAGATGAAAGTGATAATATATCTCACACCAATTTGGAGAGCAATCTGGAATTGTGCACAGAGTGTTATAAAACTATATAAACTCTTTGAAGCACAAATCCTACTCTTAAGTTTGTTTCCCAATGTGAGCAGGGGAAAAAGAAAAGAACCTATATGTTCTAAAATATTTATAGCAACTCTCTTTGTGGCGGCAAAGAACTAGAAATTGAGAGAATGCCTTCCATAAACTGTAGAATGGCAGAACAAGTTTTGGCATATGATTGTGATGGAATACATAAGAAAGAACGAGAAGGTTAATTAAAAAATATAGAAAGCCCTATATGAAATTATGAAGGGTGAAACAAACAGAACCAAGAGAACATTATATACAGCAACAGATATATTAATCCAAGAATAACTTTTATGTGTCTATCTCCAGAGAAAGAACTAATACATACAAACAAGAAGGACATAGTTAAATAAACCCATATGTCTGTTAAATGATGCCTTCTCAAGGGCAAGGAGGGGGATAGAGGAAAAGAGACATCAGGTAATTTTAATGTAACAAACAAATTTCAAAAAATGGAAGACAAAACGACTCCACTTTCTGAGGATACACAAGACTGGATAAAAGAGGTAAGATATAAAGCAAGGATTTCTGATTTAAGTATAATAGTCTGTTTTGCTATATCCATTACATAAACTCATGTAAATATTGAGATTGACTAGAATCATAATTTCAATTAGGGGACTGACATTGACCAAATTATTTGTAAAGTGGATGTCATGGTGTTGTAATAATAAGAGTCATGTAAAACAAGGAACAACCTGACTTAGAGGAAATCTAGACTTGGAAAAGAGACATGACAAGAATAGAAAGGAGAAATAAATTATATAAAAAGAAACATCTCGAATTTAGATACAGCCAGATTCAACTTAAGGAAAGAAGTCCCCTTTCATCCCTTGAAATACATGATTAAAAAGATTGCATAAAATACCTACTTTCTGCTCATTCCTAGTTCCTATGTATCTAAGATGTGTACAAATGGAGATAAGAATGGGGAATAGAACTGTGATTTTATTGATACAGAGAATTCTCAGAGGAGGAAACTCATGCCAACATGGATTAATACCTTTGTTTCAATCTATAATGTTCTAGAGTGTAGTCTAGAGCAGTCATAAATTGAGTATCTTTTTTGTGGTTCAGTTGTTTCTTCTAGTAGTGGCTGATTTTTCTTGACCCCAGTTGAGTTTTTCTTGGCATAAATACTGGAGTGGCTTGCTATTTCCTTCTCCAGTTCATTTTGTAGATGAGGAAACTGAGGCAAATAGCCTTAAGTGATTAGCCCAGAGTCACAGAGCTAAGAAATGTCTAAGGCTGGATTTGAACTCAGATCTTCCTAATTCCAGGTCAGGAGTTCTATCTACTGTGCTGCCTACCTGTTCAGTTAGGATCAAATAGTCTCTACATGTCAGTGTATGTCCTTCAACTCAGGGTTTCCTAACTCTATTAACAGTTCTTTTTCCTACTTAATGTTGCATCTCAGAGAAGGTATCTAAGAAAGCAACTAAATTTCCTTGTCAAGAGTTCAACCAGGTAAATGTTTAAATTCCATAGGATTCATCTATTCAAAATCACCATTGTCATAGAGAAAGCTAGACAAACACTCATATAGAAATATTGGTGTCATAAGATGAACATGTTTAATAAATTGGCAATTATATAGAAGAATCAGGAAATATTAGGATAGGAAGTGATTGCAAATTCCTAGCTTCCATTACAGGTTTAAAAAATGAAATACAGAGTTGTGATTTACAAAGAATTCATATATTTGCAAATACTCATATTATTTTCTCAAACTTACCCTTCTCATTTCAATTTAACCCTTACTTTTATAATCTTTCTGAGCCGCATTAGTCCATATTCCTGCCTTAGCAAATACCTTATTCTGATTATAACTGAATCTTTCCACACTTGTCTCATGGTAATGTTTTCAATATCCTTCACGTTCCAACTAAGTTGAAGTACTTGACATCTCCCATAACTGGCACTGCCATACTTCCAAGCCTTTGTCCACTGATTTCCTTATGCAGTTTCTACTAAAGCATCCAAATTTTCTAGCTCCACTCAAATACCATTTTTCAGAAAGCTTTCCCTGGGATCCAAAGCAAGTAATAACTTTTCTCTCCTCGAGCCTCAAAAAGTATTTAGTGAGGACTTCTCACATGCAATTTACATTTGAGGGTTTTGTTTTTGTGTATGTGTCACATCCTCTTCTTAGAATATGAACTCCACAGATGAAAAAGCCATACCTAATCTTAACTTTTTTTCTCCCCTTGCCCTGGCATAATTATCTGCAAACTATAGGATTTCATAACTGTTGTGCATTAATTCTTTCTATGACTGAAGTCTTGCAGTTTTCTGTTGCCATTGTGGATGAGATTTTAATTCCCTGATGTGAATTTGTTTGGTTATTTATACACTTCTTGAGGCTCATGTTCCTGAGTTTAAATCCAGCCTCAGACATCAGCTCTGTGTGTTTCTTACCCCTGTTTGCCTCGGTTTATTAATCTATAAAATGAGTTGGAAAAGGAAATGGCAAAACGTTCCAATATCTTTGCCAAGAAAGCCCCAAATGGAGTCATGAAGAGTCAGAAATAACTGAAAAACAACTGAACATCAACAATTGTAGTTTTTCCTCCATAGTCTGATTGACTATATAGCCTTCTAATTGTTTATGAGAATTAATATGGTTTTCAAAAATTGTTTGCCTGCATGACTCCCCAAAAGAAGTTGCTCCCTGAGAAAATCTGAATCAGTAAATCGTATCTCAGGCAGCTGAACATAGGGTAAAAGAACATCACTTTAGGGGCACTCAAAATAGGGGGCTCATTCTCACTGCTCCTTCCTCAGTTTTCTAAGGAAATGAGGCATGGTAAAAGAAAAGGGATCCCATGAAACATTAGATGAGGAAGGGTTAATCTCCTGATTAAATTGGGGGCACAGTACTGTTATAAAAACTGATTTCTTAGAGGGAAAATATATTGTAATGAGAAACAGGATTTGGGTCTCTTATAGAATCAAAGGATTTTTTATTAAAGGGAAAAAATGAATAGGTATCATTATTCCTAAAAGGCCCAAGTATTTTGTAATAAAATAGGAGGCACCTCATCCTCACCAATGTGCAACATTTGCCCAGATTTTGTACACAAACATGGACTGCAAAATGCCCCTACCTTCCGAAAATGGCATGGGCTGTGCCTGGACAGACACTGTTCTCCTGCCTTACCTGGGCATCACCCCCACATTTCCTACTCCCCCAGCTACTTCATTAGCCACCCCATGCCTGTACTTTCTCTTCTCAGCATGGGAACATTTGAATAGCCTTTGGACCAATGAAAGGCCACTCCTGGGAGGATTTTTCAGTTGCAAATACTGAAGGACAATAGCATCTAAAGGGTGAATGTGTGTGGTTGTTTTCCTCAATGTCATGTCAAAATGCATCAGCCTGAATTTTTCAGGAGGCATCACTGGCTTTTCTATAGAAAGGGAAAGAAAGGGTAATGCCTACTCTGCCCAGCCCCTTAGATTTGCTTTCTTTCTTCCAAGGGAGAGGTAAGGCAAGTGCAGTGCTAGACCCTGGAGAAACAGAAGGAGCAGCCTCCACCACCCAGATTTAAAATATGCACCACATGAATGCTAGCTAGCCTGCGCTAATATATTCCTACCATTGATAATTGCTCTCCGGGTTGTATGCGGTAATGATCACTTTGGTATGCACACATGATGTATGCACTGGATGTGGGTGGGTGATTGGAAGCGTGTGCCTGCTGGTCAGGAACAGAAGTAAGAAAACCAAAGAAGGAAGGAAGAACCTTATGTGATGGAGGCAAGAATCCCAAATCATTTTGCCCTCTCGTACTCCCCAAGAAGCTTCAAAAGATGCTCCATTCAGCCTTTGAAGAATTAGGATCGTTGGGAAGTGAGGGAAGAAAGAAGTCTACAAGTCTTAACGGAGATATGACCCCAATCGCAAGTAGAAATTAGGTCTGCTTTCTCTTTGATGATTCAACACAATAAATAACTACAAAGGACCTACTGTGTGGAGAGCCCCATTGTAGCTAGGTGTGTATACGCTTGTGGAGGATGAAATATAGATTTCATAAGACATGATCCTTTTCCCAAGGTCTTTACTTGTTTTTCCGGCATCGTTTCTATTCTTCTCTGGAGACAACCTTAATTTGTTGTTTACCCAAAATTTGTGGGGTACAATCCCTTCATAGCATTGAATTTAGAGTCGGGAGGAACCATCACTGTTCCGCCACATTGCCACAATCCCTTCCTAGTCTTTCACTTTACTTTATATTGACACAGAGTGACAGAATGTACTTGCTGCTTTTTTAGTTTGTTTTGCTATTGCTGAAGGGAAAGAATATTAAATAAAACATTTGACTCCTATAACCCACAGAATCAAGTTACAGAACATGGGAATCTTATTCCGATACCTCCAACAACCTAACAGGCTGCCTACAATATTCAGGCTAAAGAGCCCGTGCTCTCATCTCTGCTACTTGGCAGGCTGGCTCCAAAATATTCTGTGACCACCTTGTTTCTAGGACTAATTCAGGATGTGTTCAAACATGTTTCCTCAGCTCGGCTTCTTCCTCAGATAAAAAGCGAACAATCTTAGCCTCTCTCCCTAGATGAGCCAGATCCTTTAGCAGGTGCTGCTGATGTTGCTGTTGAGTCATTTCTGTCATGTCCAACTCTTTAGGACTCCATCTGAGCTTTTTCTTGGCAAAAATCTTGGGGTATTTTGTCATTTCCTTCTCCAGCTTATTTTATAGCTGAGTAAACTGAGGCAAACAGAGTTCAGTGACTTGACCAGGATAACACAGCTAATAATCATGTGAGGCCAGATTTAAATTCAGTACTTCTTTACTCCAATCCTGACATTCATTCCACCATGCATGCCACCTATTTGTGTGTAAGAACTGCTCCCAAAGAGTCATATATCATCTCCTCTTCCTTCTTGAGAATACTTGCTGGTTTCTAATAGCTCTCAGACAACAGTATACACCATACCCAAACAGGACTTACAAAGAAAAGTGGGAATAGACATTTATTTATAGTCTTTCTTCCTTAAGCTCCAGCTCTCTAATTATATCACCCAGCAATACTTACTGGATTTTGTTTTGCTTCATTTTTGTTCTGTCAGGGAACATACATAGGAGTATAATAAGGCAAATACAAATACCCATTGTGCTAAGCATGTGAGGGTCAGATATATACCACATTCTGCCACAGAAATAATGGTATCAAGAATAAATAATACGGCTGTATGACATAATGAAGAAAATATTGGACTTGCATCGGGAATAAATCACTGGACTGAAATTATAACTGTGATACTTGCCAGGTATTTGACTCTGGCCAAGTCTTTCCAAGACTCAGTTTCTTCTATCAAACAAAGATACTAGAGATGATGGCCTCTAAAATTCCTTCTAAATCCAAATCTATGATTTTTCTGAAAATCTAGAAAAAAAAACATATATTTTCATGCTATAAAGTTTTGTGTCCAAATAAGACTGAGTATAGGACAGCTGGAATTTGAGTCAAGAAGACTTTGATTCAAGGCATAGAAACCCTGAGAAAGTAATATAAATACTTGGTGACTCCTGACAAATCTTTTAGATTGGAGGTATCAAATCCCTAGTCAGAGGGCAAGTTATAATATTACCTAGTGAAGCCTGATTAGATTAAAACAATATTGGGAAATATTAAATACAATAAACAAAAATATAATAAAACATAAATAATTTTACATTTTAAAACTAAGGCAATATACTTTCTGCAAAGATTCTTATTTACCAATTAGTAGTCCCCATTTCTATTTAAGTTTGACAGCATAATCATAGAATATAAATTGCAGAGTAGGTCTGTAATCTGCATTAGCTGGGGATGTTTCCTTCTTTAGGAGTTCCCTATACCAATCACAAGTCTTTCTTTAAAAAAAATCCTTTATGCTGAAAAGGAATATTTACCACTGACACAAAACTTCAGTGGAATTTGGATCATTTGTTTCATAAAGATTATAAGTTTTTGTAACATTGCTTTCATTGGACATGTTCCTTTATATTTAAACCATGTTGAAAATCAACTAGCCTTGGAAAAATATATTATTTAAGTTGACAAGCAACTATTGAGCATCTCCTATGTGCCAGGTACTATGCTAAGCACAATATCCTTGAAAAGGTATATTTAATATTTATTATGATAAATGTATGGTTTCATGAGGGAAACTAGGTGGCATAGTAGATAGAGTGCCGGGCTTGGGAGTCAGGAGGATATTCAAATCTTACTTCAGATGCTTACTACCTATGTGACTCTGGGTAAGCCATTTAACTCTATTTGCCTCAGTTTTCTCATCTGTAAAACGAACTGGAGAAAGAAATGAAAAACCACTCCATCTTTTCCAAGTAAATCTCAAATGGGATTATGAAGAGTCAGACGCAATTAAAGTTAACTCAATTGGCTTCATGACAAAGAACTAGATAACATGTTCAAATCTTGTGAATTCATTGCTTTATCAGGTATAAGGTTAGATTATCCACCCAAATTAATCACAGCAAGCCTACATGTATCAATTGAATCAATCAAAAGTAAACTTGGAGTGAATAAATCATTAATGAATGTGAAAGAATCCTAGGAGCTTTGAATCATTAGATGAAAGCAGATAAAGCCACAACGGAAATAGCTCATAATTGTTTAAAGTGAATTAGTCATGCCTTATATGACTATGAATAAAATGGCAAGGAATTCTGGAATTCCCGGAGCAAGCAGTGATTGAAGAGGGGCATTATGAGAACACCAAGTTTTTCTCCTCTCTCCAAAAGCTCCAGAAGGATTTGCTATAGATGTTGATGGCAATGTCTTTGGAGTTGGTAGTGGCATCCGTGGCAGAGACTGATGTCAGCAACTGGTGCTGAGAGATGTGCTAAGCACTAGCTAGACAATGAGGAAAGACAATTTCAGGACTCAGCAAAGGCACTTCTAGAACACAGCAGAGAACCACACCTAAGCATAACTTCATGAGGACTCCATGGAAAAAGGGAGGTTCTACCCTTTGGCCTTGGTGCTTTCTAAATCTGAGCCAACTTTTCCAAGGGATCTATATATCAATGGGTAGTGAATGATCCTTTTTGGAAAGTGGCTCGAAATATTTATGCAACAACAATCCATTCATATCTGTTTAATAACTACTTTTTCCAAGTGCTAATTAATTCTAGCTAATAATCATTGGTGAACACACCAATGTGAGACTTGTGACTGACAGTACTTGGTGTACTGTACCTAAATAGGGGGAAATCAGTCTATCACCCTCTGTGAATACTGACCACCACTGGGAATAGGTGATGAGGAAAGTATCCATAGGGGGGATGCTTAAAGTGTAAAACAAGCAACTAAAGGAGAATATACAATATAGTTAAGGGTTTTTTAGGGTGTAAAACATTATAAAGTTTGCTATATGTCGATATGCTTTATTATTTTACTTTATCACAGCTAATTCTTCCAATAATATATGTTTAATGACCCAAATACTTAGTAACTTATAAGAAGGGATATACTATTTCTTATTTTGTAAAATCTATTTGGTTGCAATGATTAATCTTTTAAAAAAATTACTCTTGGAGGATAAAATACTGTTAAGGAAACAGTATTTCTTCACTTATTCCCTGACTGTCATTAAGGAATGCTAGGATAGAAGGATATGGGGAGATTCCACATATATAAATTCCCAAATTGTCTTTCATGATTTTCCTAATTTGCCCCAGATTGGAGGAAGTTGGAATCCAATAAATGGGAAACAGTTCTAGGAAAAGAAATGTAGCAAATCCACAAAGATTACCAGATGAAAGAGGACAATATTTCAGGCTTATTAAAATGAATGAATGAAATAAATGAGTGGGAAAAATTATTAAGTGCTTACCATACCAGGCACTGGGGAAAGAAATAGAAAAGTGGGGACAAGTCTTGCTCTTGAGGTACATTTTGATAAGAGATAGAACACATATAGGAGGTTTCAGTGACAAATTGGATGGAAATGGGCTTTGGGATATAGCAATAAAGCATATTGCATCAATGTTTAAACTCATATCTCTTCATAACTACTCTCTCCCTCTGATTGGAGAAGGTGGAGGGTGAACATCAGAGAACTCTCAAAAATGCTTCATTTAAGGAGGGTGCAGGAATATGTCTCATAATTCTCCACCTGCATTTCATCACTGTCCTGAGAAACTTATCTTCATGCAAGATCACATCAGTTTTGGAACTCAGTTTGACAGTATCCTCTATCCCTTGGGTCCCTCTTCCCCTATGATTGGAGAAGGTGGACATCAGAGATGTTTTCCCAGATGCCCTATTTAAGGAGGTGACTCAGGTCATCAATCCTCTCTTGAATCCTAATGTTTCATCTTTTTAAAACTAATTTGTCCCATTAAAATTCCCAAATATGTCACTCATTCCTTCCTTCCTTTTCTTCCCTCATCTTCCTCAAACAGATTTGTGAGCTTTTAGAAGGCAGAGACTGTCTTTTGCCTTTCGTTATATTCCCAGAGTTTGGCTTAGTGCCTGACACTGAATAGGTACTTAATATATACTTACTGACTTACTAAGAGATGGCAATTCATCTTCTTTAAAATAATTTTCATTGCTAAAACTGTACCCATTTCTGATCTTGACTCTTTTGACAATGCCTAAGATCTTAGTGGATAGAACTTTCTTTTTTTCAGTCTCCTTATCTATAAAATGACATTGTTAAACTAGATGATATTCAAGGTATTTTCCATTTCTTGATCCTATGGTTTTATGAATTTGCAGTTAATTTTTCATGAAATTTAAATGTTCTAAGTCATTTTCATAGGTAAGCAAAATTCCTCAGGACAAGACTATTGCTATAGCTATGAAATACAACTTTCTCTACTAAAAATAAAGAACAGCAAAATTGAAAGTCATTATTCTTTAACACATATAAAGAATACAAAATGAGATGAACTACTAAGCATCTTAGAATTTTTCTTTATGTCCTTAGATATTTGAAGCTACATATTAAAATTAGACTAAGGCGCACCAATATGTCTATTCAATGAAAAATTCAATCAATCTAGCACAATCTACATATTTCATAGTTGTTTGTAGATAGGATTACTTAAATTCAGCATAAACATACTGAAAATCACCCCAAACTATGGAAAATGAAAATATAAAGAATATTTAGTCTCTGGTCTCTTTGAACTTGACTGAATTGCCACTTTTTTCCCACAGATTCTTTTTAATATGATATAGTTTCTGATTGGATATATTACCTCTCAAAAAGGTATTTTACCTCTCAAATCCCTACAACTCCCCTACAATTGAATTTAACTCCCTTAGGGTCATGTTCTGAGTCATTTCTTATCTTTGAATCTCCTGTACCCATTCCCACAATCAGACCTTAATAAACATTTATCAAAGTGAATTGGAACGAATTTTTCTGGAATATGTTGATACTAAAGAAGAGAGGAAAACCTGATAGATTCAGCTCTACATTTTGCTAGTCACATCTACTCCTTCCTCAATACTTCTCTTTTTTTTCTTTCTATCAAGGCAGGTGGGCTTTAAGAGGGCAGGTGTGTGAGTGTGAATGTACTTTCACAGCTGTATCCTTGCATTAGAATATTAAAATTAAAATGGAATTACCTTGTCAAGGATGCTGAGAATCAGTTTTTAAACTGTCTACAAACACTAATTTAACTGTTGTTCCTCTTAATGTTTGATCCTTAGGCAATAACCATAAAATTGACACACAACATTAGAAACTGAATCATATCCTTATTCGCATTCTCACTGGGAACAAAACTAGAACGTTTGAAATCTAATAATCTAAAAAAAAAGTTTCAACTACAAGAAAGAATGGTACACAGATTCTGCCCAGAGAGGCAAATAAAAGGTACTCATGGATTTGCCTTTATCCTGTTCCTTAATGGAAGAAGAAACATCTTTTCATATAAAGTGTAGGCTTTTAAAAGTTCATGGTGAGCAACAGCAAAGCAACCATCATGAAGATTATGGGAGTATGGTAGAGAATGAAGAACCAGGGAAACCATACAAGGAACTTGGTGTGGTGTTCCAAATGATATAAAAACATTTAATACTAAGACACTTCTATCTGAAAGGAGAAGATCATAAAACACTGCTGGAAAATATTGTTTGTAATACAGAAAGAAAAAGGCTTGTGGACCAGGCAGAAGTTTCATACATTTACATTATGAATACTTTCTTGAAGAGGGGGAAAGCACTGAGTAACTTCTTTAAATGTGAAATTGCATCCTGTTAACAGATTGGAAATAACTGTTTGTAAGATATAATAGTCTTTTCAGAATCAGCCACATGTGTGAAAATCATATTACTGATGGTTTGGAGCAAAGGTTCAAGGAAATTTCAAATTAGAAAAAGATATGAAGAAGAAAATGTGACACTGCATATATTGCTATGTCAAAGTGTAATTGCTATAACACTCCATAATTTATTTATTTAAATATATTTGGAGCAAATATTTCCTTCCAAAATTAGGAAATGGATAAAAGTAATGAAATTGACACAATTGCTACATTTTAAAGAAATTGGCAAAATATTTGCTCCAAACAAAGAGTCTAAAACAATAAGAACCTTGGGGCATTAGGCATTTATTTCATTGCTAAGCAAAGAAACATGACAACAAAAGGCTATGCTAATTTAGAGAAAAAAATCAATTACAAAATTCATAACAGAGGAATGTGACTAAAGACTATAAACAATACTGCTTCACAAAAGAGTAAAAAATAATTACAGAAAAAACAAGCCTGAAGAAAGCTGAGCATGAGATCTGGCTAACTGGGATCATCCTGGGAGCATTTATTTTAAAAACTGAAAAGAAGCTAACAAACAGATGTTATATGAGACAGATCTGCTGGTATTTTTATAAAATTATATCTTCAGTAACATAGATAAGGTTATTACCAATTTAGACTTTACTATTTTGACACCCAATAATTTGAGTATGTGACAATGTCATTTAAGGTGAAGCCAGAAAGTGTAGCTTAAAATAACCAAATGTACATGAAAGAAATCAATCCTGGAAGAACCCAATCCTCAGAGATTAAAACTTCAAAATATCTTAAAAGAGAGGAATTTTAGAAGAATGGGAAAAATAACAATTGGTACTTACAAAAACATGAAGATCTAAATTCTAAATTCTCTCTTTGTAAATATCTATAAAATATCTTTAATGACCTATGCGTATATTCATGGTGTCCTTGATGAAAACACATGTTATATGAGAAGGAGGAGGATAAGACAGAAATATTTTTGCAAATGTTTGTCTAAAGTTTGTCTAAGGATGGTTCAGTTTACAGTAGAAGAAATGAGAACTTATTTTCTACTACCTATTGGTTTTTTAAAAGTATTCACTATGCAAAATAAAATACAGCTTTAAATTATTTCTTTAGATAAGATATCTCCCATGTACATGCTAAAATAACACAAGAATTAGATGACAGAGGTGATTACAGAAATATTTTTCAATGATTTGCTGATTACTGAAAAGAAAAAATTGTAATCCATATGTTTGCCAAAGGTCAGAATTGTCAGTCAAAATTGTCAGCATTATGGAACATCTCCTATACGGAGACAACAGTGAAGAAGGAACCTTACCTATTGTGAAGATCCTTTATGTCTTCCTATTTGTGTGTAATATTGTTCTAAGTACTAGAGCATACTAAAATCACCTCCATCAAGTTCAATATAGTATGAAATAGAATGCTATAATGAATTCACTTTGAAAATAGTAAGTAGCTGAAACAAATTGCCCACGTGTTTCTGAATAGTTAGCCCATTTAGTCAATGTGTGTACACAAAAGTGAAAATGGTGTTGATCAAGAACTAAAAAGGAGATCAGGTTAGATTATATGTGAAGAATTATGCATTGCTTTCAGTGGCTGCAAATTTCTTATTTCCAAAGGTTCCTGTCGTTCACTTTGAAATTCTCCTGTTGATGCTGTAGGACTAAGAATCATGGAACTATGTGATTGTGGAAGAATCCATATTAAAAGTCATATATGTGGTAATATTCATATTAGTGTAAGTAGTCTGCAGCATATTATCAATGACAAAATATGTGGTAGACCCCTCTCACAGGGAAACAGAAAATGTCAGTACCTTGGTCAAGGTTCTGAGCCTCATTTTCCTCAACAATGAAAGGACAGGATTAAATTAGATGGCCTCAAATACCTCTTTAAGATCTAAA
The DNA here is from genome assembly GCF_027887165.1 of Monodelphis domestica. Classification (NCBI taxonomy): domain Eukaryota; kingdom Metazoa; phylum Chordata; class Mammalia; order Didelphimorphia; family Didelphidae; genus Monodelphis; species Monodelphis domestica. The sequence goes on along the minus strand of NC_077234.1, from coordinate 183,149,395 downwards.
TTCTGTGATGCTTTAGCAGGGTCCCATAGCTATGGGGGATATGTTCCAAGATCTACCATGAATGGTTGAAATCACAGACATAACTGAACACCTGCTGACTCCAGTACATATGTGCTCTCTCTCCCCAGGTCCTTGCCTCTGAGCTTAGTCCTCCTCAGCTTTTCTTCCCCCCCCCCAAAAAAAAAGTGAAAGTAGAAGCAGAAGAGACCTTCTTGAAGGGCAGACTACTGCCATTAGTGGACTTCCTTGACTTCATGGCTGAACCTCCAGCACTTTGAGTTGACTGTGAATAGCTGAAACCAATGGAAAGCAAAACCAAGGATGAGGGAGCCCTATTTGTATTATATAAGACTTTATCTGGGAAATGTATACAACCTAAACAAAGGTGGTTTAATCATGTAATAAAAATGAGAAAGAGAAGATGGATAACCTGAATACTAACTTGATACCTACTATGATACTAAGAAAATCAAAGAATAGCATCCAGATCTTTAGATAGAAAATTTGGTGAATATTTATATAAAGATATGAATATGAATCATTCTATTTCTTCCCTCACACTTTTTGTTATTTTATGTGAGCCAGATTATTCAGGCTAATGTCAAAATTGGCTAATTTTGATATTCATTTGTTGATCCTAATATTGCCTATATTTGAGACTTTGCCAAATGTAATTGTACATATAAGACTGAAAACTATTTTTTCCACATTTGGTGCTCCTATATTGAAGGGCAGGACCTAAACTCAGCCCCATCTCTGATACTGTTATTATGACATTTAACAAAAAAAGTGATATTTACATCAATAACCTCTGAGGTTCTAAAAGACTTTGAGGTGTCTCCTTGGCAAATAAAGGGAGATTAAATGATTTTTTTGATAAAATAATTGGCCTTCAATAGAAAAATACTTACAAGTTATATAGAATATATATTATACATTATGTGTATTACTATGTGTAATATATATATAATTATGTATATTGTATAATATGTTATATATAATGGTTACCATTGTATATAATATTTCCACTTATATAAGCATATATGTAATTATGGTATCAGGCAATTTAGGTCAACAAGATTATAATTCCACTGCTGTGGTTATTCCCTCATATAGCATAGAACCCAGTTCCTCTTCCAAGGATTGAAGCACAAATGGACATGTTGTATTCATCCACCACATGGTTGGGAATACCCTTCCCTTCCCCTCCCCCCCATTGATTGGATAGCCAGTTATACAATCAGTGGGGGAAAAGTCTGTTCTTAAACTCGTGGCAGAAAAATTCAAAATGTCTACACCCGATCCAGGCATCAAGTTTCTTTAAAACAGGTGTCCCCCATCCATAGGTGATGCCTAACTTAAGTGGGCCGGGAACATACTAAATCCCCATTAAAGTTTTTCCAATTGAAAAATTTGCTACTTCTAGCTAATAGGCAGAGGTGCATTTTGAAAGTATGTATATTATGTATACTATATATGTATTTAAATTTGTATATTCCCTCACATGAATATAAGTATATATGTATTACATATGTATTTATATAATCTCTACTCCATCACATGAATTTTATACTCCTCTCTCAATAAAAATATCATCAGTTTAGCATGAAATTCAAGATACAAAAGACCATTTTCCCCATTCTAATATCCCCTGATGATAAAAGAAAATAATGCTTGGGAAATTTCTTAAGAATTATACACAAGCAGTATACACACCTAGTCCTCTGGCTTCATTTGGAAATACTATCTTCTCCTAGAATTGCTCAGTACTTCTTTGAGATTCTTAACTATTTTCTTCTTAAAATGAATATTAATGATTAAATATTTATTCAGTAATGAAGAGTTCACCTACAAAGTATTCCTAATTCAAAGTACAAAAAATAAATAAAAGCCCTGATTATCACAAAACCTTTTTTGAGTATCATATAAGTCAGTGAAATTCTCCATGATGCCTGATATTAGGACCTGAGGGCATTTTCCAATTCTAGTTAACCAAATATACATGACAAATACCATCTATTTTATAATTTTTCTTCTAACAATAGCCATTTGTTTGTCTGGATTTTTTCCTTGAAGGACTCATTCAGAAGACTCTACTGCCAAATTCATCAAATCTCCTTTCTGGAAAGAATTCCCCTATGTTGTTGCTATCTACGGGAAAATGGCACAAATTTGTTCCCACATATCTGGTATTTAAAGATACCTTGTTCTGACATGTGCTTTGGGCTAACCTGGTTATGATACTAGGAACATTGATCTAAGATGGATATTTCAATACACTAATAATTCATTGTCTTATCACCATGGACCCTAACTCTATTATTCTAAATCCCATGATCCAGATGACTTCTCATACTGTGGGATTTTTTGCAATCTTTCCATGAATTCTTAATAGAAATCTTTCTCAAGGCCTTGGAAGTCTTCTTTTGAGTATTTAAATACTTTGTGAATCACAGAGCAGCTCTGATATTTGACATCTCTTATACCTCAATCCAGTATTAGATCCATTAAAGTGATGGAACCATAAACTAAGCTTCAGTTCTGGGTTTCCTTGGGCAGAGCAGAGCATCCACAAATACTATGCTACTAGAAAGGGATAGTCTGGGCCCATCTTCACCTAGAGAAGGAGATCACTTCCTCTAATGTCCCATGTAAACTGCATAATAACTCACAGAGTGTATAACAATCTATTCCTTTCAGATGATGAGTGAGAGGCAATTTAATTTTCATGTGAAAATTTCTATTTGCAATGAGTTTAATCATGCCAGAGTAAATCACAAGGGACAAGACCCTTCTTCTACAGAGCATATTAATCCCCTTTAATGTCACAAAGGACAGAAGCTGAGTAAATGGCAAACCTTTGCACAGTGATTGAACGTTTATTTCTTAAAGCCGATTTTTCTGAAGACAACAACTGGTCTCTTTCTGCACACCTTGAGGTGCACATGTTTTCACTCTGACCTTCTTGGTGTATGTGTTTCATAGAGGAATAAGTGCAATATTTATAAGTTTCACAGCAGTGTCTCCGGGAAGGATAACTACCTCCTTTCAATCTTTTTCAAGCATTATTTTTCCCAATCTTTCTCTATTTTTTCCCCTACCTTCAAATAACCATCCCAATAGCAGAGCAAAAACCAAGGTTCAAATCCACATAGTCAGTGGGGGCAAACAAATGAAAGTACACTATTAGAGACAGTGTTAGATCATATTGGTATTTATACTGCTAATAAAAGTTTATCTTAACCATGACGCAACAGAAAGCATGATGTTACTTTTGAAAGATAACCAAACAGAAGACCAATAAACACTTATCAACCCTAATCCTTTGAAGTGTATCAGTTAGAAAACCAGGGTATTCTTATGATGTTAAGAAAATCTGCTCTGACAGCATGTAGCACCCATGGGAGAAAAAAATCAATTAGAAATGGAAGCTATTGGACAGAATAAGAAGAGAGAAGAGCCATAGAAAAGCAGAGCAATGGTAGAAACGGTGAAAGTGATGGGAAATAGAATGTATTAGAAAAATGGACTAAAACTAAGTAGTTAGGAGTTTGATCTTTAGATTAAAATTCATTTGTTTATGAAACATTTAGCAAGCATTTCTTATGTATAAAGCAATATTAAATGCCTCTCAAAGAACTCACAGTCTAGTGATTTAGATGAATCTTCCCCCCCCCCTTTTGACTAGGATTTGATTCATGCTCTTAAGCCATTATAGATTCATTGTGTCTGCTTAGAATATTTCCCTCTTTATTTGGTAAACCAAGATGCATCCCCAATTTGACGACTGATTTTTCAAAATTCACCTTTTTTCTTGAAGCCTTCCTACACAAACCCCACTTTGAGTCATCACTCCAGTACCACAATTAGCATTTGTATGTATACACCTACCACTGATTTTTAAAACCCTTTGTTTCCATCATTTGTGTTTTAATTGCCTTTGCATTTGGACAGGTTCCCTAAGTACAGAAGAAATATGTTCAAAAAGATTTCTAATTTAGCACTATGACTGACCCACTGTGAACGTCATGGGAATTCAATAGATGGAGGATGGGATGACTCTCACTGAATCAAGGTCTAGATTTTGACACCATATTGTAAAAGAACCTCTGACTTTGACACCAAGCATTCAAATAACTTACTATATTAAATAACTTTCTAGTTTATTTTTACTATTATCATTTTCATTATTACTATTTTAGTTAATCATCAAGGTCTTATTTGTGGTGAATATGAGAGTCAATTAATCTCTAAATGATAAGTTTACCAAATAAGGGAAACTGGCATAAGACTTCTATTGCAACAGGAAGTTGTGGTTTTTCCACCCCTTAAATATGCCAAATATTTCCATCACTGAATTAATTATCATTCATACTTCTTCTTTAATAATGAAACTAAGAACTACAGTTTTAAAGAGTTACCTGAGACTTGAAGACTTTAAGAGTCTTGTCAATGCTAATTTTACAGTATTAGAGGCAAGATGTGAACCCAAGTCTCCTAGACTCTAAGTCCAGAATTCTATCATTATGTTGTATTGTCCCTTTATCATCATCCCTAGGGCTACTTAAAAGTGTAAGCTTGAATAACATGAGTAGATTAGTCTAAAGGTAGGCACCTGGATTGGATGAATTCTTGAGATCTCTTCCTTTTAGAACCAAACTTGGTTAGTTTCATTTTCCAGTACACTTCCTGGGGAACTAATTGGGCAAATTTCAATGTGTATGAGCTCTTTTTTCTCATGGGATTGAGTCAGCCATAATGATAGCAAAATACTCAAATGGTCTGCCATCTCCTCAATGTAGAAGTTTACCACAATGATGCAGATTATAGTCCAGGTAAACCTACCTACCTATCTTGTACTACACTTCATCGTGTTCTATCATAGGTTCACCATAAGATATCCTTCCAATGAGGCCACTGTAAACATCTCCATTGACGTCTGAATGATACTCGATTTTCATTCTCTAGAGTCTGTAGTGTTTCATGACTCAGTCTAACAAGCAGAATAGAATGTTGTTGCTAACAAGTTGAGCCTTTGCTTCAAAGAGAAATGTAATCATTAAAGGAGCTCTGAAATCTTGCACAAGTGTACTAATATCTATCAATATCATCACTAAGATAATTATTAGGTGCAAATTTTGTGGTGAAACTGAATACAACACTATCCTAATTCATACCACTCTGCTAAGTGGAATAGGTAGGATGAAAGCTGGACCAGGAAACAGAAAACCTGACTCTGCTACTTATTATATGAGTGATGGTACCCAGATTATTTGCCTAAGCCTGTTTCCTCAGCTGTATAATGGGAATAATAATATTTCCATCTTACATGGGGTTATTGTGAGGAAAGTAATTTGCAAACCAGAAATCCCTGGGAAAATGTGAGCTATTTTTTATTCCTCTGCTCTTTACCAAAATTAATAAAAGCCACCCCTCAATTGTCCATCAAAATTGAGGATAGAAGTGATTGGTGAAATCCACAGATAAGTTAATAAGTAATTCTTACAGCATGAATTTCAACTCTTCTCCTTACCAAGCCATTCCACTAAGGCTGCTTATGTACCTACAGGTAACAACATTACAAATTACATTTCCTAATCTCTCCCATTCCTTTCCAGCCAGAGCTCTTGTGGTTGGACTAATGAGCAGAGAGACAGACTTAAGGATGGGGTAATGGGAGAAAGGAGGGTGAGAAAATAGGGTCTGGACAATATGCCAACTGGATAATTACCCCCTGAATAATCGAGAGTTAACAGTTATAAGTCATTTTCTTTCCTCACAATGAAGTCTGTGGTGCTGAGAGTCACAAGGCTTCCAGGCCCCAGGAGCTGAAGCCTGCTCTTTATCTGGCAAATAGAGCCCACTGTGAAAGGCTCCCCACAGTAGCTTTGCAGTTCCCATTGCCCCTCAGCCCTGACCTGGAGAGACCTCCTCTAGGGACAAGAGGATAGTTCAGTCTCCAGGACCCATTCAACCCTCATCTGCTCTGCTGAGCCTGAAAACAGGGAAGCTAATTAGTGCCTGCCAACAAGGGTGTTAATTAGAGACAACCATGGTGGTGTTTTTTTGTGGGGAGAATCCATTTACCTGGCATGGGATTTTTTCTTCCCTGAGAGAATTTACCAATGTGTGAAAAAGGAGTATAGGGAGAAAAAAGAGGTCTAACCAGGAAGCTGACAGCCCAGCACTGAGGAATTGATCTAGTCTCCTGTTATTCAGAGATTTCCAGTCAAAATCAATATACACAGAGCAGGATGCACTAGGACAGCTTCAGCTGCAATAACAATGGTTCCATTTATGATGAAGAGCATCTACAGTAGGTATTTTCACTTAATCTGTGCAATGGGAGCTGCTTTCAATCATTTGATATGCTCACAGCTCTTTCTTGGAGGTTTTTAGGGGGCAGTGCATTTGCTTTTTTTATACCTTCAATATATGTGCATACTAACTAAAGACTCCCTGCAAGGGATGAGGAGGAAAATTAATATCAGTTTCCCCAGTGCATGATATTAGAGGGGGGTGGAGAAAAAAGGGAAGGAAAAGGAGAAAAGGGAAAAGACAAAGGCATGCTCATTCATGGAAGTTGTTTTATTATTCACTTCACTAAATTCAGTGAGCCTAAGTTTTTGGGGAGAGGTAGAAGATCTTGACACTGACAAAGAACTACCACCAAGGGGCAGGCAGGAAAAATAGCTGCCACAATGAAATGAGAAAGAAGACTGGACTGGAATCAAAAGTCCCAAGCCTTTCTTTATTACCTCTGTGTCCTTAGTTAAGCGATTTAATTACTGTAACCCATCTCCATATTTGTAATGTGGGGTGGCTATTTTCCACAACTTATTTCTCAGTATTGTGGTGATGAACTGAGAGAAGGCATGGGCAATGAGACTACGGCACAGATTATAGATCAAGGATTAGAGGGGACCTCAGAGGTCAATTAGTCCAATCCAATAATTTTACAGATAAACAAACTGAGATCCAAAGAGAACATGTGTCTTGCCCAAAGTCACATAGCAAAGTAACCTGCAAAGGTGGGATCTGAAGATTCATATTCCAAAGCCAGGGGTCTTTCTACTGTGCCATAATGCCTTTCTATAAATATGAGACACAATTATTAGTACTGTTATTGAGCAACATTTTAGCAAAATAAGGTGGAAAGCTGTTTCTTATGCAAGAAATCCAACTAGGAAACTCCTCATTGTGAGTACCCAAGCCAGCCATTTAGACTAAATGAGCATATTCAGTCTGGAGCTGAGAGAGTAAAGCTGAAGAATAGATCTACCTTGGAGAAACTGAGAGAAAAGTCAAGGAAGGAGAAAACTCACTTGGTAACCAGCCTCTAATCAAGGACTTTGGCAGCACATCTACTAAACTAGAAACAATAGAGAAGATTAGCATGGCCCCTGCTGTTAATGAGACAGCCTGATTTTATCCACCAATTATCCGTTACAAGCAGAGCACCTGGACCTTTGGAGAGACACTGCCCACATTCTTCCACCAAGAATCTGTTACAGAGATGAGAGGAGTGGGAGATATTTAGCAAACTTGATGTCTACATGTTTCCACTAGAAACCGAGTTAGGCAACAACACCCCTAAATCTGCTAAGGTCAAATTCTATTTCTAGGAATTGATTTTTTCACTAACAGGAAAAATACTGCCTGTGAAATTAAACTTCACTAAATAAATATGATTTTGAAAGAAATAGAAGGAGCAGAGGCAAGACAGAGAGGGAGTAGAGAGTGAAAAGGAGTGGGGGATAGATAAAAAAGAGAAAGAAGGAGGAAGAGAGAGAGACACAGAGAGAGAGACAGAGAGACAGAGACAGAGAGAGAGACAGAGAGACAGAGAGAGAGATTTAATGAGGACAATCAAGCAAATAGACAAACCCAAGATGAGCTCAGAATAGAATTCTGTTAAGTAACCGTAAAAATTCAACCTATACCAGTATTGCAGAAAATAAAGAATCAAAGATGTAATTGACAAAATGGTGGAGTGGTTGTTTTGAGCAAATGTTTCCTAATTAAACCACTTCCAATACATTTCTAGAGCAAGAAAAACTTTCTAAAAACCAAACCTGAAATCTTATTGAAGGTTGAAAGGAAGAGTAAAGGTTGAAAGAATCTATGGGGCTGAATACTGAAAGGTATATTAAAGAATTTGAGGGAATGAAGGAAGAATTGATTTAATATTTTGTGATTTGAAACCCATGTTCCCTACAAGTTCATAAATATTTTTGAGGAGGAAGAATAACAGAGGGAAACTGAATGAGAAAAGATAATAATTTCTTCAGCCTTGAAACAAAAATGAGAGGGTTAGGGTAGGATAAGAGTAAGAATGGAGGGACTGGATGGTAGTGCTAAGATGCAAGGTTCGTTTTACTTTAGAAGAGGAAGAAAAGGAGAGCTACCAATGCATAATAACAAGAATTTAAGAGGAGAGAAAAAGACAAATACAGACAGACCAAGAGTCAAAGATAGAGACAGATAGACACATACACAGAGAGAGAGAGAGAGAGAGAGAGAGAGAGAGAGAGAGAGAGAGAGAGAGAGAGAGAGAGAGAGAGAAGGAGAGACAGAGACAGAGAGATAAAGAGAGAGACAGAGAGACAGAGATAGAGAGACAGAGAGATACACACAGAGAGACAGAGAGAGAAGCAGGCTTCATGACATATTCCATTTTGAGGGAAACAAGAATAATGTTTGATATGGTTGTGTCTCACCTAAGAAAAGGTTTGGTGCCCTATGAGTGTTTCTCATCCAGGCTAGCAAGTAAATACAGATCCAAAGATGGAATATTTCCATCTTAGCAGAGGTCAGTGATTGTGGTCTGGTAGAGATTTCTTTATAGTTCTGACTTATGAAATCCTGTTCTAGTTCCTTCCCTTAGCATGAGAGAATTAGATCCCAAAACTTTACATTTCATTAAGGACATAAGGAGACTAGAGGAATTTATGTGTATAATCTTTATATTAGAGAATACTATTCAGAATAATCATAGATATGGGTAGACATAAGGAGAGAAATGAATTAAATGAAAACCTTTTGGGAAAATGGTACCAAAATACTTAAATTAAGAAGTTAAAAAAGAAAGACATATAATTAATTTTGAACTATATATTCTTATCTAGGTTTGGATAGAGACAAATATATAACCAAAAGAAATAAAGATAAATTTACAATATAAATAAATTTAAGGACTATGGAATGGGGCAGGTAACTTGGAGTTGGAAGGGGAGACTATGGGAATAAACAAGGGTAAAATCAGGATAAGGTAGTTCTATAGTGGAAGGGAATGAAAATCAATTTTAAAATAAATGAAGGAAAATACTAACCTAAGAACTATACCTTCATGTGTGACTAAACAACCAATTAAAATAAGAAACTAACAGAGAAAACAAAGAAATAAAACTCACCACTTTACTGTGTATAAGAATAATGACTAAAATAGTGACCATACAGAATGAAAATGAGAGAATAGAATAAAATTTATTTTTAATCAAGTGATTTTAAAAGAAGACAGAAATTCCAATCATGAAATCACATATAAACAAAAAAATGCAAAATTTTCTATCAAGTAATTTAAAAGAGGAAATTATATTTTGCTTAAAAGCATCAATGACAATGAAAAAAAATCATCATGGAATGTTCATGTACCAAGTGATGTAACAGTTAAATTCACAAAGGAAATGGTAACTGATGTTAGTAAAAGACAGAGAGCTACATAATAATTGTAGAAAACTTTAATATTCTATCCCAGAGCAGAATAAATCTATAGAAAGATAAAAATAGGAAATATAGAGTTGAAAGGAGAATTTCATTAAAAAACCCTCTGATTAAATTTTAAATTGCTTATATATATAAATATATATAAGCACAATGATTTAGTGAATATGTGTTGAATTTGAAATTGAGAGAGATCTGAGTTTGAATCAAGATTGTGTTGGAAAAGTTAGGAACTAAAAATACAATTAATAGAGAAAACTAACAAAATATTTTGATCAAAATGGAAACCAAATAATGAATTCTTGAATCAGTCAAATAAGAAAAAGAAACAATAAGAAATTCTGTAAATGAAAAACATCACAAAAAGAAAACATCACAATTTCTGAGATCCAACTAAAGCAGTCCTCAGAGGAAAACTTACATCTCTAAGATATACATCAATTAATGGAAAAGAGCTTTAATAAAAATTAAAAACATACTAATATAGCCAACATCAGAAGGAAAGCAATAAATTAGAGAAAAATTTACAGAATGATTCTTGTTTATAGGTCTCATATATAAATTTGTGGGCCATCACAAGATATGATCAGACAATTTTTGGATGAAGAAATCAAAGCTATGTATAACTATATGAAAAACTTCTGTAATCATCATTGATTAGAGAAGTGAAAATCAAAACAATTCCAAAATATCATCTCACACCTATCACAGTGGCTAAAATAATAAAAGAGCAAAATGACAAATGTTGTAGGAGATATGGAAAAATAGGGACACATACATTGTTGGTAGAACTGTGAACTAATCCAATCATTTTGGAGAGCAATCTAGAATTATACTCAAACAGTTATAAAATTGTGTATACCTTTTGACCCAGTAATATCAATATTAGGCTTATTTCCTAAGGTGATCAAGGAAAAAGAAAAAGAAACTAATATAATGCTAGTACAAAATAATACTAAGATATTTGTAACAAGATTTTTTTTTCTTTTTTGTAGTGGCAAAGAACTAGAAACTGAAGAGACGTCCATCAATTTGGAAATGTTTGGACAAGTTGGGGCACATGAATAATGGAATACTATTATGCCATAAGAAATGACAAAAAAGATGATCACAAAAACACCTGGAAAGACGTAAATGAAGTGATAAAAAGTGAAGTGTGCAGAACCAGAACAAAGTTGTACACAGTAACAAAATAACACCTGATAATCGACTATGAATAACTTAGCTATTATCAACAAGGCAAAGATCCAAAGCAACTCCAAGTGACTCATGAGGGGAAATGGATATCCATCACCAGAAAATAAAGAGGAGTCCAAATGCAGATTGAAACATACCATTCTTTGCTTTATTTCTTCTACAAATTTTTCTCTAGTGTAAGCAATGAGTCTTGTTTAATAACATGACAAGCAGGGAAGTGTCATATGATAATACATGTACAACATATATCACATTACCTACCTTCTTGGGGAGATGGGAAGAGTGGGAAGGAGAGGGGGGAAATGGTACATAGATTTTTTGACATAAGTAATGTGAGAATTTGTTTCTCTTCGATTAGCATATTTACATAATTATAACAAATTATATGTATTATATTATGATGACACTTATTATATTGTGTTTTATATGTATACACATACATATAAAGGAAAAAGAAATCATGACTCCATAAATGTGTATGTAATGAGAACTTTGGGTAGCCATCAATCATCACTTAGTTTTAAAGTGGCAGTGTGGGAAACATTATTTTCAATTTGCCTGTACTTCAGGCATCAATTGCCCACCTGGATGCTTTAATCCTGACTGAAAAATCAAAGCTATGTTATATTACCAACCACTTTTATAGAGAAAACAAACTTTATATTTAAAGACGAAGTTCTATAAAGGAAACAAAAATAAACAGAAAGTCTTTCTATTAAAAAAATACTAAGACATCAGTAAATTAACAAACCCCAAATAAACTCAGCAGATATTTTCCTCAGAGGATAAATATGTAATGAATAAAAACAAAAATCTCATAGTAATAATACACACTACTACACACACATTTAGCTTTCCTAATTAGTCTAGCTATTCTATACAATAACATTGATACAGCAACATACTTTATATACATGATTTCATCTGATCCTCACAACAGCCCTGGGAGGTACTACAGGTCTTATCCTCATTTAATGGATAAGGAAATAGAGGCATAAAGAAGTTAGATGATTTCTCCAAGGTCACAGCTAAAAGTTCCAATTCAAACTCAGATCTCTCCCATTTCCCATAGTTAAGTTCAACACTTTAGCTATATCATGTTGCCTTTATATCAGTAGTTGAAGATTTAACCTGAAGGGTTTTTTTTTCTTTTACAAGATTCCCCCTTAGGTATATTTCATGACCTTTTCTTTCAAACATGGTATCAGATAAAAACTAGTTTCTCCTTATCTCTGATTGAGTGGGACACGGTAGATTTCTTCCAACAACTAGAACTATCTAGAATTACTAAATCAAAGGTACTTCAGTGAAATTTGAAATCTAGGGGATTAGAAAGGACATCTTTCCCTTGCATTATTACCCATTTCCCTTCCCATTTGTGGATGAATATTAAGGCACTTAAAGGACAAATATACTAGAGGTGACTGGTCTGTTTGCAAAGATTTCAATGCCAATTCAAACAGCCCAGCAATGAAATGTTCCTTTGTTACATCCTTCAGCAGTCATTGCAACCAAAATTATGTGTCATTTTCTGAAGTGGAATTCTTCCTAAACCAAGTTGAGATTTTCTCACACTCCTTTCACATTGCAACTTAAACATTGTTCAAGAAGAGTTCAGAGAGTTGGATGGCTATAGCTATTTTATTTTCTGACCTAAATTTTTTAATATATTTTTTCTTTGCCCAAGTGGCAGCATCCTCTCTTGCAGACAGGTATATTCTCTGAGCAGCAGTGGAAGAGGAACTTAGGGTAAATTCTTATTCTTGATAAGCCAATTAGATGCTGATATATTTCCTGGTTAATTGACTTCATATACATTCATACAAATCAAAGGAAGAGAAGACAATAGAGGACCATACCTTGGCATGTGGTAGCATTATAACCCAAGCAGTCTGTGCCTCAGTATCTTCAAATGCTAAATAATACCTTTAGTTCCTTTCCACATTTATAAATGTGGGTAGTTGTGTGTATCCATATCTATATCTGTCTACATATATGAATTATATATACACACAAATATATATATAATTGGTCTTATCTTTACTATTTGTTAACGAGTGAATATAGACAGACCCAATATGATTATACTATTATCTTTATAAAGTATCTTTGAAACATTCCATTTTGTAAAAAAAAAAAAAGGAACTTAAGCTTGAGATTATTTTTCTATTCCTCAATTTACATTATCTTTCTATTTCATCTTTCCATTTTTTTAATCTTTGGTGTCCATTTATATATATATATATATATATATATATATATACTCCTATTTGTTTTCATCACTTTTATTTTTCTTTCCCCTTAATGTTGTTTTATTTATTTTTTGCCCAGATTAGTTTATTTATTAATTTAAGAAATGGTTTATTTCTCTGGATAGACCCTCTATTAACATGAAATTCACTAATTAAAATGGAAAAATATCTATTTTTAAAATTTGGTGTTTCTTAGCTTAAATGTCAAAGATTCTTTCAAGATGTTTCTTCTCTTTATGACTTTTTCAGGTCATTTTGATTTTAGAAGCATTTTTAAAATTTCTTTCAAAGAGAATAGTTAAATTTCTAAAGAAACACATTTGACATATAAAGTTCCATCTTTTACAATTCTATAAATCCTTCTCTAATGTAGGGAGGGGAGAGGGGGAGAGATACTTGAAAATTTTTATGTAACCAACAAAACAAATTAATAAAAAGTACATTTTATAAGTGTCATGTTCTAATTTTTTTGTTCACTTTTGGATTTTGTTGAAAATTTTGATCAGAATCTTTGGTTGCAATTGTCATTTCTGAAAAACTTCTGTCTTTCTTTTTCTGCATGTACTTTAAGGGCTTTTGTCATTATGATCATAATTTTGAAGTTTAATGATTATGTTCTCAAGAGAGTAGAAGTTAAAATTTCTGGTTTTGGAGTTCTGTTAGAGTTCTATTTGCAGTGTTACTTGTTTTTGATAACTGGAAAATTTTCTTGGACATCTTTATGGAATATAACAATGATTAAATTATCTTCTTTGATATTTCCTATAATCATTTCCTTAAGTGAAAGATTTACTATGTATCTTCAATATGAAAATAACTTTAATGACTTCCTCTTGTTTCTAGAATAAAACAAAAGAAAACATTGTGTTGAATTTTACAATTCCTTTAACACTTGGCCCCAATCTATTTCCCCAACATTATTGGATACATTATTATCCAACCAACATTATTGGTGACTTCCCACATTCTTCAATAAAGTCTAATTGGTGTTCCCTTTGTTCTTCATATCATTCTCCATCTTTCATCTCCACACTTTTGTTCTGGCTATCCCTCATGCTTGAAATTCCTTCCTTCCTTACATTTCATTTTAGACAGCCTTCAAGTCTTCTTGCATCCTCTGCATGAAATCTTTTCACTTTGTGTTTCTTCAAACTCTTTTCTTAATATTCACAGTTGGCTGCTTTTGATTCTGTTTCTTTTTCTATACTCCTGTCTTCTATTTTACCAATAATTTTGGTTTTAGTTCACAGAATAAAAATGTCATGGATTTAGAGCTGTAAAGGGATGTTAGAGACTGAGTCTATCCTTTCTACAGATGAAGGAGGTGAGGCTGAGAGAAGATATTTCTATTGGGTCAAATAGGTAATAAACATTTGAGGTAAAATTTGAATTTGAGGTTTAATGACCCTAAGCTTAGCATTCTAACCTAGGTTCCATATAATTTTCTCATTAATTTTTAAATTCTTCATATTACTTCCCACTATGTAGAGATTTTTCTTCTCATCTCTTCATTAGAATTTTTGATATACATATTTCTTTATATCAGATTTGACCTCTGATGCATACCTGTTGTGTCACTCTGGCTGTCATTTAAATTCTCTAAGTCTCAATTTCCTAAGCTATAAAATGGTGATAATAATAGCACTTACCCACAGGGTAGAGATTATAGAATGAAATAATATAATCAGCAAATCTTGAAGCATTATATAAATGTGGGTTGCTTTTGTTGTTGTTTTTTATTATTCCCAAGATTTTAGTTTCATTCAAATCTTTAAAATTCCTTCTGATTCTCCTCCTACCTCTGCTTTTGTTTTTTTTTTCCTTTAATTTTTTAATGTATCTAATAACCACTTGCTAATATCATGGCCATTATGGATCTGATTGTGATATTATTTTCATATGCCTTTCTTCTAATATTTTCCCTTTGTTTCTTCTATTCAAATAATTTTGTGTGTCAAAGCCCTTCTTCTGATACACTTATATTTTTAATAAATTAGTTTTCTTATGAGGATTACTAGCAATTTTATTTCTTTTTAGTTTTTCCCTAGTCATTTTTAGGGTGAACACGGGGAACCATATTTCCTTACAGGGTTGTTGGTAACTTTTTGATAATATTCTGAGGTGCTGAGCTCCAGGTGAGGGGTTTGTATATGTAAAGTAGTTCACAGAGAAATAAGCACAGCTGTGTTTATTTAAATGATTATGTATTGAAATAAACACTGAGAATGCATTTATTTTGGTATGGGATCCTATGTACATGTGACAATAGTCAAATAAATATATTCTGTGCATTTATTTGGCTCTCACGTGGCACATTCAAAACAGTCTTACAATGGGCTTATTTGAATGCTTGATCAGTTCTTCTTGTTTCTGGTCAGTTTTTTTGAAAATTTTCATCTTTATTTTTATCCTATTTTTCCTTCTAGAAACTTTTAGTAAAATAATAGCATTTATGTAGCATTTAAAAGGTTGAAAATGTTTTACAAATAATATCTCATTTTATCCTCACAAGAAGAGTGCATATGGTGGGGGGGGGAAGGTTAGGCTCTATCATGATGCCCATTTTAAAGATTAGGAAAAGTGAACAGTTAAACAGAGATTAAATTATTTACTGGGACACAGCTATTGTCCAAGGCAGAATTTGAACTCAGATCTTCCTAACTCCTAGTCCAGTGATACTTTCAACCTCCATGTTATAATTTTATATGCTTCTTAACTACCCTTCTGTCTCTGACATTTTGAACTCTACCATCATTCCAGTTATAATCTCACTCTAAAACTTCCCTAAGTGCTGAGGAACTCCTCAACTTGGACCATTCATCTGCCCTATGCCTTTTTCACTGTGAGACATCCCTTTGCCATACTGGCCTCCCTTTTCTCATTGGTAAATTCTTGGGTTCCTCTATTTGGGGGTGGGAGGTTTGGGCTGGTCAACTTTCTCATCCTAGCTCTGTTTCTGACTTCCTAAAGTTCATCAGCATATCCTCATCCCATAGGTAATTTCCCCTCTCTTGCCCCATCCATCCCCAAGCTTGTCTTCCTCTATTAGGATGTAGGCTTGAAAAAAGGAATTGCCTTTTTATATGTGTTTGCATCCCCAGTGCTTAGCACAGTGTCTAATAAGCACTTTACAAATGCTTCTTGACTTGTCTTCTCCACCCATTAATCCATTAGTTTCCTATTTTCTACTGTTGGCATTTCTGGCTCAAAATCTTTACCGCCATCTGTCTCTACTCAAAACTGTCATGTATACATAAGATTCTTACCTATTGAATCTCAAATCCACACTTCCCTAGCTCTCTCCTTGCCATTGTCACTTTGTATTACGGATTCTCTATTCCTCATTGTTGTGGGCACACTCTTACACGACTTATTTCTAATCTTTTTTCCTTCCTCTCCTTATTTCTCTGGAAATTTTGTTGTTTTCCACTGTCCTTTTTCATGTAAGTGTCTATAGTCCAGTCTCCTTATTAAAATTGTATTATTTGTCTCTAACATTCCTTTAAAAATTAAGTTTCAAACTCTCTCTCCCCAGTCTTACCCATGGAGAAAACAAGAAATATGATATCAATTAGACATGTAAAATCACAAAAACATATTTACATATTAACCATGTTGAAAAAAGCAAGAAAAATAAAGAGAAAATTATACTTCAATTTGCACTGAGACTCCATCAGTTCTTTCTGTGAATGTTGATAGCATTTTTCATCATGAGTTCTTTGAAATTATCTTAGATCATTGTATTGCTTATAATAGTTGGCATTTACAGTTGATCATCATAAAATATTGTGACTATACACAATGTTCTCCAGGTTCTGTTCACTTCCTTTTGGCTCCATTCATGTAATTCTTTAAGTTTTTATAAAAGCACTCTGTTCATAATTTCTTATAGTATAACAGTGTTTAATCAAAATCATATACTAAAATGTAGTAACTCTCCAATTGTTGGAAATCCCTATAATTTCTAATTTTTTTGCCACAAAAGAGAGCTACTTTAATTATTTTTATAAGTATAGATCCTTGTTCTTTTCCTTTGATCTCTTTGGGATACAGAACTAGTACTAGTATTGCTGGGTCAAATGGAATACACAATTTTTATAGCTCTTTAGGGATAATTCTAAGTTGTTCTCCAGAATTGTTGAATCAGTTCACAACTCTCCCAACAGTTTAGTAGTGAACCTATTTTCTGACATCCCTTAAAATATTTGTCATTTCTGAGAGGTGTGAGGTGGAACCTCAGAGTTATTTTCATTTGTATTCTTCTAATCAATATTGACTCAACTTTTTTTCATATGAACATAGATAGCTTTCATTTCTTCTGAAAACTGTCAATATATTTTATCATTTATCAATTGGGGAATGATTTTTATTTTTACAACTTTGATTCAATTCCCTATATATTTTGGGGATGAGGTTTTTAAAGAGAAATTTGTCTCAAATTTTTTATATTACTTCAGTTTTATAGTACCTGTTCCTTGATTATTCCTTTTGATTAGATGTATTTTTTCTTTTTTCTTTTTCTAAGATTGATTGCTACCCCTGACTTTTTTAACCTCAGCTGAAGTGCAATAGATTCTACTGAAGCCCTTTATTTTAACTCTGTGTATATCTTTCTGTTTTGAAGTGTGACTTTTGTAAATACCATATTGTTGGATTTTTATTTCTAATCTATTTACCTGTCTACTCCCATTTCATGGGTAAGTTTAGCTCATTCACATTCATAATTATAATTCTGTGTATTTATCTCCATCCTTTTTTCACATCTATTTATCCTTCTCTGTCTTTTCTTCTTGTTCCTCCATAAAAGTCTGTTTTGCTTCTGGCCACCGCCTTCTTCAGTCTATCCTCCTTTTTAACATTGCCCTTTTTCTCTTATCTTCTTTCCTTCCTACTTCCCTGTTGAGTAAGATACATTTCTATACTCAATTGAGTGTGTGTATATACACACACATATAAACACATTTGTATGTATATATAGTACACACACACACAAACATGTGTAGATCTATATTCTCTCTTTGAACCAATTCTTATGAACATTAGGCCCAAGTATCACCCATTTCCCCCATCCTTTCTTCCACTATCAAAACTCTTCCTTGTGTATCACTTTTATGTGATATAATTTCCTCATTCTTCTTCCCCCTTCTCCCAATGTATTCCTTTTTATCTTCCCTTGATTTATTTTTAGATGATCCCAACATAATTGACTCATACCCATGTACTCTGTCTAACTGCCCTAATAATGATAAAGTTCTTAGGAGTTTCATGAATTATATTTCCATATATAAATATAAACAGTTTAACATTATTAAGTCTTATAACTTTTCTTTCATGTTTACTTCTTTATGTTTTTCTTGAGTCTTGGGTTTGAATGTCAAATTTTTATTTAGCTCTGATCTTTTCATCAGGAATGCTGGAAAGTTTTCTATTTCATTAAATATTTTTTTCCTTTGAATGATTACATTCAATTTTGCTGAGTAGGTTATTCTTGGTTATAATTCTAGCTCTTTTGTTTTCTGTAATATCACCTTCCACGACTTTCATTCCTTTAATGTGTTAGCTGCTAAATCTTTTGTGAACTTCACTGTACTTCCATGATATCTAAATGATTTTTTTCTTGCTGCTTAAGATATCTTCTCTTTGACATTGGATCCCTGGAAATTGACTCTCATTCTTAGGAGTTTTCTTTATGGGATCTATTTAAGTGGAATTATTACATTTTTATTGTATCCTCTGAATCAAAGGTAGGAGGGTACTTTTTCTTTATAATTTATTGACATTTTATATTTTTGCCCTTTTTATTATGGCTTTCAGGTAGTACAATAGTTTTTCAATTATCTCTCCTTGCTCTCTTTTTCAGGTCAGTTATTTTTCTAATGAGATATTTCAAATATTATTCCATATTATTTTCATTCATTTGACATTGTCTTATTGTTTTTTGATGTCTTGTGAAGTCATTAGCTTCTACTTGCTTAATTCCAAGTTTAAGAAGTTAATTTCCTTAGTGAAATTTTGTACCTATTTTTTCTTTAGGCTATTCTGTTTTTAATAAGTTCCTTTCTTCAGTAAAATTTTATGCCTCTGTTACCATTTGTTACAATTCTGTTTTATAAGGTGCTATTATATTCACTTTTTCATGCCTCCTTTATCAAGCTCTTGTTTCTCATAATTTTCTTGTATCATGTTCATTTCTTTCTCTAATTTTTCCTCTACCACTCATCTATTTTTTTAACTCTTCATGAATCTGTTAGGTTTATTTTCATTTTGCCTTTTTCTTTAAGGTATTTCTTGTAGTAGTTTTCATGTCGTCTTCTTATGAGTTTGTGTTTTGGTCTCCCATGCCATCATAGTAATTTTTAAGAGTCAAGTTTTTGTTGTTGTTGCTGTTGTGTGCTGATTTTTCTACCCTATCTCACTTTGAACTTTTTGGTAAAATTGGGTTCTGCAATCCTAGGTTTCTGGAGGCACTGTTTCAAACTTTAGGCTTTTTTATGCTGCTTTTTTGAGCTAATTCTTATACTCCACTATCTTGGTGCCATCCTCTAATCATTCAAATCTCAATGGAAAAAGAAAGAAAGGTTTGTCACCTCAATTCCTATTAACATATGCAAATAATGCTGACCACCTATTTCTACTTCTAATTATTTAAAAACCAAAACTTTCTATTTTTACTAACTTTTTCATCTTTATAGGTACAATCCCTTGAACCTATTTCCATCTTGCTAGATGATTTCAACTCTTGTTTGGATTTTTCATTTCTTCCTTAAATCATATTCATCATCATCATTACTTTCAGTAGAATATGGATAAACCACTACACTTAATCTTACAATTTCTCGATTTCCTTGAATCCATCGATATACGTTACCTTGCCAAATCTGGTATAACCTGTACTATATGATCATAAAGTCTTCAAATTTAAGATTTAGTATTCTTTTCCCTTCTTATTCCTTCATGCCTTTGGTTTCCCATCACCAAGATCCATAATTAAAACTCCCTCACTTCTCCTAATCTATTAGTCTAATCCCAGGGTCACTGAATTCCTTGTTTCCCAGATGCTACTTGTTCCATGATCTTAAACTCCTTTTCTATTTTTCTAAACACATCATGACAATCTCCTATCTAGATCATCCTTAATGTTAACTTTCTTGACTCCTGATCACAATCTAGGACTAATGAATCATTCACAACAAGCATAACACAAAATAGGACATGCCCATTATATTATGGTTAAATATTTAACCATGGTAAATTGATAAAATTTAACATTTTGGCCCCCAACCAAATAAATTATAGAACTATATATTTATTTCAACATAAAATCTTCATGTCTGATAACTTTCAGCTCACACATATAAGAAGAGATCAAGTATGATTAAACACATTTTCAGACTTACTTCTAAAAATTGTGTGTGTAAGTATATGGAAGGAGGGAGAGAGAGACAGAGAAAGATGGACTGTTAAAATTAATAACAGGGATCTAACCTGAGATTTCAATGGTATAGGAAATTCTGAAATGAAGAAACTCTACTACTGTAGGTTGGCACTTTCTAATTTGTAGTCTTAGATAGCTGCCTAGCGAATTGAAAGGATAAGTGACTTACTTAGGGTCACACAGCTAGCATGGTCAGAAGCAAGACCAAATTCAGTTCTTTTTGTCTTCAAGGCCAACTCCCTACCTATGCTATATTTATATTGGATATCTATCTATCTATCTATCTATCTATCTATCTATCTATCTATCTATCTATCTATCTATCTGTCTGTCTGTCTGTCTGTCTGTCTGTCTATCTATCTATCTATCTATCTATATATCTATCTATCTATCTATCTATCTTTCTATCTATCTATCTATCTATCTATCTATCTATCCATCTATCTTTCTATCTATCTATATCTATCTATATTTATCTATCAATCTATCTATCGACCTATCTATCTATTGATCTATCTTTGTAAAATAATTTATCTACATCAATCTATCTATATCTATCTTCCTATATATATCTCTACCTGCCTACCTATATATCTCTCTGTCTATTTGTCTCTATATGTTATTTGTCCTGAACCTCTGATTTAATTAGTGTTGATAGTTCTCACTGAGAAATTTCAGAGGGTCTTAGAGACTTGCCTGAGTCACCAAGATGTTACATGACTTGACCTGGGCCACAAAAGTAGCTAACTTGAATCAAGTATTTCTTTTGCTCTATATGCATCCTGAGTGTTATAAAGGCAAAATTTTAATAACAGAATTCCATGGCTATCGGAAAATTACAAAGGAATTTAAAAGCAAAATGGGAAATTTGAAAATTAAACTCTGGTATTTTAAAAGCAAAAACTTGATAGACTGAATCAAATAAAAAATTCATTTTTGAAATAAAGGGGGAATAGTATTCCTAAAACAATTCTTACCAAAAGCCAATCTAACTCTTCTTCACTAAATATTGCTATTTATTATATCAATATTTGTTGCTGTATAATATTATATATATATATATATATAATATTATAATACTGGTAGATTTAGAATAAAATTCTTCTCATTTCTCATGTCCTAAAATCTTGAGTTTGGGGGCACAAATTGGAGAAATGGTTACAATATGAAGGATTACAAAGGAGAATCTAGTCACAAAGAGAAGAGTGTATATCTCATTTATTGGGGATGGGGTAAGAAAAAGATGGTTATTTTTGCAAGATGGAAAATGGAAGATTTGTGTTGCAAAGTGGAAGAAAAAAAGTTAGACACAATCTGGGAGGACAAAATAATGCCACTTGCCTGCTTAGTGCCCAACTTGGGAGGAAGAAAATCCTCCAATGAGCCATACTTGATAGCAGAACATCTGTGCTTGCTTGATAAAGAAAGAAACATGAGGGGAATTGGAATGTATATGGGGTATATAGAAATGAGTTTAGGTTAGGATATTAGAACTGGGATGGATGATATCAATGTGTATTATGCAGAGAAGGAGTTAGAGAAAAATTATAAACTTTGTTGGTTTTTTCTCTCATTTTAAAAGTGACTTTAGTAATGCATGATCCAGGACAATTCTGAGGGACTCATGAGAAAGAACACTATTCACATTCAGAGGAAGAACTGTGGGAGTAGAAACACAGAAGTAAAACAACTGCTTGATCACATGTGTCAATGGGGATGTGATTGGGGATGTAGACTCTAAGCAATCACCCTAATGCAAATATCAATAATATGGAAATAGGTCTGGATCAATGTCATGTAAAACCCAGTGGAATTGTATGTCAGCTACGGGAGGGAGGGGAAAGAACATGAAACTTGTAACCATGGAAAAATGTTCTAAATTAATTAAATACAATTTTTCAAATTAAAAAAAATAAAATAAAAGTGGCTTTGCTACATCTTCAGCTAGTGAGATATCAAAGAAGATACCAGTGAGCATTAAAGTAGTGGTATAGGAATGACCAATGAAAACTAAACTCACCAAGAATCAAGTCTGAGGTATAGTCTATGCCTCAATGTTGTACATAAGTAGGGCTCTCTTAGGCATGTCATAGACCAGTTACAGTTTGTACCCTGTAACAATTTGAAGAGATGATGTTTTAAAAATTAACCTTATACTCTAAGTAAAAAAGTATTTAAAATAATCTTAAAAGATTTGGCTAGAAAAAGCCCATTGACATTTTATTTAAAGTGAAGAATTATACAAAATTACACATCTAGAAATAATTGAAAGTCACCAGTCTTCTCCAATTCCCTTATTTTACACACAAGGAACCCAGGCTGCAGACATATTGAATAATTTGCTCAAGGTCATAAAGCAAGGTAACAGAAATGACAGAATTAGAATCTACACAGTTCGGTCCCCAATTTGGTACTTTTTTGTCAATCTACAGTCATAATTCTCATTCATTCATTCATTCATTCAAGGGCTATTTAATCTGTACTTATATGCCAGATCAAAGACAGGAAGAAAAAATCGACTTTGCCTTGAAAAACTTACTTTCTCTTTATTTTGGTAGAGGAATGGATTAAGCAAGAACACATAAAATTACAGTAAAGTAATTTCTGGGAGCAGGGTACTAACTGTGAGCATTAAAGAAGACTTTCATCTAACTGCAAACAGTAAGGCTAAATGTTGAGGAGTAAAAAGTGTATGCATAACCCTAAGAAACCCAAAGAAGGGCTTCCAAGTTCACAGAAAGTAGGTGATCTAAACATATTCTATTGAAGGCACAGTTTATAAAGCTTCATTGTACTAGACACTGTCATATTGACCATCTTTTTATAAAAAAAGTTGTTACTGAGATTACAACAGAATAATTGTACTTTAAAACCACAAATTCACTCAGAGTTGCTGACAATATTCTAAATAATTATTACTGAGGTACTCAGACCATTAGCTTTGTTTTTTTCTTCTTTTCCTCTTCCTTCTCCTCCTCCTCTCAAATGCAAGTAGAATTATCAATTGTGTGGGTGTGAGATTTGTGTAGTAGCCTCCAAATAAAAGAAATATGTGTAATACTTTCCTTATTAATCATTAAAAGGTACTGGGAAACTTTTGGATAAATGTCATCACATAAAAGTGCCATCAAGACTTAGAAATCCCTTCAATTGTTATTCTTCCAGGCATTACTTGTCAACCTATTTTTGGATGTAATAATATGATATTATTTCATCTCATTTTCCATAATTTTATTCTTGGTAAACCCACATTCAGATTCATAAAGGCTAAAGGAAAATGATCCAATCACAGCAGAGCGACAACTGAATTACTAGGAAAGTCCAACTCTAAGCTCCTATATCTTCAAATGAAATATTTCCTTCCGACTACCTCTCATCATTTTTGGAATGATCTCTATAGAGAATTCTGTTCTCAAGAAGGTCTCTGAAAAATCCATCTTTCAGTACATGATTAATTAGACTTAACCATACTCTTTTCAGGAGAATTTGCATTTTTTTTAAAAAGGACAAAGGCTTAGAAGGAATGTCAAATTCTTACATAAGTATAATCATCTGTTTCAACATGGGGCTGGCAGCTTAGGGTAAAAAGAGAATTTTCTAGTTTCCCTGAAATCCTAAAACCCGAGTGACTATTGTCAAGCCTTGCCCACCTTCTTAGACCCTCGAAACACTGTATAAAATGTTGCCTCGTGCTGGTCAGGTTTCCTGTCCCAAAAGCCACTCAAGCCAAATTTCTCC
Organism: Monodelphis domestica; assembly: GCF_027887165.1. Classification (NCBI taxonomy): domain Eukaryota; kingdom Metazoa; phylum Chordata; class Mammalia; order Didelphimorphia; family Didelphidae; genus Monodelphis; species Monodelphis domestica. Next base: position 183,125,050 of record NC_077234.1, on the reverse strand, counting down.
CACTCCCATATCTTGGGATCTCCAAGTCACCACCAATTTCTGAGTCTCAAGTAAATATCCTGGAAAGACCTCTAAAGCTTGCTCCAGTTCTAACATGCTACAGACCCATATCACACTGGGTATTCACTGGATTCCGATTTTTTCCTGATATGCTTACCTCCTTTTCTACATTAATTCAGTCTAAGACAGGGGTACCAATAACCCAAAGTTTAGGAGTTTACCCCTGTATGTTTCTAGGATTTCTCCCTCCCTACTAAGGATACATCAATTCAGGCATGAATGTGTAGAATCTGGAGATAATTTATGGTGCACTCCCTCTTTCCCAACCCCAATACTTTGAAAAAAGGTGAGAAGAACCCTCTCTTCCTGAAATTATTTTGCTTGTTTTTAAAAAATATATTCTTAATGTATCTATATGTGACCATGTTTTTTACTGGCATCTTTTCCCAATAGAAAATAAGTCCCTTGAAGCGAAAGACTGTTTGACTTTTGCCATTAAATCTTCAATGCCTGGAATAGTACTTGTTATAGTATAGATATTTGATATTTGTTGGATTAATGAAAAGAGAAACAGGAAGCTTAATATACAAAGAAGTATGGGGTCATAAGATCATGACTTGGAGCTGAAAAGGGTCACTGAGATTCTTCTCCAGTTATAGACAAGGAAATAGAGACAAAGAGGAATGAAAGGATTTATTTAAAGTTACACAGATTGTAGATAGCAGAGCCAGGATTCAAACCCAAGCCTTGTGACTCCAAATCTTTTCACTGCTCCTTCTACTACCCTATGCCGGTGTTGGCTATATGTTGCCTCAAAAATTGTAAATTAGTCAAGGACTGTTCCATTTTTGTTAAACTCTTACCTTTTGTCTTAGAATCAAAACTAAGTGTCATTTTCAAGGTAGAAGAGTGGTAAGGGCTAGGCAATTGGGGGTAAGTCACTTAACCCTAGAGTTACACAGGTAGGAAGAGTCTGAAGCCAGATATTTAAACCCAGACCTCCCATCTCCAGACCTGGATCTCTATCCACTTAGCTACCTACCTGTCCTGGAACTATTTCATTTCTACCTCTGTATCCCCAGCACTGAACACAATAACTGGCCCGAAATAGGTACTTAATGAATATTTATTGAATTCAATCTATTATATAGGTAATTACTATATTCCCTTTGTGACAACACTTGTATATTGCTAAGAACATTCAGTCTGGAGTCAGTAAATCTGGCTCTTTCACTTATTAAATCTTCGGAGAAGTAAAAACTCTCTAAACCTAAATTTCTTAAGTTTATACAGTACATCACTTCTTAGGGCTGTTGTGTGGATCAAATGAGATGATATTTATGAAGCACTTGCCAAAGAATCAGGCACTTTTGTTGTACAGTCATTTTTCAGTCTCATCTGACTCTTCATAACTCAGTTTGGAGTTTTCTTAGCTAAGAAACAGGATTGGTTTGCGCTCATTTTACAGATGAGAAAATTGAAGCAAACCTTTAAGTGACTTGTCCCTGATTATAGAGCTACTAACTTTGAGAGTGGATTGGATCTCATGAGGATGAGTCTTCCTGGTTCCAAGTCCAGTGCTCTCTCCACTGTGCCACTGAGTTTCCCTCCTGGCACATAGTAGGTGCTTAATAAATTCTTCATCCTTCCCTTACTTCACCTAATGAGTGGTAAACTATGTATCTAAAAGCTTCAGTTCCTTTTTTATTATACTCCCTAGGTATGCTCCCATTTTCCTCCACTGCCTCCCTGAATCACTGTGAGTCAACCACCTAATCCTCATACCATGGCTTCAATTCATAGGATCCTTGGGGTGACACAAGATCAGAGGCTAGGGTTTATGGTCAAGGTCAACGTAGAAGACCAAGTGCTTAAAAACTTAGAGCCCAAAGCTATTCTGATTGGGAGATTAAATATCCTTTATAGATAGTCCTCCCATCATCTAATAATGTATATTTTTTATCTTGGGTACTCATATCCCCTGGGAAACAAATTTGTTCTACTTAGTTTTACATCTAATAAATTAATAGATCTTTGAGGGTATTTATCTTATCTTTAGAAAGGTCCAGTACAGTGTTTGTACCTCTTGCTCCCTTAATTAAATGCTTCAAATTGAGAATACATCAGATAAAACATTTTTATCATAGATTTCATTTACATTGTTTTTAGATTTATAAAGAATTTAGCATAAATTATTGCATTTGACCCTAGTGACAACCTTTTAAGGTAGATAGGATGGCTATATTGGCCTCCACAAACATATATATATACACACACATATGGTAGTAATGACTTATTCCTAATCATACCATTGTTAAGTGACAAAGGGAAGACTCGAATCCAGATATGCTAAGTCCAAGTGCAGTGTTCTATTTGCTATTCAGAGCCATGTCCTATGGATGGTTTGGGTCTTTATTCTATAAGTTAGGAAGAATTTTTTGATAGATTTGCATTGAAATGATATATAGGAGAATACAAGAATTTGAAGTCCAGCTTTGTGACCATAGACAGATTCCTTAACCTTTCAGAGGCTTAAATTTTCTATCTACAAAATGGAAATTATAATTCATGTAGTTCCCATCACCGGAACTTGTTTCAGGATCCAATGAGACAATGTATGTTAAATGCACATGAAAACCTTAAAAGTACTGAAACTCTCAGCTGGAAAAGTTATAATCACTAAAATCACAATTATCTATATAGGAAAAGTAATTTCAACTCTCCTGAGCTATAGTTTTCTTATCTGTGGTTGTACTGGATGATTTCTAAGGTACTAGATTTTATCATGTCAAACTTGGTGTCAAAAAGCTGAGATCAAGTCCTTCCTCAGATATTTCCTAGCTATTTTACCCTGAGCAAGTCACTTAACCTGTCTCGGCCTTAGTTTTTCTATAAAACTGAAATAATGATAGCACGTACCTCACAGAATTGTGAGAATGTGAAGTGTTTTACAAACCTTACACCACTCAAAGCCTACCTATTATTCACTATGCTTATTTAAAGATTTCTCAAGGAAAAAAAAAGATTGGAGTAGATAAGAAAACAATACCAAACAATTTACTGCATAAAATAAAAGACTGAATAATAGATGAGCAGACATAGAGAAAATTACAAGTTGGAACAAAATTTATTATGCTAATCTCAGATAAAGCAACAATAAAAATGGCAAAGTCAAATGACATTTGGAATAATAAAGAGGTGAAAGAATGAATCATGAGACCAATAAAATAATGTTAAGCATAATTATAACAACAAAACTACACACCAAACAGCATAATATAAGTAATCTTGAGAATTAAATTATCATATTGAAGAAATACTAAATAGATAAGAAAAGAGGATCAAAGAGGTGAGATAAAATTAAAGACAAGAAAGATAAAGCAATTAACAACACTAAAACAAGCACAAAAGAAGAAACCAGGAAAACTTGAGGAAGATTTGAAAATAAAGATTGATACATAATACATAAACATGTCTTTGAAAAACTGAACAAATATGGTAACAATTATGCTATTCTGATCAAGAAAAGAAGAAAGGAAATCAAAATACAAAAAAATGAATAAAGTGAATTCATAAAATTTTTAATAATTCAGGAAAAACCATGGACAATTAGCCAAACCAATGTTTTATGGCAAATTGATGAATATTTGGACAGAAATTTTCTGAAAAGAGACTAGATATAGAAGTTTTAAGCAGCTCAATGCCATGAAAACCTATTGTTTGGTCAATAAATGAATGGCCAAAGATAGATTCACAAACAAATGTCAAGTATTTTAAAAGCAGTTAGTGGAAAGTACTAAAAAAAAAAAGAATCTACCAAACAAATATTGTTCTGATGATTAACTAAAACAGAAAGAAAACTACAGAATATTAATGCAAATTTTTGAAATGTAATTCTTGAAAAGAAACTAAAGTAATATATTCATAAAATAATATATAATAACCATGGAGGCAAAGATATCTCAACATAAAGTGATTAACATAGTTAATTTTATAAATGACAAAGACAAAAATGAATGTTTATTTCAACCTATCCATATCTGCCTGTCACATATAATTCTTCTCTCTGTAGTTCATAAACTCTCCATAGTAGGGAGAGGAGACAAATAAATTGAAACACTTCCTCACTTTCTTCTGACAATGGAGAATTCTAGGCATCAATCTGTTATCGTTTGGTCTTGCATGCCCCAGAGTCACATAACTAGTAAGTGTTTGTGACTGAATTTGAACTCATCTTCATGACTTCAGATCAAGTGCTTTATCCCCTGAGCCTCCTAGCTGCCTCTGTGTAATAGTTATTTGTAATTTATTTTATTAGCCACTATTGCATTAGATGTCTCCATGCCAGGTAGTGACAGTTAGAAAATGTTGGCATTAAAAAGATTAAACAAATGTAAGGAAATAATAAATCTATTCTTCATAATACAACAACATGTATCAATATATGAAGAAAAAGACTCTGAAAAATTACAGTGCTCATTTCTGTTAGAAGACCTATAAAAAGCACAAAAATAAAATAAACTACTTTAATATGATCAAATGTAAATACTTAAAACAAAAAGCTAGCATTGTTTACAATGTAAAAAGAATAGAAACATTCCCAAGATAAACAGAGTTATAAATTAGGCATCTACCCTCTCCACATTATCTGATATAATGAAATAAATCAAATGAACAAAAGAAGTATAAATGTTGGCCAATAGAAGGAAAATTTATTCCTATTTGCAGATGACATGAAGGGTTTTAGAAAACCTTAGAAAACTGGTAAATGTACGTAATGAAATAGTTTTTAGCTGTAGAAATATAACAGGACAAAAATAAAGATATATATTAAAAATAATACCTAGAGCATTAAGCCTCCAGCAGCAGCGGGAACCTCTGGGCAGGCAAAGGCACTTGTCTGGAGGGTGTACCATATAAGCGGGGCTGTGCCAGGTTCAGAGTGTTGAACACAGGCAGTGGGGGAGGAGCTGGGGAGGGAGTGAAGAGCTGGAAGCCTGGCCACAGAGGCGGAGACCCAACATATTGCTCCCGCCTTCCAGAAGGTTTTGGCCTCAGAGCACATACAGCCCAACCCAGCTGAACTTAATCCCATCAAAAGTCTTCAGAGGTCAGGGAAGCCCAAACTCCAACACACCTCCCCCACAGACTGCACTGAGAGATCTTCTGTTGAAGCTCCAAGAGGGGAAACTGACAGAAAACCCCAAAACTGAAAAAAATGAGAGGAACAAGAGCACAGACAAATACGGGGAGTAAAGAAGGGGTAAATATGAGCAAACAAGAGAAAAAGAAGAAATATATTACAATAGACAGTTTCTACACAGGCAACAAACAAAGAGCAAATGGAACAGAGGAGGAGGGATCATCAAATGATAAATCAGAAATCCTAGCGAATTGGATACAGGCTTTGGAAGAACTCAAAATGCAATTCAAAACACAATTAAGAGAGGCTGAAGACAATGGGAAAATTACTTAAAAACTAAGATAAGTCATCTGGAAATAGAAAATACTGTCTTGAAAGCCAAAATCAACCAGCTTGAAAATGAGGCAAAGAAGATGAAAGATGAGGCAAAGGAGATGAGAGATGAGGTAAAGAGAATGAAAGATGAACTCCAAAGAAAATCAGAGCAGAAGGAGAAGGATGACCAAAAGCCAGGAATAAAATCCAGTCTTTAAGAACCAGAATACAACAACTAGAATTAAGTGACTTCACAAGGCAGCAGGACACTATGAAACAAAACCAAATGAATGAAAAAGTTGAGGAAAATATGAAGGATCTCATTCACAAAACAGAAGATTTAGAAAATCACTTAAGGAGAAAAAATTTAAGAATCATTGGTCTACTAGAAGACCATGACAAAAGAAAAATCCTGGACATAATACTACAGGAAATTATTCAAAAAAACTGCCTCGATATTCTAGAACAAGAGGGAAAAGTGGAGATTGAAAGAATCCACAGATCACTTCCTGTACTTAATCCCCAACCGACAACACCCAGGAATGTTATAGCCAAATTCAAGAACTATCAGACCAAAGAAAAAATATTACAAGCTGCCAAGAAGAAGTCATTAAGATACCATGGAACCACAGTAGAGATAGCACAGGATCTGGCTGCATCTACACTGAAGGACCTAAAGGCATGGAATATGATATTCCGGAAAACAAGGGAGCTAGGTCTATAACTAAGAATCAACTACTCAGCAAAACTGACTATATTCTTACAAGGGAAAGTATGGTCATTCAATCAAATAGAAGAATTCCAAGCATTTGTAAAGAAAAGACTAGACCTGAACAGAAAATTTGATGTCCAAGCACAAAACTCAAGAGAATCATCAAAAGGTAATTTAAAAAATGAGGGAAAAAAGAAAAACAAAATAAAACAAAAACAACAAAAAAAGTTTTTAAGAGACAATAAGTTAAAATGATATGTATCCCTATAAGAATAGAGGCCATTGGTAACTCTTAAAAGCTGTTGTTAACAAATGGGCAGCTAGAAGAATTACACTTAGAGGGAACAGTGACAAACTGTATAAGATGAAATAACAAGACATAAATATGGATATATGTATGCATGAATTAATATATATGTATATAATACACACACACACACACACACACACACACACACACATATATATATATATATATATATATATATATATATATATATATATACAACTAGAGCTAAAAAGAGAGGTTAATACTAAAAGAAATGGGAAAAGAAAATTTATGTCACAAAGAAGCTCATGGCGGGAGAGGGGAGAACATCAATACACTAGAAGGGTAAAGAAGTTGGAAATAGGAAATACTCACCCTTATGTTCATTGAAATTGACCCAAAGAAGGAAGAATAATCCATTCCATTGGGTCAGAGATTAGATTTGTGCCCTATAGGGGAGTAGAAGGGTAACAAACAGACTGGTGGGGAGGGAAGCAATACAAAGGAGGGAGAGGGTGATGGGTAGTTTTAAAAAGACTGCAAAGAAAATGAGGGGGGAATAAGAAGGGAGTGGGTAGAAAGGGAAGTAAAATAAGGGCGGGAACTAGGGGGACTGATTAAAAAAACATTGGTGGAGAAAGAAATAGTGAAAGAAGAAAAGGCAGGACTAGGAGTAGAAATCAAAATTCTGGGAAATACACAGATCGTAATCTTAACTCTGAATGTGAATGGAATGAACTCACCCATAAAAGTCAAGTGAATAGCAGAGTGGATTAGAATCCAAAACACTACCATATGCTGTCTACAAGAAACACACATGAGGAAGGTAGATACACATAAGGTGAAAGTAACACACATGAGGAAGGTAGATACGCATAGGGTGAAAGTAGGAGGACGGAGTCAAATCTATTGGGCATCAACTGATAAAAAGAAGGCAGGAGTTGCAATCATGATATCTGATAAAGCCAAAGTAAAAATAAATCTAGTTAAAAGAGATAGGGAAGGTAATTACATCCTGAAAAAGGCAGTATAGACAATGAGGAAATATCATTCCTTAAAATGTATGTACCAAATGCCATAGCGTCCAAATTTCTAAAGGAGAAACTAGTGGAGCTCAAAGATGAAATAGATAGAAAAACTATACTAGTGGGAGACCTGGACCTTCCTCTATCAGAGCTAGAGAAATCAAACCAAAACATAAATAAGAAAGAGGTAATAGAACTGAATGAAATTTTAGAAAAATTAGAGCTGATAGACATGTGGAGAAAAATAAATAGGGACAAAAAGGAATACACCTTCTTTTCAGTAGCACATGGTACATTCACAAAAATTGACCATGTATTAGGACATTAAAAACATGGAAAACAAATGCAAAAGATCAGAAATAATAAATGCAACCTTCTCAGACTACAATGCAATGAAAATAATAATTACTAAGGGTACATGGAGAGGCAAATAAAAATTAATTGGAAATTAAACAATATGATCCTCCAAAACTGGTTAGTTAGAGAACAAATCATAGAAACAATTAATAATTTCATTGAAGAAAATGACAATGATGAGGTATCCTATCAAAACCTATGGGATGCAGCCAAAGCAGTACTCAGGGGGGAAATTTATATCCTTGAGTTTATATACTAACAAACTAAAGAGGGCAGAGGTCAATGAATTGGGCATAAATATTAAAAAAACTAGAAAGTGAACAAATTAAAAATCCTCAGATGAAGACTAAATTAGAGATCCTAAAAATCAAAGGTGAAATTAATAAAATTGAAAGTTAAAGAACTATTGATTTAATAAATAAGACTAGAAGCTGGTACTTTGAAAAAACAAATAAAATAGATAAAGTACTGGTCAGTCTAATTAAAAAAAGGAAGGAAGAAAACCAAATTGCCAGTATCCAAGATGAAAAGGGAGGCCTCATCTCTAATGAAGTGGAAATTAAGGATATCAAAAACTATTTTGCCCAATCATAGGGCAACAAATATGACAATGTAGGTGATATGGATGAATACTTACAAAAATATAAATTGCCTAGACTAACAGAGGAAGAAATAGCTTACCTAAACAAACCCATATCAGAAAAAGAAATTGAACAAGCCATCAAAGAACTCCCTAAGAAAAAATCCCCAGGTCCAGATGGATTCACAAATGAATTCTATCAAATATTCAAGAACAACTAGTCCCATTATTACACAAACTATTTGACAGAATAAGCCAAGAAGGAATTCTACCAAATTCATTTTTACGACACAAATATGGTACTGATCCCAAAACCAGGCAGATCAAAAACAGAGAAAGAAAACTATAGACCATTATCTCTAATGAATATAGATGCAAAAATCTTAAATAGGATACTAGCAAAAAGAATCCAGCAAGTCATCACAAGGGTTATTCACTATGACCAGGTAGGATTAATACCAGGAATGCAAGGATGATTCAATATTAGGAAAACCATCCACATAATTGACCATATTAACAAGCAAACCTACAAAAATCATATGATTATCTCAATAGATGCAGAAAAAGCATTTGTTAAAATACAATACCCATTCCTATTGAAAATACTAGAAAGTATAGGAATAGAAGGGCCTTTCCTAAAATAATAAACAGTATGTACCTAAAACCATCAGCAAACATCATCTGCAATGGGGATAAACTAGAAGTCTTTCCAATAAGATCAGGAGTGAAACAAGGATGTCCATTATCACCTCTATTATTTAACATTGCATTATAAACACTAGCAGTAGCAATTAGAGAAGAAAAAGAAATTGAAGGTATTAAAATTGGCAACGAGGAGACCAAGCTATCACTCTTTGTGGATGATATGATGGTCTACTTAAAGAATCCTAGAGAATCAACCAAAAAGCTAGTTAAAATAATCATTAACTTTAGCAAAGATGCAGGATACAAAATAAATCCACATAAGTCATCAACATTTCTATATATCTCCAGTCCATTTCAGCAGCAAGAATTAGAAAGAGAAATTCCATTTAAAATCACCCTAGACTATATAAAATACTTGGCAATCTATATATCTAGGCAAACACAAGAACTAAATGAACACAACTACAAAACACTCTCCACAAAATTAAAACTAGATCTAAAGAATTGGAAAAACATTGATTGCTCATATGTAGGATGAGCTAACATAATAAAAATGACAATCCTGCCCAAATTAATTTACTTATTTAGTGCCATACCCATTGAACTACCAAAAAAACTTCTTCATTGAATTAGAAAAAACCATAACAAAGTTCATTTGGAAGGATAAAAGATCAAGGATATGCAGGGAAATCATGAAAAAAAATGCAAAGGAAGGAGGACTTGTAGTCACAGATCTCAAACTATACTATAAAGCAATGGTCATCAAAATAATATGGTATTGGCTAAGAGACAGAAAGGAGGATCAGTGGAATAGACTAGGGGTAAATGACCTCAGCAAGACAGTCTATGATAAGCCCCCAAATCCCAGTTTTGCGGACCAAAACCCACTATTTGATAATAACTGCTGGGAAAATTAGAAGACAGTATGGGAGAGATTAGGTTTGGATCATCATCTCACACTGTACACCAAAATAAACTCAGAATAGATGAATGACCTGAATATAAAGAAGGGAACTATAAGCAAATTAGGCAAAAACAGAATACTATACTTCTCAGATCTTTGGGAAAGGAAAGACTTTAAAACCAAGCAAGAGCTAGAAAAAAATCACAAAATGTAAAATCAATAATTTTCATTACGTCAAATTAAAAAGACTTTGTACAAACAAAACTAATACATCCAAAATTAGAAGGGAAGCAATAAATTGGGAAATAATCTTCATTATAAAAACCTCTGACAAAGGTCTAATTACTCAAATTTATAAAGAGCTAAACCAATTGTACAAAAAATCAAGCCATTCTCCAATTGATAAATGAGCAAGGGACATGAATAGGCAATTTTCAGTAAAAGAAATGAAAACTATTAATAAGCACATGAAAAAGTGTTCTAAATCTCTTATAATCAGAGAAATGTAAATCAAAATAACTCTGAGGTATCACCTCACACTTAGCAGATTGGCTAACATGACAGCAAAGGAAAGTAATGAATGCTGGAGGGGGTGTGGCAAAGTTGGGACACTAATTCATTGCTGGTGGAGTTGTGAATTGATCCAACCATTCTGGAGGGCAATTTGGAACTATGCCCAAAGGGTGATAAAAGACTGTCTGCCCTTTGATCCAGCCACAGCACTGCTGGGTTTGTACTCCAAAGAGATGATAAGGAAAAAGACTTGTACAAGAATATTCATAGCTGTGCTCTTTGTGGTGGCAAAAAATTGGAAAATGAGGGAATGCCCTTCGATTGGGGAATGGCTGAACACATTGTGGTATCTGTTGGTGATGGAATACTATTGTGCTAAAAGTAATAATAAAGTGGAGGAATTCCATGAGGACTGGAACAACTTCCAGGAATTGATGCAGAGTGAGAGGAGGAGAACCAGGAAAACATTGTACATAGAGACTGATACACTGTGGTACAATCGAATGTAATGGATTTCTCCATTAGTGGCAAGGCAGTGATCCTGAACAACTTGGAGGAATCTATGAGAAAAAACACTATCCATATTCAGAGGAAACACTGTGGGAGTAAAAACACAGAAGAAAAACAACTGCTTGAATACATGGGTTGAAGGGATATGGTTGTGGATGCAGACTCTAAATGAACATCCTAGTGCAAACATCAACAACATGGAAATAGGTTCTGATCAAGGACACAAGTAAATAAAATAAATAAATTTCCAAATAAATTTCATGTCAGCTGTGGGAAGGGTGGGGGGAGTGGATGGAGGGAAATAAATTGATTATGTTATCCAAAAAAAAAATAAAAAAAAATGTATTGCTGTCATTATGTATAGTCATGCCTCGCTATATCATGGTTCACTTATCGTGTCTTCCCTGTATCATAGATTTGAAAAATATATATTTCTAATTCTGAATCATGGATTTTTTGCTATGTCATGGGATTTTGTGGATAAATACCATCCTGTACACAATGGAAATGCAGTATATGCTACTACCACTTTTGCAGGTTTGTCAACATGAGATTGTACATGGGACCCTATTGGCCAATAGAATTAAAGGTGACCAACCACAACACTTTTCTGTATCCTGGGTGCTGATTGGCTCAGTGTTTATAAGAGTGTGGGAAAAATTAATAAAAGTGTGGAAAGGGTTTATAGAAGAGTGGGAAGGGATTATAAAGCCTTAAAATATATATAAATAATAAAATAAATATAACAACTACTTCACAGATTTTCACCTTTCTCAGGGGTCTCTAGAACTCCCACGATGGGTGAGAGATCACTATACAATCTTTTTCTGCCTCCGCTCACTTAGTTCTGCATCAGTTCAAGTAAATGTTTACAGATTTTTCCAACATCATCTTGCTTGTCATTTCTTAATAGCATAATACTATTCCATCACTATCATATACCACAATATATTCAGTTTCCCAACTGATAGACAACTCCTTAATTCCACTTCTTTACTACCAAACTAATACAATTTTGGTGAAGCTATGAAGTATCAAATTAGAATTATTAAAGAAAAGTAAATAAGCTCCCCATGCCCTTGGCATAAGTTATTCCATTACTAGGCATGTGTTCCAAGAAAATAAAAAAATAGAAACAAAGGTCTAATATATACCAAAATATTCACAGTACAACTCTTTATGTTAACAAAGGACTAGGAACAAAATAGATTCCATTAGCTGGAGAATGATAAAAAATTATGGCATATATATGAACAGAAATCATAATACTAAAAGAAATGTCAAATATGATGAATTCAGTGAAACATAGAAAGATAGATATCAGCCAATTTAGAGTTAAATAAGAAAAACCAAGGGAGTAATATACATGATATTTATGGTAGAAATTAAAAGATCACTTGAAGGTAGTAAAACTCTTGGGAATTAGAAATCCACTTATATCCCTAGAGAAGAGATAAGGACATATACTGTCTCCCTTAGAGAGTTGAAGAATTGCTAATATTGTATAAGTTGTCTGACATAGTTCTTACAAAACTTGGTTTTATTTATGTATGTATATATGTTTGGTTATTATAAGTGGGGTTATGGTTAAATGACAATGCTATGAAGACAAAAGGGCATTAGTACATGTGTTGAAATATACCTAAGGCTTCTTTCTAGCTTTAATTCAGTTCAAGAATACTTATTCCGTAACTACTATGTGCACAACATTGAGAGAGCAGCAACAAAAATATTCTAGTTCTTACTCTTAAGAAACTTATATCCAACTGAAGATTCATTCTACTGGGGGTACAGAACATTCACACAGAGAAGTAAAATACAGGGTAATTTGAACTCATGAACAATTGGGGGTATATGGCCCTTGAGCCATTCTAAATGAATATAAAGATTGGGAAATGGAAAGGGAAAGAGTAGGTTAAAGACATGGATGATGGTTTGACTAAATTCCTGGAGACAGCAGATGAAATGTTGAGTGTGAGCAATAGCTATACTTTGGTTGGAATATGGAGGACAAGAATGAGAGTGTTCCAAGGCTGAAGATTAAAAACAAAAAGAATAAAATGGAGGCTGAGGAGTCTGTGTTTAATTTAGAGGCAAATAGGTCTTCTCTATAGGATTTTGATTTAGTTAATGACACTGATTAAACCTATCCCTTAGGAAGATTATTTTGGCAGTTAAGAAGCTGGAATGGAAAGGGGAAAGACTGAAAGGCTGACCAATCAGTAGACTTCAAAAATAATCCCAGAATGCTGAAGAAAGTTTGAAGGAGACAAATGCACAAATGGAGACACCTGGAAAGACATTTGAGATTTTTTATTTAAATAGGATAGACTGCTGTGGCTCCAAGGGAAATGTCCTGGAAAGGGGAAAAGAACAGGCTTTAAAGATGAATTTTTTTCAGCCTAGATGAAGTCAGACTGTGGGCAAGTGGCCATCTCTGAGTGAGGTACTCAGACATATTTCCCTATTCTAAAAGATGCTCTAAAACTTTACAATAAAATTTGCAAAGCAATGAACTACCAAATGAATTAAGTGAAGCAATTAATCTAGAATAGCTCAGGATGACAAAAAATTCACGGTCAATTCCACCCCCTTCTCCACTTGAATCCTATTCATTGGCTTGATAGGTGTTAGGGATGGCATAAATGTTGTACAGAGCTGTGGGACATGTCGGAATTCTGTTTCGATGGTTTTTGACTTTAATAAAATCTTTCAAAACATGTACACAACATGCAGCGTGGAAGAAAAAGCCCCAAGCTATTCATTATTGAGATGATCGGCAGCAGAAGGCTTGAAGTGGACATTCTGACTGCAAGCAGAGGCCAATCTACCTGTCCTTCCTAAAACTGTCCGGTGAGCTTTGGACTAGCAAGCAGAAGCAGGATTTTCCACCGGGCCAAGCTTGACTGCTGAGTTTGTTTCTTCCTGCATAAATCATCCTCTCCTTCCCCCGTCATGCCTTCCATTAAGAAAGGAGAAATCTACCAGGGCCCATCTGTGCACAATTTGAACTTCTTGTTTTTCTTATTCAATGAAGAACATCTATCGACCGGAAATGTTGTTCAGCTTCACTCAGAAACCCACAGTCGCAGATATCTATTGGCCCCGTTTCTGACCCTTCAAGCAGCTATCGATTTATAACTGCATTTTGCTCACAAAGGTCCCAGCAAGATTCAGAGCCCAGCCAGAGAGGTGAAGCCTCCTGCACTGATGTAGAATACTAATCCTCACCCCCACCCCCACCCCCAACCACTTCTCTTCCCCCTTCTCCCCCCTCCAACCCACCCACTCACCTCCCGCTCCCCTCTCCTTCCGCTGCCTGAGTGCTTCATCTTCAATAATTATGCGGCACATGAATCTTTTTTTTAATGTTTGGTTTAATACATACATATTCTTTAAACAATAAAAAAAAATCAGCAAACAGCATCACAATCTGGAAATCTCTTTCTTAACATAGAAAACGGTTTCTTAATGGCACAGGGGGAGCACTCCACAGCAAGCTTGACAACATAATTAGAAGATTGTTACGGGGAAGGGAAAAGCATTCTTTATACAGCTCTTACTACTTTCAATAAGATTATTCTCCCTGAATAGCTAATCAGCTTTGCTAGCTTCCCAAATCCTTGTGCTATAAGCTGCTCTCACAGTTCTTCTTAGTTACTAAATGGCAAACAGTGACACCTCAGAAAGAGAAATTTAAAGTGTTAACCAAATGTGAGCAAACAGCGTGATGGAGGCTGCAGATAAAGAGATCTTTGGCAGATTAGAAGCAATTTAAGAAGATCGCACTGTTACACCTGGGTTGACAAGAGCTGACAGGGTTTGTTGATCTCTGCTCCCATCTCCAATTTGAGTGTCATGTTTCAACAGAAATGAGAGGAATACAAAAAAAAAAATTCTTTCTGAACTGAACGTTGGCTTCACAGCAAGTGTTTATGGCAAATGAAACAAAAAGAAACTAAAGGGGGAGATGAAAGGATTAAAAGCAAACTGTTCATCTCTAAGTGCAAGGGGCTTCCTGCCAAGCCAGGTCCTATTTCCCAAGAACCTTCCTCTTTCCTGACCTTCTGAGGTGCCTTGTATTGCTAAAGCTGGGCCAAGTCACAGAGGTTAAAGAGACAAACACAAACTCCTTTAAATCAATATGGCACTTCTGGCCAAACAACTACTGGGAAGGTATTCTGCCAAGGCAATGACCCTGACATTCACCCTCAAGACTTTCCATTTATTCAAGAAGAAAAGACCTGATTACCTCAATCTCACTGATCCTGAAAATATTTGGGAGCCTCCATTGTCTTCAAAGGGTTCTTAGGGAGACAGAGTAAGCTATAGATCCTCCCCTCTAAGGGGAGGGACTTAAGAAGCCGGATTCTCCACAGTACCACTGAGTTTGCCCAATAAATTTAAAAGATGGGGAGATCAGTTGGGAAATCTGGCCACATTTTCTCACTGAAAGCCATTTGAGATTGTGGATAGAGCCTAGATAACAGAAGACATTCTTCTGATCTCTACTAAATTACCCTCCAAAAAACTATAATACCTCAGAATAAATTCTGGGGTAGCATAAACTACCAAAAGATGAGGTGAAGTAGTTTTTCAGCCCCAAACAACCTCAGTCCACAAAAGAGATCTAGTATACAGGAAGAGTGGAGTTCAAAGCAGTGTGCCAGAAACAGGTCCTACCACAGCAAAGGTTTCTGCAAGTCTCAGATACAGATGTGCCCAGGGTGGGAGGTCAAACAAATACTCAGAAATATATCACAGGGGTCCCTTTGTTGGTTCTGGGTAAAAGATCTTTTTTTGTACTACCCATATGCAGATCCAGGAAACAGTCCTGGGGTACTCTCTCAAAGGAAGGAAGAGCATCAACACATACTAGTACTTGAGGCCATAGGGGAGCAGGGGACCTTTGTCACAGGTCCAAGGCAGAAAAAAGTGCTAATAGTTATCTCCAGACCAAAGCACAAGCCTGGAAGTTATTAAACACAACTCTCCTTTTATCTTTGGTATTGAGTGTTGAGCTTGGTAACGGAGGAACAAAAAAAAACTGAAGATACTAATACCTTAAAAAGAAAAAAAAAACAGAATAGGCCAATTGGAAATTGACCAAATGGAAAAAGAGGAACAAAAATTCACTGAGGAAAAGAATTCTTTACAAAGTAAAATTGGACAAATGATAAAGGAAGTACAACAGCTTATGCAAGAAAATCATTCCTCAAAAATTAGAATTAAGCCAGTGGAAGCTTATGACTTCATGAGACATTAAGAAACAATCAAAGTCAAAAGAATGATCTCATTGGCAAAACAACTAACACAGGAAATAAATCCAAGAGAGACAGTATAAGAATTATTGGACACCCTATAAGCAATAATAATAATAAAAAAGAACTGAGACATCTTTCAAGAAATTATCAGGGAAAACTGCCTTGATATTCTAGAACTGGGGGACAAAATAGTTATTGAAAAAAATCCACTTATCATCTCCTGAAAGAGATCCCTAAAGGATAATTCCCAGGAATATTATAGCCAAATTCCAAAACTCTCAGGTTAAGGGAAAAAATTTAAGGCAGCCAAAAAAGAAACAAAAAAAATATCATGGAGCCATAGTCAGGATAACATAAGTTTTAGAAGCTTCTACATGAAAGGATCAGAAGGCTTGGAATATGACATTCCATAGGGCAAAATACCTAGGACTTCAACAAAGAAGCTCTAGCTGAGCAAAAAATGAGCATAATGCTTCAGAAAGGAAAATAAATACTCAATGAAATAAAGGACTATCAAACATTCCTGATGAAAAGGCCAGAGCTGAATGGAAAATTTGGCTCTCAAATACAAGACTCAAGAGAAGCATAAAAGGATAATCAGTAAAGAGAAATTAAAAGATATTCAGTAAGGTTAAACTGGGGGGTTGATTCTTTTAATTCCAAAGAACTTTGTCATTATTAGGGCAGTTAGAAGAAGTATACATAGACAGAAGGCAGGGGTATCAGTTGAATATAATGGGATGATATATAAAAAAATAAAATTAAGGCATGAGACAGAGGAATGCAGTTTGGAACAGGAGAAGGAAAAAACAAAGATGGGTAAATTATCTCACATTAAAGGGCATGAAAGATCTTTAACAAAATAGAGGAAGATGGGAAAGATGAGGTGGGAAGTATGTAAACCTTCCCCTCATTGGAATTGGCTCAAAAAAGGAAGAATATACACAATCAAGTAAATATAGAAATCTTTCTTACCCCACAGAATAGTAGGAGAGGAAGGGGATAAGAGAAGGCAAGTAGAACTTATAGAAAAGAGGACAGGGGGCAGCTAGGTAGCTCAGTGGACTGAGAGCCAGGACTAGAGGTGGGAGGTCCTATGTTCAAATCTGTCCTCAGACACTTCCCAGCTGTGTTACCCTGGGCAAGTCACTTAACCCCCATTACCTAGCACTTACCACTCTTCTACCTTGGAACCAATTCACAGTATTGATTCCAAGATGGAAGGTAAGGGTTTAAAAAAAAAAAGAAAGAAAAGAGGACAAATTGGAGGAAGCGGAGTTCAGAAACTAAGTAGGGGGAAATAGGATAAAGAGTAATAGGCAGTAATCATAATGGTGCATTTTTTAAATGTCTCTAATAAAGGCATCATTTCTGGAATACATAGAGAAATGAGTGGAATTTATAAGAATGCAAGTCATTCCTCAATTGAGGAATGGTCAAAGGATATGAACAGGCAGTTCTTAGACAAAGTAATTAATGCTTTCTATAGTCATGCAAAAATATTCTAAATCAGTATTAGAGAAATGGAAATTAAAACAACTGAGCTACTAGCTCTCACCTATAAGACTGGCAGTCATGACAGAAAAGAAAAATTACAACAGTGAAAGGGGATGTGGAAAAATTGTGACAGTAATGGCAGCATTGTGAAATGATTCAATCATTCTGGAGAGCAATTTGAACCAATGCCCAAAGGGTTATAAAACAGTATGTACTCTGACCTAGCAATACCATTACTGGTTTTGTTTTTTTAAAAAAGAACCTATAAGAAGAACAATATTTGAAGCAGCAATTTTTGTGGGGGCAAAATAATGGAAAGTGAAAGGATACCCATCGATTGGAGAATGACTGAGTAAGTTATAGTTTATAATTGTAATGGGGTACCATTGTGCTATAATAAACGATGATCAGGAGAGGCTCAGAAAAATCTAGAAAGACTTACATGAACTGAGGCAGAGTAAAATAAGTAGAACCAGGAAAATATTGTACACAGTGACAGGAATACGGTACAATGAATGCCTGTAAATAATTTAGCTATTCATCAATATAATGTCCCAAAACTATCCAAAAAGATTCAATGTAAAAAATGAATTGCCATCTGCTTTCAGAGAAAAAGAGCTGAGAGAGTCTGAATCCAGACAAAATAAAACTTTTTTTTCACTTTTTCTTCATTTTTTTTGTTTCCTTCCACAAAAGGAAAGTGGGGGAAATGTTTTACATAACTTCAGTTATGTAAAATCTATATGAGATTGCTTATCATCTCAAGGAGGAAAGGGGTTGGGAGAATGGAGAGAGGCAGGGGAGAGAATTTGACTCAATTTTCTTTGAAAAATGTTGGAAATTGTTTTTACATGTAATAGGGGAAAAATAAAATATAAAAAAACCTTTTTTTAAAGAGAAAACCTTTTAAAACCAATTGTTACATATGTCTTCTGTAACCATAATATAGATGAAAGAAAAATCACTTGGATGTGGAACAAATATTAATGAATCAATCATAAAATCATAAATTTATAGGGGGGTAGAAATCAGGAAAGACAAAATAATATCCATCAGGATACAAGGCAAACCATTCAAAATTATAATAATAGAAGTCTAAATATGAGAAGTAATGATGACAAAGAGGACAATGTTGATCAATTCTATAAATATTTAAAACATCTTCTAGAAATAATGCCCCTCCCCACACACAAAATATATCACATTAATCACTGGAGATCAGAATGCTAATGTAGGAAATCGAAAGATAATTAGGATAATAAGCAAATTTGGCCTTGGAATACAAAATGAAACAGGTCAAGAACTAATAGAGTTTTCTCAACATTACTCACTGATCATAGAAAACACTTTTTCAGCAACCAAAAAGGCAATTATACACATGGACATCACCAGATCATCAATATAGAAATCAGATTGACTGTGTATTTTGGAGCAAAAGGTGGAGAAACTCTATATAGACAATTAAAACAAATCCTGAAGCTGAGTGTGGCTCTGATCATGGGATTCTTATTACAAAACAGACTTAAATTGAAGAACATATATAAAAAAAACACTGGTCTGCATAGTTATGAGATAAATAACATCCTTTAGGAATATAAAATGTAAATAATGAATACATTTCAGAGATTATATATGGTTGACAGAGTTCCTGAAGAACTGTGGAAAGGGGTTCACAATATTGTATAGAAGTAAAAACAAACAAAATTCCAAAGAACAAGAAAGCAAAATGGCTCCCTGATGACACTTTACAAAAAGCTGAGGAAAGAAACAAAGTAAAGGGGAAAGAAAGATACATTCAACTTAAACATAGAACTCAGAGAATAACAAGAAAAGATAAGGTTTTCTTAAATAAGCAATGCAAATCATAGAAGAAAAATAGAATCATAAAGAAAAGAGATCTCAAAGAAATTTAGAGATTATGAATGGAATATTTCATTGGAAAATGGGCATGATAAAAGAAAAAAAATGTCAAGGATGTAACAGAAGTAGAAGAGAAATACACAAAGAACTAAACAAGAAAGTACTAACATCATTAATAAGATAATCACAATGTTACAGCTACTGATCTATTCAGACATCCTGGAAAATAGAATAAAGTAGCACTTAGAAAGTATTGCTAACAATATGGTAGTAAAGGTGATAAAATCCCAGATAAGTTATATAAAATAGTAAAAGATGATGCTATTAAAGGGCTGCATTCGAGACACCAGACAATTTGGAAAACTCAACAGTGGCTCCTAGATTGAATAGGATAGGTTTATAGCTCAGTCCTACAGAAGGACAATGCCAACAAATGTTCAAATTACCAAAAAATTGTACTAATTTCACAGGAAATTAAAGCTAGGCTTAAGGTTCTGCAAACTAGCTTCCAGCAAAGTGTAAACCAAGAATTACCAGGACAGCAGGTTACTTTTTTTTTAAAAACATTATTTTATTTGGTTATTTCCAAACATTATTCACTGGAAACAAAGATCATTTTCTTTTCCTCCCCCCCCTCCCACCACCCTTCCCTCTCCCATAGCAGACACAGGATTCCACTGGTTATCACATGTGTTCCTGTTTCTAACCCATTTCTATGTTGTTGGTATTTGCATTAGAATGTTCATTCAGAGTCTCTCCTCAGTCCTATCACCTCCACCCCTGTAGTCAGGCAGTTGCTTTTCCTCGTTGTTTTTTACTCCCACAGTTTATCCTCTGCTTGTGGATAGTATTTTTTAGATCCCTGCAGATTGTTCAGGGACATTACATTGACACCAATCGAGAAGTCCATCACCTTCGATTGTACCACAGTGTATCAGTCTCTGTGTATAATGTTTTCCTGGTTCTGCTCCTTTCACTTTGCATCACTCCCTGGAGGTTGTTCCAGTCTCCATGGAATTCCTCCAGTTCATTATTCCTTTGAGCACAATAGTATTCCATCACCAACATATACCACAATTTGTTCAGCCATTCCCCAATTGATGGGCATCCCCTTGTTTTCCAATTTTTGGCCACCACAAAGAGTGCAGCTATGAATATTCTTATACAAGTCTTTTTCCTTATTATCTCTTTGGGGTACAAACCCAGCTGTGCTACAGCTGGATCAAAGGGTAGACAGTCTTTTATCACCCTTTGGGCATAGTTCCAAATTGCCCTCCAGAATGGTTGGATCAATTCACAACTCCACCAGCAATGAATTAGTATCCCTACTTTGCCACATCCCCTCCAGCATTCATTACTTTCCATAGCTGTCATGTTAGCCAATCTGCTAGGTGTGAGGTGATACCTCAGAGTTGTTTTGATTTGCATCTCTCTGATTATAAGAGATGTAGAGCACTTTTTCATGTGCTTATTAATAGTTTTGATTTCTTTGGCTGAGAACTGCCTGTTCATGTCCCTTGCCCATTTATCAATTGGAGAATGGCTTGATTTTTTGTACAATTGATTTAGTTCTTTGTAGATTTGAGTAATTAAACCTTTGTCAGAGGTTTTTATGAAGACTGTTTCCCAATTTGTTGCTTCCCTTCTGATTTTGGTTACATTGGTTTTGTTTGTACAAAAACTTTTTAATTTGATATAGTTGAAATTATTTATTTTGCATTTTGTAACACTTTCTAAGTCTTGCTTAGTTTTGAAGTCTTTCCCTTCCCAAAGGTCTGACATGTGTACTATTCTATGTTTGCCTACTTTTCTTTATGTTCAAGTTATTCACCCATTTTGAATTTATCTTGGTGTAGGGTGTGAGGTGTTGATCTAAACCTAATCTTTCCCACACTGTCCTCCAATTTTCCCTGCAGTTTTTATGAAACAGTGGATTTTTGTCCCAAAAGCTGGGATATTTGGGTTTGTCATATACTGTCTTGCTGAGGTCACTTATCCCAAGTCTATTCCACTGATCCTGCTTTCTGTCTCTTTGCCAGTACCAGATTGTTTTGGTGACCACTGCTTTATAATATAGTCTGAGATCTCGGACTGCAAGGCCCCCTTCTTTTGTATTTTTTTTTCATTATTTCCCTGGATATCCTTGATCTTTTGTTCTTCCAAATGAACTTTGTTATGGTTTTTTCTAAATCAGTAAAAAAAAATTTGGAAGTTCCATGGATATGGCACTAATTAGATAGATGAGTTTGGGTAGGATGGTCAATTTTATTATATTGGCTCGTCCTACCCATGAGCAGTTAATGTTTTTCCAATTGTTCAAGTCTAGTTTTAGTTGTGTGGAAAGTGTTTTGTAGTTGTGTTCATATAGTTCCTGTGTTTGTCTCGGGAGATAGATTCCTAAGTTCCTAAGAAATTTCTATTCCTATGCTTTCCAGTGTTTTAAATAGGAATGGGTGTTGTATTTTATCAAAGCCTTTTTCTGCATCTATTGAGATAATCATGTGATTCTTGTTGGTTTGCTTGTTGATGTGGTCAATTATATGGATGGTTTTCCTAATATTGAACCAGCCCTGCATCCCTGGTATGAATCCTACGTGATCATGGTGAATGATTCTTCTGATCACTTGCTGGAGTCTTTTTGCTAGTATCCTATTTAAGATTTTTGCATCTATATTCATTAGGGAGATTGGTCTATAATTTTCTTTCTCTGTTTTTGGCCTACCTGGCTTTGGAATTAGTACCATGTTTGTGTCATAAAAGGAATTTGGTAGAACTCCCTCTTTAGTTGTTCTTTAAATGTTTGATAGGATTCACTGGTGAATCCATCAGACCCTGGGGATTTTTTCTTAGGAAGTTCTTTGATGGCCTGTTGGATTTCATTTTCTGATATGGGATTATTTAAGAAATCTATTTCTTCTTCTGTTAGTCTAGGCAATTTATATTTTTGTAAATATTCATCCATATCACCTAGGTTGGTATATTTATTGCCATATAGTTGGGCAAAGTAGTTTTTAATGATTGCCTTAATTCCTCTTCATTGGAGGTGAGATCCCCCTTTTCATCCTTGATGCTGTTAATTTGCCTTTCTTCTTTCCTTTTTTTGATTAGATTGACCAGTACTTTGTCTATTTTGTCTGTTTTTTCAAAGTACCAGCTTTTAGTCTTGTTTATTAGCTCAATAGTTCTATCACTTTCGATTTTATTAATTTATCCCTTAATTTTTAGGATCTCTTGTTTGGTTTTCTGCTGGGGGTTTTTAATTTGTTTGTTCTCAAGTTTTTTGATTTGCATTTCCAATTCCTTGATCTCTGTCCTCCTTAATTTGTTAATATATGCACTCAGGGATATGAATTTTCCTCTAAGTACTGCCTTGGCTGCATCCCATAAGGTTTGAAAGGATGTCTCGCTGTTGTCATTTTCCTTAACAAAATTATTAATTGTTTCTATGATTTCTTCTCTAACTAACCGATTTTGGAGTATCATATTATTTAATTTCCAATTAATTTTTGATTTGGCTCTCCATGTACCCTTACCGATCAATATTTTTGTTGCCTTGTGATCTGAAAAGGCTGCATTTATTATTTCTGCTTTTCTGCATTTGAGTGCCATGTTTCTGTGACCTAGTCTATGATCTATTTTTGTGAATATGCCATGTGGTGCTGAAAAGAAGGTGTATTCCTTTTTCTCCCTATTTATTTTTCTCCATGTGTCTATTAACTCTAATTTTTCTAAGATTTCATTCACTTCTTTTACCTCTTTCTTGTTTATTTTTTGGTTTGATTTATCTAAATTTGATAGTGGTTGGTTCAAGTCTCCCACTAATATGGTTTTACTGTCTATTTCCTCCTTCAATTCTCCTAGTTTCTCTATTAAAAATTTGGATGCTATACCATTTGGTGCATATATGTTGATTAGTGATATTTCCTCATTGTCTATACTCCCTTTCTACAAAATATATTTACCTTCCCTATCCCTTTTGATCAGGTCTATTTTTGCTTTGGCTTTTTCAGATATCATGATTGCAACTCCTGCCTTCTTTCTATCAGTTGAGGACCAAAAAGTCTTACTCCAACCTTTAATTCTAACCTTGTGAGTATCAACCCGCCTCATATGTGTTTCTTGAAGACAACAGATGGTAGGGTTTTGGGTTCTAATCCAATCTGCTATTTGTCTACATTTTATGGGTGCGTTCATCCCATTCATGTTCAAAGTTATGATTGTCACTTGTGGATTCCCTGGCATTTTGATATCTTCCCCTAGTTCCGACCTTTCTTATTTAGCTATATCCTTTTGAACCAGTGATTTACTTTGGGTCAGTCCCCCTAGTCCCCTCCCTTGAGATGCTTCCCTTTCTAGCCCCTCCCTTTTTATGCTCCCTTCCCCTCCCCCTCTCCTTCCCTTCCTTTTTATACTCCCTCCCCCCTCTCCCTCCTTAATTTTCCTTTCTTTATTGCCCTGTTGGATAAGGTAGAATTCAGGATCCCACTGGATCTAGATGTTCTTCCCTCTCAGATTTGATTTCACTGAGAGTAAGGTTTAAGTAATTCCACTTCACACTCTCTTCCTCTCCTTCTCATATGAGAGTTCTTCCCCTCCCCTTCCCGTGTGTATCTTTATATGGGAAAGGTTATTCTATTAAGTCCCCCCCATTTCTTGAAGTAAATCTTAGTATTATTGACGGTTCCCCCCCTCCCTTTTCCTTTCTTTGCCCCCCCTTTCCCCAAATCTTCTTAATGCCCCAATCTTTCCCTATGCGTGTTTCGTCTAACTACTCTTATGATGCATACAATTTTTGAGAGTTACACAAAACATTTTCCCCACATATTAATATATAGAATTTGATGTAAATGTAGTCCTTATAGAAGAGAGTTTGACTTAAAGAAAAAGATAGGATTTATCTCCTTTTCCCTTTCTTTCATATTTACGTTTTCATGTTTCTCTTGCTTTCTGTGCTTGGATATAAAATTCTCCACTAAGTTCTGGTCTTTTCTTAGCAAATGCTTGGAAGTCTTCTATTTTGTTGAATGCCCATACTTTCCCCTGGCAGTATATAGTCATTTTTGATGGGTAGTTGATTCTTGGTTGGAGACCCAACTCTCTTGTCTTTCTAAATATCGTGTTCCATGCTTTGTGGTCTCTTAGTGTGTTAGCCACTAAGTCCTGTGTGATCCTTATGGGAGCCCCCCTATATCTGAAGCTCCTCTTCTTGGCTTCTTATAGGATATTCTCCTTTTCTTGGAAGCTCTTGAATTTGGCAATTACATTCCTGGGGGTTGTCTTTTGGGGATTTAGTATACAGGGTGTTCTATGAACCCTTTCTATTTCTATTTTGCCCCTTTGCTCCAGAATGTGTGGGCAATTTTCTTCAATAATCTCCTGTAGAATAACATCGAGGCTATTGTTTATCTCTGGTTTTTTTGGGAGACTGATAATTCGGAGATTGTCTCTTCTTCCTCTGTTTTCCAAGTCTGTGACCTTTTTAGTGTGATATTTTATGTTTTCTTCTAATTCATTAATTTTTTGGGTTTGCTTTATTGATTCTTGCTGTTTTATGATCTCACTTTCTTCGAGTTGCTTAATTCTGGTCATTACGGACTGGTTTTGCTTTTCAGCTTTGTCTGCCCTTCTATTGGATGCTTCCTGCTCTCTCTCCAATTGTGCAGTCTTATCTATCAGACTGCTGATCTCTTTCTCCCATTTTTCTTTCCAGAAGGTTTCCATCTTTTGGGTAAACTCCAGTTTGAGATCTTCCAGAATTTGTTGATAGTTTCCTTTTTGGGAGGCATGTTCTGATTTTTTTGGGATTTCATCCTCATTCTCTTCTTTTCCTTGGGTACTACCACCATAAAAGTTTTCAATAGTCACCTTTTCCCCTTTCTTCCTGGAGGCTTGATTTTGGGCCCTGTGAGCCATCCCTTTGGTGGTTTTATTCCACTTTCTTTTTTGGTCTGGGGTCTGGGTGATATGGGTGGGTTTTCTGTTAATTTAAGTTGCCTCAGACTAGTTCTTCCCAGCCTCCAAGGTTTCTTAGAGAGCTGGGGCCCTGATCACAGCCAAACTGCCCAGGTGTTCAGCTCCGCCCAGATAATCAGTGCATGGTCCACCCCTGGTGTTTAGCTCCACCCAGATACTCAGCGCAACAGCCCTGAGTACAGCTCTGTGGCCCCTGTGCTCAGTGCAGGATTCTCCCGTAAAACCACCCTGAGATGTTGTTTTTCCTGGCAGCCCCCAGATCCCAAGGAACCTGGAGTGCCCCCCCCAGACAGAGATGTTCCCCCAATCACTCGCTGTCCCAGTGAGCACTCCAGTAGCTCACTCTGGTTTGGTGGGGGAGGTGGTGTGTGGGGGAAGGGCGGCTCAGTTCACATTTCTTTGCAAGCTTTTCCTCCTTCTTATTATAGTGTGGAAATGTTCAAACCCCATGCATCTTCTCCTCTTTGGGATATTGGGGAGTCCTTCTGTTCCTCCAAAGGTGATTTTTATGCTCTTTTGATGTAGTCTATTTCGTTCGGTGCCAGGGAGAGGAAGTGTGTGGCGTCTAGATTGCAGCCATGTTTACCTGGAAGTCAGCAGGTTACTTTTTTGAAGAGGCAAAAGAACTAGAGACTAAATTGCCAATATTTTCTGATTATGTAGAAATCAAGGAAGTTTCAGAAAAAACAACAACTACTTCTACTTTATTGACTACACTAACACCTTTACTGTGTGGATCACTACAAAATGTGGCAAGTCTCAAAGAAATGGGAGTAACAGATTATTTTACTTGTCTTTTGAGAAACCTGAATGTAGTCTAAGAAGCAACGAAACATAGGAAAAATGATTGTTTTAAGATTGGAAAAAGAGTACAAAGAGGTTGTATTGTCACATTTATTATATATACATACAGAAATGACGAACTGGATGAATGAAAAACTGGAATTAAGATTGTGGGAGAAATGTCAAATCTCACAAAACCAGGTGAAATTACTCTGATGGTGGAAAGTGAAAAGGAATTAAGAAGTCTCTAGATGAGGGAGAAAGAGGAGAGAATAAAAATTGACTTGAA
The DNA here is from genome assembly GCF_027887165.1 of Monodelphis domestica. NCBI lineage: Eukaryota > Metazoa > Chordata > Mammalia > Didelphimorphia > Didelphidae > Monodelphis > Monodelphis domestica. The sequence goes on along the minus strand of NC_077234.1, from coordinate 183,098,412 downwards.
GGATAACATTAAAAACCAGATTATGGCAACTGGTCCTCTCATTTCTTGGCAAATAGAGGCAGAAGAAATGAAAGCAATGCCATATTTATATTTTTGGGCTCAAAGATCATCACAGGCATGAAATTAAAAGACATTTGCTTACTAGAAGGAAAGTTATAGTAAATCTGGACAGCATACCAAAAGACAGAGATATTGTCTTACTAACAATGTTCTATATATTCAAAGTTAACGGTTTTAGCAGTAGTAACGTATGACTGAGACAGTTGGACTTCAAGGAAAGCTGAGCATGGCAGAATTAATACTTTCAAATAATGGTGCTAGAAATGACTTTTGAGAATCCTTTAAACAGCAAGGAGCCCTAATCTATTCATGTCTAGTTTTTCATCAGGAATATTTACAAGTCCTCTATTTCATTAAATATCTATTTTCTGCCTTTCAGGATTATACTCAGTTTTTCTGGGTAGAGTTGTTTTTACTTTTAATCATAGCTACTTTGACCTCTGGAATAACATCTCAAGCCTTCCATTTCTTTAATGTAGAAGCTGCTAAAATTCTGTGTAATTTTGACGATGAATCCATGATTTTTTTAATTGTTTCTTTCTGGATACTTACAATATTTTCTCCTTGACCTGGACCTCTGGAACTTGGCTATCGTATTCCTGATAGTTTTCATTCTAGGTTCTCTTTCTGGAAATAATTGGTTTATTCTTTAAGTGCCTATTTTTACCTTCTAGTTCTAGGATATAAGGGTAGTTTTTCTCAATAATTTCTTGAAATATGATGTCTAAACTCTTTTTTTTTTAATTTTGGCTTTTTTCAATAATTATTAATTACATCTCTAATCTTTTCCCAGGTCAGTTGTTTTTCCAATGAAACATTTCACATTTCTTCTATTTTCTTTTCATTCTTTTGGCTTTGTTTTATTTTTTTCTTGGTGTCTCCTGGAGTCATTGTCTTCTACTTATCCAATTATAATTTTTACAGCATTTTTTTTCTTCAGTGAACTTACATATTTCCTTTCCCATTTGGTCAATTCTACTTCTAAATAAATTATTCTCTTCAGTGGATTCAGATGGTAAAGGCCATGCAGCTTTTAAGGAAATAAATCCAAGCAATCAACAATCACATGAAAACATGTTCTAAATAATTAAAAATTAGAGAAAAAGAAAATTAAAATAACTTTAAAGATCTACCTTAAATCCAGCAGATTGGTAAAGATGGATAAAAATGTAAATGACAATCACTGGAAAGGCAACATGAAGTTTAGCACCCTGACAGAACTATAAATTGGTCTAGATATTCAAGAAAGTAATTTGGAACTATGCCCTGGAAGTCACTAATCTGTGTTCATCCTTTGATCCAGTAGTATCCTATTAAACTTTTATTACAAATAATTTTTGGAAAACTATTTCATGTATGAAAATATTTATAGTAGCATTTTGTTGTAATTTATTTTATTCCATTTAAGTGATATAATTACTTTTACTAATATTTCCATTATATTTTAATTCATTATAATTGCTTCATGATTCTAACTTGTGAATATTTTTAAGATCTTACTCCATCAGCTAATGTATTAACAAACATAGTCATTGATAAAACATTGAAAAGCACATGGATATGAATAGATCTGTTGGGCACTCCATTAGAAATATCCCTTCTAGTTAATTTCAACTCATTAGCCTATACTCTTGGGTACAATATTTTAACCAATTCTGAATTCACTCAACTGTACTACATAATGTACCTCTCTCAATTTTACCAACAACAGTATTAGGAGATTGTTTGTCAAATGCTTTGCTAAAATTGAGTTATATTATGTCATATGCTTTGCTAAAATTGAAATGTATTATGTCTGTGTCATATTCCCCCAATCTACCAGTCTAATAGTTATCATTTTAGAGTAACTGTTTTTAAAGATATTTCATTTGTGAGTTTAAGTTTGACCTTTTGTAGTCCTTCTGTTCAATAGTTTATGTGCTTTCATTTTTTTCCTTTTTAAAAAAATTGTGCTGCTCTCTATTTTATTGAAACTCCTATTTCTTAGCAGCACGAAGTTCACGAACATTTATATTCTTCTCTTGCCTTCTCATTTGATTAGTTTTCCATTATTTCCCTTTTGAATATTCAACCCCTTGGATTCAGAAATTTTACTACTGGATATATATTCCAAAAATGTTCAAAACAGAAAGGTAATAATGGTAGTAAAATATTAATAGCAACAGTTTTTCTAAGGAAAAATAAAACAAGAAACAAAGAGAAGTATTTGTCAATCAGGGGGAATGGATTGTGGTATGTTAATGTCATTGTCACCATATATTTTTGTTCCCTAAGAAACAATAGAAAGGATTCATAGAAATATGAGGAGACATAACATGAATAAAGTAGCACCAGAACAACATACATGATGAATATATTGTGGTTTTTTTCTCAAGCAGCTATTTAATTCTTCATAAATACTTGCTTACCAGACATAGGACTAATATTCTTGAATCTCACTAGAGGTGGGGAATGATGGTGATGGAATGTGGATTTCAAACCAAATCAGGATAGTTTTGCTTAACTCTTTATTTCTTTATGGCAAAAGAATTTTATTAAGGGTTAGCAACAAAATGGGAATTTAAAAAACTGAAAATTATACAATACTAAGTACCATTCATGAGTTTGTGAGCTAACAAATGAAAGCTAAGTTTAAAAAAAATCACAGTGAAAATAACAGCTTAACTTCATTTGAATACTATAATCATCAGTAATTTCACAAATTTGTTTGCTGTTTTGTGTTCACAGATCAAAAACCCTTCAGAGTTTCTCATTCTGTAAATCCTTATTTGTGTTTTACTGTAAATTACAAAAAAAAATAAATATTGGAGTGGACTTTGGAAACTATCTAGTCCAAATTATATATGAATTGGAATCCTTTATACTCTCAAGAGGTCATGTGCAACCCAATATCAGAGAATATACTTACTCCCAAAACAACTTTAGACAAATCTTTTTGTTTACAACAAGCTGAAATTCTGATGTTTTTTTTTTCCTTCAGTCACTTCTCTGAGTATTTTTTTTCCTTCTGGGACAACAAGAAATAAATTAGGAGAGGCAGAATGAGCAAGACTTTTAAAGTGAAAGTCTTGAAGTACCTTTCCCTGGGCACATCAAAAATGGGTTATTGTGTTCAGTTTTAAAACACACACACACACACACACACACACACACACACACACACACACACACACACGCAAAATTGGAGAGCATTCAGAAAAAGAGAAGGTGGAGGAGTTCAACATCATTCATGTGAGGGCATCTTAAAATAATCTGAGGATCTTTGGTTAGCTCTTCTTGAACTTTCTGTAGCTTGACTATTTACTCCTATAAACTCACTCCTTTCTACGTTTTCCTGGCACTCCTTTCTCTTACTTTTTCTACCTTTTGTTCTTAGAGTTCTGTACATGATAATTATTTTGACCCTAATGCCTATGCATTGGTATTTCCCAAGGGTTTTTCTTGGTCTTGTTTCTCTAAATAAATTCTCTCCCTAGGTAATTTCTTCAGATTCCATGGGTGTGAATATTACTTCAAGCAGCCTTTTTTTTCCAGTTCTATTTATCCAACCCCATACACATAGTCTTCAAATGCTATAATTCATAAATGAGACCAGCTGCCTTCTTGACAAGTATATCTGACAATGATCAAAAAAATGAGAGGAATGAAAGTCATGTGGAGCAATGGCAAAGAGGTAAGATTAAGCTTTCTGTGAGGAAAATATAGCTAAAAATGAAAAGGGAATGGACAACCTAATGAGTATAGTGGATTCTCCTTCAGTGGATATCTCTAAGCGAATATTCGATAACCACTTGTTTGGCATGCTGTAAAGAAGACTCATGTCCATTTCTGGGGAGATTACATAATCACTGAGGTTGCTGTCTTCTCAGAAACTATAATTCTATGATCTACTTGTTTATGCAAGAGAGGTAACAGGGTCTGGTGTATAATATATTCAAATTTAAATAACTGTTTTATAGTTTCCTGTTTAGAGCTTTTTAGTTGGTTGAATTAAAAAAAAAAACAACCTACTATCTGACTTAGTATCAGTTCTAAAGCAGAAAAGTGGTAAGGCTTAGACAACTGAGGTTAAGTTCAAGGTCAAAGAGCTAGGAAGTATCTGAAATCAGATCTTGAACCCAGGTCCCCCCAACTCCAGAAGTGGTGCTCTATGCATTGTGCTACCTAGATGCCCCTCATTGGGTAAATTGATGTTTACCCTACATGGCTATTATCAATTACTAAATGAAATATTTGTGGAATCATATTGTAGGTTAAAACATATAATATGATTTAAGTCAATATGAAGTATTTTTCATTTTCATTTAATCAAAACAACAAGTTATATTAGTTATTGTTAAATGTATGACTCTATGCCAATTAATCTGACAATCTAAGTAAAATAGATAAATATTTTAAAAATATAAGTTTCTCAGCACCCTTCTTAAATACATTAATCCTATGTTAGAAACTAAATAAGCCATATATGTGTTCCTTAAGAAAAAAATCCTGGGGTAGGGGTGGGGAAAGGGGGCCAGAGCCAACATGGCTCAGACCCACCAAATCTCTAACAAATCACCTTCTAAAAAACTATGATATAATGCTTCAAAAGGAATTCTGGAGCAGCAAAGCTACAAAAAGATGGGGTAAGATAAACGTTTGGCCCAAAAGAACTTAAAAGTCCAGTATGAAAGACATAGGGCACTGGAGTTGAAGTGGGGTACAAAGCAGCATGCTAAAGCAAGCACCACTTTACCACCATGATCTCAGTGCAGCTGAAGCAGCAGCAAAGGCTTCCAGAGCTCTCAACCACAAACAATAACAGGGTATTGGACAACTGCTCAGAAGATTACTGGGGTCCCACTTCTGGCTTTGGGTACAAGACTCTTGTATTGTCGATATACAGAACCAGGTTTTGGTATGGGGGCACAGTTTTAAATCAAGGAAGAGGACTAGTAATATCAATGCTTGTAGCCACAGGGAAAGAGGAGACTCTGGTCATAGTTGCTATAGGAAGGAAACTGGCACTGAGGAACCATTTTGGAATGTTGGAAGGAGAGAAGAGTGGTAATTGATGAAAAGGGGCTTGTGGGAGATAGAGCTTTGGAGGGAATCTTTTGCCCTATGGACTCAAGAGAGACAGAAGCGAAGGACCTGAGCTTGGGACCCCAAATCTGTGGTACCAGAGTCTTGCCTCAATTTCCCCTTGCCCTGGAAGGCAAAAAAAAGATCCCTGACATCTCTGGATCATTGATCAAAGGAACAAAGAGAACAATCGAGGCAGAGGGGCATTCAACCCTTGAACTTCATGGGGGGTCACCATGAAGACCTGTCCTATCCTGTTGCCTTCCCAAGAAGGGCACTAGTGACCTGTTTAGAGTAGGCTAGTAAAGTGTTTAAAGAGAAAGGAGGAAAAGAAATGCTAAAGCCTAAGCCATTTGGTTCAGCTGAAGAAAGAAGTGACAAACTGCTTGAATAGTTCTTTAGGGTTTCCTGATCCCTCCAACCTAATCCTTCCTTTGTTTCCTGAACAAATAAACTACCCCTTTTCTAAGGAAAATACAGTCAGATCTAAGTTGTCACAGAAGCTAAGGAAGAGAGTTGAAAGGACAGGAAGAGGGAGTTTTTATCAAATAGTGGGTTTTGGCCCCCAAAGCTAGGATATTTGGACTTATCATAGACTGTCTTGCTGAGGTCACTTACCCCAAGTTTCTTCCACTGATCCTCCTTTCTGTCTCTTAGCCAGTTCCATATTGTTTTGATGACCACTGCTTTATAGTATAGTTTGAGATCTGGGACTGCAAGTCCTCCTTCCTTTGCATTTTTTTTTCATGATTTCCCTGGATATACTTGATCTTTTGTTCTTCCAAAAAGAACTTTGTTACGGTTTTTTCTAATTTAGTAAAAAAGTTTATTGGTACTTTAATATGGGTATGGAACTAAATAAACTAATTTTTGTAGAATTGTCATTTTTATTATGTTAGCTCAGCCTACCTATGAGCAATTAATGTTTTTCCAATAATGAACAACCCTTGTGATCACTTACTAGAGTCTTTTGGCTAGTATTCTATTTAAGATTTTTGCATCTAGGTTCATCAAGGAGATTGGTCTATAGTTTTTTCTCTCTTTTTGACCTGCCTTTGGAATCAGTACCATATTTGTGTGCTAAAAGGAATTTGATAAAACTCTTTCTTTGCTTATTCTGTCAAACAGTTTGTATAACATTGGTATTAGTTGTTCTTTGGATGTTTTTTTTTCAAAGTATCAGCTTCTGATCTTATTTATTAAATCAATAGTTCTTTGACTTTCAATTTTATTAATTTCTCCTTTGATTTTAGGATCTCTAATTGAGTCTTCATCTGAGGATTTTTAATTTGTTCACTTTCTAGTTTTTTTTTAATTTGCATGCCCAATTCATTAACCTCTGCCCTCCCTAATTTGTTAACATATGAACTCAAGGATATAACTTTCCTCCTGAATACTGCTTTGGCTGTATCCCATAAATTTTGAACGGATGTCTCATAAATGTCATTTTCTTCAATGAAATTATTAATTGTTTCTATGATTTGTTCTTTAACTGATTTTGGAGAATCGTAAAGTTTAATTTCTAATTTATTTTTGATTTGCCTCTCCATGTACCCTTACTAATTATTATTTTCATTGCATTGTGGTCTGAGAAGGTTGCATTTATTATTTCTGCTCTTTTGCACTTGTTTTCCATGGTTTTATGCCCTAATACATGGTCAATTTTTGTGAATGTACTATGTGCTATTGAAAAGAAGGTGTATTCCTTTTTGTCCCTATTTATTTTTCTCCACATATCTACTAACTCTAATTTTTCTAAGATTTCATTCACTTATCTTACCTCTTTCTTATTTATTTTTGGTTTGATTTATCTAGTTCGGATAGAGGAAGGTTCAGGTCCCCTACTAGTATAGTTCTTCTATCTATTTCATCCTTAAGCTCCACTAGTTTCTCCTTTAGAAATTTGGATGCTGTGCCATTTGGTGCATACATGTTGAGTACTAATATTTCCTCATTGTCTATAATGCCTTTTATCAGGATGTAATTACCTGCCCTCTTTTTGACTAGTTCTATTTTTATTTTGGCTTTGTCAGATATTATGATTGAGACTCCTTTCTTCTTTTTATCAGTTGATATTCAATAGATTTTTACCCTACATGTATCTACCTTCCTCATGTGTGTTTCTTTTAGACAGCATATGGTAGGGTTTTGGATTCTAATCCACTCTGTTATTAGCTTGAGTTTTATGGGTGAGTTCATTCCATTGACATTCAGAGTTAGGATTACCAGCTGTGTATTTCCCAGCATTTTGATTTCCACTCTTAGTCCTGCCCTTTCTTTTTTTCATTATTTCCTTCTACACCAGTGTTTTGTTTTTAATTAGTCCCTCTAATTCCCAACCTTATTTTACTTCCCTTTCTACACCCCTCCCTTTTTATTACCCTCTTATTTTCTTAACAGTCTTTTTAAACTACCCCCACCCTCTCCCTCCCTTGTATTGCTTCCTTCCCCACTAGTCCATTTGTTACCCTTCTACTTCCCTATAGGGCACAAATCAATTCTCTGCCCCAATGTATTTGATTTTTCTTCCCTCTTTGGGTCAATTTCTATGCACATAAGAATTGAGTATTTCCTATCTCCAACCTCTTTACCCTTCCAGTGTATTGATGTTCTCCTCCCCTCCCACCATGAACTTCTTTGTGACATAAATTTACCACATTTTGTTTCTTTTCCTATTTCTCTTAATATTAACCTCTTTTTAAAACTCTCATTGTATATATATATATATATATATATATATATATATGTATATGCATACATATATCTATATACATATTTTTGTCTTGGCATTTCATCCTATACAGTTTGTCACTGTTCCTTATAAGTATAATCTTTCTAGCTGCCCAGGTGATAATAACTTTTAAGAGTAACGAATATCCTCTTTTCTTGTTGGGGTACATATCATTTTAATTTATTTGGTCTCTTAAAAAATTTTGTTTGTTTTTTGTTTTGTTTGGTTTTGTTCCCCCACCCCTTTTCTTAATTACCTTTTGATGATTCTCTTGAGTTCTGTGTTTGGGCATCAAATTTTCTGTTCAGTTCTGGTCTTTTCTTTACAAATGCTTGGAATTCTTCTATTTGATTACATTACCACCCTTTGCCCTGTAAGAATATAGTCAGCTTTGCTGGGCAGTTGATTCTTGGTTGTAGACCTAGTTCCTTTATGTGAAGATTGGATTTAGCTCTTCCTTTATTGTGAATATTAAATTGTAATCCCCCGTCTATTTTTAGATTTTAATCCCCAAAGTGTAAAACCAGGATTTAAAGTAGATATACCCATTTTAACCACAAAAAGGTATCAACCAAGCACAAAAAGATGTGAACTAACCACAAAAGGTGGGAACTCCCATTTCATACATTGAATGGGAGGTCTGTGACCAATGTGTGAAAGAATGGGCAGTCCTGCAGTAAAGTGTCTGCTGTGAATAGGAAATGTAAAATTTAGGGGAGGTGACACAAAAGAAAAAGGTCTTTAAATAGTGGAAACAGAGACACATAAGGATCATTTCAGTCACTCAGGCTTGGACTGGAATCATTCAGTCACTCGAAGTTGGACTGGAAGACAGACTCTCAGATGGAGTAAAGAGAGACTCTTGAAGTTGGAGTGAAAGAGGCAGTCACTTGGGCTTGGAGTGAAGAGAGTCACTTGGACTTGGAGTGAAGAGAGACACTTGAGGGGAGACTGGAAGATAGACACTCAGACTTGGAGTGAAGACACTTGGCTATGAAATTCCTATGGAGGAGCCAGTGGAGGAGACCTCAGACTGCTTTTCTTTTAAGATGGTCACTGTGGTGAGTGTAAAGGCTGACTTAATTCTTTGTCCTTTCTGGAGGTGTGAAGCATTGGGAAAGGCCCATTGTTGTGAGATCCCTTTCCCCTGACTGGTGCCTTAGAATTTCTACCTGGTTCAGAGGAAGCCAGACCTTTCTCCCTCTCTCTCTCCCCTTTTCTCTCTTCCTCTATTTTAACAATAAAACTACCATTAATTCAATTTACTTGAGTAATTCATTTTGGGATTTAGAAATTAAATCTCTGGTGACCACCAATTAAATATTGAGATCCAACCAATAAAATTTAACACCTGCTTTCCAGTATATCATATTCCATGCCTTTCATTCCTTCAGTGTAGATGCAGCCAGATCCTATGTTATCCTGACTGTAGTTCCATGGTATCTGAATAATTCCTTCTTAGCAGCTTGTAATACTTTTTCCTTGGTCTGATAGTTCTTGAATTTGGCTATAAGATTCCTGAGTCTTGTCAGTTTGGGATTAGGCACAGGAGGTGATCTGTGGATTATTTCAATCTCCACTTTTCCCTCTTGTTCTAGAATGTCAGGGTCAGTTTTCTTGGATAATTTCTTGTAGAATGATGTCCAGGCTTTTTCTTTTGTCATGGTCTTCCAGTAGACAAATGATTCTTATGTTGTCTCTCCTAGAATAATTTTCTAAGCCTTCTGTTTTATGAAGGAGATGTTTCATTTTTCCTCAATTTTTTCTATTCTTTTGATTTTGTTTTATAGTTTCTTGCTGCCTTGTGAAGTCACTTGCTTCTAATTGTTGTATTCTGGTTTTTAAAGACTGAATTTCTTCCCTGGATTTTTGGTCATCCTTATCCCTCTGGTCTGATTTTCTTTGGAGGTCATCTTTCATCTTCTTTGCCTCATCTTTCATTTCCTTTGCTTCATCTTTCATCTCCTTTGCCTCATATTCAAGTAGATTAATTTTGGTGTTCAAGACACTATTTTCTCATTTTAGTTCAAATACCTATGTTTCCAGTTGACTTATCTTGCTTTTAAAGTTCTTTTCCCAGTTGTCTTCAGCCTTTCTTAATTTTGTTTTGAATTGTATTTTGAGTTCTTCCAAAGCCTGTGTCCAATTTGTTGGAGTTTCTGTGTTTTTGCTTGGTGTTCCTTGATCCTCCTCTGACAACATTTGCTCTTTGTTCATTGCCTGGATAGAAGCTGTTGGTTGTAATTTCTTTTTTCTTTTTCTGTGGTTTGCTCATATTTGCCTCTTCTTTCCCCCTTGAAGTTGCTTGCACACTTGCTTCTCTCATTGTGTACTGGATCTGTGGGTTTGGGCTTTTCTGTCAGCCTTCACCCTTGGAGCTTAGCAAGGCACTCATCAGTCTGTGGGGGAGGGGTATTGGAGCTTGAACTTCCCTGCCCTCTGAAGGCTTGATGTGATTAAGCCCAGCTAAGTTGAACTTGCAGTGTTGGATGTGCCCTGAGGCCAAAACCTCAGGAAGGTGGGGGGGGGGGCAATATGGAGTGTCTCTGCTGCTTAGATTAGTCTTCCTCCTCTGTGTTTCTCCTCAAGCTGCCTCCCAACCACCCGTGTTCGGAGCTCTGAACCTGACCCAGCTTTGCCCACAAGGTACTCCCTCCAGACTAGTACCCTTGTCTGCCCAGAGTTTCCGGTCACTGATGGAGGTTCAGTACTATGGGTGGGGCAGGGGTCCTGGGACCTTCCTTCTTCCTTCCCCTTAAACCTGAGTGTTCTTGAATTCAGGCTTTTAGGGGTCATACCTTTTAAGTTGAGTCCAGCAGGATGGTTCCTTAGCTCTGTCCTTATTAGACTTTGTTTTCAGCCCCCTCGGATCATTTGGTTTTTAATTGGTGAGGAAGGGTTTTCAGAGTTCTGAACTTTTGCTGCCTCTACACCACCATCTTAACTCTGCCTCCCCAGGAATATGATTTTTATGACTAATAAAATTTTTAGTTTAGGGAAGTTTCAAATCACATTGTCACCCTGCAACAGCCATACTGAATTATCCATTCTTATCTAAAGAAATTTGTTTGTTGGTTTTCAGACTTCATGTTTGCCTTGCCTTCCAACATTTTCCCTCTTATTGGCCTCTAAAAATATTTTGAGATTCACAAATATGTAAAAATGAAAATGTCTAGATATAAAATAGAATAGAAACAAGGACTACATGTAAAGCATTTGTTTCATAAAGTATATTTTAAAAGAAATATATGTATATGTATCTTTCTATATATCTATCTTTCAACAAGCATAAAAGAGATAGCATAAGCAAAATAGAAGAATAAGAAACATATCTCCTATCAGTTTTATGGACAGGAGAATTTGTGAATAAACAAGAATAGAAAGCATTGCGAGATGTAAAATGAATTATTTTGAATACACTAAAAGGTTTTTGCACAAATAAAATTAATGTAGCCAAGATTAGGAGGAAAATAGTAAAGTGAGGAAAAATTACAGTTTCTTGGATAGTGGTCTCATATCTAAAATACCTAATTTTGTCAAATGTATAAGAACAATCTGGAATTATGCCCAAAGGGTTATAAAACTCTCTATCAATAATACTATTAAATTAATTTCATAACATGATCAAAAGAAAAGGAAAAGAATCTATATGTTTTGCATGTGGTGTATGTGTGTGGAGAGAGAGAGAGAGAGAGAGAAAGAGAGAGAAAGAGAGAGAGAGAGAGAGAGAGCAAGCAAGTGCTATCTTTGTGGGGCAAAGAACTAGAAAGTAAGGGGGTACTCATTAATTGGGGAATGCCTAAAAGTTGCAGCATATGATTGTGATGGAACACTACTGTGGTAGTAAGAAATGACAAGTGGGTGAATTTTTAAAAAAATATGAAAATATCTACATGAAATTATAAAGGGGAAACAAGCAGAACCAAGTGAACATTATATAAAGCAACAGAAATATTGTTTGAAAAGAGACTTATGTAAGTCCTCTTCCAGAGAAAGAACTGATAAATAGAAAGAAGCAAGACAGAATTTTATATATACATAAAACTTTTTGTCATTTTTTTTGCTACCTCCCTAATGAAGGGAGGTGAGGGGCATAAGGGAGGGAACCTGGGGGTTTTAATATAACAAACAAATTTAAAAAGTTAATTTCAAAGTTACACTTCTCTGTTTCCTTCTAATTCTTGCATTTAGACAATATGTCAGAATTTCATGACTTAGATCAAATTTCATTTATTTCATGACTCATATCAAATTTCATTTGTTTCATGAAGTCTTCACTGATTTCTCCAGCTGAAAGATGGCACTTCCTTATCTAATATAATAGGAATTTATATTTTTTATGTACTTATAATTTATATTTTCTTTATATTTGTATATTTTATCTTATATTTCTAGGATGTAAACTCTTTTAAGTCAGAGGCCATTTTAAAAAAACAACTTATCTATCCTAATCCTTAGCATGGTGCTTTTAACCTAGTAGATGCTTAATAAGAGTCTAATAAATGAATTTGTGAATCAACATCTTCTATTTTCTTCCTCAGAAAACTTGTCAAAATGATCAGAATCAACGAGTTTGAGGAAGAAAAATAATAAAGTAGGAGGAAGCTAGGTGGCTCAATGGACCTAGAACCAGGCCTAGAGAGGGGAGGTCCTTGGTTCAAATGTACCCTCAGACACTTCCTAGCTATATGACCCTGGACAAGTCACTTAAGCCCCATTGCCTAGCCTTGCCACTCTTCTGACTTGGAACCAATACATAGTATTGATTCTAATATGGAAGGTAAGATTTAAAAAATAATAAAGGATATAAGGTCCTCTGATGAATTTTAAAGCTTTATGTGAATGTTAGTAATTGTCCCCTTTGTCCACTGTGTTGTAGAAATACTAATGAGGAAAAAATGTGGGCCAAAAGTAAAACATCAAAGAGACGCTGTGGAAATATAAGAGAATTGGTTAAACTATTAACCAGAAAATCTAAATTAATTGTTCTATGTGGAAATATTTTGTCTGCAATGATAGTAGCTCTCTTTCAACACAAAGGGATAGCTTGATTTTCAGCACTTAACACAAATCACTAGTGAAAAAGCATCTCATCAACTAGCTTTTCCAATTTTAATCAATTGCTTATTATTTTCCCCCCATACCAACTTATTGCCTTGATTTCTGCCATATGAAATAATCACAAAATCCTCAATGAGTATAATATGGCATGGAAAGAAGAAATGTTGTTGACCCTGGAAGAGGATTCTGAAGTATCTGTTACTCCAGATACTGGACTCTCTGTTCTGAGAGTATATAGATTTAGCAATCTATTTGGGACAAACAAGAATGGCTCTCTACAATATGCTGATGTGGTCGAAATCAAGATATATTCCATTTAAATATGTTTAGTCCATCCTACTCTGTACTTCCAGTACCAAGAGGAAGCTAATAACTTCCTCAAACAGAAAATATAGCCTTTACAGTCTTTTCCCAAGATAGTTTCTCTTGCTTGGGACCTTGGATCCTTTTTTATTCTGGTTACAACAATGTTTAGCTAGGGAAATGGTGAAACTGGTTTCAGTATTCATGGTGGGACTTATATGTACGTGTGTGTGTATGTGTGTGTGTGTGTGTCTCCCCAGATCATTATCTTGTTATGGCAGAGGGCCATGTCTCAAAACTGAGAGTTATGGCATACTGGGCTATCTAAGTTAGAGAGTTCATAGTGGAGAGCTCTGATTAAAGGCGATATATACTGGACAAGGAAATGGCAAATCAATCCAGTATGTTTGCTAAGAAAACTCGATGGACAGTGTATAAATACTTTATATATGTAAAATGTCAGAAGATGAGCTCTTCAGATTAGAAGTGTTTGGCATGGTTCATGGGGTCATGGAAAGTGGACATGACTGAACAAAAAATGTGTGTGTGTGTGTGTGTGTGTGTAACTGTGTGTTCTTGCATGTATATGTAAACACACAATTTTATTTTATTTATATATTTATACATTTATAAACATATACATGTATGTATATATATACACATGCATGCATATTTAGTGTATATCAGTATAATGTGTATTTATTGTATATTCTGATAAAACTAATCACCTACTTCCCCTTGATGAATTCAAGCCAACTGTCTCAGAAGAACTAAATCACTGGGTTCTGAAATATTTGATTCAATTGATTATTAAACCACTTTCAGTGGTATCTGAAAAAAAATGGAAAATGGTAGAAATACCACAAGTTTGGAGATGGGGAAAAGATATATATATATATATATATATATATATATATATATATATATATATATATATTTTTTTTTTTAAAGAAAACAGAATTGGCATACTATAGACCTGGGAACTTGATTTTGATATCTAGGAAAATTCCAGAACAGATCATTAAAGAGATAATTGACCAATACCTAGAAAAGGAATTAATAACTGCAAAGAACCAGATTTCCAAACTGAATAGTTGAGAAAAATCTTTTGGATATAGTTTATATAGATTTTTTAAAAGATTTTTTTAAATCAATACTGTGTATTAGTTCCAAGGCAGAAGAGTGGTAATGGCTAGGCAATGGGGGTTAAGTGGCTTTCTGAGGGTCACACAGCTAGGAAGTGTCTGAGGACATATTTGAATCTAGGACCCCCCATATCTAGGCCTGGTTCTCAATCCAGCTGCCCCATAAAAAGCTTTTTGATAAAATATCCAATAGAATTCTAATAGAGAAAATGGAGAAATATGGGTTAAATACTAATGCAGTCAGATGGATTCAAAACTGGTTGGATGACTGGATTCAAATATAAATCATTCAATGTCAAAGTGATAGTATGTCTCAATGGAAAATACCCAAAGAATTAGTGCTTGGTCTTTTGCTGTTTTGCCATTTTATCTGTTTTGGATAAAGACCAAAAAATATACTCATTAGATTTAGAGATGATATAAAACTAATAGATATAAAATTGCAAATATAGTGCTAATTCCAAAACTATCTTAACAGGCTAAAGCTTTGAGCTGAATATAAAATGAAGTTCAACAGGAATTAATAAAATTCTTACAGTTGATAAAAATCAATTTTATATGTATAAGATGGAGGAGGCATGTATAGAAAGCAGTATTTCTAAAAAAATCAAAAATTTTCATGGACTAAAAGCTCAATATTAGTCAATAGTGAGATGTAGTAGATAAAAAAAAATGGCATGTGATCTTGGACTGTAACGAGAGGAGCACAGATGACATCCCCATTGCATTCTGTCCTTATCAGACTTAATTTGGAGTTTGGTTTTTAGTTCTAGTCACCACACTTTAAGGAGGTCATTGATAAGCTAGACAGTGTTTGGAGAAGAAAAATTAAGGGAGGACCTCTAGACTATGACATCGGGGGATCATTTGAAAGAACTATGTATATTTAGCACAGAGAAGACTCAGATCCAAGAAGGACATGATAATTGTCTTTAAGTGCTTGAAAGAGTTGTAAGGACAAATTATATTTATTTTGCTTGGATCAAAAGAACTGAACCAGGAGCAATGGATGGAAGATATAAAGAGGCAAATTTGGATATGGTAGTAGAAAGAAATAAAATTTCCTAGCAATTAAATTATCTAAAAACAGGATGAGATAGTTCAATTATAGATTCTACCTCCTTGGAGGTCTTTTAGTAGAAAGTGGATAACCACTTCTTGATAATGAAATAGTTGGGATTTTATATATATATATATATATATATATATATATATATATATATATATATATATATTGATGTAGATAGCTCCTGAGGTCATTCCAGATCTCATACTCAATCTATATTTCAATACAAACATTTATCACTAATCACTTACTGGATATTTCTAAATGGATATCCTACAAATATCTCAAACTCTACATGTCCAAAATAAAAATTAATATCTTTCCCATAAAAGCTCTTGACAACCTGCTATTAAACTTCTTCCAAATTTCCCTGAATTTTTAAGGTGACCCCCATTAAAAAATAAGGGTATTTTTTAGAGAAGGGGATAAATAATCTATATTTCCATATGTATGTATAGTGTCTAGCACAGTGTCTGGCACACAGTAGATACTTTATAAATGTGTACTGATTTATTCTCAATTGGAAAAGAGTTTAATCTGCCTATTTTAGGTAAGGGCTTCATTCTATTTTCTGAATGTATGTGACCCATATCAATTTAATGCCCAAATCATAAAATGAATGATGTTAGTTTAGTTCTTTCTATAAAAGTGTAATGTATGCATATTATAGGGGTGGCATTTGAGTCTTAGACTTTAATCATGAATCCTGATTTCATCCCCTCAGCCAACTAATACTTAAAATATTGATATGGGGTAAGTACTTGATTTCAAAATGCTTCGGGCCTTGAAGTAATACATTTGTAGAATTTACAAATGCTAGATGGGAGGAGACAGATGTGATGAGATAACATAAATGGAACACTTATGGAATAATTGGGGTTTAGGGAATTTCTGGAGCAAACTAGAAAAATTAGACTTTTATGTTTAGAAAAATTGCACATGTACAAAATTTCATATTTAGTATTTTAGAGGGAAATATATTACTGGTCTAGATTTTTTCTCATGGAATACAAATTCAGATCATGTGGAACAACAAGTTTGCACAGAACAGTTTTTGAAGTCATTGTCCTCCTGTATTTATATATTTAGAAGCAAAATGATTCCCTAAACTCTGGCAATCTTAATTTCTAATCAAGCAAAGAAAGAATAGTTGAGAGATATAATGGTAATTTTGCTTGTGCTACCATATATGTGGGCCATTGTAATAAGTTTGGCCAGAAATCTAAATACAAATATTCCTAGAATTTTCCTTACTCTCATGGGATTTTAAGAACCTATCTTTACAGCTGAAAAAGATGCAGAGGTAATATAAAATATCCTCCACTTTTTACTACTGGTAATACTAGTGATACTGCTGCTGCTGCTGCTGTTGATGCTGCTGCTGCTGATGATGATGATAAAAAGAAGGAAGACAAACAGGGAAGGAAGAATGAAGAAAAGAAGAGGAGTAGAAAGGAGGAAGAGGAACAGAAAAAGAAGAAGGAAGAGCAGGGGGAAGAGGAGAAGGAGGAAGAGGAGGAGGAGGAAGAGGAGGAGGAGGAGGAGAAGAAGGAGAAGGAGAAGAAGGAGAAGGAGAAGGAGGAGAAGGAGAAGGAGAAGGAGAAGGAGGAGAAGGAGAAGAAGGAGAAGGAGAAGGAGAAGGAGAAGGAGGAGGAGAAGGAGAAGGAGGAAGAGGAGGAGGAGGAAGAGGAGGAGGAGGAGGAGGAGAAGGAGGAGAAGGAGAAGAAGGAGAAGGAGAAGGAGGAGAAGGAGAAGGAGAAGGAGAAGGAGGAGAAGGAGAAGAAGGAGAAGGAGAAGGAGAAGGAGAAGGAGGAGGAGAAGGAGAAGGAGGAGGAGGAGGAGAAGGAGGAGGAGGAGGAGAAGGAGGAGGAGGAGGAGGAGGAGAAGAAGAAGAAGGAGAAGAAGAAGAAGAAGAAGAAGAAGAAGAAGAAGAAGAAGAAGAAGAAGAAGAAGAAGAAGAAGAAGAAGAAGAAGAAGAAGAAGAAGAAGAAGAAGAAGAAGAAGAAGAAGAAGAAGAAGAAGAAGAAGAAGAAGAAGAAGAAGAAGAAGAAGAAGAAGAAGAAGAAGAAGAAGAAGAAGAAGAAGAAGAAGAAGAAGAAGAAGAAGAAGAAGAAGAAGAAGAAGAAGAAGAAGAAGAAGAAGAAGAAGAAGAAGAAGAAGAAGAAGAAGAAGAAGAAGAAGAAAAGGTATATAAAGTTTAAGGTTCTTAAGGTCCTTTATTTTGTTAACTCATTTGATATTCTCAACAACCCTGTGAAGTAGGTGCTATTATGCTCATCTTATAGATGAGGTAACAAAGACAGGTTAAGTAAATTTCCCAGTCAGACAGCTAATAAGTATCTGCCCCTGTATCTGAACTCAAGTCTTTCTGTCTCCAAGTTCCTCACTCTATTCTCTGTAGCACATAGTTGCCTTAATATAAGAGAGCTGAGGCAGAGAGAAGTTAGATGATTTGTCAAAAGTCTCATGCCAATGGAGGTGCATAAGGGTGATTTATCCCATTTTTTACTCCAAATCCAACTTTCTTTCTATTACACTATGTGATATCCATTTATTCCTTTGTCAGAGAGTAATATACTGAGATGAACAAGGAAAAGTATTATTATCAAATGAGATTATGAATATTAAGAATTTATGTAACAATGTAAATAATGCTTATTAGTCTTAGTATCCTAAAGACTTATGGGCCTCAGGGAAATTAGTCTGGCCCTTAAGGTCTTTGAGAATTTAAACAGAAAAACACACCCTATAATACTGCAACATTAAATATTACATATATGAATAATGTATGTGAGGACAAAACAAACAGATTTCTTTTTCTGCCTGAACCATCTTAGTGATTTGTATAGTATTTTAATGCATATGATAGAATCAAATATTTAAGTTGAGACTGCATCTTTACATAGATGAAAAGTTAAAGGAAATGTTTTCCAAAAGACCATTACTAATGTACATCCTAACAGGTGAAAGGGATGATGCAAAACTAGTTACTTGGTTCCCCCCCCCCCCTTTCTTCTCGTTAAATTTAAAATAAGAATTGGTGTGAGAAGATTGCAACATGGCAGCATCTGGCCCATAGTTGGAAAAGATGACCCCAATAAACAAACTACTTAGGACTCCAGCACAACTTCTAAATAGCCAATACATTGTTTTTAGATTATTCTTCTCATCATCTCACTCTATCCTTCCATGGCTAGTTAATAGGTACCAAGTCTGTTCTTTTTCCCTTTACTATGTGACCAGGAAAGCAAGAATGGATCTATTTAAATGAGGCAGGGAAATGTGTTTTCTTACATTCTGGATAATTTACCTTAAAAAAATTACACCCCAGGATGACATTAAAAGCAAGAATTGTTTTACATCTCAGAGAAGGATGTGAGAAATGATGCGTTCTGTATAATTGGTTCTAAATTGTCCCTTAGCTGACAAGTTTTTTTTAATGTTTCATAGATTAACATGAATATATCCAGAACCAGTCTGGGGGTGGGGGAAAGGGAAAGGCTAAACAATTATCACATTTTATTTAAGCATGAGCCATGCCTTTTTTTAGTGATTGCATTTAAAGGTGGCCTAACATTGCCTAAATAAAGAAAATATGAATATGCACCAAAGAAACTGCTAACAATGCAGCCTTCACCCCTTCTGCCTCCCAAACCTTAAATTAAAAGCTTTCCAGGGAGACTTTAAAACCATTTCGATATATGCAGGTTCGATGTTAAGGGGTTTAACTGTCATTATATTTTCTGCGTACTGGACCTTACATATTAATATTCAGGCCAGGAACAGTTTAAAATTGCAGAGAACAAGAACATTCACCAATAGCTCAGTGGGAGGTTGAGCGTAAATAGCTGCCAATCACCAGAAATGGGCCATTGTAAGCCCCGACAGGCCTAACAACGCCCTAATGGAGTCCCAATCACTCCAGTAGCTCTGTTAGGCTTTGAGAAAATGTGAGTGGAGGGAGGGGGGAGAAGCCATGGCCTCAGAGCAAGCAGAGAGCAGGGAAAGGTGGAATTCCTCAGGATCCAGCCATGAAATGGGCCTGAAGAAAGGAAAAGGACTTAGTGGAAAAGAATATACCCCCAAGGCAAAATGGCAAGATTTCCATAGTTTATGTCCATTCAACTGCCTTAAGCTACTAAACTGAGCCAGGGAGGGTAAAAAAAATGAAAAGATGGCCTTCCATACCTGGACCGGAGGCTAGAGTTTCCAATGATCAAAAGAAGACTATCATCACCACACATAACTGCCAAATTAATTTTCCAGAGATGGATGTCATGATCCTCATCAAAAATATTCCCTTGGTTCCTGGTTGCCCCCCAGGATAAAATACAAACTTTTTGACATAGTAATTAAACCTCCATGATTTGATTCCAATCTACTTTTTCCAGTGTCTTTCTGTACCTCATCTTCAATCCTTCTATATTCCAACCAAACTCTATTTTCTTTTGAGTCTAATGTTCTTTTTGCTACAAATACTACTTAGGTTAACATATTTCTTATACATCCAAACATATGCATGCATAACTGATGAACAAACACTTATTAAGTTCCTTTCATGGGTTAAGCGCTAAGGATACAAAGACACAAATTAAATAGTTCCTCTTTGGTCTTTAATGAGTTCATATTGAATCGGGAGAAATCACAAATAATGCAATATCATGTGATATAATTCAATATAATATCATGTGCCAGAATATGCTACAATATAATATTATATTATTAATATAATATATTATAATGTGTCAGACCAAGAAATGTTTAACTGCTGAAATGCCTTTCATAATGTCTGGTCTTTCTGGCTCTGCATTTTTTCATTATGATTATAAGGTTGTAGTTTTGCTTCTTAAAATTTTGAAATTACAGATGCTATCCTCCTTCATTCTGAGGGAAATAAATGAAATCAATATTGTCTGCTATAGAATTATACATTAATACACATAACTTATACATGAGTATATTACTAAGAAAGGCTTTATTAAGATCTTAGCATATAGGAGTTTATTCTCCACTCCTTTGTGGAATCTAAGTTGGTATTTCATGTGTAGAACCCTAAGGGGAGAAAAACATAAAACATCTCTGAAAGTTTCTGATTGCTCATATGAAATATTAACCCATTGTCATTATCTTGGCACTTGCTAAATGGCTGATATTTACCATGGAAACAGTAGTGATTCATTTTTTTTCTTTTTAACCCTAAAGCCAGACATAAAGGTTTCTCCCTGTTCCCTAAAAACTTCATAGAAGTGTCCACAAAGCCACATAATACTTGGAATTATAGATAAGACTCTCTACATTTCCTGTTATCTAAACTCAGGTAAACAGAATTCAAGTCTCATGCTCCCATCATTCTCCCATCATTGAACAATTGTTCAAAGGTACCAAAATACAGATCTGCAAACAGTAATAGAAGATAGCATATTGCTTCCTAATTATAATCAATCTCAAACTTCTCTAAAGAAGGAAACATATCTCTATCATATATCAGAAATGAGTCTTTTCCAAATCAAAAAGAGAAAATTAGGAAGCCATCAATAGAGTTGCCATATCAACCCAGTTGAAGGAATTCCATACCAATGACCCAATTTAGGAAGCATATTTAAGTTCCACCAATGCAGCCTCCTCCAACAGAAAGAGGGCTCTCAAGAACTAATCTCTCCAGAAGCCAGGAAGGGAAGGCCACCTTCTCACTCACCTAAGAAAAAGCCCAAAGGAGAAGATCCAGGACCAGTCCAAGAGCCAAGGTCCCAAGTTGAAGTTGAAGTCCAAGTCCAAAGCATCCTCCAAGAGGCAAGTCACCAGCCAAAGCTCCAAGCCAAAGATTCAAGGTAAAGACTCAAGCTGAAGACCCTCTGGACAGGAAGTTCAGGACTTTTTAAAGTCCTCTTTTCACCTCACTTCCTGTCCCTGCCTCTCTTCACAGAGGCTAATCACAGCTTCCAAAATGCATAGCACTGCACAGGGGCACTGTCTCTGGAATCTACCTCTCATCCTCTGAGGGTGTAAACTCTCATCAAAGGTGTCACAAGTTTCTGGAGTTGTCACCCATTTTAATAAATGACTTGCAAACTCTCTTACTTAGTGTTAAGTAGGGGTGTTTAAAATTTTGGTTGATTAACTTAAAAATTGCTGATTAATAGACAAAGAAAGTTTGATTCACTCTTCACAGTGGCTTTGTAAAAACAAAACAAAATATTAATTATTAAAGCTTTTACTGGATGTAGATCTTATGTATCAGTTTTTGTTTCCTCTCCAAAGTGAAGACAGTGTGGTTACCATAACAATTCATTTGGAAAGACATTTGCCTCAAAATGAAGTAATTGAAATGAGTAGTAGCAATGAGTCAAATGTCATCATTTTAAAATTCCACAAATTCCTTGAGCCCTTTTCCTTTTTTTCTGCAATGAATAGCTCTAATTAATTTCATTTTTAAAAAGAATGATAATAATAGCTATATTAGATGAACCAGAGAGCCAGGTGAGCATATACCTCAGATATGTAAAAAACAGACAGAAAGATCCATAAACACCAAAAATATTCTGGAAACAAAATAAATGTCCATTGATCTAGAAATTACTGAATACATTATGATATATCAATTTAATGCAATATTGCTACCTGATAAGAAATTATGAATATGAAGAATTTGAAGAAGTTTGGTAAGATATGAATAAACTGCTCTAGAGTAAACAAATTAAGAAGAACTAGGGAAATATATACAATGACTACACAAAAATGTATGGAAATTTAAAAAAAGAGAGAAAACAGAACTGTGAATAATAATGACCAGGCTTGTCCAAGAGAAAATTACCCCCCCCCCCTCCTTTCTTTGTAGAGGTAAAGGACTTACCCAGAATATCACATATATTTTTGTTCTTTAGTGATACTGTCTTAGTTTTACTGACATTCTTTTATCCCTTTATTCTATGAAGTTAAAATAATATAGTACCATGACTCTCTAGGATTTTAAAATCTAGTTGGAGGCTATGATATATAGATTGCTTTATTTCCATACTTCACAGGGATTTTTATTAGTATGGTCACTCATGTGATTCATAATTCCTCCTAATTGTAATCCATTCTCATTTTAAAAGATGTTCTGTATGAGTTATTATTTAATTTTAAAAAAATTATCATATGGTGGCTAAACCTCTGAGAGGGGAAAAAAAAAACATATCTGAACTTACCTAGTTTAATCGTTAGACAACATTCAGAGACTTGCTTGTGTACCATGATCAATGGTTGATTACTTAGAGTTTTCTCTACTTCTTGGTATCCATACTCTTGGATATTTATTTTTGGCTGATTGGAAGAGGAAGCAAGTGGTATACTATTCTGTGAAGATTTGACCACAAAAATTCATAAGGGAATTTATATCTGTAGCTAATAAGAGGATATCTACCTAGATTCTTGAAGGTTTGAAATTAGAAGTCCTTGCCTTCTACAAGCTTAAATATTTCTGAGGACACATGATATACACACATGAAGCAGATGATAAAGGCATCTGAGAACTGATTGGCATCTTGAGTTTTTGGTTCAGAGGAATAAACATTCCCTTCTAAACTCAGACAGTAATTCAGTATGATCATGAACTTTGATACAGAATGTGGACTTGGGGTGGAGGTTGGCAAAAAAAAAAGTAGACTTGAGCTCTTAAAAAAAAAAATATATATATATATATATATATATATATATATATATATATGTATATACACATACATACACACACACACACAGGGAGCAAAAATAGTAGGGGACTTTGAGAACTTAGCAGTTGTAGTGGGGGAAAGTGTCTCCAATCCAACACAAGATTTAACCTGAGATTGAAAAAATCAATGATGCAATAGTTCCTGGAGAAAAAGTGAAAGGCAAAGGAATGTGGAAGAAAAGGATTGAAGAGATCCCTCAGCCCCCTATAGGTAGCTCAAAGGGTAACTATGTTTGAAGCAATTAATTGTATTGGCCTCTTCAAGGAAAGAAGTTCCAAAACAAAGATCTTCTCTTCCCCCAAGTTTCCCTCTCTATACTTGTTTAGCAAAAAACATTGCAATATACTCTGTCTACTTGTTTTACGTGAATGTTTAATATATCCTGATTTTAGTCTCAGGCTTAAGGGGGTCAGGGATCAACAAGAGAAAAACATACATTTCATTTAAGAAAAAAAGACAAACCTTGGTCCTAATATTATTAGAGGGTTTTTTTAACTGGGGACTCTGAGCTATTTGGAATTATCTACTAACTTTTCATCTGATAGAAAATTTTGTTTTTCTCTTATAATCAGAGAGATGCAAATCAAAACAACTCTGAGGTATCACCTCACACCTAGCAGATTGGCTAACATAACAGCTATGGGAAGTAATGAATGCTGGAGGGGATGTGACAAAGTAGGGACACTAATTCATTGCTGGTGGAGTTGTGAATTGATCCAACCATTCTGGAGGGCAATTTGGAACTATGCACAAAGGGCAATAAAAGAATGTCTGCCCTTTGATCCAGCCATAGCACTACTGGGCTTGTACCCCAAAGAGATAATAAGGAAAAAGACATGTAGAAGGATATTCATAGCTGCATTCTTTGTAGTGGCAAAAAATTGGAAAATGGGAGGATGCCCTTCAATTGGGGAATGGCTGAACAAATTGTGGTATCTGTTGGTGATGGAATACTATTGTGCTCAAAGGAATAATAAAGTGGAGGAATTCCATGGGGACTGGAACAACCTCCAGGAAGTGATGCAGAGCTAAAGGAGCAGAACCAGGAAAACATTGTACACAGAGACTGATACACTGTGGTACAACCAAATGTAATGGACTTCTCCATTAGTGGCAATGCAGTGATCCTGAACAACTTGGAGGAATCTACGAGAAAAACCACTATCCACATTCAGAGGAAAAACTGTGGGAGTAGAAACACTGAAGAAAAAGAACTGCTTGATTACATGGGTCGAGGGGATATGGTTGGGGATGTAGACTCTAAATGATCATCCTAGTACAAATACCAACAATATGGAAATGGATTCTGACCAAGGACACATGTGGAATTGTGTGTCAGCTATGGGAGGGGACGGGGGAAGGAGAGGGAGGAATGGAAAATGATTTTTGTAACCAAGAATAATGTTTGAAATTGACCAAATAATTTATCAGCGTTATTAAAAAACAAAAAAGAAAAAATTTGTTTTGCCATTAGACATAAACAGGAGCTAATTTTTAATAGAATAGAATTTTAATAGATTTAATAGAATAGAATATACATATATGAGTGTGTGTTATATAGATAAACCCATATGGTTATATATATTTTAATAGAATAATAGGATTAAATCTCCAGAGTTAAAAAGGAGATAAGAAAAGTCTGGAAGTATTTGGGCCTCCCTTCTTTATTGCAGGCAGGAGTGAGTAAAAGGCTCAAGTACTGACTGGTCAACTCTATCTTCTGTAGCAATATCCATATTCACCTATGTAACACAGATAACAATAAAAACACAGTATAAGATAAATTGCCAATATGAGTATTTTAGATGAATGTATAAAAACTTAGAGAAGATGAAGACAACAGAGAATAACTCACAAATTTGTAAGACATTCTTACAGAAATTTATTTATTTAGTTGTATTCTGACCACTACTGTGTTCAATTATGCCCCGATAAAATGTCTATTTAACATGTAATAGTTCATACAACATATTCTAATTATTAGGGCAAAGGGATTTGATTTGTATATTTCTACTAAAAAAAAAACTCTTAAAAGTTGAGAACTTAACATGCATCAACAAATACTTTTCCAAATATAAATGCCAGGAAACAGTATGGTATGAGAAATTGCAAATGATTACATACAGTTTTTAAAAGATATATACTAAATTGAATGAGGAGTAATAAAACTGCTTTGTTTTCTCTTCTAAAGTTCTTTTTTTTTCTTCAGTGCTTTTTGGAAAAGGTTTCATTGATAATCTTTTTTCATGTCTATTACTAGTCTCTAGAACAATTTGCAAGATGACAACAATAATAATAAATGACCCTGACACAAAGAGGTGTGTGTGTGTGTGTGTGTGTGTGTGTGTGTGTGTGTGTGTGTAGGTGCTCATGTGGGTGCATTTCTGGCTTAACAAAAAGAATTCTAATCAGAAGTTTCTCCCCTAGGGGAAGGGGAAGCACATTTGTAGTGCTTGGAGATTTTGTGGATTATTTTCCTGTTTGCTGAAAGTTGAGACATACTTTGGGTGTTTGGTGAACTGCCAGCTGGCAGATATAATAGACATCTCTCTATTCCTTCCTTCTTTTTCAGTATTGTGTACAGCTACTGTAGCTAGATTAATTAGTGAGTATCTGATAATATGAGAGGCGATAAATATACTTCTTGTTTCTGAGGTGTCACATTCATGTTAAGTTGTTTCATTATATCCCAGAGAAAGCTGGGATGATACAAGAGAACAATGTGATTTTTTAAATACCAGAATAGAAGAGAGAAAGAGCTGGAGAAATCTTTCAGATACCTTGGAGACTTAATATTACAGCCAAGAGCAAATCAAGTTCTCTATTTTATTGTTTGTCATTTGTTGATGGTAATCAATGTTGGGAAATCTATGTTTTCTGGGATAGGACAAGTATGGGCTTGACCTAATCTGTGTTGATTCTGACTCCAATTCCTTTAATAACTTGTTCCTCCCCTTCTCTGTTACCCTCCACCTGCATCACTACCTACAAGAGTCTTTGGATTTGTCCATGCCCAATGAACTTTTTTAATTTTCCACTGCATGAAATTCTGCTTATTCTCTTCAGCCACATATTGATAGATTTGGCCAAAGAATCTGTTTAATTAAATAGATTTTATTCCTACATTGAACACTTTATTATACATATTATTACCCTAATCATTATAATTTTGTGTTATTCCTATGGAGGCCTATGAGAGCCATCTCTTTCCTTAAAAGAAGCAGTTCTAAATGGGTTGGGTGGTGCAATCATTATTATGTCCAATTCATAGATTAGAAAACTGAGGACTAGAGATGCCAATACTTTGTTCAAGATAAATGGATAATAATCATATAATGTTGTTGCTCAGTCATTTCCACTGTATTTGACTTTTTTGCTCCCTCTGGGGTTTTCTTGGCAAAAATACTTTATGATGTGCTATTTCATTCTCTAGCTCATTCTACAGATAAGAAAAATGAAGCAAGTATGGTTAAGTAATTTGACCCAGATCACATAACTAGTCTCTGAGGTTAGATTTGAACTCAAGAGTTCCTGACTCCAGTCCTAGTGCACTATCCATTAGCTAATCACCTAGCAAAAATATAATACATTCAAATATTAAATAATTGAATAATCAGTCTATGGAGCACTTAGAGCTTGGTTAGACATTGAAGAAGCCAAGATCATCCACTGAATCCTAAGCCATCACCAGACATTTTGACTTTTGTCTTGCCATGGGATGTTGAAGACCCTAGAAGAGAGAATGAGGCTAACAAATTCATACAACTCTGTCTCATCTAAATTCAATTTATGCTCCAGTCAAAAGAAATCACAATGATGCCATTTTGGTTTCCTTCAAATATGAAGGACAACAAACAACTAATAAATTGAATTACATGGCAGATATATACTCTCTCTGTGTGTATATATAAATAGATACAAGAATAAACATATGAATCTGTGTATATTCTATTGGGTTTTATGTGGTTTGTGCTAACATGAATACTTTATTTGAAATTCTTGAGATTTCTTAGTACATTTTACTTTTATGTCCTTTTTATGTAGTTTGTATATAATTCTTTTATCAGGGATAAAATCCCTAGAATATTTTTCCCTCAGAACATCTCCATACTAAGAATAGGTATTCAAAATTATGATTATTCCAACAAGGGACAAACTGCTATTAAAAAAAAACACTTTTTTTGTATGTTTCCCCCCCCTTTTGTCACTAAAATCTACCTAAATTAAATTGGTGAGCAGTCATTGAAGACAGATAGAATTATTTTCTCACAAATAATCCATTGTTATGAAAGAGAGGAAAAGAGAGAGAGAGAGAGAGAGAGAGAGAGACTAGTACATACATTGAGTCAAAATCCTTTTTTCTTTGAGATGCTTACAAGATCTCTATGTATCTGATTACTGCAGTTAAACAAAATTGGGAAATTGCATGGTAGTAGATTCTCCCATACTTTAATTTTATAGGAAAATCGAGTTAGCTGTGGATGGTGAAACACAATATCTGCCCATTTAGAAAGAAAACATTCAAAGATAGTAGAGAAAAGGCAAGGATTCATGTGATCTCTACCAAATTTCCCTTTGAATAATTTTGAAACAACACCTCAAAAGGAATTCTTGGACAGCAGAACATGCAAAAGAAAGGGGTGAAACAATTTCCACACAAGATAGCTTAGAATATCATCAGGAAAGGTTTGTCACACCTTGGTGAAAATGTAATGCAAATTAGCATGCCAGGGAGGCCCTGCCTATCAAGACAGCACAGGCCTTGGGGTGGATGAATGAGCAACAATGATTTGTGGAGCTATCAACCCACAGATGGTCAGAAGGTGATTGCAGGGGTTCCTTTGCTGGGACTGAGTTTAGGCATTGCCCATATGGAGATCTGGGTCACAGATCCAGGGTTAAGGGGAATACTAGCATAAGTGTTTGTGGCCCCAAAGGAGTTGTGATAATGGTCACAATTCTAGGGAAGAAAAGAATGCTTGTAGTTGCTCATAGACCAGAACATAGGTCAGTAGAGTAGGAAATACATCTCTTTTTAGGTCATACCACCTTGGAAGAACTGAAAGTTTATAGATCCCTAGAACTAGCTCTGAAAGCATCTGTATAAAAATATGAAGCTTGGGACAATGCCCCTTCCACCATGAGAACAGAGCCTACCTTTAACATTTTTTAAGTTAAAAGTAAAAAAGGTTGGGAAAAGAGCAAAAAGAAACTCATCACTGGAAGTTATTATCATGTTAGGAAAGCTCAAAACACAAATTCAAGACAACAAAGTTAAAAAGTTGAATCCAAAGACTCAAAGAAAAATAAGAATCAATCTTAAATCCCAAAAGAGTTCCTGGCATAGCTCAAAAATGATTTAAAAAATCAAATAAGAGAGGGGAAGCTAGGCTACTCAAGTATATTGAGAGCCAGGCCTAGAAATGGGAGGTTCTGGTTTCAAATATAGCCTCTGTCTCGTCCTAACTTTCAGACCCTTAGCAAGTCATTTAACCCCAATTGCCTGTTCCTTATCATTCTTCTGCCATTGGTTCAGAAAGAGAAGCTCTGGGGCTTTTTAATTTTAAAATATAATGTAATAAAATAAGAAAGACAGAGGAAAAAATTTTAAACCCTTACCTTTCGTCTTGGAGTCAATATTGTGTATTGGCTCCAAGGCAGAAGAGTGGTAAGGGCTAGGCAATGGGGGTCAAGTGACTTGCCCAGGATCACACAGCTGGGAAGTGTCTGAGGCCAGATTTGAACTTAGGACCTCCCATCTCTAAGCCTTGCTCTAAATCCACTGAGCCACCCAGCTGCCCCTGAAAATTTTTAGAAAAGAAAATCATGAAAAAAGAGCCCACTGCATGATAAAGCACACACACACACACACACACACACACACACACACACACACACACACACACACACACATATCCCAAAGAAAAAAACAAAATAAAGCAAATGGTCAGAGGCACAAAAATTTACTGAAGAAAAGAATTATTGAAAAAGTAGAATTGTTGAAGTGGAAAAGGAGGTACAAAGCTCACTCTAGAAAAAAATACCTCAAAAACTAAAATTGAGCAAATGAGAGCTACTCCAGGAGAAATCAAGAAACACTCAAATAAACCAAAAGAATGAAAAAAAAATAGAAAATGTAAAATATCTCATTGGAAAAACAGTTGACCTGGGAAATAGATAGTAATTTGAGTATTATTGGACTACCTGAAAGCCATAGTGTAGAAAAATAGCCAAGGCATCATCTTTCAAAAATTGTCAAGGAGGGGGGAAGCTGGGTAGCTCAGTGGATTGAGAGCCAGGCCTAGAGATGGGAGGTCCTAGGTTCAAATCTGACCTCAGGCACTTCCCAGTTGTGGGACCCTGGGCAAGTCACTTAACCCACATTGCCTAGCCCTTACCACTCTTCTGCCTTGGAACTAATACCTAGTGTTAATTCCAAGATGTTAGGGAAGGGATTAAAAGTTTTTTTCAAGGAAAACTGTCCTGATATTCTAGAACCTGCAGGCAAAATGGAAATTGAAAGAATTCACCAAATGCCTCCTAAAAGAGATTCCAAAATGAAAACTCCCAGGAATATGAGAGCCAAAACCAAAGCTCCCAGGTAAAGAAGAAAATATTGCAAGCATCCAAAAAGAAACAATTCAAATATTGTTGAGTCACATTCAGGATAACATAGAATTTAGCACCTTCTAAATTAAAAGATCAAAGGGTCTACAATATAATCTTCCAGAGGGCAAAGGAACTAGGATTAAAGCAAAAAATCACCAATCCAGCAAAGCTGAATAAAATCCTGCAGGGTAAAAAATGGATAGTCAATGAAATAGAGAACTTTCAAGTATTTCCTAATGGAAAAACCAAAGCTGAGTAGGAAATACAAGTATCAAGAGAAATAATAGGGGATTAAATATGAGCTGTTTAAATTACTACATGGAAAGCTGATACTTGTAGTTCCTAATATTTTTATCATTATTAGGGTTCTTAGAAAGAATATACATAGATAGAGGTTATGGGTATGAATTGAACATGATGGAATGATACCTAAAAAGTAAAATTAAGGGATGAGAAAGAGGAATGCACTGGGGAAAAGGAAGAGAGGGAGAGAGTGGGGCAAATTATGTTACATAAAAATAGGAATGAAAGAATGTCTACAGTGTAGTAGCTGTAAAAAAGTGAAAGGGGAGTTCTTAAATATTATTCTCATTGGAATTGGTGCAAAGAGGGAATAACATAAGTCCCCCAATTAGGCATAGAAATCTGTTTAATCTACAAGAAAGTAGGAGTTAAAAGAGATGAGGAGAAGGGTACTGATAGAAGGGAGTGCAGAATGAGGAAGGTAGTTGTCAGAAACAAAACACTTTGAGGATGGACAGAATAAATGAAGAGAGAGAAAAGGATAAACGGGGGAAAATATGATAGTGGGAAATACACAATAATCATAACTGAAAAAAACTTACAACAAATATTCCCTAAAAAGGCCTCATTTTCTCAAATACATAGAGAAATGAGTCAAACTCTATCTCAAGGAGATAAAAGACAAAAAAGAGAAGGCCATATATGTGCAAAAACATTTAAAACATTTCTTTTTAAGGGGGAAAAGAATGGGAAAGTGAGGGTATACATATCAATTAAGAATGGTTGAGTAAATTATAGTATATGATTATAATGGAAGACTATTGTGCTGTAAGAAATGATGAGCTGGAGGAGCTCAGAAATACAAAGAAAGATTTACACAAAGTGAAGCAGAGTGAAGTAAACAGAACCAGGAGAACATACAACGAACAAGGGTGAATAACAGCAATACAATGATCCAAAACAATCACAAAGTACTCATGAGTAAAAATACCATCTGCTTCCAGAGAAAGAATGGTAAAGTCTGAATTTAGATCAAAACAAACTTTTTTTTTCATTTTATTTCTTAATTTTTTTGTTTGAGTTACTTCCACAAAAGGAATACTACATAAAAATGTTTCATGTAAAATCTATGTGAGACTACTTACCATCTCAGCAAGAGTCTGAGAGTGGGGCAGTGAGGTGAAGGGAGGGAAAGAAAGAATTTGAGACTCAAAAAATTTTTTTAAATGTTGGAAACTTTTAACATGTAAATGGGGGAAATTAAGTTAAATTTAAAAATAAATAAACTATTGCTTGGCTCCTACCTCTGATGACCTCTATCACTAAAATAAAGAGATCCTTTCTAGGATTATCAGTCAGCAATAGTATGTCTCTATTTCTGTTTCCCTTTCCCCTAGAACTTTTTTTCATCATTCTAGGGACCACCCCTCCCCTACCATCACTGAAGGAGATCAGCTTGGTCACACAGTCAGTATGGGTCAAAGGATTTTCCAAGGGTCATACAGATAGGCAGTTTTTAACTCAGGTCTTCCTGATCCCAAGATTGCCCTCCATTCATTGTGACACATTGCTTCTCAGTAGCCTCATTTTAAAAAAAATGTGGGGAATTTTTATTTAACCTGGAGATGAGAAGCATCAGTACCGCCAGTGAACATGTATCCTTGTAATGTTCATACCACTTCAGGGGGTAAAGACATCTCCCTAGCGATCTCTTACCAGTTAAAACCTGAACATTATGTTGCCATTACATTTGGAGCAAGCCCATTCTGTGTATGAACTGCAGACCACACTTACTTCCCAGGGCTGCTGTGAGGATGAGTGTAGTGAGTACTCTACTGTGAAGAGCTGGGAAGCTGAAGGAGGAAAACCCCTTCACTAAGTGCAAATTATTATTATCACTCCCAGATGTATATTTTAAAGCCATATAACTTCAGAGCAGAGCGTTTACACCTTAACATAAAGCACTACTTTGCCCTTGGACAAAATTATGTGATTTCTGTAAATTCATAGATTACATACCTTTTAAGTAACAGGGAAAGAAATTTTTAAAGAAATAGAATCACAGGATTTTAAAGCTGCAAGGAATCTTAGAAATCATTAAGGCAAATCTCCTGTCCTAAAATAGAATTGCAACTCTAATATCTTGAATAAGTGGTTATCCCGCTTCTGTCTGCCAACTTAACAAATGACAAGTACCTCATTACCTCATAAGTCATTACATCATTATTTTGGAATGGCTCTAGTTATTATAAGAATGATCACAATAGTTGACATTTCTAGAATATTTATTGCCTTAAAATTTCAGTTTTGAGTCTTATTCAACAAGCTGTGTCTCTGATTTCTTTGATAGACACACAGAGAAAGTTCTGTTCAATAATCTTCTAGTTATTAGTGCCAAGCAGTGCCTAAAAGAGGGACACATGTAATTGCCAAAATATTTACCACTGTCATAGAAGTTATCCAGCAAAGAAGCCAAAGAAGGATTCTCTATCAATCATGAGGTCCTTGAGATCAATAGATAGCATTTTACTGACTGAATGAACTCCAAAATATTAGAACCCCCTTAATAAGATTCCAAATCATTCAAAAATATAATTTCAACAATCTGAATTGAAAAAAGTCGACAAAGAAGGCTGATATTTGACAATTGAACAATTATTCAGATAGCTCATTGACCTGATCCAACAGTTCATATATTTTTAATGCTTTTGAGCAAATTAGAGGCAGTAGATAGAACATTGGAACTAGAACTCAAAACAACTTGACTTCAAATTCAGTCTCAGATACCAGCTTTTTGACCCTGGGCTAGTCACTTAACTTTTCCTTGACTTTTTCCTTACTTATAAAGTGGAGATAATAGTAGCAATTACCTCCTAATATTCTCAAGATCAAAGTGCTTTACAAATCTTTAAGTACTCTATAAATGCTAATAATAATTATTAGAGTTGGAGAACAATTTGAAATGTATTTGGAAAATTGTAGTGCTTTTAACAATTTACAGGTGAATCCTAAATTTCTACACATATATATGTTGTAAAAATAAAATATATTTCTATGAAATAGACATATATAAATAAATGATTTGTTTATCTGCATACACATGTTCACACATATGTATATATGTATGTTTTTATGTTTTTCATATCAGCCTTCTACCAGTGATTTTATGAGGTCATCAATCATGGCATACCTTTATTTTTTTGGAAACCAAATTGTAGGACCTGAAGGGCAATGGAAAGACTCATGTTATGGGAAAGTATGTTGTAGCATATTACCAATTATTATTTCTTTGCAACAAATGGGGTAATACTATTTTTAAGGAAATACATGATAGCAAATTAGAGTATGTTAGTCAAAGATGGAAAATGAGGCCAAGCAGACAGAAGTAGTTAGTGCCTCATTGGTACTCAGATCTAGTTAAGAGATTCAAAGGATGATCTCAAGTACATTGAGCAGAATAGGTCGAAAATTGCTCAAGATGAAAAGCAAATGACTAGCCATCAACACTAGAAGAAGGACTATCCACAGAAAGGAGACTGCAGTTAAGTGGAAGATCAAAATAGTTATAATTAACCAAATATTTTATTCATACTAAACATGCTAAGTAGGTAGAATTTTAACCATTACATTATAAAGGGGAGAATTTTAGATAGGAAGTTGTGATAAAATGAGATTTTATATGAAAAACCCTCCTAAACTGGGAAAGAATATTAGGACTTTGATTAAAAGCAATAGTTCCCTCCACTGACAGCCTTCCCTGTTAATTCATCATCAAAGGATCATCTGCTATGTTCTAGGTGCCAAGAATACTAGATTAAAAAAAAAAGTCTGTTTCCTCAAGTTTACATTCTATCAACTGCAATCTCAAATTGGTTGTCTCAAAAACCACCCTGGCAGGTTCTATCAAGTTAGGATGACTCTAGTTATCAGCCAAAAAATAAACTGGGTTTTTGTGGTTTTCAGGGAAAGCCTTTTTTTTAGGGAAGCCTACTTAACTTCAGAAAAGGTTGACCCCATCAACTAAATCATCAAGATGAATTATCTTAGATACAGGAGATCATGAAACCAGCTATTAAGGCAATGTGCATTGCACAAGATTGCCAGTAGTATTAAAATTTGTAAATTCAAAGATTTATTTTTCAGTCCTTTTATTCAAATTTGCAACAGCTTTAGATACTAGTTTTCTTCCTTCTTCTAAATATTGACTTTTCCTTTGACTTCAAATATGGTTTATTTCATTCTCCTTCTCCTTCCTCCTTCATTTGTTCCTTCTTTGTCTTCTTCAATTGTTCCTTTTCTTTGTCTCAAACTCTTAAAGTTTGAGATTTGTCTTTAGTTTAATTTTCTTTATAGTTTATGGGATTTCACTCACTTCTATGAATTTAATTATCACGTCTAAATTTCTTGTTTTGTATCTCCTAAATAGACCTATTTTTTTCGATGGCAAATACACACTATCAACGGCATGAATTTCACAATATTATCTTAAATTCAACATGTCCAAAATTGATCTCATTTTTCTTCTCTCCTGAATTTTCTCCTCTTTCTGA
This sequence comes from Monodelphis domestica, assembly GCF_027887165.1. Classification (NCBI taxonomy): domain Eukaryota; kingdom Metazoa; phylum Chordata; class Mammalia; order Didelphimorphia; family Didelphidae; genus Monodelphis; species Monodelphis domestica. The sequence goes on along the minus strand of NC_077234.1, from coordinate 183,063,871 downwards.
TTTTGTTACTTTTGTCTTGGTACAACCATTTATACATTTTCTCAGTTTTGAAACTTTAGATATATTTGACTCTTCTCCATCTTTCATTTCTCATACCAATAACCAATAACACAATGCTATTGATTTCATATTCATAGCTCTCAAATTTATTCTCTTCTCTTTATTTCTTCTTAGCAGTACATGATAGTGAATCCTCATAATCAACCTATCTTGACCATTGGAATAGCTCCTTCATAGGTTTTCTAACTTTTCTCTTCTCCTTTTCAAGCCAAAATAATTTGTCTTAAGTATTCATTTCATCCCTCTGCTCAAAAATTTTGAATAACTTCCATATGCTCCCAAATAAACCTAAAGTTCCTTAACCTAACATTGACTGTCCTCCATTGTCACTACTCTACTTGCCTCATCTTACTTATCTTTTTTTTTGTTCTTCCTTCCAATCTTCTACAGTGTGTTTCCTTACTATAATTTCACATCCATGCTATATGGTCTTATTTCCCCCATTCTTTAAATGTCACCCATGCCTCTTTTTTGACTGGTAATTTCTTTAAGTACTTAGAGACATATTTCTGAATTAGCCATGTTGCAAAAAAAGGGCAAATATTTTAAAAAATGAGAAATATATATTGGTTTGAACTGAGTTGATAACTTCTCTCTCTGGGGGTGGAGAACATTTTTATAATGAATCCTTTGGAATTGTCTTGGAACACTGTATTGATCAGAGTAGGCAAGTCTTTCAGCTGTTGACTATCATAAAATATTGTGCTATTCTTATGATATCCCAGTTTTAACCGCATCTTTTTGCATGAGTTAATATAGATCTTGACATGTTTTGCTTTTTTTAAACCATCTCCTCATCATTACTGGTAACAAAACAGTATTCCATCACAATCATAAGCCACAAATCCCTCAACTTTTGAAGATCTCTGATTTCCAATTCTTTTGCCACCACAAAAAAGAGCTTCTATAATTATTCTGTACATAAAAGTCCTTTTTATTTATTTTTCTGATGTACAAATCTCGTGTTAGCAATGCTGGTTCAAAGGGTATTCACAGTTTTATAACTCTTTAAACCTAGTTCCAAATCATTCCCTAGAATGGCTGAACCAATACAACTCCACCAACAGTATGCTAGTGTACCTAGTTTCACTTATCCCCTCAAACAGTTGTCATTTATGATAGGTATTAAGTGTAAGTTACCTGCTACAATTTGCTTTTCTCTAATCAATAGTGATTTAGAGCACTTTTTCATGTGATTATAAACAGCTTTGATTTCTTCTGAAAACTGCCTTCTGAAAACGGTCTTTGACCGTTTATCAATAGAGAATAGTTCTTATTTTATAAATTTGACTTCATTTCCCATTGTAAGATTTAAAAATTAGGTTTGACTCAATATAAGAGTTGTAAAAGTGAGATTGTGGTTGCCATCTATAAAATATTAGCCCTTAAGTCAAAAATAACTGTAAGCAGCTTTTATTTACAACAAGGTAGAGATATTGAAAGTGGGAAATATAGGAAGTAGACAGAGCCTTGTCCAGCCTCCCATCCTAAGTGCTTCTCTGGGGAAGTCCTGCTCAGCCCCCAGCAGGGGCTCCCTCAAATCCTGATCTCCATGGGCAAGTCCCAGTGGCATCTTCAGCGAGAAATCAACCAATGCAAGCCTCTTTCTTTAGCCCAAGTCACTCACCCAGCAAACATCTCCAGCATAGAAAGCTTCAGTCAAGGACAAATTTAGGACAATGTGGGCTTGGCCTTTTATCCCCCTTTTTCCACCTCACTTCATGTCTCTCCCCCTCTTTAGAGGAACCAATTGCAGTCTCCCAATTTGCTTAGAATTGCTCAAAGGGAGGCAGTGCTTATGACCTTTGGGGATGTATGTAACCTTTTATCAAAAGGATTCACAAGTTCCTGACTGATTGAGTTAAAAGGGTGGTGTACTCCAAAGAATTTGATTAAGTTAAGATAAAGAAATTTCCTTTCACACTATGTATTTAAGAAATGAACTTTATCAGAGGAACCTGATATAAACAGTTTATGTTACTTCTTTGCCTAAGGTAAATTTTAGTAAAATGTAGTTTCCTTGATTATCTTTTTTTTTTATTAGGTCTACTTTTGCTTTGTCTGAAAATCAGGATTGCTACCCTTGCCTTTTTTTTTTAACTTTTACAGACACATAGTAGATTCTGTTCTAGTCTTTTATCCTACTTATGTATATGGTTTTTCTGCCTCAAGTGTCTCTCCTAAAAACAGTTGGATTTTGGTTTCTTATCTGTTCTGCTTTCTACTTCCATCATATGGGTGTGAGAGCCAGGCCTAAAGAAAGGAGGTCCTAGGTTCAAATCTGGCCTCAGATACTTCCTATCTGTGTGACCCTGGGCAAGTCACTTAACCCCCACTGCCTAACCCTTACCACTCTTCTTCCTTGGAACCTATATACAGTATTGATTCTGAAATGGAAGATAAGAGTTTTTTTTTAAAGTTTACTTTGTTTCTGACCACTGCCTCCCTTAATCCACTCTCTCTTTTATCAACTCCCCACCTGTACCTGACTGGTCTCCTTCCCCTCCTGTTTATCTATTCTGCATTGTGTGTGTGTGTGTGTGTGTGTGTGTGTATGTGTGTGTGTGTGTGTGTGTGTGTGTGTGTGTGTGTTCTTCCCTCTTAATCAATTCTGATGAGAAGGAAGTTCAGGCATGGCTCACCCCCCTTCCCTTCCATCTTCTCTCCTTTAATAAAAGCTCTTCCCTGCATGCTTTTTTTATGGGAGAAAATTTCCTCAATTCGACCTCTTTTCCCACTACTTTCAGTGAATCTCCCTTTTTCTATTCCTTTCTTTAAGATCATCCCAACATAATCAACTCACACTCATGCTCCCTGTCTACAAAGATTCTTTCTGCCATTATAATGATACAGTTCTTAGGAGTAAGACATATCATCTGTACATGTAAAAATGTAAGCAGTTTAATTTTATTGAGTCACTTCTGATTATTCTTTCATATTTATCTTTTTTAAGTTTCTCTTGAGTGCTATGTCTGAAAATCAAATTTTCTATTCAGCTCTGGTCTTTTCATCAGGAATACTTGAAAGTCCTCAGTTTCATTAACATCCATTTTCTCCTTGAAGGATTATATTACATTTTGCCAGCTATGTTATTCTTGGTTCTAAATCTAGCTCCTTTGCCTTCTAGAATATTATATTCCAAGTCTCGCACACCTTTAATGTGGAAGCTGCTAAATTTTCTATGATCCTAATTGGGGGTCCATGGTATTTGAATTATTTCTTTGTGACTGATTATTATATTTTGTTGTTGACCTGGGAGCTCCGGAATGTGACTATCAATTTCCTAGAAATTTCCAATTTGATAGGTATTTTAGGGTTTGATCAGTACATTCTTCCCAATTTCTATGTTACTTACTGGTTCAAAGATACTGGGCCTGTTTTCCTTGATGATTTCTTATAATATGATGTCTATGCTATTTTTTTATAATGACTTGCAAGTTTGCCAATAATTCTCTAATTATCTCTCAGTCTACATTCTAGGTCAGTGGTTTTTCCAATGAGAAATTTTCTCTTTTCCTTGTATTTTTTTCATACTTTTTGACTTTGTTTTACTATTTTCTTTATGTTTAATAGACATTAACATCAATTTACCCAATTGTAATTTTTAAAGAATTATTTTCTTCAATGAGGTTTTGTATCTTTTTCATTTGGCCTATTCTGCTTTTTAGAATAGTCTTTTCTTGAGTGAATTTTTGTGTCTCTTTTACCATTAGGCCAGTTCTGGTTTTTTTAAGTTTATTTTCTTTAACATTTTCTGTGCCTCTTTTACCAAACTATTAAGTGACTTTCCATAATTTTCTTGCTTCATTCTTCTACCACACATCTCTTTCCTTAACTCTTCCAGGAATTCTTGTTTGTCTTGGGTCAAATTAGCATTTTTCTATGAAGCTTTGCCTGTGAATGTTTTAACATTATTGTCTTTTGAGTCCTAGTCTTCCCAGCCCCATAGTATATCTTGATGGTCAAGCTTTTTGTTGTTATTTCCTCATTTTATCACTCTATTTCTTGACTTTAATCTTTAGACTAATAATAAGCACTATTCACTTTATAGATGGGAAGGCAGTTTCCCAAGCTTCAGGCTTATTATGCTGCTGTTATTAGAGCTAGTTCTGGGTGTCTACAAGTTTTTTTAGCTTCCAAGGTCATGTGATAGAAAGAAGGATATGGTCATTACTCTCCTGATCTGTGCTTTGGTTTTACACAGGAATGGAGTCTGCCCCCCACACCCACATAAATATTAGTGCTCCTCTCTGCTGCTTTAGAACTGTGACCCAGAACTGTACATGACCAATAGAGTTACTGATCAACATTAGTTATACACTAAAACAGCTATCTGTCTCCTATAATCTCTTTCTGACAGCTGGCAGATCCACTTACAGTTTCTGGGCTAATATCTCCCAAAGTTGCTGCAGTTTTTGAGGTCATCTCCAAAGTCTACCACCAGAGCTGTTCTTGCTTTGCTCTAGACCAGGTGACACCCTGGTACCATAGACTTCTCTTACTCTGTCCTTCTGCTAACTTTGCTTCTTCAAAATTTAATTTGAGGAATTATTTTCAAGTTGTTTGAAGAGTAATATGTGGAGTGTTCTGTTGGGTTGTTACATATATCTACTTGGTGATATTGACTCTGCTTTCTGACTATTGACTTTTTAAATCATTCTACAAAGCCTGCTTCAAATGTGGAACCCTCGCAAAGCCTTTTCACTCATTACACTCTCCTTTTGCAATGATCTCCCCTCTTAGATATCACACAGTATTTTGTTATGCACCTCTTGAATGCACTTACAATTTAACACTGAATATAATTATTTGGATAGGATCCTGACCTTTCCTTAGACTTTCAGAAACATGAGGAAATGGATTTTATCTCATAAAAACTTTCTATCTCCCAAGCTTCTAGCACAGAGTAAATTATTAATAATTAGCTTTTGAAAGATGGAATCAATGAATTGTCTAAATGATGAAATCATGGGCCTTTTTGAAATAACAATATTTGATTTCATTTGTCTGGATACAGACATTCTAGCATTTGATAGGTCAGTGGACAGTTACTGCTTTCAACTCACCATCGAGAATTTATACCACCTGTATCTGTTATTACAAGTAGTATAACCATGACCACAGGAGATTTAGTGATGGATGTCAAATCATTATTTTTAAAATTCTAACAACAGCAGGCACACAGCAGCTAGCCGCTGAAGCTAAACTACCCACAGACCTTCTGGTTTTCATGAAGTCAAAAGTAATGAGGTAGAATCTGTAGGAAAGGACACTTGCACACTTTGTTTTGTTGGGCATGTGGCTTTTATGTGGTTGAAATGATTCTCTAAGAAACATCTTAGGACTATGAAGCACACATATTCCAATGCTGACCATTATTTGATTGCAAAGGTCAGGATACCATGAGGTTTTATCTTTTTGAGAATGTTTTAAAATAAAACACACAGAAAAACAAATTTATGAATCTGTATTCTGAAGTAGATTTAAAGTTCTTCAATGGCAGATACTATGTGCTTTTTTGTTTGGGGTCTTTATATAGAAGAAAATATAGTTTTCTCATAGGGCACATGTATTTTGTAAGTAATAAAAGCTTATTGATGGAAGAAAGGAAATGAGGGAAAGAGGGAGAAAAAAGAAACATAATACTTGCTTAGACATTTAAATATAATGCTATCTGAGTTGTATAAGTCTATGACAATATTAAATGAACTGATTACAGTTATAGAAATCAGGATTAAATATGATTCCCAAAGTTCATGGACTAGAGGTATGCACCTTGTTCTGCTTTATCCTTACTTATGTTATCTTGCCTTTTCTTTAATACAAAATCCAAAGAAACATAGTTATATGATTTCCCTATCCATAGCAAATTAAATATAATAGATCAGAGGAGGAAACAAAGATAAAACTTCTAGGAAAAGCACATGGGCAATAGTGGTATATGACTAATAGCTTACTTACAATGATAAAGACAAAAAACAATAAAGGAAAATGTAAGAACTATTTAAAAATATACACAAATCTGGGCCATTTAGTCTTGAACACAAGTAGCACTAAATCTTAGACTCTAAAGGCTACTGGGGGCTCAGCCCTCTGAGTTGTGGGGGAGGGGTCCTGGGACCTTCGCTCTGCCTTCCCCTTAGCCCTGAGTATTCTAGGATTCCGGCTTTTGGGGGGCGTACCTTTTGATTTGAGTCCAGAAGGAGGGTTCCCCGCTTCTGTCCTGTTGTTCAGCTTGGATTTCGGTGCCCTTGGAGCATTCAGTCTGTATCAGTAAGGAAGGGTCTTCCACAAGGTCTGAACTTGTGCTGCTTGCTAAGCCGCCATCTTGACTCCGCCTCCCTGATTTTAGCAATAGTGTTTATGATAAATTTCTCTTAAGGACCTTCTGACAGGGTCAGGATTGCTTTCCACATTTTGCATTTCAGAACCTAAGCCTCACTGTTTAACTGTCAACACATTGTTGACCACAGAAATGATTACAATGTGCAAAAACTGTTTTCCCTTTTAAAAATGATGCAGATTTTTGAACTTTTATAGTTTTTGTATGCTCTTTTTTGTTGTTTTCCTGACTTGTTGCTGTCAGGAGGTTATCCTTTGTTTAAATACAAAAACTACTTTTAACTGCTTCTTTAGGTGTTTCAAATTAAATTATTTTTAAATTAAGAACAATTTGTTTCTTTTACCTCACAATTTCCCCAACTGAAAAAGATACTAAAATTAAATCCATGTAAAATAAACATAATCAAGTAAAATAAGTCATGTTCAAAACCATTTGGTCCATTGCCTCTATTTAATTTAATTTTTTAACTTTTAAGTTTATTTATGTAATTAATCAATTTAAAATATTTTCCCATGGTTACATGAATCATGTTCTTTCCCTTTCATCCTCCTGCCTCCCTCCAGTAGCCAACAAGTGGTTCCACTGGATTTTAAATGTATCTTTGATCAAGACCTATTTCCATATTATTAATATTTGCACTAGGGTGATTGTTTAGATTCCACAATCATATCCCCATCAAACCATGTGATCAAGCACTTGTTTTTTTTCTTCTGTTTCTATTTCCACAGTTCTTTCTATGGGTGTGGATAGCATTCTTTCTTATAAGTCCCTCAGAAATGTCCTGGATCATTGAATTGTTGCTAGTGGAGAAGTCTATTATATTCCATTGTGCCACAGTGTATCCGTATCTGTATACAATGCTCTCCTGGTTCTGCTCCTTTCACTCTGCATCAATTTCTGGAGGTTGTTCTAGTTCCCATGGAATTCCTCCAGTTCATTATTCCTTTGAGCACAATAGTATTCCATCACCAACAGATACCACAATTTGTTCAGCCATTCCCCAATTGAAGGGCATCCCCTCATTTTCCAATTTTTGGCTACCACAAAGAGTGTAGCTATGAATATTCTTGTACAAGTCTTTTTCCTTATTATCTCTTTGGGGTACAAACCCAGCAGTGCTATGGCTGGATCAAAGGGCAGACAGTCTTTTATCACCCTTTGGGCATAGTTCCAAATTGCCCTCTAGAATGATTGGATCAATTCACAACTCCACCAGCAGTGCATTAATGTCCCAATTTTGCCACATCTCCTCCAACATTCATTACTTTCCTTTGATGTCATGTTGACCAATCTGCTAGGTGTGAGGTGGTATCTCAAGAGTTGTTTTGATTTACATTTCTCTGATTATGAGATTTAGAATACTTTTTCAGGTGCTTATTGATAATTTTGATTTCTTTATCTAAAAATAGCCTATTCCTGTCCCTTGCCCATCTATCAAATGGGGAATGACTTGATATTTTTGTACAATTGATTTAGCTCCTTATAAATTTGAGTAATTAGACCTTTGTCAGATGTTTTTGTTATAAAGATCCACCCCTCCAATTTGTTGCTTCTCTTCTAATTTGGGTTGTATTGGTTTTGTTTTACAAAAACTTTTCAATTTAACATAATCAAAATTATTCATTTTCCATTTTGTAATATTCTCTATCTCTTGCTTATTCTTAAAAATCTTTCCTTTCCCATAGGTCTTACAGGTAAACTATTCTGTGTTCACCTAATATACTTATAGTTTCTTTATATTGAAGTCATTCACCCATTCTGAATTTATTTTGGTGTAGGGTATGAGATGTATGCGAGATATTAGGTTTAGATCAACATTGCCTCTATTTTACACAGTATAGAGGCAGCCTTCTTTATTATTGGTCCTCTCTGGAATCATGATAAACCATTGTATTGATTAGCATTTTAAAGGTTTTTTTTTTCCAAATTGTTTATCCTTACAATGCTGTCATAATATTTCTCCTGATTTTTCTCACTTCAGTGTGAACTGATTATACAGATTTCATATTTCTCCAAAACTACATCTTTCATTATTTCTTTTAGAACAACAGTATTCTATTATTTTCATATACCATAATATGTTAAGCCATTTCCCAGTTAATTGGCAATACTTCTTTGCCATATGTAAATGTGAGTCACTATTATTCTCCTCATATTATCTACTTTACAAGGTTTTTGTAAACTATAAAGTACTATAAATTGATATTCTTATTTTTAAAGTCTGGTCTTTTCTATGAGGCAGAGCAACTATACTGGGATCAAATTGTAGCAGAGAAATCCGAGATTAGGAAAGGTTCTTTGCCACTAAAAAAGAGAAGCTATAAACTTTTTTTTTAACCAGAGTTTGTTTTCCTTTGATTTTTTTTGGGATACAGACGCATTTCCAAATAAAAGGATATACACAATCTTGTAACTTTTGGTACTTAGTTCCAAATTGGTTTCTAGAATATCTGAACCATTAATTCATTGATACAACAACAATATATCAACATGCTTGTTTTTCTACAGCTTCTCCAACATTTATAAGTTTTCTCTTTTTTTGTCAGAGGGGATGCCCATCAATTGGGAAATGGCTGAACATATTGTGGTATATGTTGGTGATGGAATACTATTGTGCTAAAAGGAATAATAAAGTGGAGGAATTCCATGGAGACTGGAACAACCTCCAGGAAGTGATACAGAGCGAAAGGAGCAGAACCAGGAAAACATTATACACATAGACTGAAACACTGTGGTACAATTGAACGTAATGGACTTCTCTATTAGTGGCAATGCAATGTCCCTGAACAATCTGCAGGGATCTAAAAAACACTATCCACAAGCAGAGGATAAACTGTGGGAGTAAAAACACCGATGAAAAGCAACTGCTTGAATACAGGTATGGAGGGGATATGACTGAGGAGAGACTCTAAACAAATACTCTAATACAAATACCAACAACATGGAAATGGGTTTGAATCAAGAACACATGTGATACCCAATCGAATCATGCGTGGACTATGGGAGAGGTGGTGGGAGGGGGGAGGGAAGAAAAGAAAATGATCTTTGTTTCCAATGAATAGTGTTTGGAAATGACCAAATAAGAATTAAAAAATAAAAAATAAATAAAATCAGGGAAATAGGAAGAATAAAAACATAAAAGAATACTTTCACTATTTTCTTTTTAAAAGAATCTTGTGTTGTACTGTACTCTGTAATTTACTGTGCCTACAAAGAATCTTTATAACCTCTCGAAAGGGAAAGATACATTTTTGCTTTTCTTTGTGTCTTCAGCACCTAGACCAGCACCTGGCACAGTGACACTTCAGAAATGTTTGTTAATGGAATGGAATAGAATTGTATTATAGATATATGCTAAGTGTTTGGCTAATGGTATTTGCCATCCAATAGAATATCAAACAAAATTTTCATTGAAGAATCAAAGGGATGGAAAGCCAATGTGCTCTTATATGTTCTGGTGAGATTCTTATGATAATTTGTGGACAAAGTTTAATGAGAAGTGGAAATGAAAATAGAAGTTAAACATAAGCCTATGTGACATTAACAGGCTTTTTTGGATACTGAATAAGATTTCCCTGAGAGTTAAAAACACTGGTTTGGGACCCTGGTAGATCAATGTACTCATTTGTAAAATTTAATTTATAGGCCAATTTATTAATTTATAGAAGGAGAAATAAGGAGAACCCTTTATTTGCTACACTGAGACATCTCTCATGGAGTTAGAAATCCTTTTCTAAAATTAATCAATAGTCTTAACCACTTATTGTGTATAAAGCATCAAGGAAAATGGAAAACTTAGATAAAATATCATCCCTAACCTAGCAGAGCTTTCAGTATAAAAGGGGGATAAGACAATTCTAATAGTCATCCATTAGATAGCAAGTACATTACATGAAGTATAATCTGTTGCTGCTCATCCTTCATTTTCAAAGAAGACCAATGACATCATGAAGGTGACATCTTGACTTTCTCATAAATTGGATTTAAGTGAGGCAGAGTTGCACAAAATTTTTACCTTCAAATAAATTGATTTACATTTTTTTAAAAATTGTTACCTTCACTTTTTCTTCTAGTCATTGAAGTCCAGTCAGTGGCAAGTCAAAAGTTAGGATCATTGGCAATAGGCTGGAATTCAATGAATGATCCTGGTGATTTTGATGTTTGACCAAGCTCTAACCATCCCATGGAGCCTGCTTCAACCGTCTTCATGGCTCTTGGAATACATTGTTTTGATACAACCTTTCTACCAGGGAAACTCTTCACATCCTTGGGGCAGATATCCCACTAGAGTACCAAAAGGTTTAAAGCCTTTCAGCTACACTCAAAATATTTTATCCCGTCTGCCATAATATGAAGTGAAAGGTTGATACGAACTGAAGATACCATGGCAGGCTTCCTTGGACATGTGACATTCCAATGAGGTAGGAGATTGGTAGAAGGGTTGAACATATGGTGATATCTGAATGTAATGGGTTTATTATGTTATTAGAAATGACACTTACTGGAATTATAAAGAAAAAAGGGAAATATGTAGAGATGAAAAGAGAATGATAATATTATGATTAGAAAAAATGGCCACAAAATCAAGGGGAAAAAGTATCAAAGTAAAACAAATCCAAAGGAACTTAAAAGCAGAGGATGTTTCTATTAGCACACATATAATTCACATTAAAAAAAAAAAACAAATTGTAAGAAATGTGGAGTTTGTGGTTTTACACATAATATTTGTGCATTTATTTAAATGCTTTTGGTTGTCATTGATGGTTACTAAGTATATAATAAAAATATAAAAAGATATTGGTAGGAATTCAACATGTAAGAAAAAGAGTTACGGTATTGGCATAATAAGCAAGGTAAGGAAAGGGGTAGAAGTGTGAGAGTGCAGGATACCCATTTTGGGGATTGAGAACAACTATCCTAAAATGATTCTTGTCTATAATAAATATTCTTTAATGAAAGCTAAAGATTATATAAGTATAACATATTAAAGTAAGAACCTGAGTTTTATCATCAATTATTAAGGAAGATATGGCCTTGTAGCCCAGCACAGTGGCAATGTACTTGAACTCTGGAGTTTCTTCACTAAAACAATGTTGGCTTGAACTCACAGACAGTTACAGGGCACTTCAATGTACAAAATAGCATGAATTTTTAAAAATCATAATTGTGGCATAATGTGCTATTTTTTATTGTAACTGTAGTTATTAGTATGTTACCAGACAGCAAAGATTTTTCTAAAATAACATTTTTTCTACATGTAATAATATATCTAAACAAACTTTGCTCTCCCCATTAAATATATAATGTTATCGTAGATGTTCCAAATATAGGGCTCCTTAAAATCTACTTCAGCTTTAATTGGGTAAAACATGTAAGCATGCCCTCAAGACTGCCTCTAACGTTATTGCATGACCCTTTACCATTTATGGAGTAGGTAACTTCCAAACAGAATTGACTGTGAGGATAACGAGATGATGTTGATACCAAGGTAATACTCATCAAATACTTCTCAGAACACATCTGGAATCACAAAAGTTGATTTGCCAGTGACCACCAGAACTGAGACAATTAATCCTTCATAAATTTGTGAAGTACTTTGATGATGAAAAGCAGTATTTAAATGCTGAGTATCATTACTACATGAGAAAGGGGAAGATGAAAATGGAAATGGTTAAAAATCACCTGTAAGATATTAGTACTGTGACAGAACAGAAGTGATCTATTGAAGTTTAAGAAGTTGAAAAATTAAAATGTGATGACAAAAGCATGCTAGAAAATGAAAGGAAAACTCAATGAAATATTTTGATAAATTATGCAATTTAATGCACTTTGTAGAGCAAGAGGTCATTGAGAAAGACAATGGGGATTCTAAAACATGGCAATGATAATTAATTCCTTAAAAATCAATTAATATTTCTTCTCATCATTCACAAAGGGGGATGGAGCAGATGATAGCAATGCACACATTTCCCAAAGGAGAAGGAAGAAGTACTAAGGAAATCAGGATTATGTCAACATGGGTGATCAGGAAATTAGAACATCTGATGACTAGTAATTCCCAAGAGTTCAGGTAATATCAGTCTTGAGATGCTGTGGGAAAAGCTTGGGTAAATTTAAAGTCACAGTGTGTCACCTAAAAAAAGATTATCAAATGGGTTTTATATTTTAGGTTTCAGTGGTAAAATAAAGGTGTAGAGTTTCTTTCCAGCTCTGCCTCAGAAGAGTCATTTATGAGTGCTTTGACTGATCATCTTTCTACAAGACATAATAGACATGTTGACTTCTCTTTCCTACCACCTTTGCACATATGCAGAAAGCACATATGCACACACACTCCAATACTAGACACCAGATTTTGTAAGAATCCATTCAACTATCATTTATCTCCTCTTGCTATTATTTTTAAATTATTTTAGAGAGAATTAACTCTAGCCTTCTTATATCCTTGAAGAAATAAAAGAAAATTGAGAGAAGAAGGAGGATACAGTGGAAAGTTTATTGGATTTGGAATCTGTGTTCCTATCCCAGCACTGCCACTTACTAAATCCCTTCATTTAAAAACAAAAAACAAAAAACCTCAGTTTCCTCAATGGAAACTGGGGAAGTTTTAATAAATGGCCTCCAAGTTCCCCTCCAGTTCTACATCATTCTATGTAAATATTTTTAATGTAAATATTTCAAGCAAGAAATAGTGTGGTATAGTGGAGAGAGCTACTAGCCTCAGGGGTCAGAATATCTAGGTTCAAGACCAACCTCAGATAAATCCATCTCTCAGTGCTGTCAATCATTATGGTTATAAATTTCAGAGAAGATGTCACCCTACTTTCATCAAAGGAGTTTCCTCCTTGTACTGAAATCATGTTTGGTCCCTATACTTATTCCTATCCCTTCCCCATCTCTATCCCAATCCCTATAGTATAAATTTATCCTATGCAGGGAAAAAAGATAATGTACATTTTTCTTTTAAAAGATGAAAAGACAAAATCACAGCCAGGAGATATCTACAGAGAACTGGACTTTTAGAATATGTGTGCTAGAATGCTATGTTAATATTCAATCCAAGATCTGAGTTTAATCATTATATATCATTATATATTGCCTTGAAAAGCACTATGGGGGGGGGGGGTCTGAACAATTTAAAGAACAATTTAAATAAAAAGGAATGGATTCCAGGAAACAGTGCTAAAGGTAGCTGGAAGCTAAAATGGCTTAAGGTCAGTGGTAGGACTAGTTCACATCTAGAGAAAGTAATAACACCTGCTAATGATATAAACTCCATGTTAGATGGAGGCGATCAGCAAAGATGAAGGTGAAAAAGTCGCTATGTCTCTGCTGGAATGGGCCCCAAGTAGGATAAGTGGTGAATGCAATTAAGGAGAGAGAAATGAAAGATAATGAGATTAGGGATAAAAAATGTGAAAAGGGCATGCAGCCCAAATAATCACATGGCACCAGCATTGAATAAGGTCGGGAGGTAGTGGTAGATAAAGATCTAAACCTTGCATTACAGTGGTTAATAGTGATTTTTTTTTTAATTAAAAAAACTCAGTTGCATGAGGATCAGCAACTAAAATATTTTTGAGGATGTTATTGCAGCAATTTTATAAGGATACTGTGATTAGGACTATAGTTGAAATAGCATACTGAGTCAAAATCACTGCATTATAAAAGGCGTGTCATGGAAATGAAGAAAGGAAGGACAGAGGGCATCCAGAATGATACAACCTCACAAAGAGCTCAATTATTCCAAAAGGTCAGGGTCAAGCAGAAGAGTCTCTATTCTTAGGAAAGGAGAAGATTAAGAGAGAACCTCATTAGAAATGTGATGAATCTTTGATTTGTATTTAATTTGTACACAAATAGTGCCCTTTTCAAGATATTGATATTTACCAGAACAGAGTCTTGCAAATGATATCAAAGAGATAGGGACACCGTGATTTGTCTGCTTTGCCTCCAACAAGATGGCCTATGGTGTGAGTGTTTCCCAGTCCCTCAGTGTGTGTATTTATGCTGCAGCAAGTCAAAGAATGTCTGTAAGAACATCCATGCTTACCATCATAAAATGTTCAAATTAGATCATGGTGAGGAACCTCTAAAGTCATGTGGGTCCTAGGACTAAACTTAGGAGACTTGGGGGACTCGATAAATCACACAAGTTCTTTCTCAGATATTTTTGCATAGATGAAATTAGTTAGAGGTGAAAATCAAAGGCAACCTTGAAGGAAAATAAGAAGCCTTCAGTTGGCAAACCATGAAGCTTGAGAGGTATGTGTATAAGGGAGAAGGCTTATTTTATATATTTTTAAGCTATGACTTTTTTTAGCCATCAGAAAGCTATTTTCTTGAGCTAATGCTAAGCTTTCTGATTGCATGGGGTCCTCTCAAATTCAGAAGGCCACAAGACCATTCCAATTCTTTAGGGTACTATTTTGTACTTAAGCAATAAAAGAAGAAAACATTCTGCTATTTTTAACCAGTTCATCAAACATTTACAAATAATAATAAAAGAGACAGTACAGTGTTACGGGGAGCAAACTAGCCTCTGAACAAAGTTCAAGTCTGATCTTTGATACACATCAGAAAAGTGACCTTAGGCAAGACACTTATCCTCACTTAGAGGCTAGGACTAATTCTCTAGAAGAATTCTTTAAGAATGTAAGTTACTGAGGAACTGTCTATATGCATTGCTAAAGAAATTTTCATTCTGTAGTATTTCCCTGTAGCAATTCAAACTTAGATCTGACTCTTCCCCCTCATAGAAGAGCATAGATTTTAGAAATAATAGCATCAATTTTTTAAACCTTTACCTTCCATCTTAGAATCAATAACCTACATTGGTTCCAAGTCATAAGGCTAGGCAATGGAGGTTAAATGACTTGCCTAGGATGACCCAGTTAGAATGTGTCTGAGACCAAATTTGAACCCAGGACCTCCTGTATTTAGGCCTGGATCTCAATCCCACTGAGCCACCTAGGTACCCTGATTCATACTGTTTTTAATATCTTCTCAGAAATCATTGCCAGGACAGAAATACATGTTATATCTGGTCACATCCATTCATCCCTGCTCTCTTTTGCTTGGCAGAATGTGGGGCACCACACCAAAATGGTGAAATTATCCTAACTGGGAGGGCACAAATAAGGTAGCTGGTGAAGAAATAATAAAGATAAATCCAAACACAAACCCCAGAGCATAATGGTGCTGTCATTTTCATTCAAAGTCTGGCCAAAATATATCGCCTCTCTTTCCATCTCAACAAGCTACTTGGAGTTTCCAGTTACTTGGTCCTGCTCTAATCAGTTTACATATGAATAACATAAGAGCAAGAGTAGTGAGAAGTAAAACAAGCCAAGATGAATTGAACACAGCTGAGGGATTTTTTTTTTTTAAGCAGCAGCAGCAGCAGCAGCAACAGCTAAGACAGGTAACAGCTCCTGGAACAACAGCAGCAGCAGCAGCTAGAACCTCAATTTATCTCCTTTGACCAGATGCCCAATGGCAAGATCGACTGAAACACAGTTAAAAAATTCTTGCTCTGTCTGGGTGGAGGAGGCGACACCCCGTAATCACTGGGAGTCTTGCCTTCTGCCATTTGAATTCAGTACTGTATTCTATAACCTGTTCTGAACCTCGACTAGTTAAGTTTGGTGTTAAAACTGTGAACAATTTGAGTTCTTCTGACTCTCATTTGCTAGCCTAAGACAAGCTGCTGATTGACATGTGGATATGGAAAAAAACATATTTGGAGATGGAACAACTATAGTGGAATACCCCTGACAGAAGAAACATTACTCTTAATGAGACAGCACTTACAGAACAATGTCAAAGAAGAGCGAGGCAGAAAACTAAACAGTATTCTAAAACTACATCAGTGTTGGAAAAGGCATCAAACTTTGTATGAACCATGAAACTTTGAGATTAAGTCAAGCCTCAGTGTTCAATAATATCATTTAAAAGGAGATGTGCCAAACGGTTGGGGAGAAATTCAAATATTTCCTCAAATGGAGACAAGCGCAATTGGCTTAGGAGATACTTGGTTGTGTGGGAGGATGTCTCCAGAGAAAAACTTCATTTAAGATGAGTGCAGAACTTCGAAGACAAGCTCTCTCTAGACCAGAACTTAGCTATCTGGTTCACAAAATAAAGTTGTAGAAAAAAAGGATGTAAAGTTAACAAGAGCATCCAATATGGACCTCAGAATCTGCCTTTTCTTGGTTTCGTTGTTCTCTGTACCTTGCATCTATGTTAATTAGTGATCCAGGGAAGGCAGCCTGGTAGAGTATACAGGATATTAGCCTCCACATCAGAAAGACAATTCAAATTCCATCTTTGGTACATACTAGTCGTATGACTGGGAAAATCACAAACTCTTTAATTATCTCCCTAATGATTATTTTTGTTTAGTCCTTTCTGATTCACAGATCATTCTTCTGGGCACAGAAACTAAAGCAAATTAAGAATTAAGTAGTTCTTTTCACCATCATCCCAGCTACTTCAAGTAAGAGTTTCCATTTTTCCTTTTCATCGTCTTTTCTTATCCTAAATAAACTTTTCTGAAGGTGTAGTCATAAGCATTGCTCAAGTCCCCTTCCCCACCTCCAACAAAAAGGATTCTACTATCTCCTCAGTCTATTCATTTGGGCAGTGTGCTTGGAGTGGCATAGTGCTTGGAGTCAGAAAGACCTGAGTTCAAAATTGTCCTCAGATACATAGCTATATGACCCTATGTAAGTCACTTAACCCTGCTTGCCTCAGTTTCTTCATCTATAAAATGAGTTGGAGAAGGAAATGGCAAACTACTCCAGTACCTTTACCAAGAAAAACCCAAATGGGGTCATTAGGAGTCAGACATGATGGAAAACGACTGAACAACAAAAACAATATAAATAGAGAAGTAAGAAAGAATAGTCTGACTTGGAGAAAGGTTAAATAATTTTATTTTGAAAAGCATAACAACATTCATTGGGAAATACCCAAAGAGTAATAAATGATCTATTCTCTCTAAAGCTACTAATGATCCCTTCATTGTTAAATCCAGTGGCCTCTTCTCAATTTTCATTCTTCTTGACCTCTCTGCAGCCTTTGCTGCTATTCATCGCTCTCCCCTCGTTGATACTCTCTTTTCTCTAGATGTAGGAGATGCCACTGTCTCATGATTTTCCCTTTACCTATGTCATTCACTCTTTCTAGGTCTTCTTAGTTAGATTTTTCTCTTTTAGATGACAATCTTGAATTACAATTGCCCTTCAGGGTTTTGTCCTGGACCATCTTCTCTTCTGCCTCTGGGCTCACTTGGTGATTTCATCAGCTTCCATGGATTTAATGACTATTTCTGCAGTTTTGATTCTCAAATCTACCTATCCTGCACTCTTTGCTGACCTCCAAACTCACATATCCAACTGTCTTTCCATCTCCAACTAGAAGATCAGTAGACATCTTAAATATATGTTCCAAGCAAAATTCATTGTCTTCCCTCCTAAATCTATTCTCCTACTACCTTCCTTATTAATATAGAGAGTAACATCATTCACCCAGTCCCTCAGGCTGACAATATATGAGTCATCCTGGATTCCTCACTCTATCTCTCCCCCATATCCAATCTATTGTGAAGGCCTGTCAATGTCAACTTTGTAATATTTTTCAAATATTTCCCCTTTTCTCCTTTTGACACTGCTACCATTCAAGTGCCCTTATTACCTCATACATGAACTATTGTAGTAGCTTGCTGGTGGGTCTGCCTGTCACAAGTCTCTCCCCATTTCAATCCATCCCTCATTTAGCCACTAAAGTGATTTTTCCTAAAGCTCAAATTTGATCATGTCACCCTCTGACTCAAGAAACTCTAGTGGCTCTTTAAGCTAATTCCTCTCACTTTTCTAGTCTTCTTAGACCTTACACCCCTCTTCATACTTTTCAGTACAGTGACATTGGCCTCTGACTGTTCCATGAACAAGACAGTCTATCTCTGGACTTAACATTTTTGCTGGCTGACTGACATACCTGGAATACTCTCCTCCCTCCATTCTGACTACCAACTTCATGAGCTTCCTATAAGTCCCAACTAAAATCCATTTTTTTTCCTGGAAATCTTCCTCAACCCTTCTTAATTCTTGTGCCTTCCTTCTGTTAATTATTTACTATTTATTTACTTTATAGCTTGATTGGTCTCCTCCATTGGAGTGTCAGTTCCTTGAGGGCAAGGACTATCATTTGACATTTTTATTCTTAGCACATAGCAAGTACCTAGGCAGATAGTCTGCAACTAAACCAAGAATCATTAGGGACTTTTCCCTCTATGTGCATCCTAACTTTACTTCTCTGCATCTTCTTTCTACCCAGTGTTCTTTGTTCAGTCTTCTGGGCCCAAGCAAAATGAGTTTAATCCTACTTCTACCAGTCAATACTTGCAATAGTTAGAGAATTTATTTACACCTTTGAAGCCTTCTTACTTTTGAACTTTAGTTCTTTCAACCAATATGACATTATTTTAAGTGCCCTCACTGTCACAACTGTCCTTTGGATTTTCCTCAAGCTTTCAAATCCCTTTCCTAATATGTGGTGCCTAGAACTAAAGTCCATATTCCAGCCTTGATTTGACCAAGGCAAAGTCGAGCAAGGCCATTAGCTTTAATAATAATGAAACATTTATATAGTGCCTACAATGTGAAAGGTACTGTTATCCCTGTTTTATATTTGAGGAAACTGGGGCAAAGAGGTAAAATTACCTGCATAAGATCACACAGCAAAAGTGAGAGGCTGGACTTATATATGGGTTTTCCTGACATCAGGCTCAGCGATCTATCCAATATTCCAACTAGCTGCTCTATCTTCTGGACGTTCAAAATCTCTAAATTCAGTCTAGGATTCCATTGTCATCATTATCATTATCCTTATTATCATTGTTATTTTATTGCCTTGCTTTTCTGCTGGATAATTATTTAGTTAGTTTTCCTCTCAAACCTCCAGTCTCTTTTTGGCTTAAGTATTTAACTCCAGCTTCTTCTTATTCTGAACTTTAGCTGTTATAGTATTCTTAGAGAACTATGACACGCTTTTGAAGTTATTTTGGGATGAATTTATACATTGGGAGAAACTGCCAACAAATACATAATAATAATTTTGATTCTTTATTTGGCTTTGAATATAGTATAGGATAAAACAACAATCTGGTAATTTTTTGGTATGTTCAACTTCATATTGAATATCTTTACCTATATATCCCATCTTTGCTCTAAATTCAATATGTCTAAATTTGAATTCTGCATGTATTCTGCTCATCTTCTTGCATTAGAAGAATAGATTAAGAGTTCAATTCTCAATTTATCTATTTCTGTTAATAGGGTTTCCATTCTCTCATTCAAATAGACTCAAAATCTACAAATCATCTTTTGATTCCCTGTATTCAGTCAGTTGTTCATTCTTATTGATCACAGAACCACAGATTTAGAGCTGAACGGGGCTTTTGAGAGCCTCTAGTCTAAAGTCTTCATTGGGAAAACTGAAACTTCAAAAGGTTAGTCTCTTGTTCAAGGTCACAGAGTGGACAAATGTCATGGTCAGATTGAAATCAGGTCTTGTTGAATCCAAGCTAAATATTCTATATACTGTATTGCCTAAATGCCACTACATCCATTTTTTTTAACTCTGTTTTACATAAGAAGATACAGAGTCTGAGGGCGTCTGGGTGACTTGCATAGAATTACTCAGTTGGTAAGTATCTGAAACAGTTTCTCACTGATTAAATCCAAAGAGCTGGCCCCTATTCTTTTCCTTCTAATGCCTGTTACATACTTTCCTTCATATCAATTTCCGTGTATACTATATTGAATTAGCCCTTTACTACCTCATACCTGGATGTGGCAAAAGCCTCTTAGCTGAGTTCTTTATCTTCTTGTTTTGAATTTCCTTCCATTTAAACTGTCCAGTTTGGTCTCTAGGTGGTGCAATGGATAGAGTGCTATGTCAGGAATCAGGAAGTACAATCTTCCAGTGTTTGAATCCAGCCTTGGATGCTTACTAGCAATGTGATCCTGGGCAAATCACTTAACTCCGTTAACTTGAGTTTCCCCATCTGTAAAATGAACTGGAGAAGAAAATGATACACCATTCTAGTATCATTGCCAAGAAAACCCCAAATGGGGTCACAAAGACTTGGATATGACTGAAATAACTGAACAAGAAAACCCCAAATGGGGTCACGAAGACTTGGATATGACTGAAATAACTGAACAAGAAAACCCCAAATGGGGTCACGAAGACTTGGATATGACTGAAATAACTGAACAAGAAAACCCCAAATGGGGTCACAAAGACTTGGATATGACTGAAATAACTGAACAATAGCAAACATTTTTGGACATATTAACACTTAATAAAAATTAATAATCTATAAAATAATAAATATTTAATAATATCTTAATAAATACTTAATAAAATCAAAGAATCTTTGCCTTTTGTATCTAATTGTAATCTAGTTCCAAATGGATCCTGGTACCCCACCAGTATTTTTTTTTCTGTTCTTGCCCTATACGAATCTTATATTTTAATTACATTTTTATAGATATCACATGGCTCATGCACCTGGCACTGATTGGAGACCCCACTCACTGCATATAGAAAGGAAAAAGATGGCATGAAAAGGCTAAATGCAAGATCTATTTCTCAGCAGACCATATGATCTTAAGGGTAGAAGAAGATCAACAGCCCTTTCTCTTACAATATGTTTCTCTCAGCAGAGACCATCAGTGAAGGAATAACCACACAATATAGTCCTGGCCAATGTTAACTCAGGCCTGCTTGAAGACACCAGTATTTCTGGCCAGAAAAGGGGCTTTTCTCATCTAGGAAGCAAACCAAATGTAAAAACTGAACATTCACATATGCCCAAGGCTTCACAATTCTCTTAGAAGCAGCTCTCTAACATATTCCATGTGGATGATGCCACTTTAGCAAACTGATGGGATCTCTACATGCACCAGACTCCCTGGTGAGGAGGGAGAACCAGGTGAGCTAAGTACAGAGAAGCTTACCACCATTAGACTTGCTACTTGGTAATTAACTCTTCAACGATGACAATTCATTGAATAAAAAAAGAAAATATAAAATGGTTTCTGGCTCTGGGCAGTAACCTTATATTGCTGCTCTAATAGTGGAATAATTGTAGAAATCAGTGCAAAGGGCGATTTACAATTGTACCACCAACATCTATTTATACTATTGATAAAAATTTGTTTAACTGTTAATACTCCAAATATAGGACCTTTGTCTAGTGGATATATTAGTAGAGGAAATGGATCATCAATCTTGAAATCTTCAATATAGATGAAATAAGAAAACAAAACTAGTTTGAAACTTGATGGATAGATGGTTTCCTTGGAGAGGAAAATAAAGGAATTAATGGAACTTTTTTTTTTATCATATCCAATGGCAACAAGAAACAAATTTCATGGGGAGGAAAATCTTCTCATATTTACAGTGTTTATGATAAACATTTATAAAAAGAACATCATGAAGATAATTGTATTCCATTAGTCAATATCTGTTGTATATGATAAAAAGCAAAAGATCCTACAAAGAATAGAATAATATCCTTCCTATTAAATCAATATATATTCCCATATTCAGTAGCTTCAGAACAGCAAAAAAAATTTAATAAACAAGATTTAGGAGTAAAAAATGAGAGAAGTCAAAGGCTGATAGCTTAAATAGAAGTCTCGTGAAAAGATTTTTTTATATGACGATCAACTATAAATGACAACTATTATCAACAAAGCAAAGATCCGGGACAATTCTAAGGGACTCGTGACAAAAACAGATGTCCAAAAAAAAAATGGATGTCTACCACCATAGAGGGAACAGGTGAAGTCTGAATGCAGATCAAAACATACCATTCTTGGGGACAGCTGGATGGCTCAGTGGATTGAGAGCCAGGCCTAGAGACTGGAGGTCCTAGGTTCAAATCTGACCTCAGACACTTCCCAGCTGTGTGACCCTGGGCAAGTCACTTGACCCCCATTGCCTAGCCCTTACCACTCTTCTGCCTTGGAACCAATACACAATATTGACTCCAAGACGGAAGGTGAGGGTTTAAAAAACAAAACAAAACAGAAATACTGTTCTTCACTTTATTTTCTCTGTCAATTTTTTCTCTTGTGTAAACAATATGTATCTTATTTCACAATGTAACAAATAAGGAAATATGTATTACATACTAATATATGTACAACCTTTATCATATTACTTGTATTCTTGGGTGGGGAGGGATGGGAGGGAAAAAAAGAATGAGAGATTTTTGGACTCAGCTAATGTGAGAATTTGTTTCTCTTGGATAAACATTTATTATACTTTATTATATACTTATAATAAACCATATATATTTTATTATATTATGTTATGTTATATTATTTATATTATGCTATAAGTAAAATAAATAACAAAAAGGAAGAGATTTAGGAGGCATTGGACATAGCAAGCACAGACTCAATCATTAAAAAATAAAAACAATTAACTCCTTCCAGAAAGGAATCCCCTGATTCCTGATGTGAAAGACATTTTGAAAACACTGACTTTTCATGCAAAGAGGTATTACCTTTTTAAACATTAAAAAATGTTCTACCTTCCATCTTAGAATCAATGCTGTATATTAGTTCTAAGGAAGAAAAGCCACGCCATAATGGCTAGGCAATGAGGGTTAAGTGATTTACCTCTGGTCAGTGTCTGAGGTCAAATTTGAACTCAGTACCTCCCATTTCTAGGTCTGGCTCTCAATCCACTGAGCCACCTGGCTGCCCCCCAAGGTATTAACTTTTAATGGAAAAAGAAAAAGAAAAACCAAGTTAGATGGGAAAAATCCCTTACCACTGAGAGACATACAATCTAAACTATTTAAATTAGATGACACAAAAATTGGAAATATTCTAAAGTACAGACTATAATGATTTCCTAAAGGAAGTTTCACTGCTATAAATCAATAGACAACAAATCAAAAGGGCCAAAAAAACTCAACCAGTGCAGATATTATCTGTAGTAAATGTTGAGAAATGACAATCAAGTCAAAACCATTTTAGAAAAGCAAACATTTGAATATTGTAGTAAAATATTAGAAATAGTTTTATTTTGTAAAATAGGAAGAAGGTGAAGAAGCAAAAGCAAGTTTACAGACATTTTAGTGAAATGAGCATTTAAATCAGATTATCCCCAAGTATTCAATAAGAAATAAATGAAAAATGGAAATAATCTTATAAGATATCTATCACAAATTATTTTTTTGAAAAGTCATAGTAGAGACGCCATATTTAGTCTAATATCACAGTCACGGATATGGTACATGAAGTGGGATGTGAATGAAAACAAAGTTGATTTTATTTTTTTAATATGCTTTTCCATGCTTACATGATCATTTTCTTTCCCTCTCTTCTTCCTTCCCCACTCCCAGAGCCTACAAGGTATTCACTGGGTTATACAAATGTTATCACTTGTTATCTATTTCCGTATTATTCATTTTTGCAAAAGAGCAACCTTTTAAAGCCGAAACCCCAAATTATATACCCATATGTATAAGTGATGTCATAAGTCATATGTTTTTTTCTTTTGCATGAAAACAAAGTTGAGAACTCGTTTCAAGCACACACATGAAGAGGAGCTTCATACTGGGGGTGAAGGGATTTTGAGGTACTGATGTATTTATTCTCAAGCCATTTGGAAGGAGGAGATCAAAAACTATCAATGCATATGCATACTTTTTTGTCTCTATAAAATCTTTGTGAAAATAATCTGCATGTATGTGAATGGCATTATTAATAAATGAATGAAAAGTTATAGAAAAGTAAAGAGGCAGACTTTCAATATCAAATGATATTCTCTAACAGATCACATCTTTACGGTCAGAAATGATTTGAATATACAAGACCCTACTGTGCTTATTGTTTGTTGACTACAATAAAGCTTTTGATTTAATAAAGCAAAATGCAACAATAAACTCTCCTCCAACAAGGTTTCTCTCATGAATATATTAAAAACATAAAATATTCCTTGAAAGATGTGATGACAGAGGTATCTTTGTGTGATGACCTTCTGATTATATTGTGAGGCACAAAACAGAAAGAAAGACACATAATGGCCAAAGGTGCTTTTTATTTACTGGAAGATGTTTAGCTTAGAAGCCAAAAATATAACAATTTCATATTGATGATGAAGCTTTCCAAATGTTCCTTTTTGTAACTTCTAAAAGGTATCTATAATCACTCAGGATTTTAACTTATGTACCCCCACCCCCAAGAAGAAAAACCAAGTGGATGAAAAGTCAGCTGAAGAGAAAACCTAGAGAGGTCCATCAATACCTATAAAGGGCAGACAATGCTGATGGACACCAGAAATCATAAAGAGAGAGGTTAGCTGGTTGAATTACTCTTAGAAAGTAGCCTTTTAATGGTTCTGAGTTTTTCCATGACACAAAGGTTTATCCATCTTTTTAACCCAATACTTTTTCCAGTGGTCACACATTTCTACTAGTCATGGAATACTAACTAGTCTTAAAAAAAGAACAAACTAAAGTTGATGATCACCCAAAAAGAAATGGAGAAACATATGGTGGATGGGTGTAGGCTACAAGTATATTACGTAAATAGTATGAGAACAATGGATGCATAACCCATGTGTTACCTATATCCACTTAGTAATAACAGAAATAAAGAAATTTTACCCATTTTATTTTGATATACCTACCCAATTTTACTCAGTCTTCAGTGAAGACTGAGAAGAATCAGGAGTGGACACAGACAAGATGAAAGACAGTGAAGGTATAGTGGAGATATAGTCAGCCTTAGAGTCAGGTTGACTTGGATTGAAGATCTCCTTCTGCTGCCAACTGACTGTATTCCTTGGTCAAGAAGTCATCTAACCCTCTTGGTGTTCCAGAAAATTCTATATGACTACAAGTTGCATAATGGTTACGCATCTGTATTGGTAAAGGAGGATGGTTTTCTTCACTAAGATTACTCTATGCTAAATGAAATCACAACTTAGATTTATCACTAACTACTAATTACTATTAAGACTATTATTGCTACAATGCCACCACCACTACTCCTATTTCTACTACTACTACTAATCTGAGAAAGAATTTGTGAATTATATTCTCTCTACTTAGGACAAGTAATTACATAATGAAATAAGAGAATCATTGGAGTGTTTCTTAAAAAAAATAAAATCACATAATATTAAAACTCCTCCAATGAATGATAAGATTAAATTTAGAAAGTAGAGATGGTATCTCACACCATTTGCATTTCTCACATTGCCCGGCATGATGCAGAAGACATAGTAAACATTTTTGTTTATGAAAACTATGGTAAAAAATTGATTTTATAAAATTAACTAAATCAAGAGTAGGATATTAAAACATGATTTTATCTTTTATAGTGATAAACTACAATGAACTTCAATACAACTTGAATATTTTCTGGCAACTAACAAGAGATGAAGGTGTTTGGATAAAATGTAAAAGGTCTGTTTCCTCCTACTCCTTTCCCTAACATTAAAGCACCAACAGAATTGACTCCTAGGGGCAGCTTATGGTCTAGGGACATTTAGCCTAGAGAAGAAAAGAATTAATGGGAACATGATAACTCTCTTAAATATGTACAGGACTATCCTGTAGAAGAAGGATTAAATCTGTTCTGAATGGCCTCAGAGAGCTGTTCTAAGAACAAAGAAACAGACTGAAGTCAGATGCCAGGAAAAAGTCCTTAATAACTATCCAAAAGTGGAATTGGATGCCTAGAGATGGTATAGAGTCCATCACTATCATCATCATCATCATCATCATCATCATCATCATCATCATCATCATCATCATTAGCAGCATAAATACAGTGCTTAAAGGTTTACAAAGTGTTTTATAAATATTATCTGAGAAGTAGAAGCTACCCTGAAGTAGACAGTGTGTAAATGACTTGCCAAAAGCCACATAGCTAATATGAATCTGAATTTGAATTTGTGCTCAGTTCTTTCTGATTCCAGGTCCAGAATTCTACTGAGTATACTACTTAGCTGCTTTGATACTGACAGTAATGGTCTTCAAACAAAAGCTAACTGTTTACTAGCAAACTCTAAGAGAGAATTCTTGTCCAGGGGCAGTTTGGATCATGCAAGTACCAGTGACATTTGTTCCAATTCTGAGATTTTGTGAAGCGAGTGTTTGTTTGTTTTTTGCATTTCTTTGTTCTTGTATATTTGGGCTGCAGCTGAAAAGTCAAATTCAAATATTCATGCCCCTTTAACAACCTGTCAATGTGGTTTCAGGGACTACAATCTCACATGAAAAATGGGATTTTTATTTGTTCTATTTCCCTCCTCTTCTACTGTGAACTAGCTCCATGAAGACAGGGAATATACGTGAATTATAGATTCCATAGAGAAGAATTCAGTCCGCTGTACAAAGTAGGCACTCAATGAAAAGCTAACTGAACTTTGAGCAAAAGATACACCCCACAAGATCAGTAACTAAGGAGATTTCAAAGATCAAAGTAAAATTGATTGGTTAAGTATAATTGGCTAATCTAACCCAGAGTTGATTTCTCTGACCCCTCTTATTTAACCTTCTTGGATAAAAGCTGGCTAAAATAGAATTTATACAGTAAAAAAATATGTAAACATGGAAAAACATTTTAAAAATAAAATTTTAAAAATATAAAAAACCAATACTGTGATAATGTACTATTGATTTAGAATTGGGCTTGGGGGAGGAAGAGTTCAGACTTGAAAAGTCAATTGGTCCCCCTTTTCTCTGATGGTGCTATATCTTCCCATAGAATAATATAATCATCCCAAATTATAATGTTGCTCTGAATTTGATCCACCCCAGAAAATGTAAATAATTCAGTCATTAGAGACCACCCTTTAAGTTTCCATGACTCCCAGTTTCATCGAAGGGCAAAATTCTGGTTTGCTTCTCTTCTCCACAGCTCTGTTCTTTATTGCTGGCTGCTCCAGTGCCACAAATCCCCATTTTTAACTAGATCTTTAATCTTTTTAAGAAAAGTCTTTCAAATGGCCCAGAAATCCTTTCATTGCTACTAGTTCTAGCTCATACTTCTAGCTTGACCCAGAAATTCATTACCTTTCTGTCATTGCTTCTATTTGCTGCCCTCCCTCTAAATCCTGGGAAGATCCTGTAGCTACCCAGCCTGCTCTTCTGAAAATTGAGTTGATATCCATGCCACCGCTCATTCTACCAAGTCATCTAGGTAGTTCAGTGGATAGAGTACTGGGTCTGAAATCAGGAAGCCTAGACTTCATATCTAGCCTCAGATGCACTAGCTACATGACCCTGGGCAAGTCATTTATCCTCCATTTGTCTTAGTTGCCTCAAATGTAAAATAGGGATAATAGCAGTGCCTATTACAATAAGAGTAGGGTTGCTGTGAGGGACAAATAAGATCATATTTTTAAAGCACTCAATTTGGTGCTTGACATATAGTAGATGCTACATAAATGCTTCTTCTCTGTCCTTCCTTCCCTTTCTACTCTCTTCAAAGCCACGACTCCCTATCCCTCCAACCAATGGAATCCAAAAGCCCTCTTTTAAAGACAAAGCCTAAGGTGAACTAGACATGAACTTTTAATACAATATAAATGGGATAACAAAGAACCAAACCAAGTAAATTCACATCTTTCCAAAGAATTCAAGACAAAAAGAGAGAATAGGAGATTATTGTTTCCATCCATCTATTCATTCATTTAATTGAATAAGTATTTAAAATAAACACTGACTAGACTCAGCTATCAAAGGAGAGGACTGGAATAGAGGAGCAGTCTTAGTCTGAGAAAGAGAGAGACGTTTCAAAGTGAGGGTCCATAAAAATGGATAAGAAAGAAATCATATTCTTTTCACGATGCTTTAACTGAAATTTCTCAGCTCCTTCAATTATTTAAACATATTTTTCTGAAAAGGGATCCATGAACTTCACCAGACTGAAAGCATCTCATAACACAAAAAAGGTTAAGAACCCTTGTTGAAGGCAGGACTTGAACTCATTTAGGAAGAAGTCAGAAACATGTGAAATTATATTTGATCTTCAAAACAACTTCATGAATTAGGTCCATGAATTAGTGTCATCCCTACTACAAGCAATTTTTATGTGAACTATTTCTTTCTTAAATATTTTTATTAACAAAAATCCATTTTCTATCCCATATCTCATTAGAGCCATTTCTCCCAATTTATAATGAAAGAAAAGCAAAACCCATGTTACAAACATGTATAGTCAAGTAAAACCAATTTCTTTACTAGGCATGTCCAAAAAATATATGACTTATTCTATATTCTGAGTCCTTTATTTCTCAATAAGGTGTTGGGTATGATCTTTAATCATTAGGTCTTTTGGATTCTGTTTTTTCAGTGATTGCCTTTATTATTTTCAGTATATAATTCATTCTCCTTCCAATTCTCTTTTCCTTTCTTCCTTCCACCCTGCTGAATGAAATATAGTTCAGTATCCAACTTTGTGTTTTTGTATATTCATATTGCCTCGATCAGTTTGGGTGAGGGTAAGGTTCAAGCATCAATCACTCCCCCTTCTTATTTTAACATGTTTACTTTCACGCCTCTATTTACATGAGATACTTTCCCCTAACACATTCCATTCCTCTCCTTTGATATTCATCTTCCCTCTATAGCCACTCCCAATTTAAAATCATTAAGAAACTAGAACCAATCTGAAGTTTTGTCTAATTATACTCTCTGATGATGATAGGGTTCCGAAACATATTTGGAAATAATGAAGCAACTAAGAGGCATATGGGATAAAGCAGAAAACCTGAAGTAGGAAGACCCAAGTTCAAATCCTACCTCAGGCATTTACTAACTCTCTGACCCTGGTGAAATCATTTAACCAATATCTGCTTCAGTTTCCTCATCTATAAAATGGAGATACTAGTAGCATCTAACTCCCATGGTTGTTGTGAGGATCAAATGAAATAATATCTGTAGAGTGATTTGCAAACCATAAAATATTATTTAAGAATTAGCCATTATTATCAAATAATAAGAATAAATAAAACCCCAAACTGCTTGGAAGCATTTATACAGTAATTTAAGGTCTGAAAAGTTCTTTGTAAATTTCAGTTATACTCACAACAATCCTGGCCATAAGTTCTACTATTATTCCCATTTGGAGATGAGAAAACTGAGGCAGACAGAGGCCAATACCTATCCAAATATGTTATCCTCTCTTGTATTCGAGAATGCATACTGCTCATGGTATCATTAAATCCAAGTCATACTCTATGTTGGATTATGCCAAGCATCTCTGAATAAGAATGGAATGACACAAGAGCCCCAAGTAACAGACCATCCTGTGGGAGCTGCCTGATTCAACTGAAGTACAAACCATAGAAGTATAATTCTTCCATTCTCCCTACTTGAGTCTGTCTTCATCAAAATTCAAAGCAAGCAAAGCCCTGCCATTTCCAATTATGGACAAAGTGATCCAGCCATGAAAAAGTGACTTAAAGTTTTAGAAGGAAACAGAGGCTACAGAGACAACACAAACCTTCTGCAACACAGTCCTTCTTAGTCTTAACCATAATGCCATGCTGTACCCTGGCTTAAGGTTTGAACCTCCAAAGTGAAACAATTCAGCAAACATAATGGCAATCTATGATTTGAATTCATACAAATTTTGGCCAATGTTTGATATTAGAGCTTGTTAGCCTTCTCTTTATATCCCTAAATGAAATACTCCAAACATGAGAGGTAGTATGGTACAGTGTAAAGAACTCTGGCTTTTGAGCCAAAATCCGTGGATTCCACTACCAACTCAAACACTTTCTACCAGTGTGACTCCCCTTCCATAAAATCACCTTCTAACCCTAAAACTATGATTCCATATAAAGATCCACAAAACTTTATGGAGACTAGTTCCAGGTACTCCAGTACTAACGTAAGATAGACCAGGACCTGCTGTCCTACTATAGGGCTCACCCCACTGGCCAGGAACTTGGGTTTGGTGACAGTATCTTTTTGAAGAACGTGACAAGTAAATATGGCAAAATGCCTACTACACAAGCTTGGCTATGCTCTAGTGCCAAGAAGCTGGCTGACCTCCTCTGCTTGTTTAGGGAAGCTACTGCCAAGTGAGCTCTGCTGATATGCCAGTTAACATGCATGCAGATGGTTCAATTCCAGGGGTGCTGACTTAGGATGGAATACATGGAAGTAAGACAAGAGGTATTTCTTTGTTGGCCCTTCCTTTGGAACTTCCTCTCTTAAAAAAAGATAACCAACTCAAAGGATATCAATGATAATCCTTGTACAACTAAAGGAGTCGCTCAGGGACAGCCAGCTTCAAATTTACTATGCATGCTGGACTCCTGATTTATTTGGAGAAGGCATTTTGTTGCATTTCCAAATGGAATTATCACATTTATTAGCACAGTCAAATGCTTTACTTGGACAGAACCCATTTTTACTTACTTTTTTTTTTACCATGAATAGAAACCCAAATTTGATCAATTATTACCAACTGAGAAACTTTAGCTTTATAGATTGGTAATGCAATTGCTTTCAATCCTCAAGTCATTTAACAGATAACAATGATAGATTAAACAGTTCAACTATAGGCTGTACATTATAATGGCATTTAACTTAATCTTTACATCAATATCTACTCCTCTGGATTTCCTTCCAATATTTAGAGCTATCAGATTAGCCAAAGCAAGTAATAGAGAAACATAAGCATAACATTCTCAACTCACATAAATGAAATATTGAATTTGTCTTCTAGTATCAGACGGCCTAATGCTTCCCCTACCCCAATATGAGTTGCTTTTTACAGTGATGAACAACGTTTTTTCACTCTTTTTTTTTTGTATCAGAGCTTCTAAGTTTACCCGTATCACCTCCTATATAGATATATTATTGATAACAGAGCATTGTGATCAATGGATCCGTGAATTTGGTGGCAACCTGAGGTGACATAATGATTGCTATGCTACAGGGGGTCCTTTCCAGACCTTGAGCTGTTCAGTATTTTCAGCACTGGAGCAGTTTGTGTTTACGTTAACTCTGCGGATGACATAAACCTCAAAGGGGCAAGCAATTTAGAAAGGAGGTTGACCAGCTTCCATGAACATATTGGGGAAATTCCTACCTCTGTGGCCTCTCGGAAGTATGTCTTGGATAGAGCAGGGGATTACTGTTCTCCTGCCTACTCTAGATCTGATGCTTTACTTCACAGTAAGGGAATACTTTCGTTCCACAGACTAATTGATCTTTGAATTCAGACAAGCTGACAATCCTGAGAAGTGGTTTAAAACTACATAATTGAAGCACAATGGGAATGGAAGCAGGATGGATCTATGAAGAACAATCAACTGTATAAATATAGAATCTGTAGATACTGTAGGGAAATGAGACAAATTTACAGTAGTGAATTAGGACTATGTGACCACACTCAAAATAAGATTTTAGCAAGTATCTGTTGATATTTATAGCGATATCGATATGGATCTGGAAAAGATTATAGAGGTCATCTGGAGCAATCTCCTTATTTGACAATTGAAGAAATTGGGTACCAAGAAGGTTAAATGATTTGGACATGGTCATACAGAGAATAATTGGAAAAACTGGGGTTTGAACTTGGGCTGTGACTTCTAGAGGAGCTTTTTTTTTCTACTTAACTAAGCTTAAGATCCAAAATTTTATTGGTGGTGAGAGTTCTCTGACAATGTACTTCACAGCCCCTCTCCATCCTAGTAGATGGCCTTTGGGAGGCTCTGAGGCTGATATAATTACCTTTCTTGACTATAAACTTCTCTGAGCTTAGCTAGTCTGGCCCTAAAACAGCAGATACAAAGAC
This sequence comes from Monodelphis domestica, assembly GCF_027887165.1. Taxonomy (NCBI): domain Eukaryota; kingdom Metazoa; phylum Chordata; class Mammalia; order Didelphimorphia; family Didelphidae; genus Monodelphis; species Monodelphis domestica. The sequence continues at coordinate 183,031,609 of NC_077234.1, read as the reverse complement.
TACTTCCAGGTGTATTGGTTCCAGGTCCAAACCCCATCCTCATCCTACAAACACCTATTGGTGTACTTCCTCCCAACTTATTTTGTATATATTTGTATGTATTTACTTCACACTTATATTTTTATGTCTCCTTGTTGCCTCAGCCATGATCCTTATCAATAAGAATGTTTTGTTCTTTTTATTTTATTCCCAATGCCTACCAAGTTATCTGGCTCTTAATTGTTGATTGAGTGACTGATTTGATCTTGAGAGGGCCTGTCCAAGTTTCCATTCTGCTGCATTTGCCTTTGAGAAGCCAGTTGCCTGCACTCAATGATGAGACAAAGAAGGAATATTTTTACAATACAGCCAAAACCTAATGATTTCCAGAAGTCTCAGAATGAACCCCTCAAAAAGAGGGATGTAGAAAATTTTCGAAGAGATAAGAAAATATTGACAAAACGAATGAGTTAGAATACATATCTAAAATCTAATCTAAATAATATAATCAGGTCTAATCTATATAATTTCTCTGTTTATCATCTCCTGGATAAAAATGAGCTTACTCACTATTTATGATGGTCTCTTATATAACTGACCTTTGGTGGGAAGGAAAAAAGCTTTCCATTGTACCCCTTCTTCTTTAAGAGACATTGATCAGGGAATCAACTAGAACCAAAAGATTATTTTCCCTATATTAACAATATTTAGGGAAGGCGGTCATAATTCTAGAATAATATTGCTTTGTTGAGGAAAGCACAAGGAGCACCCTCACAGCCCCTTCACTGGCTCCTCTCTAGGGAAGAATCAAAGTCACTCTGTGATGTAGAGCAGGAAGGGAATTTGAAGCCCATCTAGTCCAAACACCACCTCCCTCTTTTTAAAGATAAAAAGGTGAGGCCTAGGTAAGCTAAGTCTCCCAAGACTTTCCCAAGCTTACATAGGCATTTATTGCCAGGTCATCAGACTCTAGTACCAGTCCTCTATCCACTATACTATGCATCATGATGCTGGGGAAGTCAGGGACTTAAAATGGGGATACTCACTTTCAACACAAAGATACTCAACAACTACATAACCAAAGGGCATCTGCCCATTTGAGAGGCTAGGGTGAGATAACTTTCTTTTCCCTGATCACATATATACCCACACCTATAATATGTGTGTGGCCAATGTAGATCCACAGGGATGCATTAAGCATAAACAAAGGACTAAGTCCATATTGTGAAGCTCTTGGCTTGCTCTTCACTCCTTGCTGTAGACTCTTGCTGATTCTGCTCCCCTCTCACCCCAGTGCCCCAGATGTTCTCTGCCTCTCTTTTAGGTTTTTCTTTTCTTCACTCTGTCTCCTTGTTGATTCTTTCATTCCTGTATTCATTTTGTGGCATTATTTTAATATTTGTTGGAGAGGATTCTCATAGTGACTTTGAGCTTCTCTGCTCTACTCTTCAATCTTGCTTCCACCCCTGGAGGTCTCTCTCCATAGAATTTATAACCAAATAAGAGATAGAGAACACTACAAGTTGTAAAGAGAATACTTTTGACTATATTAAATTTAAAAGGTTTGTACAAACAAAACCAATGTAACCAAGATTAGAAGGGAAATAACAAACTGGGAAAATGTTTTATAACAAATTTATTTTTCTGAGAAAGGTCTCATTTCTAAAATACAGAGAGAACTAAGTCAAATGTATAAGAAACCTAGTCATTTCAATTGAAAAATGATCAAAGGATATGAATAGTTTTAAGATGAAGTCATCGAAGCTATCAATAATCATATGAAAAAATGTTGTATATCACTCTTGATTAGAGAAATACAAATTAAAACAATTTTGAGTACCACCTCACACCTATCAGATTAGCCAATATGACAGCAAAGTAATAAGTGTTGGAGGAGATGTGGCAAAATTGGAACACTAATGGTGGAGTTATGAACTGATTCAACCCTTCTAGAAGGCAATTTGGAACAATGCTTAAAGGGCCATAAAACAATTCATACTTTTTGATCCAGTAATACTGCTAGTAAGTTTGTATCCCAAACAGATAAAAAGGGCAGACTCTTTTCATGATGGCAAAGAATTAGAAACTGAAGGGATGTCCATCAATTGGGGAATGGCTGAGCAAATTGTAGTATATAGTTGTGATGGAATATTATTGTGCTCTAAGAAAAAATGAACAGGATGATATTAGAAAGCATTGGAAAGACATACATGAACTGATGCAGAGTGAAATATGCAGAACCAGTAGAACAACATTCACAGTAACAGCAACAATATGGAATGACCAAATGTGACAGACCTAGCTATCCTTACCAGTATAATGTTCCAGGACAATTCTGAGGGACTTAGGACAAAGAATGCTATCCATCTTTAGAGAAAGTTGGAAGTTGGAATGCAGATCAAAGCATACAATTTTTCACTTTAATTTATCTGGGTTTTTATTTTGAGGTTTTGGTTTTATGTTTATATACTCTTACAAAAATGAATGATATGGAGATATGTTTTACATGACAATATATGTATGACCTAGATCTGCTTGCTAGCTCCAGGAGTGGAAAAGGAAGGGAAGGATCACATAACTTTGGAAAACTTTCATGGAAATTTGTTATTACATGTAATTGGTAAAATAAAATTTTATAATAAAGAAAAAATAAAAAGCTGTCCATATCTCTTCATCATTAATCAATTGGAAAATGACTCACATTCTTATAAATTCGACAAAGTTCCTTATATATGTTAGATATGAGATCTCTAAACCATGAAACCACCTATAAATTTTCCCCCGATTTTCTGTTTTCCTTCTCATTTTGGCTACATTGGTTTTATTTGTGCCCCTTTTTAATTTACTATAATTAAAATTATCCATTTTACATCTTACAATTCTATCTCTTGTTTATTCACAAATTCCTTGCCTATCCATAAAACTGATAGATGTGTCCCCTGTTGCTTTAATTTACTTAATTACATCTCATTTCATGTCTAGATAATGTAACCACTTTCATCTTAGTAAGTGAAGTGAAATATTGTTCTATATACCTAGTTTTTGCCAAACAGTTTTCACATTTTCACAATTTTTACCAAATGGTGAATTCTTATCCCCCAAACTGGCATCTTTACTTTTGTTAGATACAAGGTTATTATAGTCTTTTGCTGCTGTTTTTTGTTATGTCTGTTCTGTTCCATTGATCAATATTTCTGTTTTTTAGTCTGTAACACATAGTTTTGATGTTTTGTAATACAGTTTAAAATCTGGTATTGCTGGACCTCCTTCCTTTATTTTATCTCCCATTCTAATTATCTTCATTTGATCTTGATATTAGAAACTTAGGCAGAGGAGAATATGAAAAATGGCCAGTAACCACTATTAAAGATAGCCAATATAATACAATCTATATCACTTGGATATTAATGTAACACATAATTCACTGTATAGAATATGTACATATGTGTCCAGTGCTTTTCTTGATATGTAAGCAATTCTCTGAAAGGTTTTTCATAGTTCTGTATAAAAGCTCATGACAAATGTCTTTGAAAAGTTAAAGAAAAGGTGGACGAATATTAACTGTGAGTGAGAAATAGAGTATAACCATTTCAGGGTCTGTTTTAATATCATGAAAGGAAGAGAGTGGAAACTATCTTAGGCTTGGAGTAAGATAGTCTGGTTTTAAGTCGTATACCTACCACTTACTAGTTTTGTGACCTTGAGTAATGAATGAATTTTAATAATTAATTTTATTATTTTATTTGTTATTACATTAAATTGATAATGATGTTATTTTTTCCTTGGTTAATTAATATGTGCCAAGTACTGTGCTGAACTCTGGAGTTAAGGGGAGAAAAATAAGACTTTCAGCTCTCTCAAGAAGTTCAACTTCTAATTAAGACAGCCAATTCTTAGAGAAGAGTTCAGTTGAACTTCAGAAAGAACAAAAAGGCCAAGTTTTCTCATTGGTAAAATGCAGGATTTTGATTAGGATGATTATGGCGTCATAACTAGAGCTGAAAGGGACCTCAATGACAATCTAATCCAGTCCCCTTATTTTACAGTTGAAGAAACTGAGAACCCAAGAAGCTAGAATAATTTGTGCAAGGTCACATGTACCAGAGGAAGGATTTAAATCCAGATCCTCTTATTCCATAGACAATGTCCTTCCCATTGTACCAATCAAATTGCTTCCCTAACTTACTTACTAAGTTTCCTTCTGCCCTCATCAGAGCGATCTAGTGAGAAGATAAACACTTTCTTTTTTCTAGAGTCACTAATCTGCCTTTTATGTACTTTGGAAGGGTCCTGCTTAAGAGTGAGGTTTGGGGGAGAAAGTTACAGGTTTCCCTTTCAACATTGAGCATAATATGCTGACATCAAAGAGATTTGTCTAGATTAGCCAACATAATTAATTAATTTCTGATAGTAGTTTTTTGTTTTTGATCCAGATTTGTGATGTTAACAATGTAGGGAGCTCCCTTAGAGGAAACCACCTCAACCAGTGCAGATCAAAAAATGTTAAATAGGTAATGGATAGTCATGGAGATTTTCCTGGAGTACTGAGATTCAATGATCTATCCAGGGTCATACAGTCTGCATTAGTCAGGAGCAAAATTTGAAACCAGTTCTTACTTTCTTCTAAGGCTCAGGTCTCTATCTGATATGCTGTATTGCCTCTAAGTTTCTTTCTTCGAAAAATAACTTTAAAAAGAAGCATTTTTATATAGTCCTGGACTGGGTCAGCATCTAACTTTCTTGCTCATCTCCGGCTTTGATACCCTGGATTGCCTCTCAGTCTACAATGAGATGCATGCAAAGAACAGTAATTTTTATTTGTTGCCTTGAGCCAGGATTCTTTAGGAGAACTAAGGAGATAAGAGGCTCTAGAAAACATTGAATTTATACTAATATACAATTTTACTTTTCTCAATTCATTAATATAAGCCCCCCAAAAGTCCATGTCCACAATCAAGACCTAGAGATGTGCCCTTGCTCCCGATCATAACATCACAGAAGAGAGAAGCAATTGAAGCTTAGAAAACAACTGCTAGTTGGCACTTACAATGCCCACACACTTAAAACAGAGTGTACCCTGGAACAGAAAGAGAGAGTAATTTTGGAGTGGCATTTGTTTGCAACAAGAATGTGTGCTTAATGGCGTATTTTATTTTCAGAGACAAGAGTCGGTTCAAGCAGTTCCATTGAACCCAACTAGGTCTGAGGGCAATAAGGAAATTAAAAGCAATTGGCTGTTAAGCAGGGTCCAAGCAACAGAGTGCCCAACTGTAATTCATTATTGTCAGTGACAAGGTTCAATGCCAAATAGCAATGGAGTAGAAGGGGAGCCTCAAGTGGAAGAGAGTTGAGGAGATTTGAAACTAAAGCTAGTTGCAACCCCATAAACAAGAGGTATTTAGAACCAGGTTCTTGATTTCATTTCTATTTCTCAGGGGGTAAAATGTTATCCTTTCAGGTACAAATTAGCACTGCCATCAGAGCAAGCTTAATTAAGAGGCCAAGGACCAAATAGTTACTGAAATCCAATCTGTCCTTCATCCCACCTGAGTCATCTTTGAGGCACAGAGTTGGGAACAGTGTCAAGGAAGCATGCAAGGCTTCGCCTTTCTTGGTGAATAAAAAATTGGGTACTGTCAATTCAGAGGAGCAGAAACTCTTCCTTTATGAGCTGGCACACAAAAGCAAAGTATGATTAATAACACAGAGCCTAGCTGTCGAATCTTGGGCAACTCATGGATTCTCAAAGGAAAAGAGAAGCTTTTCTCTCTTGAAGGTGACTGCTGTTGAGCTAGGTGGATAGTTGGAGGACATAGTTGATGCTTTATCAAACAGAACTATCCCTTTCCCTCTCCTTGAAGGGGTAGGCAATATGGCAGCCTGGGAAAAGGTAATATGACCTTGGCAATCAGCGAGACACTACTCTAGGAAATGAAATGCTACTTGTGTTTCTGTACCAAGTGCCCAGCACATAGTAAGTGCTTAATAAATGTTTGCCTACTTACTCACTCATTCATGCATTCATTGACTTATGGCTATATTCTCCAGAACAGGGGTATTCCATCAAATGCTTAAAATTAAATGTGAATGCAAGGAGGTTGCATGGATAATTGGTTTTGGAAGAAATGAGAGTAGAAGTTTTATGCTAGTGGAAGAAAAGTAAATCATTTGTACTTTCTAGAGGTGAAGAGGAGATGGAATATTGAGAGAAACTTTGTTCACATAAAAATTAAAATATATTAACAAAATTTTCATTTTTAAAAAAATTGGAAAGTCTTTGCCCAGTCACAAGCCAATATCCCCAGTTAGACAGTGAGCAATAACAATAATTGGGAAATATATTTAAGCTCTTCTACCCAGTACAGAAGTATATCAGAAGACAGCCAAAGGTCTGTGAGAACTGAGTGGAATGCCTGCACCAGAAGTCAGTTGGATTGAAGGACGTGAAGCTAGTTTTGTCTTGGTCTATCACAGCTACTGTAGGAGATGGAGCAAGACTGCAGTAAGTCACCTGGGCAGAGAGATTGAGCTAGACAATGCCTTGAAATCCTTCAATAGGCCTGAAGTCATTGTTCCTGAAAGAGTCATATCAGGAAACAGCCCTAGTTCCCAGTGGAACTGATCCAAGGAGGAAGATAGTAAAACAAACAAATAGCCTACATGTAAGAAGTCTGAGACCAAAGTGAGAAACTCCATCATCCGGGTGGGAAATGTCAGGGATAAAGAAGGGGGTGGACTCACTTCCCTGTTAACGATTTTATCAGAAAGGGAAAGAAATGGGCCAAAGTCAGAAACCACAGAGGGCCATAAGGAGATACAGGCAAAAAATTAGAGGGCTGGAACAAAGAGTAAAGCCTGATCTGATACCCCATTCAGAAATTGAGCAAGTCAGGTGTAGTGGCATCCAGACTGCAGAAGATATGGGAACATCCTTCCCTCCCAAATTGAGAGTATGGGAAACATAAAGTCCTAATCCAGGAATGAGGTCTACAGATTTGAGGAAACAGAAAAAAAAACAAACAAACTCTGAATACATTGAGGATATATTATTCATTAAGAGATCAAGACATAAATCCAGAAGGGAATGACTATATAATAAGTATAAGTAGAGCCTCAGAAAAATTTCAATTGAATTCAAATCAATAAACATTAATTAAGTACCTACTATATGTCAGGTTGTAACATACCGTAAACCTTGTGACATACACTAAACCTTTTGAAGGTAGCCATTGGGTCGTCGACCCCTGGTGAACCAAGGTTTTGCTCACCCAGCATGTGAAGACTGCTTCGGCCGAACAGATGGAAAAAAAAAACAATAAGAAGGTTCAATAGCTGAGATGGCGACGCAGCAAAGCACTGTGGAGTGCTTAGGGCGTGTTGGAGCACAAAAGACAACACGGCCATCCAATGCAGCTGAGGAAGTCTCCAGGTGTAAGGACTTTTCGTGCCAATGAACCCAGGCTTCCAACGCCGAGAGAGTGGGACTGTCTCTGTGCATCGCCTTTTCCACTTAAATCTCTTTCACGCACAAGTGTCTTTGTGTACACTCATCTACATCACAGATGAAAGCGCACAAAGACAATTATCATCCTCGGTTACCGAGACACTACTACTATACTATATATGTCAGGTACTGTGCTAAGCTATGGGATACAAGTAAGGGAAAAAAAAAACAGTCTCTGTCTTCAAGTAGCTTATAATCTAATGGAGGAAGGCAACACACAAAAGGAAGCTGAAAAACAGGGGGAAAGGGTTAAGAGAGTTGCCATGGGTACTGGGTACAGGGCATAATGTTCTGTCTAGTTGAAACTAAGAAGAGCAAGTAATGGGAAAAGGACAAATGGGAAAAATTAGTTTGTTCACAATAGAATTCTGGTATTTGGAAGAAATGAAACAAGAGATAAAAATGAAATTAGAACTATTCAATAAAAAGATGGAGAATAATTAACTTAGAAGAGAAAAAATCCTAAATATTAAACTCATTGAAAAACAGAATGGAACAATGTAACTTGATGACCGTATAAGACAACAAAAAATATAAGAACAAAATGAAGAGATGGAAAAACTAGAATATTTGAAAACCCTACAGTATCTACTAAAAATGCTAATGATCTCAAAAAAAGACAAGAAGAGATCATTTAAGAATCATTGAACACTTAACAATATATGAAAACCATGATCAAGTGGAAACATACATTTCAAAAATACATTTTATAAGGTCCCTATTTATTGATTCATATGGTAAGCTGAAATTAGAAAAAAATCACTAACTACCTATTTTTTTTTAAGAAGCTCTTACTTTCTGTATCAGTTCCAAGGCAGAAAAGCAGCAAGGGCTAGGCAATTGGAATTAAATGACTTGCCCAGGGTCACACAGCTAAGAAGTAGTTGAGGCTGGATTTGAATATAAGACCTCCCTTTCCAGGTATGGCTATCTGTCCACTGGCCCCCTAGTTGCCCCCACTGGATCCCTCTTGAAAGAAATTCCAAACTGAAAGTAGAAAAATTGAAAGCTTTTAGTCAGAAGAAAAATATTTAAAGTAGAAATTAAAAAGAACCCAATAGCTATGTGACCCTGGTCAAGTCACTTAACCCCCATTGCCTAGCCCTTACCATTCTTCTGCCTTGGAGCCAATACATAGTATTGATTCCAAGACAGAAGGTAAGGGTTTAAAAAAAATAAAGAGAGAGAAAGAAAGAACCCAAGTATTAAGAAACCACCCTTACCTAAGACGAAACTGGAGAGGAAATCATTAGCTATGGTAAGAATGACATTCTGAAAAACTAAGCATATATTATTATAAGAGGGGAAATGACCTAATTTTAATAAAGACCAAATTCTCCAGAGGTCTGTATTCAGTAAGACTTGAGTTCAAATATGGTCACAGACACAGAACAAGTTGTGTGATCTTGGTCAAGGCACTTAACATGTCTATTATAATTTCCTCAACATAAAATGAGGATAATAATAGCACCTAACTTTCTGGGTTATTGTAACAAATGAGAAAATATTTGTAATGTGCATAGCATGATATCTGACACAGAGTTAATGCTTAATACATATTTGTTTTCTTCTTCTTCTTCTTCTTCTCTAAAGATGTCCTTCATACTGTCTATTCCATTGTTCCCCAGCAGATTGGCTACCAAACTAACTCTCCCCTCTAAATTTTCAACCTCTCCTGACTCCTCCTCTATTGCCTTAAAATATACTGAAGTCTCATTCTTTCTTTTTTTTTTTTAATAAAAACCCTTACCTTCCGCCTGTAAATAATACTGTGTATTGGTTTCAAGGCAGAAGAGTGGTAAGGGCTAGGCAATGGGGGTCAAGTGACTTGCCCAGGGTCACACAGCTAGGAAGTGTCCTAAGCCAGATTAGAACCCAGTACCTCCCATCTCTGGGCCTGGCTCTCAATCCACTGAGCCATCTAGCTGCCCCCTCATTCATTTTTTAAAATCCTTCATCTTATATCTCTCCTTTTCTCAGCCAGACACCTAGAAAAATCTATCCTTATTATCATCAATTCTTTTCATTAAGTTAAGTTTCATTAAAGTTAAGTAGTAACTTAACCCACTGTAATCTGGCTTGATTTTATTACTCAGTTGAAACTATTCTCTCAATAGATTAAAAAAACCTCTTAAATTACCAAATCTGTTACCACCAACTACTTTTTCAATCCTTAGTTTTCTTAATCTATCCTCTATATTTGACACTGTTGAGTCACTGTATTTTTATGTCAATATTCTCTCTGGTTCTCTATTTCTCTGTCTAATCACTCCTCAGTCTCCTTTCATGAAACAACATATTTATCAAATTTCCCGAATGCAGATGCTCCTATAAGACTCTGCCCTGGGTTCTATTCTTTTCCCAATTTATATTTTCTTTCTTTAGTTCTTTTTTTTATTTGATCAGTTTCAAACATTATTCCTTGATTACAAAAATCATATTCCATTCCTCCCTACCCTCCCCCTGCTATTCCTGTTGCCAACACACAATTCCTCTGGGTATGACATGTGACATTGATCAGAAGCCATTGCCATGTTCCTGATGTTTGCATTAGGATGTTCATTTAGGGTCTACATCCCCAGCCATATCCCCTCAACCCATGTAATCAAGCAGTTGTTTTTCTTCTGTGTTTCTACTCCCACAGTTTTTCCTCTGGATGTGGAGAGCATCTTTCTCATAGATCCCTCCAAGTTGTTCAGGGTCATTGCATTGCCACTAATGGAGAAGTCCATTACGTTCGATTATACCACAGTGTGTTTGTCTCTGTGTACAATGTTCTCCTGGTTCTGCTCCTCTCGCTCTGCATCACTTCCTGGAGGTTGTTCCAGTCTCCATGGAATTCCTCCACTTTATTATTCCTTTGAGCACAATAGTATTCCATCACCAACAGATACCACAATTGGTTCAGCCATTCCCCAATTGAAGGGCATCCCCTCATTTTCCAATTTTTTGCCACCACAAAGAGCGCAGCTATGAATATTCTTGTACGTGTCTTTTTCTCCATTATCTCTGTGGGGTACAGACCCAGCAGTGCTATGGCTGGATCAAAGGGCAGACAGTCTTTTAGCACCCTTTGGGCATAGTTCCAAATTGCCCTCCAGAATGGTTGGATCAATTCACAACTCCACCAGCAATGCATTAATGTCCCAACTTTGCCACATCCCCTCCAGCATTCATTACTTTCCATTGCTGTCATGTTAGCCAATCTGCTAAGTGTGAGGTGATACCTCAGAGTTGTTTTGATTTGCATTTCTCTCATTATAAGAGATTTAGAACACTTTTTCATGTGCTTATTAATGGCTTTGATTTCTTTATCTGAAAATTGCCTATTCATGTCCCTTGCCCATTTATCAATTGGAGAATAGCTTAAATTTTGTACAATTGATTTAGCTCTTTGTAAATTGGAGTAATTAGACCTTTGTCAGAGGTTTTTGTTATGAAGATAGTTTTCCAATTTGTTGCTTCCCTTGTAATTTTGGTTACATTGGTTTTGTTTGTACAAAAACTTTTAAATTTGATATAATCAAAATTATTTATTTTACATATTGTGATGTTTTCTGAGTCTTGCTTGGTTTTAAAATCTTTCATTTCCCAAAGGTTTGACATGTATACTATTCTGTGTTCACATAATTTACTTATAGCTTCTTTCTTTATGTTCAAGTCATTCACCCATTCTGAGTTTATCTTGGTGTAGGGTGTGAGGTGTTGATCCAAACCTAATCTCTCCCATACTGTCTTATAATTTTCCCAGCAGTTTTTATCAAATAGTGGATTTTGGTCCCCAAAGCTGGGATCCTTGGGCTTATCATATTGTCTTTCTGAGGTCACTTACCCAAAGTCTATTTCACTGATCCTCTTTTCTGTCTCTTGGCCAGTACCAAATTGTTTTGCTGACCACTGCTTTATAGTATAGTTTGAGATCTTGTACTGCAAGGCCACCTTCTTTCACTTTTTTTTTCATTATTTCCCTGCATATCCTTGATCTTTTGTTCTTCCAAATGAACTTTATTATTATGTTTTTCTAATTCAGTAAAAAAGTTTTTTGGTAGTTTGATGGGTATGGCACTAAATAAGTAAATAAGTTAAGGTAGGATGGTCATTTTTATTATGTTAGCTTGTCCTACCAATGAGCAGTCGATGTTTTTCCAATTGGTTAGATCTAGTTTTAATTGTGTGGAGAGTATTTTGTAGTTGTGTTCAAATAGTTCCTGTGTTTTTCTCAGCAGATAGATTCCTAAGTATTTTATATTGTCTATATTTTAAATGGAATTTCTCATTTCTTGGTGCTGAGATGTGTTGGAGATATATAGAAATGCTGATAACTTATATGGGTTTATTTTGTGTCCTTCAACTTTGCTAATGTTGTTGATTATTTTCACTAGCTTTTTAGTTGATTCTCTAGGATTCTTTAAGTAGACCATCATGTCATCTGCAAAGAGTGATAGTTTTGTCTCCTCATTGCCAATTTTAATACCTTCAATTTCTTTTTCTTCTCTAATTGCTACTGCTAGTGTTTCTAGGACAATGTTAAATAATAGAGGTGATAATGGGCATCCTTGTTTCATCCCTGATCTTATTGGGAATGCATCTAGTTTATCCCCATTGCAGATGATGTTGGCTGATGGCTTTAGATAAATACTGTTTATTATTTTTAGGAAAGGTCCTTCTATTCCTATGCTTTCTAGTGTTTTTAATAGGAATGAGTGTTATATTTTGTCAAAGGCTTTTTCTGCATCTATTGAAATAATCATGTGATTTTTTTGTTGGTTTGCTTCTTGATATGGTCAATTATGTGGATGGTTTTCCTAATACTGAACCATCCTTTCATTCCTGGTATAAATCCCGTCTGATCACAGTGAATAACTCTCATGATCACTTGCTGGAATCTTTTTGCTAGTATCCTATTTAAGATTTTTGCATCTCTGTTCTGTGATTTTTAGATTTTCTCCATTTTGTAGCACCCAGGAATGTAATGTAGCATGTGCTAGCAAGTGACAAATCAGAAACAACTGACTGCCCTCTGGGTTGTCCTAAGCCAAGCTTAAGGCACTACTGTCACATGTGAGATGCAAGAAGTGATGTAGAGAACTGCCTTTAGTGTTCTTGTCACTTCCTGTGGAGAGGCGCCAGTTTGATCCTGGAACTCGAGCCTGGAGGAGCTCCCTCAGACAGCTTCCTTGAGATGGTCACATGGTGAGTAATAAGATAATTATTTATCTTTATTATTATCTATTATTATTATCTATATTATAACAAATATCTATATTATAACAAATAAATAATAATAATAATAATAAACTCCCTTTTCCCTTGGCTCTTAGGGGAGGCCCCCTTGGCCAAGGCCTTGAACTCCTTCCTGGCTCAGCCTGAGTTGGAGCAGTTTAAATTAACTCCTCTCTCTCTCTCTCTCTCTCTCTCTCTCTCTCTCTCTCTCTCTCTCTCTCATAAAATTCCATTCTGACTTGAGTGCTTATTAAATCCCTGGTGACCAATAATTTTTATATTCAGTCTCAACCCTAAATTTACCCCTTAGAGTTCATTAAGGATATTGTTCTATAATTTTCTTTCTCTGTTTTTTGACCTGCCTGGCTTTGGAATTAGTAACATATTTGTGGCATAAAAGGAATTTGGTAGAACTCCCTTTGCTTATGTCAAATAGTTAGTAAAGTATTAAGATTAGCTGTTCTTTGAATGTTTGATAGAATTCACTTGTGAATCCATCAGGCCTTGGGAATTTTTTTCTTAGGGAGTTCTTTGATGGGTTGTTCAATTTCTTTTTCTGATATGGGATTAAGAATTCTATTACTTCTTCTTTTAATCTAGGCAATTTATATTTTTATAAATATTCATTGATATCATGTAGATTGGCATATTTATTGCCATATAATTGGGCAAAATAGTTTTAATGATTGCCTTAATTTCCTCTTCATTGGAGGTGAGGTCTCCCTTTTCATCTATGATACTAATTCATTTTTTTCTTTCCTTTTTTTTTAAAATTAGATTGACCAGTACTTTGTCTATTTTGTTTATTTTTTTCAAAATACCAGCTTCTAGTCTTATTTATTAGTTCAATAGTTCTTTCACTTTCAATTTTATTAATTTCTACCTGAAATTTTAGGATCTCTAATTTAATTTTCTTCTGAGGATTTTTAATTATTTGCTTGCTTTCAAGTTTTTTCATTTTCATGTCCAATTCACTGACCTCTGCCCTCCTTAATTTGTTAATATATGAACTTAAGGATATAAATTTCCCCCTAAGTACTGCTTTAGTGGCATACCATAGATTTTGAGAGGATGTCTTATTGTCATTTTCTTCAATGAAATTATTTTTTGTTTCTATGTTTGTTCTCTGATTTTTGAGAGTCGTATTATTTAATCAATTAATTTTTGATTTGGCTTTCCATGTTCCCTTACTTATTATGATTTTTATTGTGTTATGATGTGTAAAGGTTGCATTCATTATTTCTGCTTTTCTGCATTTGTTTACCATGTTTTTATGACCTAGTATATGGTCAATCTTTGGGAATGTATCATGTGTACTGAAAGGAAGGTGTATTCCTTTTTGTCCCTATTTATTTTTCTCCATATATCTATTAACTCTAATTTTTCTAAGATTTCATTCACATCTCTTACCCTCTTTCTTATTTATTTTTTATTTCATTTATCTAAATTTGATAGTGGTAGTTTCATTTCTCCCACTAGTATAGTTTTACTATCTATTTCCTCCTTCAATTCCACTAATTTCTCCTTTAGAAATTTGGATGCTAAAACATTTGGTGCATACATGTTGATTACTGATATTTCCTCATTGTCTATGCTTCCTTTTATGAGGATGTATTTACCTTCCCTATCCCTTTCAATCAGATCTATTTTTACTTTGGATTTGTCAGATATCATGATTGTGACTCCTGCCTTCTTTCTATCAGATGAGGTCCAATAGGTTTTGCTCCAACCTTTAATTCTAACCTTGTGAGTGTCTATTCACCTCAGGAGTGTTTATTGTAGACAACATATGGTAGGTTTTCTATTCTAATCCACTCTGTTTTCATTTTATGGGTGAGTTCATCCCATTCACATTCAAAGTTATGATTTTTACTTGTGTATTCCCCAGCATTTTGATATCCTCTCCTAATTCTGAACTTTTTTCTTTAGATATATCCTTTTAAACCAGAATTTTGCTTTTAATCAATCCCCCTAATCTCCTCCCTTAATATGGTTCCCTTTCTGGCCCCTCCATTTTTGTTCTCTTCTTATTTTTTTAGGGCCTGTTAAGTTCCCTCCCCCCTCTCTTTCCCTCCCTTTTTGTACTCCCTTCCCCCTTACCCCCCTTAGTTTTCCCTCTTCACTTTCCCTGTAGGATAAGATAGAATTCAAGACCTCAATGGATCTAGATGATCTACCCTCTCAAAATTGATTTCACTGAGAGTAAGGTTTAAGTATTACCTATTAGCACTCATTTCCTCTCCTTCTTATAAGAGTATTCTTCCCCTCCAGTTCCCATGTGTATCTTTGTGTGATAAAGATTATCCTATTTATTTTATTTTTTCAAGTATCTCTTGGTGCCATCTTTGATTTCCTCCCTTCCCTTTTAATTTTTTTGCATATCATCTTATCGCACTTATTACCCCAATCTCTTCCTGTGAATGATTCTTCTAATTAATATAATAGTGGATATAATTTGAGTTGCAAATAACATTTCCCCCATATATTGATATAATTAATTTGATCTTATTGTAGCCCTTAAAGAAAAAAGATTGAATAAATTTTTTTCTCCTTTTTCCTCTCTTTCTTATTTACCTTTTCATGTTTCTCTTGATTTTTGTGTTTGGATATAAAACTTTCCACTTAGTTCTGGTCTTTTCTTTACAAATACTTGGGAATCTTCTATTTTGTTGAATGCCCATACTTTCCCCTGGAAGTATATAGTCAGTTTTGATGGATAGGTGATCCTTGGTTGAAGACTCAATTCTCTTGTCTTTCTGAATATCATATTCCAAGCCTTGAGGTCCTTTAGTGTGGAAGCTTCTAGGTCTTGTGTGATCCTGATTCGTGCTCTTTGGTATCTGGATTGTCTCTTTTTGACTTCTTGTAGAATTTTCTCCTTCTTTAGAAAATTCTTGAATTTGGCAATTACATTCCTGGGATTTGTCTTTTGAGGATTTAGTGTAGAGAGTGTTCTATGGACTCTTTCAACGTCTATTTTTCCCCCTTGTTCAAGAACATCAGGGCAGTTTTCTTGGATAATTTCTTGTAGTATGATGTCAAGATTTCTATTTCTGGTTTTTCAGGTAGACCAATGATTCTCAAATTGTCTCTCCTTGATATGTTTTCCTGATCTGTCATCTTCTCAGTGAGATACTTTATGTTTTCATCTACTTTGTCAGTCTTTTGACTTTGCTTTATTAATTATTGCTGTTTTTCAAGATCATTGTCTTCCAATTGCCTAATTCTCAATTTTAAAGACTGGTTTTCCTTTTTCAGTTTGGCCTATCCTGTTTTTTGTGGTTTCCAGCTGTTTCTCCAATTGGGAGTTCTTGTCCTTTAAACTGTTATTTTCTCTTTGAACTGTTTCCCACTTTTCTTGCTAGAAGGCTTCCATCTTTTTGATAAGCTCCAATTTCAATTCTTCAAAAGCTTGTGGACAATTTCTATTTTGGGGGAAGGTTTTGGCACATTTATTTGAATTTCCTCTTCTATTTCCTCTGTAGCCTGAGTTTTTCCTCTGTAAAAATTTTCCAGGGTCAACCCCTTCTTCTTATTTTTCTTGGTGGAGTGAGGTTGTTTTTCCTGGACAATATTTGCCATCACTACGGAGGTTTTTCCTTCCCTTTTTAGTCAGAAATCTGAGAGATGGGCAGGCTCTCTGTGTATGGAGATAAGGAGCAAGGGATTTTGCCTGAGGAAAGCTCTCCAATCTCTGCAGCTTCTGCTGTTTGCTGCCCTTCTCTGTGCTATCTTCCCGTGAGCTCCCACAGTCTGTGCTCTTCAGCCTGCTGTGATTTCAGGTCTAGCTGCTCTCAGGGGTAGGCTTTTGGTGGTCTTAGTCAGCTGCCAAGGACCTAGAGGTGCCCCTCACTCACTCTGGTGGTACCCCTCACTCACTCACTGATTCTGGTGTGCCCTGGCTCTGACTCTGGTTCCATGGGTGAGGTGGGGTAGAGTAGATCAGCTCACATTTTGGTGGGAGCTTTTTCACCCCCTTATAGTGTGGAAATGCCCAAATCTCATGTACCTTCAATGCTGTGCCCTACTCTAGAGTCCCTTCGTTCACATGAATTTTGGTTTTTTGGTCATTTGTGGTAGTCTATATTGGTAGGTGCTGAGGAGAGGAAGTGTCCTGCATCTAAACTGCCGCCATGTTTACTCAGAAGAAAAAAAAACCCTACATTTTCTTTCTTGATAGTCTTAGTATTTCCCATGCACTTAATTTTTATATTTATTCAGATGACTCACAGATTTTTATATTCCACTCCAGACTCTGCCCTGAGCTTTAGTTCTATACTGAATTGCCTAGAGTACCCTTCAAATTGGATGTATGGAGACATGTCAAACTCAGCATATCCAAATTGAAGTTAGAATCATTTTCCAAAAACATGCCTCTCATTGAAATGTCATATTTTTGTAAAAGGTAACAGTATTCTTCCAGTTTTCTAGAATGTGACCTTGTTGTTATACTTGTCTTCATTCACTTTTACTTCATTTAATTCAATAAATTTAGAAATATTGCAATTTATATTCCTATAACATCTTTGCCATCCATTCTGTCCTGACTACTCACACAATCACTAACTTAATCTAGGTTATCATCATTTTTCCACCCTTTTGCATTGACTATGCCTAATGCCTGGAATAGTTTCTTCTAATCTTAGCTTTATAGAGTCTATTTCATTCTTTAATACATAGCGCAAGCACCACTTTCTACATAAAAGCTTTCCTAATCTCTTCCACTCACTAACTAACTGGTATTTAACCTAGTTGTATTTATGGTATTTGCATTTTTTCTCTATACTTGTTCAATATGGATCTGTAATTTTTCTTTTCATTTGTCCTATTAAAACATAAGATACTTGTGACTAGAAATCTTTTTATCCTTTATATTTGTATGTTTGGTGACTAGAACTATGGCTGGTACCTAGAAGATAAATTATTATTATTTGGGGGGATTTATTAAGCACCTACTATGAGCCAGACACTGTGTTAAATGCTTTTCAAATAACATCTCATTTGATCTTCACAACTTCACTGCGAGGTAGGTACTATAAATAATCTAATTATGACATTTGAGGAAACTGAGTCAAGCAGGTGAAATGAGGCTAAAAATAAAGGGTTGTTGGCTGATAAATAGAATAGAGCTCTTGGATCAATCATTCCTGATGAGAAGACAAGAATTGGATGGAAAATTTGAAACAGAAAAACTGATATGAGAAACTTTAAAAAAGTAACTTGGTAACTCTAAAGGACTAAGTAATTATCAATTGTGTACATATTCTAAAGGAATAGAAAAGATAAACACTTCTTCAGAAGTCTATTGTCTTCAAAGTGGGAAAAAAGACAAATATAGAGCCTCAGTGTGAAAAATGAACACACTAGGGGAAAATAAGGGGAAGTGGAAGAAACTTGTTATTTCTCATAACTGGATATTATTAGAAGAAGAGTACATAAACATGTGGGATGGGAATGAGTGAGCCTGAATCTCATAAACTTCATTCTTATTTGAACCAAGGAGAACAGTATTGAGCAAATTCACATATGTACCTACATGTACATTATCTCTGTCTTTGGTCTCTCTTCTCCCCCCATTAATGCTTGGTGTAAATTCAATTAATTCAATAGGAAAATGGACAGTGATAGGAAAAAAGGAAGAGGAAGTTTTAAGATAAAAGGCAAAACTGGAGTGAATATTAAGCAAAACAAACATCAACATTAGAGGGTGGATTTTAATTAAAAGGAAAGTATAAAAACAATGATCAGTAGTTGGGCATTGTCATGGTGAGGGATCACACTACTTAAATCTATAGGTTCCTTGTGCTGATTCAGTTCTATTTCTCTCAACATACCTTCTTTTGTTGTAAATGAGTGAGCATCAGAGGAGAGAAGAATATTAAGAAAATAGGTATTAATAAGTAAAAAAAAGAATTAATGATCAAAGAGTAAATGTGAATGGTATGAATTCATCCAAAAATGTAGGATTGTAATAGAATAGATTAGAAAACAGAATACAATATAGTAATTATAAGAAACAACTAAAATATAACGGTTCATGTGGAGCTAAAATGAGGATGTAGAACAGAATTCATAATACCTCAGTTATACTTTTTAAAAGCAGGAATAAAAATCATGGTCATGCAAGCTAATGGTACAAATAAAATGGTTAAAAGATGTAAAATAAAAGGAACTATAATAGGCCTACAATCACTATTGAAAATGAAATAATATAAGATCTTAATATAATATATAATTAACTAGAGCATTAAATGTAAGTACTTAAAAAACAAATTAAATATCAAGGAGAGAGATATCAAAGTTAAAAGTTAGGAATCTCAAAACATAAATATTAAATACATTAAGCACTTGAGTGAAATTTTAGGAAAATAATAAGGTAAACATCTGGTAATTACTGAATAGGAAGGTACACATTTTTCACCTGTAAATGACATTTTTTTAAAAAATGACTATATGCTTACATATAAGAACTCAAACAAATACAGAAAAGAAGAAAAATTAAACATAATCTTATTGACCACAAATAATGAAAATTAACCATGAGCCTTTGAAGGAAATATTCAAACAAAAACAGAAACTAATAAAATATCTTTAAAGAATATATTGGTTAAAAGTTATAAAAACAACAGAAAGTAATAAAAATAAGAGCATACAAAGCTTTTGGGGTGTAGAAAAAAGCATCATCAAATGTCTCCAAACGGAGCTAAAACAGGAGAAAGAAAAAGCGAACTGTACAGCAATTGAAACTAAAAATAAAGAGAAAAGAACAATTCAAAACTCCAATTAAACACAAAAATATGCATTTTGAAAATGTAGGAAGACATAAAATAAACAAATCAATAAATCAATGAGAAGGCATAAAAGAAACTAATCAATAAAAAGAACAAATCAATGAATCAATGTGTAAATTAGTAAGATTCTTTAAATGAATAAAACAGGCAAACTTAATTTGCTTTTTTTTAGAAAATCAATTGCCAAACCAGAAAATAAAAATTAGATCATTCATAAGAGATTTAGAAGAAATGACAAAAAATTAGTAGGCAAATTTAAGCCAAAAATTTTGCATGATTATTATTATATAAATATCACATACATTTCTTACAAAATAGAAGATGAAATCCCTCTAACCTTCTTTGAGACTTATTTCAAAACCAGGAAGACATAAAACAGAAAAACAAAACTGGAGACATATCCTTACTATCAATGCAAAAAGTTAAATAAAACATTGGTAAAAATGCTACAGCAGTATATTAAAAAGATTATGCACCATGACCTGTCCTATTAACATTAGAATGTGAGTTTAGTTCAAAATTAGAAAAACCCTAAATATGACTATTTTAATGACATAGATAATAAAATCACAACTATATAGACACAGAAAAATATTTTGACAAAATAGAAAACACTAGATGTTAAAGAAAAACACTAGAAATCAATTAATAAATGAATCTTTTCTTAATATGGTAAATTGAGAAAACAACTCAAAACTTCAAATAGACACAAAAATAAACATTTTGAAAACCTAGAAAAACATAAAATAAACTGAATGTGTATGTGTGTATAAAACCAAAAGGTAGTATCATCTATTTTTAAAAAACACTAGACATGTATGATAAAATACTTGCTCTAGGATATCTGCTTTATTCCTATAAATCAACACTATCCATTGTTACCATTATTACTTGATTTAGTTCTGGAAATTCTAAATATTCTAAATAACCAAATATAGTTCTGGAAATTCTAAATATAAATTGTCTCTCAGAGGAGACAAAAACATTCAAGTTAATTTATGTAGGCATAAAAAGAAAAATTTTCATTACCTTGCAGATGATGTCATGAATTACTGAGAGAACCCTAGAGATTTTACTAGCTTAATTGAAAAAAATAATGACTTCAGCAAAATATTTGGATATAAAGTATGTATTACAAATACATAATAGGAAGAAACAGATAGAAGCTATTCAAATAGCTATTCAAAATAACTTCAGAAGATATATATGTTTATATACATCTGTGTATGTATATATGCATATGTATATAAAACTTTGAGTCCTTACCAAAATACACCTGAGACTTATATTAATAATTAATTCTACATTTAATTAATAACATTAACTAATATAATTAATTTCAAAACATTCCTTACAGAAATTAATAAAGATTTTAAAAATCAGAAAGCTCATGGTTTCTTATGCTTATAAAATGAAAATAACAATACTATCCAAATTTATTTATAGACTTGGTGATATAAAATGGTTACTTTACCTGCCTAGACAAAAAATAACAAAATTCATCTGCAAGAACAGAAGTAAAAAATTACATGGAAATGATGATTTTTTAAAAAAGTGTTAAGAAAGGGGACTTAGTACCAGATGATAAACTATATACCACAAAGCTGTATTGATCAAAAGTATGTTACTGGATAATATACTTTGAAATTTTGACCTATGGAACAGACGAGGTAATAAGATCTAAAAACAATTTAACATAATAGCATAGTGTTTGATAAATCCAAGAATATCAACTATTGAGGAAAAGACTCACTATTTGGCATTAAAAAACTGCTGGAAAAACTTAGAATAGTCTGGCAGAAATCAGGTTGAGACTAATATCTGATTCCATGTACCAAAATAAACTCAAAATGTATATGTGCTCCAAATTTTAAAAATGGTCAGATCTTTCACCAAACTTCTGTCCTGCATGAAAAATTGAGCCTTCTCTTTGCAAATCCACACCCTGTACCCTATCTATCCCAACCTTCCCTAGCAGACTGCTTCCACTAAGATCCCCATTCTATCTAATGGTCAATCTCTCATTATTTTACTGACTTCTTTCCTGCCTATAAACACATCCATATCTTCCCTAATATTCACTTAACCCTGCCATCTCCATTACCTATTGCCTTATACCTTACTCCTTTCTCAGCTAAACTCTTTGAGAAAATCAGTCCTTCATTTTGCCTCTTTTCACTCACTTCTAAAATCTGTTTTTTCCTAACCTCACCATTTTACTGAAACTACCTTCTCTAAAATTACCACATGGTACAGAGTATCTTGGTGAGTCCTTTTTTGTCTTCTAGTGTATATATGAAAATGCTCCTTTTTGCATAATAGCCAAATCTAATGTTCTTTTAATCTTCATCCTTTTCTTGACCAACCCATAAAATCAATTACCATGTCCCCCTAGGTACTCTGTTGTATCTCAGTTTTCATTATACAATTCTTCCCTGCTTCTCTTCCAACCTGACATGACTCTTTAGTTTCCATTCTTAGTTTTTCATTCACATCATTCCCAATAACTGGATATCTCTCAATATTCTGATATTCTGATCCCTCTTTTTCTTCTTCCATGATATGTCACATCATGTTCTATTCCGCTCCCATGGATACAGTTTTCAATTCTAAGTAGAAAATCCCCAAATCTTTATATCTAAGGATAATATCTTTCCTGAGTTCTAGTCTTAAATGACCGACTGAATTTTGGACATCTTGAATTATATGCCCCATTGACATCTCAAATTCAACATTTAAAAATATTATTTTTCTCTTCAATTCTTTACTCTTCACATATTTTTGGACTATCATAAATCATAGAAGAGAAAGAGATACATTTTGCAACAATGGAAAAGGTGAACAGAGAAGAATTTGT
This sequence comes from Monodelphis domestica, assembly GCF_027887165.1. Classification (NCBI taxonomy): domain Eukaryota; kingdom Metazoa; phylum Chordata; class Mammalia; order Didelphimorphia; family Didelphidae; genus Monodelphis; species Monodelphis domestica. The sequence goes on along the minus strand of NC_077234.1, from coordinate 183,009,255 downwards.
CTTTGGATTCTTCATACCACATTTTTCTAAATTTTCTCACAGTATTTATACTCTACATTTTCCTATAGTTTTTCATATATTCTTATCCTTCATCTAGATAATTTGGCCCACAAAGGCATATATTGTATTTTCAAAAAACTATTCTAAACTTAAATGCCAAAAAGGAGCATTTTCATATATACACTAGAAGACAAAAAAGGACTCACCAAGATACTCTGTACCATACTATTTGCTTTGATAAACACATACATAATAAATTTTATATATTACTTTTAAAATTCTCTCTATGTATACATGTACACATACAAATGTATATGTGTATATATTTGTATATATATGTATGTGGGTATGGGTATGTTGTACTCATTATTTTTAAAATTGTCCTGTTAATTATCTGGAGTAGTTTGCCATTTCATTTTCTAGCTCATTTTACAGATGAGAAACTGAGGCCAACAGGGTGAAGTGACTTGCCCAGGGTGACACAGTGTCTGGTGCTACATTTGAATTCAGGAATATGTCTGATTCCAGGCTCATCACTCTATCCACTCTCCCATATAGATATTAAATAGAGCACAAATGTCATTATCAGCTACTCTTAGAACAGTATGGAATGGAGTAGGGTTAGGGAGAAAAAAAAAAGGAGTTACATGTTTACAGATTTTTTTAAAGTAGTTGTCACTTTCCATTTAGTGAGCCTCTCTAAACTAATAACTAGTGTCAGGTAATAAAGGTGATAGATACTAAAAACAATGATCAACCACTTCTAAGTTAATTCTGACCTCATTTTATCATACTTTTAAATAATAAGATATTTTAGTAATCTGAATTCTGTTTCAAAGACATATCTTTTAGTCTCCTTTGAAAAGAATTATTAAAATTATTGATGATAATTTATTTTTCAGTGATAAATTGAAATACAGTAGATACTGAAGATCATTTTAATTCATACACTCAAGTTTATAAACCAAGTTCATCTTAAAGCAATGTTTACTTTTGAAATGCATCATGTTATTAACACTGAAATGAAATGGGAAGTTAAAATATCACAAGTTCCCTCTTGTCCTCTGGTAGGAGTATCTTTTAGTGGTATTCGTTGTAATCTACACAAGAGAATTAGATTATTTCTCTCAGAGAAATGATTTATGCTCTTGGGAAAAATCACATTCAAATTACAGCTATGTTTTAGCTATGTGAGAGGTAATAGTATGCCAAAATGTACTTGGATTCCATACAAGAGGAAGCAAAAAATATTTTTGCTCCAGAGTTGTTTGACTCCATTTTTTTTATCTTCCCAATATGAAAATTATAGCTTCTAAAATGACATTTTAGATATGTTCAGGAATAGACAAAGAATATATGTGTTACTCTATGGACCACATGTATCAAACATTTTTATCAAACTTGTTTTGATCAAATGTTCTACGATCAAAGAATAACTTATTTAGAACTAAAAGGGCCCATAGATGTCACCAATGCTAACCCCCTAATATTACAAAGGAGCATATGGGGTATTGGAAATGGAAAGAATAAGATAATATGTCCCGGGTTACATAGCTAGTATCTAGTATCAAAGGTATAATCTGAACCCAGGTCTTCCTATCTCTAAACTCAACACTCTATTATAGGAGGCTACCTTTCCTCATTCATTTGCTTTAGAATGCAACCTCTGAATTAGGATACACTTCCATGAATAGTCACTTAGATGTTTATATGTATTTAAATTATTCTTCTTTTTTTACTAGTGTAACCTAAACAGCTGCCCTTCACCAAAAAAAAAAAAAGTATTCAAAGTGATATAGAAACATTTCAAAAGAAAATGGAATATTAAAAGTAGACTTGAATATGAACTCTGATCATAACATTTATGCAGTTAGAGAGAAATGGATAACTTCTGAAAGAATTTCCTTTTCAGAAAGTAACTACTATTTATTTGAAACAAGATCTCTTTCCTGCCACAATTGAGTTTCCACCTCCCCACCCACCAGCATACGCATGATTCACTTAATCAAATCCCGATTTCTTAGAAGGTCCAATAGTCTTTTGGTTTTGGATGGAAAAATGGGTACACTGGATGAAAAATGCTTCATTTTACTTTGGTTAATTATATATTATATGTGTGTGTTGTGCATGTATATGTATGCATGTGTGGCCATTGTATGTAAGTACATTGAGAGAATGTACTTGGGACATTAAACAAATAATTTAAAATTGTATTGAAAATAATCAGAAGGTAGAAGAAAGATAAAGGGATAAGGAAGAGAGTGTTCAGAGTAGGACATCAACATTTTTTAAAATGCCAATTATTTAAAACCTTAAAGTTTCTGGATGTAAAATATTGCATTGAAATTCTTTCCAGTGATACTAATACTTAATGATGGACCAAATACTTAAATGTCTGTAAGTTCATCTGTAAGAAAAAAGAGGAAGGGGAGAGAATAATAACATCTACTTCATAGGGTTTTTTTTAAAGAATAAAATTTGAAAACCATAAAAATAATTTTATAAATATTAAAGTGTTACAAAATCTAAGCTTTTATTGTTGTTATTAAGATCACCACTACCATAATCATCTCATTTTCCTTTTATAGAATTCATATAAAAATGTTCCCAAGACAAGTCACTATTTTGAAATTATTCTTTCATATTTAACATTCTGTAGACCATTGCACAAGTAGATAAACAAGTGATTTTTAAAACTGAGTAAGAATATTGGGACATAAGCTCATTTTGTGTAGACTAAAGGAAAGCCTCTTTAGAACAATTGCAATAGTAGACAAAACACTAAACATGGCTCATATCTTGTCCTGTTCCCTTGCAATATTTATTTCTTATGCTAAGTCTATATAATTCAAAAGTTTTTTGTTTCAAATAGATTTTTAGGCTTTAAGCATTATATATAGAGATGTCTATTAAAATGTTCTTAATTTTTATAGATCAGTTAGGTCCAGTTGTTTCTTGGCAGCATTTTTGTCTGTGAGTATGCTTTTATTTTAGTTCAGTTTACTAGTTTAATCCTTCAGGACATTTGAAGGTTTTGTAATACAGGGATTTGTCATCTGTTTACTTTTAAATGATCTCAAAATGTTAGATATTTGGGAGATGCTGAGTTTTTGTAATCTGCCACTTTATGTTGCCCAGTTTCTACCACTTTGTTTCATAATCTGCATCGACCAATAAATCTGTATTCCTTAAACATAACCTCTCTCTAATCTCTGAGAGCAGTGGCCTGTTCCTGAATCACCATCATAATCCATTCTGTTTCTAGAAACATATTTTTATAAGTCTGTCTTTTATCAATGTAATGTTGGTTGAGCTCATTTGGATGATGCTCGTGAGGGAACTTTTGATTCTACTCTTGAATCCTGCTTGTTTCCTAGACTATCTCTGACAAGAGATCACTTTCAGTTGCATTTGAAGAATCTGATGGTCTATATCTCCTGTCAGTCTTTAACATTATGTTATGATGTAAGGTCCATTTCAGAAGCATTTCTGTAATTTTTGTCATCTGTTTATCATGTTTTCTAACTACTATCAATTGTTCTTCCACCTTTTTGATTGAGAAATGTTATTTCTTTCTATAGCTTACCTTAAATGTAATGCAGTTTGTATTTTAATAAAATCATATGGGTTTTTGTTTAAATACCTTCTAGATTTGTTGTCAATTTTATCATGCAAAAAGTATGCATGAAGACTAGAATTGTACAATTATTGATTGTTCCAGACATTTTCCCCAGGATACTAGTAAGTCTCAACATAAAAAACAAACAAACAACTGAAGCTTTCTCCTTAATAGACCTATACACAATGTTTATTTCCAAAAGAAGATAAGAGGTATTTGTAATTAATTGTTCTCATCGAGTGTTTCACTTTGGTACTCAGACCAAAGTTTTCAACCTTTATTCTTAACACACAATAAGAATTACATATTTATTACATTAAAATGGCATCTTGGGGCCAATTTTGGGCTCAGTGGATAGAGATCTAAGGCTGGAGACAGGAGGTCCTGGGTTCAAATATGTCCTGAGATACTTCTTAGCTATGTAATCTCAGACAAGTTACTTAAGCCAATTGCCCAGCCCTTACCATTTTTCTACCTTGAAACCCACACTTATCAATTCTAAGGTGTTTTTTTTTAATTAACATTTTTATGCCACTGAAAAAATGGTTCTATAAAATGACTTAGCTGTTTAGTGTACTTTTCAGTGGAATTATATAACTTGATATCATGCATGTATACAAAGTAATTAATATGATGTTTTGGTATGTCTCCCTCATTGACCTGAAAGGACTCAGTTCTATTTAGGAATGGTAAAAATGTGTATAAATCTATTCCATTCTCACTGGAATATATAATATTTTATATACATTGTTTTTGAAACTGTATTGGTAATTAGTTTTAAATAGGAAACTAATTTCCATGTGACCATTGAATACTCTAGAATCTTCATGCTTGACATCATTTTATATGACTAAGCAATGTATGAAACTGAGTCAGACTTTAAGATAATAAAGGAGATATAATGTTATAGAATTACTGAATAGCATTTTCAATAATTACTAACCTGATAATGGGTTATTCTTTTTACTCCTAGGACTTTTGGCACATTCTTTTTGCTTCTGAGCCAATATAGTTTCCTTATAACTGTTTATAGATGTGTTTTAGAGACACAAGTTGTATGCAATGCTTTGTGTAAAGAACATAAACGTGTAATTGAATTATATTTGGAGGAGTCACTGGTGTTCTAATATTTTGGTAATAAATGCAATGCCTTTTGTTAAGAAAGATGGGATTAGTAAGCTCTTCAAAAGTAGGAACTGTTTCATGCTTGTATGTTCAGAATTTGTATATAGTATTGGAGATGATAGGTACTTAGTAAGTTCTGTTTATTGATTAGTCAGGCTTATATCAGAGAAGAAGCTGGTAAAAATGTTTTGTTAGTAATACCCATGCTAGTGTGAAACAATTAAGCCAATACTTGTGGATCTTATCCAGACCTGCTAATATCTGGCTTGTAAAGGAATCAGACTTTTCGTCAACTCCCCTTATGTAACTGATTTGTCATTAATTATATATTAACCATGCATAAGCTTTCTATTTCACTTTTGATTCAGGTTCCATTTTTGAGCTTCTTTCAATCAGGTGGACAAACAGAAATTATTAATATCCTTCATCAATGGCTCCCTCTCCTTCCTCTCCTCCCTCTCCCAAATTCTTTACTTCTCAAACTTCTACAGCATAGATTTCTATTATTATCAAATTATTTCTTGTTTGTGCTGATTTAACTTTTTGTATGATTTAACTATTTTGGCTTTTGCTTTCAGTTATTTTATAACTACATCAAGATTTCTAAATAGTTGTATTTTCTGGATTTCATTTAACATGTTTCTTGTCTTTAATCATGCAATATTATGTTTAAGTTTTCTATTGTGAGAGCTGGCTGAATGTTGCTATAATCTTCTAATAAATTTCTATAGATCTTCGGTAGTTTTCTCTGACACTTCTGCCATGGTAGGTAGTATTTGACTTCTATCCTTAGGAGCATCTCTTAATAGCACCACCTTTTCTTTACCATGGTTACCCATATAGAATATACTGTTGTATGCAAGCCCTGAAATGATTTATAAACTAAATATCAAATGTTATGGGAGAATAGGTTAATTAATACTCAATATAGTAGATATCAGCTTTGTAATTTGCTCTGTTTTGATATCTTTGGACTAGTTATAGCATTCATGTCATGAACTCAAATGGCTTTGGGGAAACTTTTAGAGATCATGTACTCAAACTGCACTTTCAAGCTGCCTGTGAGCCTCTCCCCTCACACCTCATTATCCCCAAACAGCAGAGGGAGGAATCCTCACATTGGGCTGCTGGACAGAGAGGCAAGGGGATCCAAAAAGTGTCCTCTGCCATGGTGGAAAGGGAGAATGGAGCAACCCCCTCCAGCATTCTGGGGCACTTGTGCCACATCTGTACCAACACAGGTCTATGGGGTCTAAAGAAGCAGACACAACTGAATGACTGAACAACAAGAATAAAAAAAAAATTAAGTAATCCCTCAGTTTCTGCTCTTACATAATCTAATTGGGATCCAAGAATGAAGTTGTATTGTTTTTTGCTTGTTTGTTTTTTTATGACTGCCCTGCACTTATCTCTAATGTGTTATAACTGCTCAGGATATCATTGCCCAAAAGCAGAATAAAGTCTTCCTTATAACTGTTGAGACCTATTTTCAACTCTTTTATGATATGGTAATGGTGAAAAATGAAAATGTTCAAATTTTCAGTTCATTTCATGATCACTCATAGTTTGCTGTTTTGGTTGTCAGTACCATCTGTAGGAAATCAATGCCACCAAATGTGATTTCAGTGTTTTTTATTTATTTTGTATGTGTTATATATCCATAACTCAAATTTCACCCTACTGCAATCCATACTGATTATCTATTAATATGGTCTTAAAGTAGAAGTCTTACTATGTCATTACCCTACTTAACAACTCCAGGAGCTCCTTATTGTTTCCTTGACCAAATATAAAATCCTCTGCTCAGCTTTTAAAGTTCTTTACAACCTGAATCCCTCTTTTCAAGCCTTTTTATACCTTCTTCTCCTCCATGTGCTCTCTAATTCAGTGACTCTTACAAGGGCTAGAATGCAAGCGATTAATTTTAAAGGTTGGACTAGATTATCCCAGCCAGAGGGCCTAAGGGTCAATTAATAGAGCTTTTAGCCAGGAGGCCTCCTCCCAGAGGAGGGGCCCCTCCAGAAGCTAATACCTCCAGGAAAGCCAGGGAAGGGAGTCCACCTTTTTCGCTCACACATGTGGTAGTTCTAAGGGGAAACAAAAGCAGTCCAAGGTCCTCAGCCCAAGCTCCTCTAAGGTCAAGTTGAAAGAGACGAGCTCTTCAGAGGAAGTTCTTGCCATTTTTAATGACCATTCCTTTTTGTCACTTCCTGTGACTTCCCTCCATTTTAAATGGACCAGTTACAGCTAAAGCTTTGCTTAGGACTGCCCAGGAGGCAGTTATTTGATTCTGATTCATCATGCACTATCACATGCATGGATCACAGACCTCCCCCACTCAAGTATAAGTGGGGTGTTTACACTTCTGGTGATTAAATCTAAAAATGGACAGGGGAGAGTTAATACCATCTTCACACTCTGTCCTTATTTATCTTAACACAATATATTCCATGTTCTGGCTCCATCCATTTTTTCTTCACATTTATCTTTTGGATTCCCTGACTTCCTTCAAACCTCTACTAAAATCATAACTTCTACAAGAAATCTTTTCTAGTCTTTCTAAAAGTTAGCTCCTTCCCTTCTGACATCTCCAATTTATTGTGCATATCTTCTTAGTATGCAGTTGCTTGCATGTATTTCCCCATTAGATTGTGAGTTCCTTAAAAGTAGAAGCTGTTTTTTACTTTTCCATATAACCCCAGACTTAGTCCTTACAATGCCTGGTAGATAGAAGACCTGGTAGATAAATGCTTGTTCCCTTGAATTGTGGTACTACAACATGATGCCACTTAGTCTACTCTATTGTTGTCAAGCTGGTCATCATGATGGTTAGATTAGAGACAGTTTTCAAAGTTTTGCCAAATTCTCTCTCTCTTAGTTTATAAGAAGGAAAACATGACTAGTGAGGGTGCTAACCCAATCAGTGGAATTGCTAGAGCTCAGGTGTTTCAGGTTACCTATCAGGCCTGCAGTCTCAGAACAGAATCCTCATGGTAGATCACCCTGGCTGGTATGCCTTTACTTTGTCATTCTCCACTCTTTTTCCTAACCCCTTGTCATACATGAATGATAAATCAGAACCTGAAGGAATTGTTATTGTTTTATAAAGTATCACATTCATGATAAAGTAAAGGGTGCACCTACGTTTTTATTTAGTCAGTGTTTTAAGTACCAGATTTTGCCCAGTATTTCTAAGAAGTACAATGCTGTAAAAAAGAAAGATAATCAAAGTGTGGAGAACACTTAAAATCTTATATTTGAAAGAGAACAAGTCTTATGGTCCAGACCAGGAATCCCATACATGATATCTCTGGCAAATGATCATCTGGAGTTCCTTGGGGCAATTTGTGGTCTGGAGTTTTAAGTAGTGAAGCCTGATCTGAATACAACTCATCTGTCAGGTAACAGTCTGGTTCTTTAGTCTTAGTTTTAACATCCCATGAAGTAGGAATGGCTTGTTCCATATTTATTCACAATGACAATTAAATTAAATACATTCAATAACTAACCATTATGGCACACCTCTCCAATCAAAGAGAAGAATAAAGTCCTTAATATGCTTCTTATCACGACTAATCTAGAAAGTAGTATCTATTCTAAGGAAATCCTTTTACTAGTTAAAATTATATCCTAAGAATTTAAAGCATTTCTTTTACCAATGTCTCATTAATATAGAGATTATTATTAGCATCTTCACATCAAAGCTCTCCTTTACTTATTCACCAAGCTCTCCTTCAATGAAATAGTATCATTTTAAGAGATGATCAAATATAAGATTTTTTCTTTTTTATTCATTTTATACTTATAAATATTGTCAGTTTCTATCATCTTAGAAGTATGTTGCTCAGAACCTATGAAACTATCATGAAAAGAGTCCATCTCAGTACATCAGTTATTCTCTATAAATCATGCTTTTTGGAGCCTAATAAACATTTTTAAGTCATTAAAAGGAGCTTAATATGTTATTATATAAGTCTATTGTGTGGCTTATATCAGAACACAACTTAGGCCTGAAAGAATCTATAAAGAAGAAATGTTAGGTGAGTCAAGTGGTTAGCTTTTATTGAGAAACTTCCTTTGAAAAAGGAAATAAGCTTTGGAGAAAGGTGATGTTATTCATCCTTCCTAGGGGGGCTGTAGGGAGGAAGGCTGTATTCTAGTTAAGAAAGAAAACCTTACACAGAGTCTTTTGGTTAAGAAAGAAAATCACTTATGGGGAATCCAGGATTTGGACCAAGGACCTAAAGAAGGAACTGCTCTTAGCAAATCCATTAGGGTCCCATTTAAAAACTGATTCCAGAATTTAATGATATTTTCACCTAATGAAGACCTAGTCAATAGGTCTCTAAAAAATGGTCATTTGGTGAAAATTGTATGCATATATAGTTTAGGCATTGTACTAACTACTCAATTCTTTCCAGGTACTCTTTTTTTTTCTGAACTGGGGAAGAGTTTACTCACTCCATATGCCCATACTCTGAAAAGTCAAGTGATGTCCCCAGAGGAGAGGCTAATTCAATTATAACTTACTTGCAGGGTTCAAGGACAAACCCTGGTGTGTGTGAGTGAGTATACTATTACTCTTCACTACTATAGCTCCTTAGCCCCTCCAGGTATGCTCTCCATTTACACACAATCAGCTATGATCATGTCATTACTTAAATATGAAACATTTGCAAAATCAGGAACAGCCAGGAACCCTACTCATTAGAATAAAAAATCTGGAATAATCAAGCATAATAGTTTATCTCTAAACCTAGGTCACAGTGTCCTATGTATGCAAACAGTATCCATGGAAGAGAATGAATGCACACTTACAGGAACCTAATATGGGGAAATAAACTCACATACCTGGAGTGGTTACTCATGACTCTGGGCTGAAGATTGGAAGTTTGTGATTTCATTTAGGGAACAATCTGTACCACCTATTGCCTGGCTGGATGTTTTGTTTTTCCCTGAGCTTCTCAGCTCTCCAGATGAACAAGGCTTCTTCTTTGCTACTTTCAGGTACCTAAAGCAGTGTTAAACTTCTTTTTTTAGTAAAGACACAGTATTATACTTTTTCAGTGAAAGAGCAACTTCCTCAAATAGATCATCTGCTAAACTAATCAGGATTGTTTTCTGTGGTCCATGAGGGGTTTTGGCTTCTCAAGCTTCTGCAAAGAGCAGTAAAAGACCATGAAGACAAGCCCAATAAGGGGTACCATCTTTCAAGCTGTTGATATTGATAGGGCAATGTAGTCTTTCCTCAGCTAGCACTCTTAATAGCAGATATGCTTCCTCCAATCAGCTCTCAGTAAAGCAACATCTTTTCTCCAATGGGCTTAGCTCATAGCAATACAAGAACCAAACCTGTATGGTTCCTCTTGGTGTTCCTCCCTTTTAAATCCTGGTAAAGGTATGGTAAAGGGCAATACTGGCAAATCTCTGAGAAGTGTCTCTTCTCTCAGCTTCGAGGATGCTAAAAAAATCCAGCTAGCTCTTCACACAGGAAGATGATTCTACTTTCCTCAAATGACCCGCCAGCAGCTGCAAAGCCTATTTGGCTCCAATCAGCTTTTTCAATAGTCTCTACCGGAAACAGCTGCTCTTATCTTCTGATCATTCTCAGCTTTGCTTTTCTTAAGCAGTAAGGGGCAGCTCCCACTGTTAGCTTCTCTTAAGATGGTTCCTCTGCCTTCTACTATAGCTCATAATGACTCAAATCAAGACCTCTTCATCCTTGAACCATTTCTAACTTAGTTTGGGAAAAAGTTCACAGTTCTCCAATTTTACCGTGGCCTTTTAACCATCATACATTGTCCCAACAGGAATTGGTGCTCAGGACTCCATAATGCATAGAGCACCTGGGCCAGAAGTCAAGAAGACATGAGTTCAAATCCAACCTCAGAAAGATTAGCTGTGTGACCCTGGGCAAGTCACTTAATTCCTGTTTGTCTCAGGTTCCTCATGTAAAAAGAGTTCCTAAACTTAGAGATTCTTAGGTATATCCTTTACCACTCAGAAAACAGTCATATGTTAATTATCCAATGGGCAATAGGGCTTTGTAGTCATTGCACATCTTCAGTTACAACTTGTACCTTGAAAGTGCTTTCACCCAACTTCCCTCCATCCATTTATGTGAGGGGGCATTTACTCTCAGATCCTCAGAACTGTATCAAGCACTCTTCTCATACAATGCCTTTTTTGCCCTTTTCAATAATGAAATGTACCTTTCTAAAAGGAAATTTCTTATTAAATATACATTATAATGGGATAGCTAAATGGCACAGTGGGTTGAGAATCAAGCCTAGAATTAGGAAGACTCATTGGTATCAAATATGACCAAAGAAACTTACTAGCTATGTGACCTTGTGTAAGTCACTTAACCCTGTTTGTCTCAATTCCTCATCTATAAAATGAGCTGGTGAAGGAAATGGCAAATCACTCTAGTATCTTTGGTAAGAAAACTCTAAATGGAGTCACAAAGAGTCAGACAATGACTCAAATGACTCAACAACAGTAACAGAATATATTATATGTTTTATAGATTACAATCTTATCATTATATAATCATAAATGTATAATTTTTTCTTGAATGGAAAGACCCTCAGAAGTCATCTGGTGATGCCTTTTAGGTGTCAGGCATTATCCCAATAGGAATGGCATCTGGAGGTACCACAGTGCATCAGGCAGGGAAAATATGCATTTAAACTCAATCTCAGAATCTTAGCTATGCAACTTTCAGCATGTCACTTACCTTCTATGTGCCTCAGTTTCTTTATATATAAAATAGGGATTGTGATAGCATCTACCTCCCTACATTATTGTGAGGATTAAATGAGATAATAATTGTAAAGTGCTTAGCACAATGCCTGGCACATAATAAGTGCTATATAAATGTTAGTGATCATCATTTTTGTTATTGTTGCTATAATTATTATTATTAGATTCTAGGACTACCAAGACAAAATAGTGAAATAGTCTCTACCTTCATGAAGCTTACATTCTTTTAGAAGAGACAACATGCACACATATATAAGTATAAACAATAGACTAACATTTATGAAGTACCTACTACGCACCAGTCACATTTAGGACACAAAAAGAGGCAAATGGCAGTCCCTGTCCTCAAGAAGCTTATAATCTAATGGGGGAAACAACATACAAACAAATATATACAAAACAGATCCACCAAGATAAATAGGAAATAAATTAATAGCATAAATATCAACTAGCCCAAGGACTCTAACATTTGAGAGTGGGGAGTGGATTAGAAAAGGCTTCAACGTAATAGACTTCTCCATTAGTGGCAGTGTAATGTCCCTGAACAATTTGCAGGGATCTAGGAGAAAAAAAACACCATTCATAAGCAGAGGATAAACTGTGGGAGTAGAAACACGGAGGAAAAGCAACTGCCTGACTACAGTGGTTGAGGGGACATGACAGAGGAGAGACTCTAAACGAACACTCTAATGCAAATATTATCAACATAGCAATGGGTTCAAATCAAGAAAACATGTAATGCCCAGTGGATTTACGGGTCGGCTATGGGGGGTGGGGGGGAGGAAAAGAAAATGATCTATGTCTTTAATGAATAATGCTTGGAAATGATCAAATAAAAAATTTAAAAAAAAAAGGAAAAGGCTTCAAGTACAAAATGATACTTGAGGGAGCAGCCAGGTGTCTCAGTGGATTAAGAGTCAGATTTAGAGGTCCTGGGTTAAAATTTAGCCTCAGACATTCTTATCTATGTGACTTTGAGCAAGGCACAACTTCCATTGTCTAGCCTTATAGTTCCTCTGCTTTGGAACCAATATATAGTATTGATTCTAAGACAGAAGGTAAAGGTTCTTTTTCTTTTTTTTAAATGATGTTTGAGCCAAGTTACTACAACATTCCAGTCAAGCAGTGGTTCAGTCATCACTTAAAGAGCTCTTAGGAAAAGGGGGTTTAGCATCCCCTGAGGAAGCCCATTGTATTTTTGGATAGCTCTAATTATTGGGAAGCTTTCCCTTGCTTTGTGCCAAAATATACTTCTGTGAAGCTCCCACTCTGCCCTCAGGGGCCAAATAAAACAAGCTAATCCATCTTCTACATAAGAATGGATTAGACCTCCAGAGCCAGTAGGGCCAGACTAATCATTTCCTCCAAGAGCTTTCCTTTACATACCAAGAAAGTGAGTAATCCTAGAGAAGTGAGTTCAATTGATTCACTCAAGGTGATGCATACAGGGACTAAGACTGAGAATAGGAACTGCACTCTTCTGACTCCAAATGTTCTTTTGCCCATCTGGGGCTGCTTCCAAAGTTAGTCAGTTGTGGTCTACATAGAGTGATAGGATAAAGCGCCATTGCTGAGCAATCACTGAGCATGCGTCTTTCTAATCGCGCGCACCGATTTGCGTTCCTGTTCCTCAGCTACATCTTTTATATGGATAGGTAAAAACAGCAGCAGGGGCAGTCCCGACTATTAACAAAAGTCCAGCCTAACCAAAAAGGCCATGAAAAAATGCACATGCGATTCATCACGGAGGCTTTGAAACCTTTTTGGCCCTCTGTCATAATACCTTGAGGGAGAAATCCCTGTGAGGTTGCTACAAAGATTTGGAAAGGCCAACAAGTAAATACTATGTGACAGGAAAGAAGTCATTTGTTTCCATGTTGCTAAGCCTAAAAAAACAAGCTACCGAATCACAACTCATGTTTACTCAGTGAAGGGAGGGATGCTCTGTAGGTGGCTACCTCAAAAGGCGACTTAAAGAATTTCTATTTTGAGAGCGGATCTAGCCTCTGAATGGATAGAATGATAGCAATAGGAATTCTGAACTTGAGAACTCAGAAGTCCAGAACTTGTTTCTCGAAAAATATTTATGAGGGAGGAAGAAAGGAAAGAAAGTGTTGAGTTCTACCTCTCAGGAAGGAAGCACTAATTTTCTTTCCATGGGGAATTAATGTAGACTATTGATTTTAATCATGGAATCATTGACAATGTTTATTTTAAAAACCGATTTGATGTTTGAAACACATATGTATACACATGCATTACATGTAAGTATACAGGTTCATATGTGTACACATGACACACACATATAGGCGAATAACAATCCAACCAACCTCCTAGAAAATTGCTTTGGGGGATTTCTTCAAATGATTCTTTTTGACAGATACACATTGTCAGAAATGGACCACATTTGCAACTTCCTAATCCGAAAAAGCCCATTTCAATACTCTTCGTTTAATTTTAAATGTGTCAGCAGGAAAACATAGCCAAATACAACAAGCAACCATAATAGTGTGAATGAATAACATAGATGTTGAATTATTGTTATCCTTCAGGAAAATCTTGTGTTATCCTTTTCAAAAGGGAAAAAATATGTGAAAAGTATGAAAGTGATATTAAGCAGATGTTAGACTGGAGTTGTCAATCTTGTCTAAGCAGGTGTTAATGTGTTATAATTATCTCTTCTGGCAGTTGATATTTAGGATTTTGGTTCCCACCTAGTCAATCACAGCTGTAATTGTTAAGCTACTTACATAGCTAATATGCTGGGTAATAACCAGATCAGGATTTAATATTTGACGTTTACCATCAATTATCTCTTCTTCTGACATATATCTCCCCTACTCATCTTTCTCTAGTTTGGGCACTCTTGACTCTGGGATAAAATAAATAAGAATATTGTTCCAGAAAAAAGCTTAAAGAATATTCCCTGTGCCCCCTTTGTGCCTCTCCATCTCTTCATTGTGTCAGGCACTCCTTCAAAAGTAACAATACCGTCAATTCACCAGAATCTTTTTTTTTTTTTCTGAGACACTTTGCACGTGTCTTAGAAATTATTTTCAAAGGATTTTACTTGTTTTATCTCATTTCCTTTCCCTGAAACATGAGGAATAAGCATGATTTTGTGAGTGGAGAGACCCGAGGAACAAAAAGGTTAAACAATTTGCTGAAGGGGGGAAAATTAATATAAAATGGGAAATTTGAGAAGAGATCTTTAGATTTCTGATTTACAATTCATGCTTTTTTATGAGATCAAAATGATTTCTACAGAGCTTATTTGATCTTTGTTTTATTTAAAATGATGATAGAAACTGCTAGAGTGATGCATAAAGGAGAAAATCATACAAATAAATGACTTCTTTGTGGTATCTATAACCATTATAGGTAACATAAACTGTTTGGTAGCCACACGCATGGCAGGAGGTTCAGAAAAGTTACCTTCCTTCTTCCTTTCTATATTTTAGTTACTATTTCTATCAAATAAGGAAATTGTACTATATTATGTCTTAACTTTATTATTTTTAATACATCATTCAGCATGGAGGGCTTCTTAAGAAATTCTTGAGGCATAAAAAGGTTAAGTGATTTGTCCACAATAACTTAGCTAGTACTAGACATGAGATTTGAATTATTGACTTCTTAACTCTGAATTTAGAGTTCCATTCACCATACCACACTGACTCAACATTATATATATATATATATATATATATATATATATATATATATTATACATATAATATATTTTAACCCTTATCTTCCATCTTAGAATCAATACTATGAATTGGTTCCAAGGTAGACGAGCATTAAGGGCTAGGCAATAGGGGTTAAGTGACTTGCCCAGGGTCACTAGGAAATATCTGAGGCCAGATTTAGCCCGTCTCTAAACCTGGTCACTGAACCAACTAGATGCCCCCATACATAATTCTATCAACTATAATCCTGTGGTAATTTGGCTATTTAAATTGTACATTATCATTCATAGAGAAAAATCTACATAATAACAAGAAAGTCAGCAGGACTTCAGTGATAGCAGCATACATAAGATCCCAATTTGAGGAAATTTTACCAACCAGTGGTGGTGCGCTGGGAGCTTTAGCCCCATTGTAGATATATTTACTTTCTGGGCCTATTTCCTTAATATGCACTAGATTTCACATTCATTTCCAAGACAAATTCCCTAGTAAGAGTGTCTGGGAGCTCTCTTCCCTGATATTGACACATAAGCAATTATTGTTCAGGGAAGTGTTTATCAAAAGCCCTAATATAGATGTCAGAGAACTTCTTTGACAATCATCCTTTTCTAATATAGTTATATCTTAAGGCAGACCTTTGCAAAGTCATCTAGCTACCTGTAGATAATTCAAACATTACTGTAGTATTGCCAAATCATAAGGATTAGAAGGTTTTAGCTTTGAGATATGACACGATCAAAGAGGGAAGGGAGAAAGCAGTTAAAAATTGCTGATGTCTCTCCACATCCCATGTATTTTTATTCACAATGTTGCTATCTCTATACATCTCCTATAATTATATATAAAAGTATATGTGATTATATATTATGGTATTATAACATCATTTGCAATTATGTTATATGTTTTATGTATATATATGTTATATGAATAACATAATTGCTTGTGGTGTTATAATATCATAATAATAAAATATTTAATTATATCATAATTGTATATTATGTAAAATAAATCACATGTATTATATATCTCAAAGTTTATGGGATCACTATCTTACAAGGAAAAGCCACAACTCAGCCACAACTCCAGTAGCTTTTCCATCACTGGAGGTCTTCGAGCAAAGGCTAAATGACCATTTGTCAGGGGTATTATTTACAGGATTCCTCTTCAGTTCTGGTACCCAGAGACAGGAACCCAAAAAAGGTAACAGCAGAGAAGACGAGAAAAATTGTCCAATATCCATTGGCCCTATGGTGCTGATGTCAGCTTTTTTCAGCCAATAAGAATGAGAAATGGAGCAGTGTTAAGATTAAAATTCTCTGGAGACTATATATATTGATTTATAATTATGTATCAAATCGTGAAAATTGGGTCTGTCACATGGCTGTTTGCTTAGCTAACCAGCTTGTCGCTCACCTCTTGTCTCTGTTCACTCCCACTATTTGGCCAGGAAAAAAAGATCCACAAGCTTCCTTGATCCATAACTTATTACACCCTCCCATGACCTCACTTTTTCTAGGTGCCTCTGATTGGGCAGATGACCTCAATGGGGTCAAAGGCTGGTCATCCAAGATACATATTCCTGGATACATGAAGGCTTCTGGCATCCTTCTGGACTACACAGGTGCCCCCCCTTATCCAGATAAACCTCAGACCTTGTTTTTAATCCAATCAAAGAGTGGGGGCTGAATAAAAAGCCAATTCACTAGAAACACCCCAAAACTGGTCTTAGGGTACCAAGAAGAGGGGTTCAAACTGGTGTTCAATTCTCACAGCAGGAAATAGGGACAAAGATGGGGAAGAAGTCACAGGAAATAATCAAGGTTAGTTTGGGAGGAAGTCTAATGTAGAACTCATGCAAGGAAGACTCTAGGATACCATAAAGCATTTGATGGCAAATCTAGGGCTCAATGTGTGTGCATATTTGGCAAACTCCTTAATCTATCTGTACATTTTATTTTCCTGAATAAACTTTTGTACAAAGTAGTATACATGAAAATTTAATCAGGGACTCTAGGCTAACTTAGAGAAATTTAATGTAATGCAATCTTTTTCAGGCTGGTTGGCTATAAACCAATTAATGGCAAAGTGCATTGTACCAGCAGCAACCATATTAATACATCTCAAAAACAATATCTTTTACAAGCTATGAAGTAGTCCTCACTCCTTAGGGATGATAGAGTCTTGTTTCAAGGGGATTCTGCTTAAAGTTTAAATTGGAAAAGACTACCATCTAAAGGGCCAAGTAGCATTAGGACTTCAAAGTAAAACAAATGAAACTGGGCCCAGTCATTTTGCAATAAAATGGGAAGCCACAGTAAAAGTGCCCTTTTAAGCCACTTGGGACTTTTAAGACTTCAAATAAAATGTGATTAGCACAGACAGATAAACAATCTAAGCCATTATTTTCCTGGGGTGATACCCTCCTGATTTACAATGGGCAATGAAAATATAGCAGCCTAGGTGTTCAAGAAGAATAATATGAATACCAGTAATCTCTCCATAATAATGCCAAGGCCTTTGATTAAACATCTGCTGAAAGTCTCAGGATGTCACAACAATTCAGTTGCCACTTCAGAAATATTTTATACTTTTGCTTTTAAGCCAGAACCAATATTCAAGCAGAAAAATCTATGCATTTCAAAAACCATAGGATCATTTTTTTAGTAAGGTAGAAAAAAAATATCTTTAGTTTTTTAGTGGCATTGCAAACCATCCAGTCAAAAAGGATTTATTAAACACCTATGATGTCCCAGGTGCTGCCTTTATTCTTGGAGAGATAAATATAATACATGAAAATATCCCTATTCACATGGAACTTAGATTCCAATGGAAGACCCTAAAGAAATAGATGGAGACGGAGATACAAACACACATACACACATATTCATGTGGCACCTCCTTGGGATGTCCAATGGAGGGACTTTCTCCTCCTGCCTCTTTAGAGCTAGTTTAGATATTATGGTTGCTTCAGATCAGCCAAGATGGCCTGTGTGAGTCATAACTCTGAGAATCTACTAAAGGGTCAATACCCACTTTTAAGATCTCTTTTCCCTACCAACCTCAACATATCAATGACTCTGAACTTAGTGTCAATAAGGGGAATGTCCTTCTCCTTTCCTGGGACACAATTTGTAAACTCCTAGCCTCTTAGGCAAGGTGTTGTCTGGGATGGAGCCAGTTCCTGTTTGTATCTTCTTTCCTTTGGTAAAAAGCCTTGTGAAATCTCAAAAGGCAGCTAGGCATATTGCCATCTCTTAAACCAAGAAGGCCAGGAGTCCATGCTTGAGTTTCCTTACCCCATCCTTCCCCATCTTGAGCCTGACTCAGTGAATCTCATTTAGACTTTTAAGGCCAGCAGGAAGAAAAGAGGAGAATATTCCTTTAGCCCATCATGGAGTTTTCCAAGGAAAAAAACAGACTTCCCTCTTTTTTTGTGCATGCAGCTTGTTCTTCTTTGAATTCAGGGATTCTTAACCATTTTTGTATGTAATGGCTCACTCTGATAGTCTTATTAAAATAACAAATAAAAAGTTTTCCAAATATATAAAATAAAATATGTAAGAATACAAAGAAAACCAAAGATTATTTAAAAGATAAAGATGTTAATATTTTTCTCACCAAAGTTCTTGGATCTCATAAATGTAAATACATGAAAAAAATTGTTTCTGAATCAGCATATTCTCCTTCTGATTCATCTCTTGTTTTTTGTTAAACCAGTCACGAGGTTAGTGCTAAGGAAAGAGCAGAAATTTTGACTTTTAGGTCCCTAGAGTCGAACTAACAGGCTTCCATTTTCCTTGACATTAGATTTCCCTTCAGGAAATTTTAAACTGTATGTGACAGGAGTTATACTCAAGACCTCCTCCATCATAGAGACCTCTAACTTCTGCAATGAAATAGTGATTTCAGAAATCCCCCAAAGTCATTCTACACAGTCCTAAAGGAAACATGCCAGTTCAAATTAACCTTTGTTGCCACGAGAGGCCAGAGTATGTGGCCAAATAAAAACCTGGATGGCAGCTTCAGTTTAAATAACAGCAGTATATCTAGTCACTAACGGATGCTCCTTTCATTTTTCTAGCTGGCACGGGCTCATGGGCTAGGCAGGCAGGCATATTTTTCTGAGCACGTTGTTCCTAGAACTTCTGTTTCTGCCTGGGCCACCTCTCTAGTTTTGGAAGCCAGAATAAAATATGCCAAATAATACTGGCGGAGATACAGACAGGTGATGAATTTGACTTCTCTACCCGTAATGATCTGGGGTAGAGCTGGGAGGATTATTTAGAAAATTTGGTTGTTCTTTCTTGCAAAATTTTCTTTGCATTAGCATGAGGGATGGAGGTGTAGTTTATAGCAGCATTAAGTCAAATCATTGATTAGCCCAATTTTTTTTCTTCCTAAAAATATCAACCCTTCCCTCAAGACCAAGAGGGGTTTTTGCACTCACAAACACATTCAAGGAAAAGTCAGAAAGTTAGAAATAAAATTAAATAACAACTCTATATAGTATTAAGCCAACAGGCTATTGTCCCTTTAAATTGGAGGGGAAAAAGGGAAAAAATATTCTCCAAGTTTCACAAAAAAAAATGTCATATTTGTATAGACCCCAAATCCCCTCTGTTTAAACAGGGTGATTAATATCAGCTCCTGTAGGAAATTAAATTCAGGGAAGAACAGTAATAAGCAGATATGCAGATTTCTAGGCGGAATGGCTAGCCCTGGGTAACAGAGCCCGGTTGATTAATCTGCATCCTCAGAATACAAAATGAAATGCTGGGCTCTCCTGGGTTAGCCCTAGAAATGACTTTTTCCTCTCACATTAGGAAGAGGAGGAAAAGAGGGACAAACACACAAATAATAGGAGGAGGGCCTTTGTGTCACGTGTGGTATTTACATGAATAATAAGACTTTAATATGAAAAATACCTTGTCACGTTTTTTCAAGACCTGGCTTGCCTCATGTTAGGCCTCTCATCATTTTATCTTTAAGCAGTTATGGGGCATTTTTAATCCTTTTTGAGGGCATTGGGGGTAACTTGTCAGGCCATCTTATATAGTCATTTTAATCCATTCCTAAGTACATATATTAAAAGGATGAAGTTCAGCTAAGAAACCATGGACGCCCAGTGCCTCCCCATGCATGCCCAGTGTTCAGTAACAACAGAACAAACCTTCAGACAGTTTTCCTTTCCAAAATACCAAATGGAGCAGAGAAAAAAAGGATGATGCTAGAAAATTAATTTACAAATGTAAATTACGTGGTAGAGAGGGTGTAGTCTAGTCTTTAAGCATTTCAAAATATTAATATTTCACATTATCTCATCTGGAAAAAATATAAGAGTTTTGATCATTGAATAATGATGTTATTTATTTTTTTGAAAAAAAATATTTACAGCAAGATGCAAAATGTCATTTTCAGTGGGAATTTTTTTTTGTCGTTCCTGGAAACCCAAGCCTGTTATTCAGAATCATTCAGGGTCTCTCCAATAATTGTATAGAAGTAGGCATTATGCTATATTATTAAAGCTGTAATTTCCTGCTGAATCTGGCTGGATGTTTCTTTTTATCACTTGGCAATTTCTATCTAGTTATAGCATAATTAAGTTTCCTGACCCTTGCTCACTCTCTTAACAGGACGCTTAGAAATATACTAGAATTGCAGATCTTCAGCCTGATGTCCTCTCTCCCCACACAGTAATGGAATAAAATTATTAATCCAGTAATTGTACAGAACACATTACTTTGCATTGAATGTTCCTATTTCTCATTTTCTGTTAGTGACAATCAGCCAGAGGTACAAATCATTTCTGCAGGGAGCAGGGCCCTTGGAAAAAGCCTCTCATTCACTCTACTGGAGCTACCTGTACAACTGTGATTATTCAAAGTCTAATACAGTACTAGGCTTCAGTGAACAAAACAAAGTTAATAAAATGGACGAAGGAACAAGATATTTTTTCTGCTGGCATCTTATGGACCAAAATTAGAACTTCGCCTCCAGATGATAAACTGCATATCTGATTGTATGACCATAAAATGGGCTGCCAAAGTTCTCTGCCTTACCAGGCTCCCAAGGCACCCCAGAGGCAAAGTGGTTCTGGGTGCCTCAAGTTTGGCTAAAACTATTTTTTTTACCAAAAAGAAAGGAGGTATTTCCATTTTCTTCAAATATATCTATTAATGTACATTTCCAACCTGCTTACAACATTTATTATTATTATTATCATCATCATCTTCTATGACATTCTCCTTATGTGGAAGGGGAATGAATAGAGACCCTCAGATAATACGTTTTAGGTTCTGACACATTGTCACTAAAAGAGCTAATGTATAATATAGATTTTTATTGTTATTTTGTTAAGATTTAGGTCCTGACATGTCACACAGTGTAACCAAAAAAGCTCATTTATAATATATATTTTTTACTTTTATTTTGTTAATTTTTTTAGATCTGAAATACACAGGGTGACCAAAACAGTTCATTTATAATATAGATTTTTATTGTTATTTTGTTAAGTTTTTAGGTCCTGACATACAGTGTGACCAAAATAGCTCATTAATAACGTAGATTTTTGTTGTTATTTTGTTGTTTTCACTTTTAAGTGGTGGTTGTTTTCTCAGAAATACATTCCTTAGTACAAGCTAGGTGGATCAGTGGAATGAGAGCCAAAACCAGAGACAAGAGGTTCTGGGTTCAGATACTTCCTAACTGGGTGACCCTGGAAAAATCATTTAATCCCCATTGTTAGTTTTTAATGTTCTTCTGTCTTGGAACTAATACAAAGAATTGATTCTAAGATTGAAAATAAGGGTTTACTATTATTTTTTAAAAGAATACATTCCTTAAGAGGAAATTCCTGAGTTGTAAAGAAAAATGAAGGGAGAACTTCTGAGACACATGGGAGTTTCTGCCTCACAAGAGTTTTTGGAGAACAGGATTTCATTGCTACCCATATGATCATAGATCTTGAGCTGGTTGGGCCCTCAAGTGCCATCTTGTTCCAGGAACCTCATTTTTTTTCATGGATGAGGAATAGGAGGCTTATAGAAATTGTATATAATTTGACCTGTCACACAGGCTATAAGCATCAGAGGTAGGATTTGAACTCAGTCCTTCTGAGTCCAGAACCAGTGCTACTTTCATTCAACTTTCCACCCAGGTATGGTAGAGTAGACACTGGGTTTGGGTCAGTCATTCCAAAAGTTAAGTATCTTACTTAAGCCTCAATTAGAACACCCCCAAAGAAGAGAGCATAATTCAACATTCCAAAGATTTTCTTTCCCTTCTTGCATCTACCTAAGCAGGACCAGTCCTCTTTTTTAGAAGAAAGAAAGAACATATCTAAAAATAACTAAAATCTAGAGCTTATTGGACTGTCATCATCAAACTGAATTCTCAACATCCACTTGAACTGACAGAAGAAGCTAGTAGATGTCAGTGAAGCAGGATGTAGTGCCATGGTGCTTGTTTAATAAAAACCTCATAAAACCCTGATCTCTGGGAGGATAAATAGCAAAATAAAATCACTATCTTCATAAAAAACAGTAGTGGTTTTATCCCCAGGCAATAATGATGTTTTCAAATGAAACACCCAAATGTTTTGTACATGGATATATGTGTATATGGATATGTGTATACTCATTTTTCTTTTACTTACTCCAGTCCACTTGCTGACATATTTTTCAAATGGTTTAATGGTTTTCCCAACTCTTTCTTCATTTTTAGGACTCTTTTTCACCCTGCTGAAGAGAAAACTACAATGCCACAGAATGCTAGTTGCCTCAAGTATTTCCATGACAGACTGACAGGTTTATAAAATAATCCATGTGCCTTCCTTTTATATCTATACAGAAGGAACAAGTACAATTTCCACTCCTCTGATAAATGGTAGCGATCAAATAATAAAAAATACCATTTTAAAGTGCATTAGACAATGGGTCTTTTCCAGTCAAAAACCCAGTGGCAGCAGTCATCTGAGTTGTTGGGATTTTTTTTTATATGCCACAAAATAGCTCTGATTTTATTTCCATTGAATCAGTCACTATGGAAAAGGTAATCACAGTAATCATTGAAAAGACTTCAAAGAGCAATAGATTTTAATGTCAGTTTGGCTATACACCAACTTTATTGGTTTAAGTTGACAAAAAATTAATCACCAAGAAAAACATCCAATCTCTTCCTCTCTCTCTCCCTCTCTTCCTCCCTCTCTCCCTCTCTCTCTCTCTCTCTCTCTCTCTCTCTCTCTCTCTCTCTCTCTCTCTCTCTCTCTCTGGGTCTCTCTCTGTCTCTCAACTTCTTAGGTTCTCACATTTAAATGGAAGAAGGTAAAACCTAAATATTCAAAATGAAATGAATTTTTCCTCAGCTTAAGTCTTAAAGAGAGAAGTACCAGTATTCAGATTCTTTTAATTGTTAAGGAAGAAAAATTATAACAGAATTTTTAAAATACTATCTGTGCCATGGATGCTTTCTGAAAGCAACCTATTAAGTTAAATTTGTAAATTGCAATTTGTTCAGACTCATGAGTTGCTGTATATAATGCATGCACACAAAGTAAGTATTGTGCAATAACCATACTGAGATATGATTGGGATTATTCATAGCTGTAGGCTCTCTTTAGGGACTAATATCAACTATCAGATACATCCAATTTAACATGTGAACAGACAGTGGAGAATTTGACCTTTCTTCTTCATATTATCCTGGAGGAGGCACCAAACAAAACATATCTCGGTAAAAAACAGTCACCTGTCCAGTGATACAAAAGTCACCTTAATTTTGTTTTTTTTTTCCCTAAGAAAAGTAATTGCTATTCATTTTTGTTTTATTGGAAACCTATAACTGTACCCTGTGGAAAAAAAGCCACAAAAGGCTATTAGATGAACTAAGGTTCATATTAACTGCCTTTACTTTAAAAAAAAATCAACAGGGAAAAAGGCATTCAAAGAGCTGCCTTTTTTTCAGAGTGTCTGAATCAGCTACTAATAAACACACACATTTGCTGGTAGAAGGCATGATGGGAGGAACTATCACTTAACCTCCTATTGTTTCATTGATAAAAATGATCTTGGAAGCAGAAGAATATATTAACTGTTTCCTTTGGTTTTCTAGCTAGAAGCCTGAAAGACATTTCTAAAATAGATCTATTTTCTTTTCATTCTACAGAATAATGCATGAATGATTATAACATATGCTCTATCTCCAGTTTTTTTCAACCAGTGGAAAAGTGCCTGACACAGTAATCACAACTTGTTGGGTTTTCAATCTGATGCTGTCCTATTTTATCATGGTAGTTAAATGTCCATTTTTGTTCGGTGTGATAAATGTTATGGCCATTTAACAGTAACGAAAAAGAGAGACATGTTAAACCAAATATTGCTTCAGATTGTGTCTTTTATTCTCCTTTATCATCATATCTTAATTTATAGTATAATCATCATTATCACAACTGTCAGCCTCATTTAACCTTCCCTGATCTCCCATGATTCTTTGCTGTCAGGTCTGATTGCCTGCCTTCTGCTGACTGACTGATAATGGTTGACTGATTAGCCCTCCCCAAGAAGAAGACAATGATATATAGAACAGTGCAGCTTGCTCTATATATTAATGAGGAGCTGGCAAAGCTTTGATAAGGCTGTGGAATAATCCATCAGTGAGAGAAGAAGCTTGTAAAACTGGAGGAACATTTCATGGGAAAAACACCTGGGAAGGATGTAATGACCCAGCAGCTAAATGCCTCTCAGCTGTCTTTCCTCTGTTGTAATTAACATCAGATAGTGGACCATATGGATAACCTAAGAAGTTTATCACTCCCCCGATCCAGCGCGCGTTCTCTCAATTTTGCAACTAGGGTTCCGGACCCTTTACAACATATTTAGCGAGCGAGCAATTAATAGCTCATTTTCTTTGGCATTAGGAACTGTTTATCTTCTAAACTAGCTCTTATCATTGGCCGTTACCTATGAAAGGCAAGAGTCATTGGCGTTTTTTGTGTGTGTTCTAGTTGTTACACTTACTCAGCAGAGGCCTGCTTCACCATTAGATACAAAGCTTCTGATGGCTACTTGAGTTTGAATGCACTGTTATTACAGGTATTATATGAAATTGCTTGTGTTATGTGAAGGGGATTATAGAGGTTCTGGATCAATAACTTCAGTGGATGTTGGGAGTGATTACAGTGCTCTGTCAATTTTTCCCATTTGGCTGTCAGTACTGATTTACAACACACCACCTCTTTTATTCACATCAAATCACTCATTTCATTGGTAAATTCTATATATCTCAATTTACTTTAAGTAGCTGATTTGTGTAAAATAAAATGACTTCCTCTTCTGTGTGTGCAACAGACATAATCCTATACAGTAATAAAAAAAATGCGTAAACATTACAGAAACTCTTTTTTCCTTTTTTAACAAAGTATTACAAGCAGTGCTGTGGCTGTCAGCTAAATAAAATAGCTATAATTGAAATAAGTCCCCATTACTTAATCTTTCTTCAATATGGCAAGTTCTTTTATCTTTAGAAAATTATTTTGCAGCAAAGGCTGGTGAATCCGTTCAAGTATTTCATCAGAGGGCTTTTCCTGTCTCTGGTGTACCCTATTTCTTATTAACCCCATTCCTAGTGGAAGACTCATACAAACATGTGATGATATCATCTTCTTCTTTGGAAATAGGGGAAGGAAGTCTTAGTATACCATATTGATTGAAGAACTCTTACTCGGTAAAAGTTGCTGGAGCTCATGTCTTTTTGGTTAAAATAATTATTGTCAGAACTCATCAGTAAGAAATCCAAAAGCCTGGGGTGAAGAATAGTGAGATACAGAAGATATAGAAAGGAGGGGATGTGACCAAAATGTTACAGAACTAAAGTCAGTATTCCCTACAAAAATGGAACTCACTATAAAGATTTAAAGCTAGTCTACGTAAGATACAACACATTTAAGTGAAATAGAATAATTTTATCATTCCATATCTGTAAGATGGCCATTCATTATTTTAATTTAGAAAATAATTTTCCCCTTTAATTCTATCCTAATCACTGTTTCCTAATATTCATGGCCTACAGGAGGCCCTTACCAAACTTTTCATTCTCCTTTACCCCCAAGATAAATAAAACTCATATAAACAAAGTATTAAAAAAACAAACCATTAAAAGCAAAAAAAAAGTCCTCCAATTGTCTATGGCTCAAACAGATAAATGAATAAACCACTAGATTCACAAACCTATTAATGCATACAATTTCTGGGTACTAAAGCTATTCAAATAACAGACTATAGAGGAGGGAAAAGGATGTGCTTATTGTCTGTCCTGGCATAAAATGTCCTTTGCATAAAAATATACAGATTAATCCTGCACATCTGCTGCTTTCAGATTTATTCATTCACTTCTGTATATTTTCTGATATTTTTTGCTCAAGTTATAAATACAGGAGAAAATACAGTGTTCTGTTAAAAAATGTAATGAATAAAAAAATCTCCATAAATGGACTATATTTTCTGAATAGTCCTATTGTCCCAAACAGCATAATATTATTTAATATGCAACTGAAATCAAAGATCTTCAAAATCTGCAGACTTTTTGCCGATTTTGAATCAGTCCCTACAGCATGCGGGGGTTACCTTGCTGTCAGTGTGCCTCCTGCAGGTGTATAAAATCTAGGGGGTAGATCAGATATATTTGTTTTCATTCTTCTCTTCTTTAATCTTAAAATGACAGGAGATAGATGGGTACAGAAAAAATAAAGGAACATGGTGTACGTGAAAAGGAAGCATTCACATTTGAATATGGCAATTGCAACTTTACACCTGGTTTCTAACTCCTCTTGCTTAAACAGTCCTGCTTTAAGAAGTATCAAGACAGTGACTCTTTCTGGCATACATTTGAAAAAGGTTCGATGATCATCATTTACTGCCTTCTATGTCCATTTGTGTACTTGTTATAATAGGCAAGAAGTATCATCCCTCCTTTATAAGTAATGAAATTAGAGGCACATGTGACTCGCCACAGAGCATGAGAGACAGAGGAGGGATGGGGGGAATCCTGGAGGAAGGGAAAGGCTAGAATGCAAGTTTTCTGTTTTACTCATTGAGACTCCTTTAACTTCTGAACTCCTTGCCAACAATTTTGCAATCCAATTAAGTTAATAAATAATTTCTGATGGATTGAAGATGAATTAAACATCACCTTTCATCTGTAGAAAAAGGGTTTAGCAAGGCAGGTTGACAGCATGAGATGCTGCAGGCATCTCATTCCACAGAGTTTGCAAGGACTGGGTCAACATTCCAAGGCACTAAGGAGGAGAGAGGCAGTTGGGGATTGAAGTGGACTCTCTCTGGGAAGAAGACAGAGAGGGTTTGGAGGTGTCTCTCTGAAGGAAAAAGGCTTTGGAGCTGCCAGGGAATTGGACCATCCTGAAGGAGTGGTTGAGTGGGTGATT
Source organism: Monodelphis domestica (assembly GCF_027887165.1). Lineage (NCBI taxonomy): Eukaryota > Metazoa > Chordata > Mammalia > Didelphimorphia > Didelphidae > Monodelphis > Monodelphis domestica. Next base: position 182,981,618 of record NC_077234.1, on the reverse strand, counting down.
ACCCCACACTGGTGGACAGTGTGAGTGTGTTAATCCTCATTGCCTCCTGAATCCTGTGAGGACTTCTGCATCCTGAGACAGCTGGACCCAAAAGGAGGACTCCTGTGTTGTTTGAGAATCCTGGGCCCTGTAGACTTTACAAATCCCTCTATATCTTTCATCTCAAGAAGTTTACAGTCCAATAGAAGAATTAAAAACACATATAGATAAACATAAATGTGTGTATATATGTATAAATATAAATGGTAACAACTTATATTATTTCTTATGTATATCTTCCCCCTTTTTAACTCAGATTTAAACATCATGAAAACACCTATAGAACCAAGCACAACACCACAGAAATGTCATGAAATAGGACATAATTTTGAAATGGTTTATATCACTACTAATTGCTATAGAAATCCAGAGGAAACATAATCTGAAACAAAAGTGATTCGGGATGTTTGTAGCAAGTAGGTGGGATTTGGGATCAAAACCCAGAATTATGAGGCTTATCATGGAAATTCTCAACATACCTGTACAATTATCTTATAAAGGAAAGCTGTATCTTAAATTTAATTCAATCCTATAAATGTACATTAAATATCTCTTACTTGCCAGGAAATCTGCTAGTCAATAGGGAGACAAAAATGGAGCTCTTCTTGCCCTCAAGATCCTTACATTCTTTTTGAGGAAAATAACATATATAGATATGTTAATACAAAATATATACAAGTTTAGATTTTGGACAGCAGCATCACAAATTGTTTTGTTTCTAATTACAATTATTTGAAAGAAACCTTAATCCACGTGAAAAATAAATTTGCTGGAACTCCATAAAGTTCTGCTGAACTTAAATTATATAGTCCAAGAATTATACCCCTTCCGTAAAATATGCTAACATCACTCAACAATTACAAAAAGAGAGACAAAATATGGACTTGTGTGGATCTCTAGAACCATTATTAAGATCTCGTGAGTAGACATTAAGGAACATGTCAATTTCCTATTAGGAACAAGGAAGCATAACAAGCGAAATGAAGTTTTCACATGAATACATTAACCAACAGAAAAAAAATATTCATTGAAAACTGGCTAGCTTCTGCTCAGTACAAAGATGGCATGCATGTTTGATGAGTGCTTCCATATGGACCATTCTCCTGTCCTCTGTGAAATTTCATAGTGTCTTTTATAACCTTTGTTTACTGCTTACTACTTTTCAAAATCTACTTTGTATCTTATTTATTTCGGTTCATTCCTTCTACTACATGATAAGCAGAGTAAGAACAGGGATCATTCCTTTTACTTAATGTTTCACATTATGCCCTGAAGATAATAGAAATTGAGCTCTTGTATTGTCAAAGTCCATGGTAAAAGCGCAATGGATCCAGAGTTGTATTTCAACTAAAAAAAAAAAAAGGACCAATTTGTCTAATTAATGAGCTCCTTTTGGATCAAGGCAACCAGGACAGCATGAGAAAAGGAACTAAGAAAATATGCCACTCTGGTTGACAGGGGAAGAGCAAAAGAGACTATCTAAAATGTGTAATCCTCTATAACAAACTGAATTTTGATTACATGATGATGATAATTCTGTGATCCAACAAAGAAAATAATATAGCTTTCATTTCTTTCCTTCAAACTGTTTCCTACAGCATAGTACTGAGTTATGAGTTACCAGAAAGTGCCTTTCTGTCTAAGTAGTTTTGGGAAGTGAGAATTTGATTTTTATCAATGCCTAGAAAAATATATACATTTATTAAGGACTTCATATATAGTAAATACTGAGCTATGAAACGGGTTAACCTGAAAATCAGTGGAACTGTACTCTAGGGGACTCTGTACCTATGCTTTCCCCAAGCAGGAGATAAATTTTTAATGATTAACATTAAGAAGTTTTTTAAGCTATAGTTTATATTTATTGTTTTCATCTATTACACTTTCAATTATTAGCTTATTTTTTAGAGAGAACACTGATTCAGATTGAAAATGAAAGGGGATTCCTTTCCCCTCCCCCTCAAAAATGTGTTTTCATAGGCTACTGCACTGGAATTGAAAGGAAGTAAGAGATCAACTAGCCTTCTCATTTTATAAATAAAAAATAATTAGGATTCAGAGAGGTTGTCTCATTTGGCCAAAGTCACACAGCTAGCAAACAGCACACCTGGAATTTAAGGATATCATTTGAGGTTTGGAATTCTCAGGGTTCTTCATGATGATGAATCACTTCAAATGACAAGCAAGCCTTCCAGAGAATGTGTCTATAAATTAGTTAAGATCTTAGTAAATTTGTACAAGAAAAATGTTTCCAGGTTATGTTACCAAAAAGAACTTATTTTTCATCGTCAGAATTTCTAGAAAATAAAGTTGACAATTAATGTAGGATTGTTTTGATTCAAATGAGAGAATTCTCACAAATTACTAATACTCTGCATCATGTTTTCCTTATTTTGATGTTTGGTAGGGGCAAGGGGACAGAATCATTGTGCTGATCATTTTTGTTGTTTCTGCAGTGAGGGAATAAACTAGATCATCTCTAAATCCTATCATCCTATGTCACAAAAATGACTATTGCGAATACCTGCAGCCCACTGATCAGAGGGCCATTTGAAGGTGTTGAGTTTTTTGGTTTTTTTTTTTAAAAGAGAAAAAGAAAGCTTTCCATTTTAAAATACTAAAAGGTGGTTTTGTCCCTGTTAACAAATACCAATTGTTATTAATTTGGTTGCTGCATTTTAAAACCAGGTGTTTGAGTTTTAACTTTCTCTTGATAGGACAAAAACCTGGTAATGGGCAGTATGAAGGTAAAAACAGTAATGGGGATTTTTGGGTGACACATTTAATAGTCCAAATGAAAAATAATTGAATACTTTGCCGAGTGAAAGTAGTTTATCACCACGGGTATTACAGTGTTTAGTGTTACTTAGTATGACCATGTTAAAGCAAGAATGGATTGTTCTGAGGCTGAAGCATATTATTTGTGGCCTATTTAGGCTGCTGTTTCTTCGAGGGAAAATTCCTCTTTCTTGAAAGTAGAATGCTTTAACCAAAAAGTGTTGTGAAAGTAAATGCTTACAATAATCAACTCTTACCTAAGGCAAAAAAAAGCAGTACTACGTGGGGGGAGGGGGGGAAACCCTGCAAATAATTCACTAGTATGCCTACAGCTCCAGCTTCCAAATATAAGTGACAAAACCTTCAATATTTTACAACTCAGGCTTGTCTTTTCAAGTTACCTCTGCCTGCTTTCACTGTCACTGCCACGAAAATGGTCCACCAAGTAGATCTATTATTAGCAAGGAGATAATAAGTCAGTTATTCATGTTATATCTTGGGACTCCGTTTTCTAAAACATTGCTAGCTCTAGATGTTAATTAATATTCGAATACCAACAGTGGGGGCACTCCTTAACTGTGGCATTCACAAATCAATTGAACACTGTGTTTATATTAAAAGGTGCTGTCCCGAGGATCCCCAACTGAAAAGAACTTTGGCTGTTAAAAGGGCCGCCCTCTGAACAATACAAGGTCTCCACTGTGGGTGCCGCTACTACAGCTCTGGAAATGCCCGATTTGTGTTATTTGGTTTCTGTTGTTGTTGTTGTTGTTGTTGTTGTTGTTTGGTGGGGAAGAGGAGATCCCGGGATAATCTGATTAACCTTTTTCACATAGTAGACTATACCTTTCTGTGCTCCAGGAGTCCCACATTCCCTGTCCCTGATAGAAACCGCAATGGGCTGAATAGTCATTGCTTTTGTTTCCTTCATTCCGAGTTTTGCTCCATTTTAGCTCTGAGATTTGCTTTACAGGGAAGTGTCTGCATACCTCCTTCCTTTTGTCTCAACCAGAGGGTTTAATAGCTAAAGTAACTGAAAAGGACTACCACCAGAAAGGCTTTGGTTTCCAGAGTAACCGTAAAAACAGACCCCAGTCTCCATGGCAAAGAGAAAAGCTATTTGCTGCAGCCTTTTCAGACCTTGAACAGACACTGACAGTTTTCCTATAATCACTGCAGATTATTTGTAGCAACTAACTATATTATAATGTTAACTATAGGAGGTCTTTGAAAATATGCAGTGGAAAAAAAAAGACGAAAAGAAATGCAATGGGGCCCCTCTCTCCATTTGACTGTGAGAATATTATCAATTTAAGATTCATAAAATAGTTTGTTCTAATAATCCAGCGCAATGGTGCAACCTCTAGCTTTAGTTGGAAAAATTCAGTAAGGTATCTCCGCCTATCTAGGGGTCTATGCACAGCCTCAATGTCCCGAATTCATTCATTTCTATTGAGGAACTAAAGTACACAATCGTTTTATTGTATGCAATTTACTACACACTTTCTTTTCAACTACTATAGATCATCTCTACTTTATCTTAAGTACTTGGTAGCTGCTTCTTCAGTAATTTGCAAGATATGCCCAAATTACACAATATATATTAAAAAAAAAAAGCATCACTGTAATTCATGGGGCTACAAACCCTGCAATACAATTACCTAAATTACTAGTGCACATGGTAAGTGCTCCTTGTGGCTAATCATTCAGTCCTCAGTGAATTGCTTGACTTGCCAATGGTTTATTCTTACTGCAATCTCAATGGTATTCACTTTCTAGCCTCCATGTTGAGGTTGTTCTTCACTGCTGCTAATTCCAACATGAAATTTATTTAAACTTTAACCTAAATTATATTTTAAAGTATCTCTTTATCTATAGGATAGGGTTAATGACTAGCTTTCCTGTGGATTCCATTATTAATACCATACCTGCAAGATTACTTTCAAATGAAAATAAAATGTCCTAACCACTCTTTCTTATGGAGCCAGGAATATATACATACACACACATCTACACACACACATATATTTTTAAACTAAATAAAAAATGAAACCATACTTATTCTTTATCCTTATGCCTGATCTAGGTATGCAAAGTATGCCTGCTTTTTCAACCTAAATGTGTGATATAGTTGATGACTACAGAAAGGATTTGTGAAAAAGGTTTATTTAAAAATTGGGGGACTTAAGATTAGGTTGTATTTTTATTGATAATAAAATTTTAATTTGATTTGTGATTCACCAAATATGAAATCTCCATTTCCCCTTAGAGAATGAATCTGCAATGTATAACATCCAAGTGTTAAAAACACAATTTTGCTTGCAATTTTTGTAGCTGTTGTGTTTTCAACATACCACAAAAATACCATGCTTGAGGACTTTTACCTTGCTTTTGTTAACTGGAATCTAGAAAACAAATATTATATAATGAAAATTAGAATTTGCCCATTTTTTCCAAAGGAATTTTTACCATTCAGATTGTGGGATTTTGTTTTCACTTTGAAATTTCATTCAAAACTTTCTTTTCAAGAGGTGGGGCTGGGGAGAAGAGTTTCCTTCCTGCCCCTCAGAATCATATAGATTTCCTGAAATGATACACAGCAATGTCAAAGATAATATGTTCAATGATGCAATATTTTTCTTATGTTCAAGACCTAAGCAACAGCTGAATTAATTATCTCACATAGTATTAAAAAAGAACAAAACACAAATATGTTTTCTGTTTTAAAATACCTCATTCATATGTTAAATTCTATGCACATGCTGTTTCTGCCTGATAGAAAAAATATGGAATGGATTAACAAGGGAAAAGCTTACTAAACAAAACAGGTCCTTAAATAAATGAATTTTACAGGACACATGTAGTATATCTTTTAAAAATATCAAATTCTTAAACATAATACCTCAACAGAAAAAAAGAATTGGAAGCAGTTGGTAGTAATGCCTCATCCTTTTCACCCTTTCCTTTCCTAAGAGTGTATGTGTGTGAATTTGGCTCTCCTCAAAGTGAGGGGCCATTAATCCACTAGCTAGAGTCTAGCAGAGTTCAGCTGAGCACTCACATTTCTGTGACAATGTACTTCAATCCAAACCTACTGTACATTATGACCCTTGGCTTCTCATTGCCACAGGCTCCCAAGACCTGTCAAAGTGGGGGTCCGGTGAGCAGAAAGGGGGGGGGGAATAAAGGTTGTGAAAGGGAGCTTCAGCAGGGGAGGTAAATGTCTGTACTAGAATTTGGGGGAACCAGTAAACAGTCTATGACCTGAAAGGCTATTACTTTAAATCCCACTGTATCACTTCTCCCCTCTGTCCCCAAAGTATCTATTTATCTAGCAGGCAGAGCTAGTGCTGTATGTCTCTCTCACATTACATGCTGGGGTTTTATAAATTGCCTAAAGATAAAAGGCTTACCCTGCTGAAAAAATAGTAAGATATAATGTTGAATTTGCACTAAAATGAAAAGTTTCCTGATACCCCTTATATATTTTAAATTGCTGTTTTCTCGCAATGAATATAATTCACTCTGTCTTTTCCAAAGTATAATCCCACAAGGGTTTTGACCAAATAAAAATGCTCTAATGATTGCAAATGGTTCAAATATTCTGTCCAGTGAGTTAAGTGATAAAAGTTTCTATGTTAAAAGAAATAATAAGTGGAATTTCACACATATTATAGTAATTGTGAAGCATCCAATTTACATAGAAATAATGTAAAAGAATTCTGACCATGATGGTTTAAGTGAATCATTACATGCATCGCTGATACATTTAGAAAACTGCAGTATGCCAGGTATGTTTCTTTTAGCATAATAAGTCTTGTAATGGAGCCTTTAAAAGCCTAAAATGTATAGTTGGATTAACCTTTCTGTTTTAAGGGATTTTTTCTTTCTTTTTCTTTTTTTTTCTAAAGGAGAAGGAAAAGAAACAGGAAATCATTATAAAGTCAATTAAAGCAATATCACTTTCCTTTAACCTGTTACTTGGTTTCCTTTGAGGCCCTCTTTCCAAGATACATTATTTTATTTACTTTGGATTATGGCAAAAATTGACCATTTTCCCTTCCATGTTTATGGACTAAGGATTTCACTCAGAACCTTGGACAGGTACCAGTGGTAATTCTAAAAAAGAGATTTATCTTTAGAACTTAAAAGCAGATTTCCCAAACTCCCAAAGCAGGCTTTATCTTAATATAATGAGTTATGTGTGTATTTGTACTCAATCTGAAAATCAGGAATTTATCTGTAATTTATAGTATTTTAGAATGGATGTCCTTGAGGCACTAACAACCTCAATGACTTGCAGTGGGTCACACAAATAGCCAGTATATGTTAAAGACGGTACTTGAACTCAGTTCTTTCTGATTCCTAAACTGACCCTTTAGACACTGTGCTATAGTCCTCTAAAGACATATGGCTACATAAAAATGTATTTACAATGTTCTGTCAGCATGTGTGTAACATTTACTTAAATATATATTGATATACTATATATAACATTTACTATAGTGTATTTATATATACTATACATAATATTTTAATATATGGCATATATGTACTACATATAAACTTACTATAGAAAATATACTATATCTAAAATTTTAATTGTATATAATATATGCTAAATGTAACTATCATATAGAATATATTTGTACTATATATAACATTTACTATAATATATAGTATATATACTATATCTAACACTTGCTATAGTATATATAATGTATATAAGAGTTAATATAGTATATATACTCTATCTGTACTATATATAATATTTACTATAGTGTATATATGTACACTATATGTAACTATATATATAGTATGTAGTATAGTATATATACTATATATTTTAACATTTACTATAGTATATACATATTATATATCATATTTATTATAGTATATGTAGTCTATTTAGTATAATAGATACCATATATAAGCATATATATGTTATGTATATATATACCCATATGTTATAAAATATAGCCACATGTACTTATTCTGAAAATTATATCTATAGAGTATACATTAGCTTGAAAGAAAAAAAGTTTTCTCTATCCTCTTTCCACTTTCTCCTGCTTTATTCTATTCTGTCTGTGCCTCTGACTAACCATTAGCAGATGTGATTTTTCTTTATTCTAAACTGGGAGTGGTTAACTTTGTGAGAGAAATTTGTTTTTACTCAGACTCATAGACTTAGAGCTGGAAGGGATCTTAGAGTGGGTCAATCAACCAGCTTTTATCAATCTCCTCATTTTACAGAAAAGGAAACTGAGCTTCAGAGAGGTTAGTGACTTACCCAGAGCCATATAGTTATTGCCAGAAGCAGATTTAGAACCAATTCTTCCTAACTCCAAGTCTAGCACTCTATCCACTGAAAAATTTGATAGCATAATATGAAGCTGAGAGATATGAGCAAATAGAATCAATCTGTCCTATAACTTGAACATTTCACCCTGCTTCTCAAATCATTTTCAAGTTATTCATGAGGAAAGGGGGATGCCCTTAGAAATTCTTCAAAGTCAAATGTTCAGTACATGTTATTTTCATCAGCTTGCTTGCTTTCTGCTTGATCTGCTACTCTCAATGTTCTTTTCTATTTCTAGACCTCCAAAAAATGAGAAATAATTCTGATTTAAAACAAGTTAAAAAATTTAATTCAATTTTTATTGGTTTCAAATCCAGTGTTCAAATAGTTAAAATAGGTCACAGAAAAATATGATTTTTTTAAAAAATGGACTTTTTCTTTAAAACTCAAGTATTATAAGAGAAGAAAACAAATTCTCAAATGTTGACCTTTTGGCCTTCATTTGGGAATGTCTTAGGAGAAGAAATAAGAGCCCTTTTCAAGGCAAATATAGTGATTGTGAAAAGTTCTGATGGCTGAAAAGACACAAATGAGAAGCTAGGAGGAAAAATGAGTACAGTTCTCAACCAGATGTAGTATAGTAATAAGTATCAAATAACTATTTTTTTTTTGCTTATGGGCAATACAAAGTCAGGTGATATTTTGGCTTACCAATTTGTGAATGTATGGATTAATTGAAAACTTGAAATATCATATCATTTGATCTCCACTTAGGCAGGTAAGTCCTTCTAATAATGCATATGGGCAACTCTTGTAATTTATAATTTTAGAGAATTTCTGGGGAGCACAGAGATATTGAGTGACTTTGCCTAAGGTCATATAGCTTACATACATACATACATACATACATGCATACATACATACATACATACAAGTTGGTACCATCTTGCACAAAGAGCCAGGACTGGTGTCAAAAAGTCTTATCTTCCCAAGTTCAAATCTGGCCTCTGACACTGTACACCCCTGGACTTGTCTCCCTTTCCTCATGTTTGAAATGAGCCAGAGAAGGAAACTGCAAACCCTTCCAGTATCTTTGCCAAGAAAATTCCAGATAGGGTCATGGAGAGTCACATATGAATGAAAAACAACTGAAGAATGCGGACAAGACTTGAAACCAGGTCATCCTAACTGGCTATCTATTACACCATGCTATCTTTGATTTCAAATACATTAAGTAACATCAGAAAACAATTACATTTGATTGGTAAATATTAAGGTCATGCAATCTAGAAATTCTTAATATTTTTTGAGTCATATGCCTTTGGCAGGTTGAGAACCCTTCTTAGAATAATATTTTCAAATAAATGAAGTAAAATACTTAGGAAAGCAATTATACTTAATTTTTTTATAAAATATATATTTTTTAAAATTCAGAGGTCCCAGATCACAAACTCTTTAATCCAACCCCCTAATTTTACAGATGAGGAAACTGAGGCCCATTAAAATGAAATGGATCAGGAAAATGTCCAATTGGTTAGTTGCCAAAACTGAGACTAACTATCCAGGGTTTTTGATGCCCTGGCCACTTTTCTTCCTATTTTGTTAGAAAGTCAGAATGATAAAGAAGAGTTGAAAAACTGAGTAGAAGTAAAAGATGAAGGAAGGGGTTAAAAAAGAGATAATTGGGGTCAGCTGGGTGGCTCATTTGATTGAGATCTAGGTCCAGAGATGGGAGGTCCAGGGTTCAAATCTAGTCTCAGACATTTCCCAGCTGTGTGACCCTGGGCAAGTCACTTAACCCCCATTGCCTAGTCCTTACCACTCTTCTGGCTTAGAACCAATACCTAGTATTGATTCTAAGACAGAGGATAAGGGTTTTAAATGAAAAAAAAAAAAACAAAAGAGATAATTGTTATGCATATTTGTTTGGGGAAACTTACTCTAATCACTAAACTTGGGCACTTGGGAGGAAAAAAACCCAGAGAACTAATAGTGTCTTTGTCCACCATAGGCCCCAAAAGCTTAATTAAACAATTGGAGTGTATTCTGAAATAGTTGATCAAATAGCCAACCTTAAACTCATTTACTTTGTATCCAAATGGCTTAAGATTTCTTATGCCATTAAATAATAGATTAAACCTTAGTTTTCAGATACATAAAATGAGGCAGATAACATCAATATACTCTAAGGTCCTGTCCAGTTGTAAAATCATATGTAGAAAAGTCTTAATTTTGTGCTATTTAGTTTCAGTCTCCAGTAGATCCCTATAGAAATTTAGATAATTTACTTTCTAATGATCAGATAATATATGTAATGAAGCTATGTTCATTTGTTTCATTTGTATCTGACTCTTGTGACCTTATTTGGGGTTTTCTTGGAAAAGTGCTAGAGTGGTTTGCCATTTCCTTCTCTGACTCATTTTACAAATGAAGAAATTGAAGCAAACAGGGTTAAGTGACTTACTAAGGAGTCACATAGCTAGTAAATATTCAAGACCAAATTTGAACTCTGATCTTCCTAACTCCAGGCATAACATCATAAAAGAAGTTTACTAGAAAAGTATTTGTTGCTACAGAAAATGGAATTAAACAAAGCAAAACAGTAAGAACTCTAATTCCTGACAGCAAGTGAAAATATGACAACAGTTTCCCAGGGAAATTTTAAAGAAAAAAATACTTTTTAATGGCAACACATATCAATAAGGAAACAGACAGTGTAAGGGAGCTGAGATGAAGGTAAAACCTGATTCTACTACATGATTAATAAGTAGGTGCTTAAGAAAACTTGTCCCTTAAGTAGGGGTTAGTGAGTTGGTCCTACAATGTTTATCATCTCCCATTTTTTCAAGAGAGATTCAGGAAAACCAGCTCAGAAAGAAAGATTCAGTAGGGAAAAAAATTCCATTACCCCCACTAAGAATGAAAATGGGGCTAAGGAACTCATATGCAATGAACTCTAATTAAAAATGTGCACTGACTTTAAAAGAAGACTTCAGCATTCTGTCCAGTCATGGCTAGTCACACAGCCAAGTTCCTGTGTGGAGCAGAGTCTACTTGTATGATCTTTGTCAAATCACTAAACTGAGAATCAACAGATCTTTGTTCTATTCTCAAGTTTATGTGATCTTGGGTAATTTTGTCTTTTTAGTCCTCAGTTTCATCACATGTGAAAGAAATTAATTGTTATCACTAGATAAATGAGCCCCTTTCCAATTTTGAAATTTCCTATTTCTTCTCTGACTTTTTTCTTTTTCTTTTATTTTTCTGTCCAGAAACAAGTAAAAGATAAAAAAAAAACAGAAAAACTGAACTGAAAGCATGAGGAAAGAGATCAATTTCCAAATACTGTTTCATAGAAGCCAAAAAAGTAAAGTAAATGCTTTTGGGAAGTATATAAGGTAAAGGGGGATATGATTATATTTATTTATACACAGGTAGCGTAGGCAGAGCTCTGCAGGGATGGGGAACAGAAATCACTTTTAAAAATACTTCACTCTCATTTTGGGTTGAGTTAGCAACTATAACTAAGATACCTTTATCCTGTACAGACAACAGGACTCCAGGGCATGCTAGGAAATCAACTTCCTTATCCCTAACTCAGTGGCAAAAGATGCCAAGCCGGAGTTAGACTAATCCCTCCATGAGGCCATGGTAGGCTTGTCTCCTCTTGCCTTGCCAGGAGAAACAACTAGGAAGAATGGGCAAGAGGGAAGGAAGCCACGGTGTTAGGATGAGTCATCCCTGGCTACCAAGTCAGTTGTCACAACACAGGACTGAAAAATAAACCCAAGAAGTCTTGTCCAAAGAGAGGGCATTCGTGTTTACAACACCACAGGAAAAAATTTTTTCCCTCAAGTTAAGTATCTTTTGTCTGACCTAGAGTTATTCTTCAAGGGTCGAAATGGAAAAGGGCCAAGTCATTATTTTAATCATCCTTTCATTCATTAGCCACAATGTTATCCCGCATACAGGACTATTACGGTTATATGTATAATTATATCTGGAAGGGTTTGTTCACGAGAAGGCCAAGTGTTCTAGTTTATTCTGGGAGCACTCCAAATCTGGTTCTGTTCCACACACTTCAAGGGCACACAATACTATTGATAGGATTCTTTTGAGTACAATTCCTAAAACAGACAAGAGGAGATTAGGACAATCTAATTTTTGCTTTTCACACATATATGCACATTCACACACACACACACGCACACATACACACTGCAGAGGCTCAGTATTAGTTATGTGCTGTTTCTAACTAGATTATCTCATTTTGGAGAAATTTTTCAACCAAGTGGCTTCTGACCAGCCTTTTTGAGCCTTATGAGAAGACATCTCCTCTGGCTTTTTCTCTCCAAGTTACACTAGAGTCAATAATTGAATTCATATATGTAATATTTATTAAGGGTTTACAATGTGCAAATCATGGTATTATAGTGCTATATGTACAAAAAGGAAATTAAGGTGATCTTTGCTCTTATATTCTTAATGGAGACACAAACATGGGAAAGGTTCAACTTCAGTCAGTTGGAAAGGTTCTTAAGATGAAGCAGTAAAGCAGATATTAATGCCACTTCTTTAATGTCATCTCCATGAGAAAATTATATTCATTTCTGATGTTGATCTATTTGACGTTGTCAAGGGCTTTCGTTGCAAAGATTTTCTTTTCTGAGTCTTCAAGAACTGTGTATAATACTCCAGTATCTATACCACCAGCAGGTATAGTAGCTAGGTTGCATCTCAAGAGGCTCATTTAAGGCCAACTCTAGAATAAAAAGCCTAAAAAAGGCTTATGCCAAATCCTGGTTGTGAATATGTCAGTCCCATGTGAACAAACTAAGCTACTGTTGTTTATCTTTAAATGATTCAATAGCTGGCTCAAAAATAAAATGTTCTTCTAGAAAATCACCACATGGTAAAAATCATGAAGAGATAGAAGAGGGGACCTTACGTTCAAGGAAATGATAAATAGAGCATTGATTCTTCAGTTGGATGACCTAGGTTTAAATTCAGCCTCACACCTCTATGACCTTGGAAAACTCATTTGGCAATGCTATGATCTGGGGAAATCCTGGAAGACATGATAAGGAATGTTCTTCACCTCCAGAGAAAGAACTGTTGGAGTCCTCTTTCACATCAGTGTATCTTTGGTTTTATTTTGGGGTTTGGTTTATAAATGACTTCATTCTTTCAACAATAATCAACATGGAAGTGTGTTTTGCATGACAAGAAAAATAGAAAAAAGAAAAGTCATTTAACTTCTCTTAGGGTCACTTTCTGTATCTTTAAAGTGAGGTGGTCCTCAGTCATCTCCAATGTCCTTTCTAAAGCTTTGATTCTGTAAGAATATCTTGTCCTGTCATTTTGAATGGGAATGTGAGCCCCTGAGAATTTTGTTAAACTTTAAGTATTCTAAAAAGAGATATTCAGGTGCCATAATGGAGAGAGCACTATGCCTGGAGTCAGGAAAACCAGAGCTCAGATCCCTCTTCAGACACTGACTGGGCAAGTCACTTGACCTCTCTTAATCTCAGTATTTTATCTGTAAAATAGAGAAACTAATGTGCTTTCTAAAAGCTAGCTAATACTATTATTATAAATGACTGCTATCATTATTATAGAAGTATAAGTAGATGGTTGGTATATTGAGACAGATATAAGATTCCCCAATACACAAAAAGTTATATGTTCTATCAGTGTGCTTATTTTTAAAAATAAAATTCTCCAAAGTAATCAATATGTATTTGAGTCTACTGTGATTAATTTTTTAAAATGTTGTTCTTTGTAATGGACTTCTCCATTAGTGGCGGTGTAATGTCCCTGAACAATTTGCAGGGATCTAGGAGAAAAAAAAAACACTATTCATAAGCAAAGGATAAACTATGGGAGTGGAAACACTGAGGAAAAGCAACTGCCTGAATACAGCGGTTGAGGGGACATGGCAGAGAAGAGACTCTAAATGAACACTCTAATGCAAATATTATCAACATAGCAATGGGTTCAAATCAAGAAAACATGTAATGCCCAGTGGATTTATGCGTCGGCTATGGGGGGTGGGGGGGAGGAAAAGAAAATGATCTATGTCTTTAATGAATAATGCTTGGAAATGATCAAATAAAATATATTTTTTAAAAAATGTTGTTCTTTAGTTATTTTTCAGTCATCACCAACTCTTTGTTTCTCCACTTTGGGTTTTCTTGGCAAAAATACTGTATTGCCATTTCCTTCTCTAGCTTATTTTATAGATGAGGCAAACAAGGTTAAGTGACTTGCCCAGGTGCACCCAGCTACTAGGTACCTGAGACTGGATTTGAACCTAAGTCTTCCTGATTCCATGCTCACTGCTCTATCCACTGTACCACCTAGCTCCCCACAATAATAAATTACATATCTCCCTTTTCAAGGAGAAATCTCTATGTGATTTTTCAAGATAAAGTCTACTAAAAGATGTTATTTAAAAAAAGAAAACAATCTTAAGGTTCCCAAAATTGCCTTTACTGAAAAAAAAAATGTGTGTAGTGGCTTCCTTAAGAGATTCTAAAACCTCTGGTGAAACAGAGACATGTTCCTGGTACTTCACGTGTCCCAATCTCAGTTTTCTCATCTGTAAAATGAGGGGTTTCGATTAAGTTTTATCTAAGATCCCTTCAAGCTCTAACATTTTATAACTCTATAATTAAGACTAAGAAAGGAGGAAAGCTCCTTTTTTCAGTGCCATGACACTCTTAGAAGGTAGTTAATAGTAAGGTGCTCACTTTCCTCTTGATTTTCACACACTCAGTTGCATTTATGGAGGGTCAGGCCTTTGCCCACAAAGTAACTTTCTTTAATTTGAAAAAAATTCACCTTACATTTAGAAAGTACCTGCTTTGTATAACAGATAGTGCCAGGAAGGCAATGGGAAAGCGGGAGATACCTTCACACAAAGAACTTAGTTAAGTGAGTAGGGGAAGGGTATAGACAATGACCTGTCTGTCCCTAGAATGCAGTAAAAGGAAGAAAATGATAGGTGTTAAGGAGAAGTCCAAGCAATATGTTGGAAGATATTCAAGTTTGGAACCATTGTTGGAAGACGAGAGAAATAATTTGCTGATATTCTCTTGTTCTCAAAACAACTAACCCTTTCATGTCAACCCTGTTTGTAGTCTAGAAGGGATAAATAAGAGGGTGCGTCTCTGAGTGTTGGAGGGTGGGAAGAGGAGTTGGATGGAGGAAAGGGGGATATGAGAAAGAGCATGCTGATGGGGTTTCCTGAGCTCGAGGGCTGCTGACATTAATTCTGGGAACACTTGAGGTAAACTCCTTATCTATCTTGTTTTTCTTTTGAGGACTCCAAGGTCTGCTCCATTTGATTCCATTTCCTCTTTCCTTATTGGTTGCTCTAAGTTTCCCAGGACCACAAGCAAAGAGAAGTATTCTCAAACTTTCTGTTCCCTACCCTTACATGTCAGGAAAAGCATACACTATATTAAGAATTTTTAGAAAACTGCTAGCAATAATGACATAGAAGAAAAATATATCCATTCTATTTCCCACTCCCAATTCTTTTTCCACTTACATCCTCAAAGGGAAAACAAAGGATGGATAACACACACACATTTCTTACCCAAGGTATACATATATAAGTATATAATATATATATATATATACTTCATGCACCTAAACACTGATTCCCCATTCCTTCCTTCCCCCACAAAAAAATGGGAATAAAGCAGCAAATTAAGGCTAATCATCTAGCTCTGCCAAAAGGGAATCCAAAAGAGCTTTTGGGGACTACAGTAGCTAAAAATAAAGAGGAAGAGGTGAGGGATGGAAAATTCTATACCACAACAATTGTAAATGAAAGTTTCTGGGGTCTCCTGTAGCAGCCAGCCATTCCAGAGCTGAGCCATAAAACATTATATCAATGAGAATTATTCTTATGAAAATATGTGGGAACTATTTTAATCAGGCATATATACATCAGAGATGAACTTATTCTTTTTCCTACTTTACTGAGGCAAACTCCCTAAAGAATAACCAATAAAATTAAAAGGGAGACAATTGGTCTCAATTTGGCATGAACTTTCTGTTAATTGATCTCTCCTTATACTGTCATTTTCTTATCTGATAGCAAAAGTGAATGATGTAGCTGGCCGCAGCCACACAAACCTTTTCAGTTTCCATTTTCAATTAGAATAATGATAACATTAAGACAAGTGGAAATAATTTATATTCGTACATACTTTAAAGATTCCATAGATAATTGTTGTGAGTCTCCATTCAAACCAGAAGTATCATATAACTATTGACTGATTGATTTAGATGGGAGTTCTCTCCTACCTAATCCAGAATGATTTCATTGATATAGGGAATTCCCACTAAGGACACCATCTCTATCAAGGTGGATTGGCCACTCTTCTATAATTTATAATCCCAGATAGGTGCATGGTGAAATGTCATGAACTTGCCCAGGGTCACATAGCTGCTCATGCAATTTTCAGACCAAGTCTTCCACCAGCTTAACAGTTTCAGTTGGCTATCCATCAGCTGTATTATGATATAGAAACTCTTCTCTTTGGCATTTAAAGCTCTTCATAAATGTCTCCAGCATCCTTTCCTAGTTTTCTTATACACCGCTACCCTTTCTGTACTCCATGATCATGCAGTACTAGAGTATCTACAGTTCCATTGTTCTCTCCATCTTCTATTTCCCTACCTTTGTAGTTACTATCCCCATATGTAGCAGGCTCTCCTTTACTTTAACCTCCAGGAATTCCTGGTTTCCTTCACATATCAGATCAAGGATGATCTCCAATTAAAGCCTATCCTGGTTCCCCAAGTTTGCTTGTATATTTCCTCCTTAAATAAAATTCATGGTGTGCATATTAGTAAAAAGAGACCAGCCAATGACAGCCTAGACCTGTGACTGATGCAAAACTCAAGATTTACTTCATAGGATCTATAGGTGTTCCCCTACTTTGTAGAAAAGAGAGGTCTTTAGATAGTCAGACAGAACTGAGTGTGTACACAAAAGGGTCCAATGACTCAACTTCATTCTCTTTCCCTACAGTAATTAAGGTGAGAATTGCTATAAGTCTCCAGATGGAGGAAATATGTAGTAGCTCTGTTATCATTGTCACATGCCTATCTATCCAACAAGGCCAGCATATGGCCATAAGCATAACACCTCTCTTTTGGCCTTGGAATTTTTCTTCCTTCTAATAGGCAAATGAATGTTAGAGAAGGAAAATATTAGGGTCAAGAAGTATTAAGGGCACAACTTTTAATTTAATTTAAAAAGGGCACAATTTTTAATTAAAAAATAAAATATAGTATGACATAGAAAATGTGAATTTGTGGTTTTCTAAGTTAACATGCAGCACACTGGGAACTATCTCTACTTGAGTTCAACAGCAAAGCTACAACCTTGTGAGAGTATACTAGAGTATTCTAGCAACTGAATTCACTATGGATCAGTCTGTGGTGTCTACCTGAGATATGTTGAGTGCAAGTTTGGTTTCCTCCAATGGCAATGTTGTATTCAAAAGTGAACTTGGAAGAAACAATGCTTTGTAGCAGTCACATCAAATTGAAGCCTCCTCTCCCTAAAGACTACAGTGGAATAAGGGCAGATATGACCTGAGATAGGAGATACACATTTAATTTCCTATTCTTCTTTTAATAACTCATTAAATAAATTCTATAAAATATAGTTGATTAAATTGGCTAAGTGATATTAGTTAGGGTGCTAAATGGTAGATAGGTAGCATAATGGATGGAATGTTGGGTCTGGGGTCAGGAACACTCATCTTCCTGAGCTCAAATTTAGCTTCAGACACTTACTAGCTATGTTACCATGGGCAAGACACTTAACCCAGTTTACCTCAGTTTCCTCAATGAGGAGGAGAAGGAAATGGCAAACCACTCTAATATCTTTGTCAAGAAAACCACAAATAGTGTCAAAAGATTGAAACAATTGAGTAATAATTCAATTATATAAGGGAAACGTTAACAGCAACTGGCACTTGAGAAAAACCTAACAGAATGGAAATTCAACCTGAATAGCAATAAAATGACACATCTTCTCCAAGCAACTTTAAAATAACTCTCCAAATTAAATTTTGGTATAGCAAAGCCAGCAAAAGGTCACTGTATGACATTCTTATAGCTTGAGATAATTTTGGAGATAGAAATAGAAATAATAGCTGTTAAGGGACCTTATAAACCACAGATAGTAAGTAGAACTAGGGATGAATTAGAAAGAGATTACAGGGGATTCCTAAACTAGCACTGACTTAGCCACCAGACATCAGCAACTTCATTGACTATACTGACTTCTGGGCAGAGAGTTCAAGGGCAGAGAGGGGGATTTTTGGTTGAGAATGGGGATCCTGAGGGGCAATTTTGAACTTTTGAACAAGGTATTAGAGACTCTGAGGAAAGTATCTTTTCTGGTACCAAAGGAACAAGGGCCCTAAGAACATTATTGATTACAATCCAAAGTGACCAATGATCTCTCCTGGGTAGAGTGCAGATCCAGAGAGCACTGAATACACATTTCTCCAGATCACATCACTTTGGAAGCACTTAAAACTTCCAAACACCCAAAATTAGTTCTGACAACAGTCTGAAGCTTGAGACAGACTTCCTCCACTCCCATGTGAGGAGTAGAGCTCAACTTTAGCATAAAGTTGAAAATCAAGAAATAGGATTGAAAAATAAGTAAACAAAAAAAGAACCTACCTCAAAAAACTACTATAGTGACAGGAAAGATCAAACCACAAACTCATAAGAAGACAATGAAGCCAAAATAACTACAAGCAAAACCTCAAAGTGGGGGACACAAGCCCAAAAAGAATCCTTAAAAGACCTGAAATTAATTTTAAAAATAAAATGAATGGTAGAGGAAAAGTCAGGTAAAGGAAGAAAATTAACAACTTGGTAAAAGAGACACCAAATATGTTGAAGAAAATAACACATTCAAACAAAATTGGACAAATGGGAAAAGAAAACCAAAAGACATTAGAGAAAAAAATTTCTTAAAAAATTAGAATTGTCCAAGAACAAGTTAATGATTCTGTGAAACATCAAGAAAAATAAAACAAAATAAAAGAATAAGAAATACAAGAAATATGAAATATCATATTAGAAAAATAGCTGACCTAGAAAATAGATTGAGGAGAGATGATTTAAGAATTATTAAACTCCCAGAAGTCATAATCAAAGAAAGATCCTAAACATCATATTTCAAGAAAATATCAAAGAAAATTACTCTAAGAACCTAGATCCAGAGGGTAAAATAGAAATTGAAAGAATCCTCTGATGACTACCTGAAAGAGATGCCAAAATGAACATTCCTAGGAATATTATATTCAAATTTCAGAACACCAAGATGAAAGAAAAAATACTTCAACTAGTCAGAAAGAAACCATTCAAATACTAGAAGCTATAGTCAGGATCACAAAAGACTTTGTAGTTATCACATTAAAGAAGCAGATGACTTACATTAGGACATTTCAGAAGGCAAAACAGCTATGATTACAACCAAGAATAATCTACCTAGCAAAATTAAGTATAAGCCTTCAAAAGAAAAATGGTTATATAATTAAATAGAGCATTTTCAAACATTCCTGATGAAAATAAAAGTGCTAAAATGAAAATTAGAAATAGAAAAGAGAAAAAAATAGAACATTCAAAACAACACTCAATAGAAGCATACAAGGTAATGAAGAAAGAAAAATCATTTAGGAACTCAATAAGGTTGAACTGTTTACATTTCTATATGGGAAGATGATACAGTAACTTCTAAGTACTTTATTATTATTAGGACAGTTAGAAGGATTCTACATTGGAAGAGAGTATGAAAGTGAGTCAATTATGTTGGGATAATAATTTTTAAATAGGCAAAAAAGTGATACCCTGGGAGAAGGGAGAAAAAGAATCAGGAAAATTATTCTACATAAAAGAAGTTTAGAAGGAAGAGCTTTTATAGTAAAGGGGAAAATTTGGGGAGGCAACAGCCATCACTTGAACTTCATTCACATATAAATAAAATCAAACAGGATATATGTGTATATGTATATGTGTGTGCATACATACACATATATTCAATTGTAACAAAATATGTTATAATAATTAATAAATATAATGTTATAATAATGTAATTATTATAATTGAATGAAAAATCTGTTACTTAACAGCAAAGTATAAAGGAAGGGGATAAGAGAAAAGAAATTCTAAAAAGGAGGGCAGATTCAAGAAAGCAGTAATCAGAAGCAAATAGGCTTAGAAGAGGGACAGAATAAAGTGGTAGACAAAAAGTGGGAGAATAGGATGGAAAGAAATGGCTAGTTAATAATCATAGGTGTGATTGTGAATGGGATGAACTTATAAATACTAGAATGGATTTGAAACCAAAATCCAATAATATTTTGTTTATAAGAAATAGACTTAAGCCAGAATAGTACAAAATAACTTCAAATAAGGGGCTGGAGAATAATCTATTATACTTCAACTGATGTAAAAAAAAAGATAGGTATAGAAACCATGATTTCATTCAAAGCAAAACCAAAAACAGACCTAATTAAGAGTGATAAACAGAGAATGTATCTTGCTAGAAGGAACCATAGGCAATAAAGCATATAAATACTAAACATATATACACCAAATGTCCTATTGTCTAAATTTTTAAAAGTAAAGTTAAATGAATAATAGATGGAAATATATAAGAAAACTGTAATAGTGGGGGCCCTCATTTTTGCTTTTAGAACTAGAAAAATCTAATCATAAGATAAATAAGAAAGAAATCAAAGAGATAAATAGAATCATAGAAATGTTAGATATGCTAGACCTGTGGGAAAAAATGAATGGGAATAGAATAAGAGTATACCTTTTCCTCAGCTGTACATGGGACTTTTCACACAAAAAAAATTAACCTGTATTAGAGCCGTATTGGTGAACCTATGGCATGCATACCAGAATGTGCCAGAGAGGGAACCTCCCTTCCCCTTCTCCACAAGCATCTCAAGACGTTTCCCACATAACCTACTCCTATGCCCAACAGCCCAATGGGAACATTTCCTCCCTCTTCCCTGTCTGGAGTAAGGGGAGGTAGGGGCTCACATGTGGCATGAGATGTAGTTTGGGCACTCAATCTCTAAAAGGTTTGCCATCACTGTATTAGACCACTAAAAACCCCACAACCCAATGCATAAAGGCTAAAATATTGTGTGTGCTTTTAAATCTATAATACAATAAAATTATATTTAGTAATAGGTCATGGAAGTATAGATTAAAAATTATTGGAAAATTTGATGTTCAAATTCAACAATGTAAAGGAGCATAGAAAGGTAAACAGAAAAACTCAAAGGAATTAGTGGAGTTAAATCATATCCTTGCATAGGAAAGTTGGTAACAGGATATTTAAGATTCCTAAAATACAAGAGATACCTAAATTACATAATATACTTAATAAAGCAAAATAATGGAGTTAAACTGATTACATTACTAATAAGGTGATAATGAAGATGCTTAAGATATCTATGATACTTGAAATATATAAGATATCTAAAGTACTTAGGATACTGTAAGGCAATGAATATACTCAAGAAATTATTTATCACTATTAAAATAATAACTAAGAGGTGAGAGAGAAAGAGAGGAGGGAGTAAGTTAAATATGATGTGATTATATTTTTTAATCAATGGAAGAAAGAGGAATACTACCCTGGTAAAAAAAAAAAGGATAGAAAGTTGAAGTAAATTATCTCACATGAAGAGAAATAGAATAAATACAGTGAAAAGGAAGATATGGAGACATGGCAGCCAATGTTTAAATCCTACTCATCAGAATTGGCACAAAGTAGGAATAACATCCACACTCAGGTATAGAAATCTATTTTACAACAAAATGGGGAAAATCTTTATAGCAAGTTTTTCTGACAAGTATATTTCATTTGTCACATCTATAGAGAATTAAACCAAATTTATGAGACTACAAAAACATTTCCCAAATGATGAATGGTCAAAAGATATGAACAGGCAATTCTCAGATGAAGAAATTTAAATTATTTTAGTCATATGAAAAAATACTCCAAATCACAATTGATTAGAGAAATGCAAATTAAAATAACTATGAGGTACCACTTCACATGTATTAGACTGGCTAACATGACAAAAAAGATGTGGAAAAATTAGGACACCAATATACTGTTGGTAGAGCTATGTACTGATACAACCATTTTGGAGACTAATCTGGAACCATGACTAAAGAGTCATAATACCATGCATATCTTTTGACCCTGTGATACCACTACTAGGTCTATAACCCAAGGAAATTCAGGAAAGAACCAACCCATACAAAAATATTTATAGCAGTTCTTTCTGTAGTAGCAAAGACCTAGCAAATGAAGGAATGTCCATACATTATGGTGAATGACTGAACAAGTATGGTTGGTATATGCTCATAATAGAATATTATTGTGTGATAAGATATGACAAACAAGATGATTATTTTTTTAACCTGAAAATATTTACAGGAAGTGCTGCAAAGTGAGGAGAACAGAACAAGAACACTGCACATTAACAACAATAATATGTGATGACCAATATGAATGACTTAACTATTATCAATAAGACAAGGATTCAGGACAACTCCAAGAGACTCACGATAAAAAAAAAAAAGGATATCTATATCATAGAAGAAACTGAAGGAATCCAAATGCAAACTGAAATGTACTATTATTTACTTTATTTCCTCCATGAACTTTTCTCTAGTGTAGGCAGTGCTTGTTCTCTTTCACATGATAAACTTAGAAATATGTATTGTACAACAATAATTATATAACTTATGTATAATCCTGTCTTCCTTTCAGCAGAGAGGGAAGTAGAGAGAAAGGGAAGAGGGGGAGAGAGAAGGAGGGGACATGGCCTGAAAAATGTCAAAAAGCAAATATTTTTTTAAATTATATTGATTTGGGGGGCAGCTGGGTGGCTCAGTGGATTGAGAGCCAGACCTAGAGATGGGAGGTCCTAGCTTCAAATGTGGCCTCAGACACTTCCTTGCTGTGTGACCCTGGGCAAGTCACTTAAACCCCATTGCCTAGCCCTTACCACTCTTCTCCCTTGGAGCCAATACACAGTATTGACTCCAAGATGGAAGGTATGGGTTTAAAAAAATTATATTGATTTGAAATCTGGAAAATTTTTTAAGAAATATTATTTAAAAAAGAAAAGTTAAATGGAAACCAAATAATTGAGTCCAAAAAATTACTGAGTCAAAGAATGAGTAATAGCAATAATCACTTCTTTCATTACAGAGAATGACAACAATAAGACAACATTCTAAAATCTGTGAGATGAAACCAAAGTAGTACTTAGGGGAAAATTGCTATCTGTAAACTTATATATCATTAAAAGAGAGAAAGAACAGATCAATGAATTGGGCATGCAACTATATTTTTAAAAACTACTAGAAAAAGAATAAATTCCAAATCCCCAATTAAACACCAAAGTGGAAATCCTGAAAATCAAAGGAAAGATTAATAAAATTGAAAGTTAAAAAAGACCACTGAGCTAATAAAAAGAACTAGAAGCAGTTTTTTGGAGGAAAATCAATAAAATAAACCATCTTAAAAATTGATTTTTAAAAAGAAAGAAAAAATCAAATTACAAGACACAAAAATGAAAAGGGTGATTGAACCACCAATGAAGAAGAAATTAAATAAATCATTAGAAGTTATTTTGCCCATTTATATTCCAGTAAAACTGGCAATCTAAGTGAAATGGATGAATATTTACAAAAATATTAACTGCCCAGATTAATAGAAGGGGAAATAGAAAATCTAAATTGCTCTGATTTAGAAAAAGAAATTGAACAAGTCATCAATGAACTCCCTGAGAAAAAATCCACAGGGACAGATGGATTTGCAAATGAATTCTAGCAAACATTTAAAGAACAATCACTCTTAGTATTACATTAACTACTTGGGAAAATAGGTAAAGAAGAAATTATATAAAATTTCTTTTAAGACACAAATATGGTTCTGATACTAAAACCAAGGAGAGCAAAAACAGAAAAAGAAAACTTTAGACTAATTTCCCTATTTAAAATTGATGCAAACATTTTAAATAAAATACTTTCAAGGAGAATACAGAAATATATTACAAAGTTTATACACTATGACCAGGTGGGATTTATACCAACAGAAATAAAGGACTAGTTCTATATTAGGAAAACTATCAGCATAATTAATAATAAAAAATACTAAAAAGAACAACAATCATATGGTTATAGATGCAGAAAAAGCCTTTGACAAAATACAACCTCTTTTTCTATTAAAATATTAGAAATCATAATTATAATTGGAGGCTTTCTTAAAATAACAAGTAGTAGCTATCTAAAACCAATAGCAATGGGGAAATAACACTATCACTCTTTGCTAATGATGTGATGATATACTTAGAAAACCTTAAAAAACTAGCTGAAATGATTAACAAAATTGCAAAATTGCAAGATATAAAATAAACCACACCAATTATCAGTATTTCGATACTCTACCAACAAAATGACGCAGGAAAAGATAGAAAGATACATTTCATTTAATAACTGAAGACAACATAAAATGCTTGGGAATTTACCTGATGAGACAAACCTAGGGATTATATGCACACAAAACACACTTTTCACACAAATAGATTTAAACAACTAGAGAAATATTAATTGTTCATGGGTTATCTGAGCCAATATAATAAAAATTATTATTTTACCTAAGCCAATTTACTTACTCAATATCATACCAAACTACTAAAGAACTATTTTATAGAGCTAGAAAAATACTAATACAATTCATCTGGAAGAACAAATTGCCAAGAATATCAATGGAATAACAAAAAAATGTGAAATATAAGCCTAGCAATACCAGATTTGAAGCTATATTACAAAGTAGTAATCATCAAAATAATCTAACATTGACTAATAAATATAGTGGTAGATTAGTGGGTTAGATTATGATTACATACATAATACTAAATGTCCATAGTAATAAAGTGTTTGATAAACACAAATATTCAAGCTTTGAATCTCACAATTTAATGAAAATTGATACCAAAGCTGAAAAGAAACTTGGCAGAAACTCAGCAAAGACAAATATCTTACCTGGTATATACCAAGATAAGGTCAAAATGGATAAATGATTTAGTCTTGAAGGATGATATCATAAGTAAACGAGGCAAGCATGGGGACACGTACCTGTCAGATCTATGAAGAAGGAAGAATTTATGACCAAATAAGAGACCAAGAGGATCATGAAAAGTAATATAGATAATTTTAATTACATGAAATTAAAAAGCTTTTGCACAACAAAACAAATACAGTCAAAATTGGAAGGAAACTAGAGAAAAAATTACATCAAATTTCTCTAATAAAAATTTCATTTCTTAGATACATAGAAAACTGAGCCAAATTTAGAAAAATAAGATCTATTCCCTAGTTCATAAATGGTTAAAGGTAATGAACATGGCAGTTTTTGAAAGAATACAAGCTATCAATAGTTATGTAAAAAGAAGTTCTTAATCACTACTGTCTAGTGAAATTAAAATTAAAACAACTCCTAAGTACCACCTCACGTCTAGCAGATTGACTATCATGACAGAAAAAGAAAGTGATAAATGCTAGAGAAGAGGTGGAAAAACTGGGACAATAATTCACTGTTACTACAGTAGTTACTAAAGTATTTGTGAACTGATCCAGTGATTCTAGAGAATGATTTGGAACTACACCCAAAGGGCTATAAAACTGCACAAAATTTTTTGACCTAGGAATACTGCTGTTAGATTTGTAACCCAAAAGATCACAGAAAAGGGAAAAAGGACCTATTTGTGCAAAAATATTTAAAGGAGGTCTTTGTCATGGTGGGAAAGCTATGGAAATCAAGGAAATGCCCATCTATCAGGGAACATCTGAACAAGTTGTGATATATGATTGGGATGCAATACTATTGCGCTATAAGAAATGACTAACAGGATGATTTCAGATAAACCTGGGAACTCGTATACAATGAAGTAACAAGACTAGGGAAACACTGTACATAGTAAGAGGAATATTATACAGATGATCAAATATGAAACACTTAGCTACTTTGATCAAAATAATGTTCTAAGACAATTTCAAAGGAATCATGATGAAAAATTCAATCTGCCTTCAGAGAGAGAATTACAGATTAAAGTCTATACTTTCTTCAATTTCTTTATCTTTCTTGTGTTTTATGGGTGTTTTTTTTTTTGCAATATCACATATGGAAATGTTTTGTATGATTTCATGTGCATAACTGATATCAAACTGACTGCCTTCTCAAGAGGTGGGAAGGAGCAGAAGAGAAGGAGATAATTTGGAACTCAATTAAAAATGCTAATTTTAAAATGGAATTGGAAAATATTTAATGAAATAAAGAAAAACATACTTTTTAAAAAGTTCTTCCATTTAACTAACTAGATATCTCCTACTTCTCAAAGCTAAAGTTTGAAAGTTTGGACAAATGTTTGGGTATTTTGGAAATGACATTTTGTTCAAATGGTTATCAATTAAATCAAATTTAGATGTACTAAAGTTATCTCAGATTTCAAAATAAATTGCTAATGACTCCTCAAGGGGAAAGAAAAGCTGACTAGGGTATCAGAGAATATGTCAAAATATCAAAAATGTATGGATATAAAGCATAGTTCACAGTCAAATTTATTGTTTTATAACTATATATGTGCATATATGTAGACAGATATCTATATCTGTCCACATGATATAGATGAAAATGTTAATATAGATGTAAATATGGATGTAGATCTAGATATAGTTAAAGGCAGATGCAGATATAATAGCCCACACTCACTGGCTTAACAAGTTCAGTCCTAACGCAAAGACCCAAACATTCCTCACATATATTTCTTCCATACTTGTGCCACTTCTTAGAAGCTTTAGCTTCCCTCAAGATTTAGCTCAAGGGTTACCTTCCACATCAGTCTACATCTAAAGACATTCCTGATTTCACTCTACCATTTTTTTTACTTGCTTTTTCCCTCCTTTAGAAACCACGACAAAAATTGCAATAATGTTAAATGTGTACCTTGGGAAATACACAGTGGAATATAAGCAGAAAAGTGAGTCCCTGTTTACCTAAAACCTAGTGAATTAGTATATACTTTGCTGCATTGTCATGTAGTTGTTAAAAAATAAACCTATTCAGTTATAATCTTTTATTGTTCAGAATCAAACATGTTATCATCATCATGATCATGATAAAATAATTTATAGTTTATTTTTATAAGTTTATATTTACAGAGGACTCAAGATTCATATAATCATAGACAGATGAAAAGATAGAGATAGCACTTTATTGATAGATATCATTAGATATATCCAAAGATCTCTATCTATAGATAACTGTTTTCATAAAATATATTCTAAAATACTTATAAAACACACACACACATATATATATATATATATAATAGCATTTGTTATTACAACCCAATAAAGGTTAATACAGTAATCTTAAATTGATAGAAGTGGCATATTTTATTACAATATATCTGATCTACTCAACTATGTTTTTCAGTGTATAAAGTTTGTGAAACCTGAAGCCACTATGGAGCTCAAAATGCTGCCTCTCTATCATTTCCTGTTTTAATAAAAAGCTAGAAGGCCAATGGCCCATGACTACCTCTTCAGGAATAAGATCATTCATGAAAATACCTTTTATTCCATATCCAGGTCTCTAAGGGGGTGAACAAGAAAGCTTCCTGCCAGCACATAATTGGTTTTATTAGTAGTACCTAATGTTCAAAGCTAAAACATTCCTGAAAATGGAGTGAGCCATTGATGGCAAGTACTGAACCTTCCGCTAACCTTCCACTTGACCTGAGCCAAAAAATTATGTCTTTTTCATTTCTTTCTCTTGCCCTGAAGAAAACAGAAAGAAACAAATGAAAACAGATTCTCTTCTGTGCCCAAGATACAGCCTAGAAATAAAGTAGACTTTTAAGGATTTGAAATAAGTCTTTTATTTTTTAAAGCCAGTAGGGACCAATTTGTGTAGAGCCACTACACCTCCCTATTTCGGAATAATATGTGTATTATAGTTAATGAAGTCATATGGCGACATATAGACAAGAGCAACGAGGATGAGAAAGCATTGCTCAACATACCTAAATTCTAAGCATTCCTAAGAAAATGGTTCTCTTTCAATAAGAGAAAAGTTAAAAAACTGACATTGGGGGGTGAAGGTCAGGACAGGTTACAGCATCCTAAGATAATGGTAGTCACCATCCAATAATCTAGTATTCATTAAGCACCTACTCTGCGCCAGATATTATGTTAGGTACTGAGGAGATTAATTTATATTTGTCAGGGATTTACATTCTAATAATGGGGACTCTAAGGATATATCTGTATATTATATATGTATAAATGTGAGTTTATATATCTTTTCTATACCTATATATATATGTATATATATATATATATATGTACACATGAGAAAGGGGAAGAGAATAATTATTTATATAGTACCTACTATGTGCCAAGTTCTGAGCTAAGCACTTTTTAATATATTCTCATTTTATTCTTACAAGAAACTCTAGGAGGCAGTTGTTATTATTAAATCCCATTTTACAATTAAGGTAATTGAAGCAAACAATGATTTGCCTGAGGTCACAGTTACAAAGTGTCTGAGATCATATTTGAACTCAGGTCTTCCTGCCTCCAGGCACAGTGCTCTAATCCCTTCTGTGCCTCTAGTTGTCTGTATATAAATATACCTAAGCACGCACACACACACACACACAATTCAGTGTGGTTAAAATGGCACTAAGATTTTTGGAACAGCCTGCATATTTATAAATACATAACAAAATAGAGCAATAATTATAGATTTCATTGGTTCCCATTCTACTTGTAACAACTAGAAAAAATTCCTACATAACAATTATTTATTAAACACTTACAATGTGAGAAATATTGTACGAGCTGCGAGAGGTTCATAGGTGAAATAATGACAGTTTCAACATGTACACAAGTTAAAGTGACACAAGGCAAAACGTGGCTGAGCAAAAGAAGGCTTCTCAACAAAATGATCTCAAAAGACGACAATGGAAGGATAATTTCCAGATGAGGAGGATCGGGAAAGGATTCATGTCAGAGGAAGAACCTGACCCAAATGACGAAGGGAAAGAATTTCAAAACGGAAAGATGCTGAGAGAGTACATTCCAATATGAATGCACACCGAGAGAAGAGCAGGACAAATTGGGGCACAATTAATAATAGAATTTGACTGGAATGTAGAATGTATGGAGGAAAATAATGGGAAATAACTCTAGACAGGCAGGCTGGATACAGACTCCCTTCGATATTCTCTAGCCATATGACCCTGTGACCCAAGTCACTTAACCCCTCAGTCTCAGTTTCCTTATCTCTAAAATGAGAATAGTGAAAGCACCAACCTCATAGGGTTGTTGTCAGGATCAAATGAGATAACATGTGTAAAGAGGCCAACAAATCTTAAAGTGTTATAAAAATGTTAGTTATCACTATGTTGGTAGGTGACTGAGAAAAATGTCTTTTTTTTCCCAAAAGCCACCAAGATAATTACAGATTATTTTTATAAGAGGCTTAAAATAGTGTTGTACATTAATAATTATTTTAGTAACAGTATAAAATGGAAAATAGAGTAGAGGTGACAAAATCCTCAGTTCTTACAATAGCCAATGTGACAAATGGCAAAGTCCTGAAAAACACTGTGAGAATGGAGAATCAGGGAAATATACAACCAATATGGCAGAGATCAAATTGCCAGTTTTGGCAAAAGATATTTGTTTTCCAAGAACCAGCAATCTTAGAGAAGCTCTTTGACAGCCCATTTGCCAATGATTTATTTGATTATAAGAATCCAGGACACAAAATGGTCTCTAATTCTCTGCAACAGCTTTCTACTTCTACCATAGTGACTTGCAGAGTAGAAGAAAAGGGGATACAAGCTATTAAATGTTAGTAAATTTTAAATTGTCTGTAAATATTCTTTGAATTTTTGTTACTCTAAATGAAATCCTTGCCCAGTTACCAATAAGTTGATGAATTAATGGAGTAATTGAATCACATGGGTGTTGACATTTTCTTTATAACTGGAATCAGGGGATAAGAGGAAGTTGTAATTAGATATAAGGATGACTCAGGTTTGTCTTGAAAAAAATGAAGAAAGAATATGATCGTTTTCATTATATCTTACTTCAAAAGGCAACAAGACACATCACCTCATGGATTCCATGGCCATTTCCATTGATAGTGCTCATTATGAACATTTGAAAAAAGATCACCATAAAGAAAACCTTTGCTTATGTTCCAACATTAATTGTAGAAGATGTCAAGACAGAGAAAATCTATGAAAAAAAATACTAGACAAAAAAGACTTTTTCCAACTTGAAGAAAAATGTATTTTTACATTTAGTAACTTCAGTACATGGGAAAGTTTGGGAAAATGAATAATAACAATAAAAATAATAGCTTATATTTAGATGATGCTTTAAGGTTTACAAAGTTTTTTTTTTTTTGTAACTATTATCCCATTTTATTCTCATAACAACCCTGGGAGATAGAGGTTACTATTACTTCAACTACTTCCATTTTATAGATGGGAGAAACTGAATCTAATGAAAGGCAAGGAACTTGTCTAGGATAACATAGTCAATAAATGTCTGGAGCCAGAATCAAACTCAAATCTTCTTGAATCCAGGTTTGGAGCTCTTTCCATTGTGCTTCCTAGCTAGCTCACTATAATGGAACTGAGTCATAGAGATGCCAAGTAATTTGCCCAGGGACAAATGGCTATTAATTACAGAGAATTTTATATATGCTAAATCTTTTGAAATTATTATACTATTATTTTATTATTATACTATTATCTGTTCAATGCTAGGAGGTAAGTGCAGTTACTATCTTTGCTTAACAAATGAAAAAAAAAATGAGAAAGAGGATTTACGGGATTTGTCCAGTGTCAAACATCTAATATGTGTCTGAGCTGGATTTGAAGTCCTGTTTTCTTTACTCTAGGCCTATCCCTCTTTCTACTGCTCCACCTGGCTGCCATGACAATTGTTGAAAAACATAGTTCGATAGCAAAGCTTTTTGGAAGTTTCATATCTATTTTTTAAACACTAACCTTCTGTCTTAGTATCATTTCTAAGACAGAAGAGCTACAAGGGCTAGGCAATAGGGATTAAGGGACAAAATAATACTAATAGAGAATTGTGCAGAAATGGCATATCATTAGAGAAATGTATGATCAGGAGTAGATTTGGGAGGCAGCGAAGAAGAGTAGGCTACTTAGTTCTCTTATTAGGCAAATTTGTCTTAGAAAATTTCAGCATTTAGTTGCTTGATATTATATGGGTGTAATCAACAAATTTAAATGCCTCTGATTCTTTAGAAGCACAGATGTTAACCAGATTATAAAATACCAAAAGCTACTAAAAAGAAATGTGCTAAAATTCCAGAAAGGTTTAATTTTAAAGTCTTATTATTTATGCAACTTATTGATGCTTAGGCAGATATATGCACTCACACTCAATAAAAGTGCCAAATACCTTGGTCAAAACAATGAATGGCCTTAAAATGTTTTATACTTGGCTCCATGGGAACACAGTCAGATAAGAAAAGGGAGATAATGAGATTAATATGAACTGGAGAAAGAGCTCCAAGTAAAGTGAATATTTATTTGTTAAAGAATGTATTATATCAACCTCTCATACCCTACTCCAAGAAAAATCAGAATGGGTGAATGACTTAAGTATAAAGAAAGAAACTATAAGTAAATTTGGTGAACATAGAATAGTATACCTGTCAGGTCTGTGGAAAAGGAAAGATTTTAAATGTAAGCAAGAGACAGAGAATATCACAAAATTTAAAATGAATAATTTTGATTACATTAAATTAAAAAGGGTTTGTACAAACAAAACCAATGCAACCAAAATTAGAAGGGAAGCAACAAATTAGGAAAAATTCTTTATAACAAAAACCTCTGACAAAGGTCTAATTGCTTAAATTTATAAGGAACTAAATCAATTGTACAAAAAAATCTTGCCATTCCCCAAATGCTAAATGGGCAAGGGACATGAAGAGGCAATTTTCAGATAAAGAAATTAAAACTATCAATAAGCACATGAAAAAGTATTCTAAATCTCTTATAATTAAAGAAATGCAAATAAAAATAACTTTGAGGTACCACCTCACACCTAGCAGATTGGTTATTTTGACAGCAAAGGAAAGTAATAAATGTTAGAAGGGATGTGGCAAAATTGGCACAATAATGCATTGCTGGTGGAATTGTGAATTGATCCAACTATTCTGGAAGGCAATTTGGAACTATGTGTAAAGGGCTTTAAAAGACTGTCTGCCCTCTAATATAGCCATACCACTGCTGGGTTTATACCCCAAAAAGATCATAAGGAAAAATACATGTACAAAAATATTCATAGCTGTGCTCTTTGTGGTGGCAAAAAATTGGAAAATGAGGGGATGCCCTTCAATTGGGGAATGGTTGAACAAATTGTGGTATATATTGGTGATGGAATACTATTGTGCTAAAAGGAATAATGAACTGGAGGAATTCCATGTGAAACTAGAGCAATTTCCAGGAATTGATGCAGAGTGAAAGGAGCAGAACCAGGAGAACATTATACAGAGATGGATACATTGTGGCACAATTGAATGTAATGGACTTCTCTACTAGCAACAATCCAGGACAATTCTTAGGGACTTATGAGAAAGAACACTATCCACAACCAGAGAAAGAACTGTGGGAGTAGAAACACAGAAGAAAAACAAGTGCTTGATCACATGGTTCGATGGGGATATGATTAGAGACATAGCCTCTAAATGATCACTCTATTGCAAATATTAATAATATGAAAATAGGTGTAAATCCCAATGGAATTGCTCATTGGCTATAGGAGCAGGTGGGAGAATGGGAGGGAAAGAAAATGAATCATGGAACCATGGAAAAATATTCTTAATTAATTAATTTTAATTTTTAAACTTAATTAAACTTAATTTTTAAAAATGTATTATGACCTAGATGAAAACCTCCACCCAAATGCCCCCAAACTTGCCCATTTAAAAATAAGCCAAGATTAATAGTCAGAGTCTAAAGAAAGATGAAAATTCTGTGTTTAGGCAGATTAGACTACACATGACTGAGGGATGTCTGACCATACAATCAATGTATTTATTAAGAACCTATTATTATGTACTGTTCCAGGAAAGGGAAATATAAAGACAGAAATGAAATTCTCAGCTATAAAAGAGTTATTGGAGAACACCATGGGCACATATAAGTGTGCCATGGCCAGATCACACAGATCACACACATGGCCAGATCAAGTTTGAAAGGTTCTGCTTCCCTTATTTCATCCATTTGGGGGTGGGGGGGCCGGGGCTTGCATAGTTATGTTGTCACTGTGATGTCCTGTACAATATATGAACTATGTAGATCCTTTGGAGGTAGGCAAGTAGAGAAATCAGAGACAGTAAGGGGAACTGCCACCAACAATGCACAATGTAAGAAATAGAAGACAAAATCTATTCTTCATTTTTTACATTAGCTTCTTTGAAACTTTTAAATTTTATAAACGCTCAATTTAGATATTTCCCAATGGATCTCACCTATGTTTATATTTAAAATCTTAAGGTATAATTAATTTTATCATTCTGTTCATGAAGGAACAATTTAGAAGTTTATATTTTTATTCTGTATACACGATATATTTTATAATGTCTTTTCTCTCTTTCCATAGATCTTTCCTTTCCTTTCATTTCCTTTTTTCTTTTTAAACCCTTACCTTCTATGCTAGAACTGATATCAGTTCTAAGGCAGAAGAGTAGTAAGGGCTGGGCAACTGGAATTGCCTCAGCTCACATTGATAGGAGTTGTATGAGGCTACATTTGAGCCCAGGTCCTTCTAATGCTAGATTTCTTGCTCTATCCACTGGCTACCTACCTGCCCCTTCCCTTCTTTTTTAAAATCCTTGCTCTCAGGTTCTTTAAAAAAACAAACAAACACTAAATTTCCCCCCCTTATGTCTGGTATTTCCTGATTCAATGGAATAACTGAATAAACGGTCTTCTCATTCTATGACTATCAATGGTTCCCAAATGGTATTCCAAAGACAGAAGTGGAAATGGGAATCAAGCTTACAGTATTATTAGTATAAAGTCTTTCTTTGACCTTATAAAATTGGTATCATTTACATATTACAAACGAAGTAAGTGGCTTTGAGCAGTTTTTGGCCACCAAATAGTAGTTCTAAACCTCAAATCTATGTCTTCTGATTCTAAGTCCAATGATTTCCACTTAAAATTATCTATTCAAATGTCTACTTAGTCCATCTCATCATCCGACCTGCTATTTGTATTCTGTACCTTCAGTCCATAAGGCACTTAATTAATTTAATTTTAGAATTCTCACATTAGGGTTAAATTGGTTTGGTTGATGAATGAGTACAAAGTCGTGCAGTCCACTCTACCAAGCAGTCCTGGATCAGACCATGCTTCATATTCCTTCTAGCTTGGACCACCTAACCTAGACCATCTTGCCATGTTCATTAATGCCAGGTATATATCTCATTCCCCAACTTTCCTCTTATGCTCTGGAAATAGTAATCAAATCAATGCTACCATTGCTTCTGGAAATGACTTATTAAATGGTTGCTCCATGAATCAATTTGACATGTCTGCAAGTTGCAAGACTGAAAACTCCCTTCTCCATCTACTATTCCTTTGTATGTATTGGAGAATAACCCTATTAAAATGTAAGCTCCTTGAGAACAGGAACTTTAACCAGATCTTAGCACAGAGCCTTGTACATAGTGAGTATTTAATAAATACTGTTTTCCTTTATTAGTAAACTTTTTGAATATATATTAGAGGCTAAACTTTAAAATTTAGGCTAGGAACAACTTCAGGGATTAGGGAATCATAGAATCAAACCTCTAAGGCTGAAAAAGACCTCAGTGGCCATATACTATATGTATACACATACACTAATTATAGTGATGGTTATATATATATATATATACATATATATATATATATATTAATTATAGTAATATATGTGCATGTGTATGCTATTATAAGATCAAATAAAATAATGTATGCATTTTAAATCTTAAAAGTGCTCTCTAAATGTCATTCATAATTATTACCTCTACTTCTTTTACTACACCCCCATCATCTCTTTCTTAGACTGCTGTCACAGCCTCCTAATTGTTATCAATGGTTCTAGTCTCTTCCCTTTCCAATCTCAACCTTAGACCTGACTCCTCCCCAAGCCACAACCTTCATGAAGCTAGATTCACAATAAATACATTTTCAGGGCATTAAGATGGATGAGCAGACAATCTGAATGAAAAGGAAGTCACCTAATCTTACCTTTGCTTTTAAAAATAAAGGACTTGCATGGACTAGGGGATAGTGTGCTGGAGTTGGAATTAGGAAGATGAGTTCAAATCCTTCCAAAGGCATTTACTAGGTATGTGACCTTGAGTGAATCATGCAACTTCTCTATGCCTCAATTTCCTTACCTGAAAATGAGGGAGAGTGGATGTCCATAAACCGAGAAATGGCTGAAAAAGTTGTAGCATATGATGTTGATGGGACACTACTATACCATGAGAAATGAGCAGATTAATTTTATTTTTAACTTATTTTTATTATCATGCAAAACATTTCTATATTGGTCATTGCTATAAGAGCATACTCATACAAAACTAAAAGCATAAACACAATGATATGAAAGATAGTATGTTTTGATCCATATTCATCCCACTCCAACAGTTCTTTCTCTGCAGGTAGAGAGCATTTCCCAGGATAAGTCTTTCAGAATTGTCCAAGATCATTGAATTGCTAAGAGTAGCCAAGTTTTTACAGATGATCATCATACAACATTGCTGTTACTATATACAATGTTCTTCCCATTCCACTTATTTTGCTCTTCATCATGCTGTGTAGATCTTTCCAGGTTTTTCTGAAATTGTCTTGCTCACCATTTCTTATAGCACAGTAGTATTCAAGGGGGCAGCTGGGTGGCTCAGTGGATTGAGAGCCAGGACTAGAGATGGGTGGTCCTGGTTCAAATCCGGTCTCAGACACTTCCCAGCTGTGTGACCCTGGGCAAGTCACTTAACCCTCATTGCCTAACCCTTACCACTCTTCTGCCTTGGAGCCAATACACAGTATTGATTCTAACATGGAAGGTGAGGGTTTAAAAATTAGTATTCCATCACCAACATGTTACCACAATTTATTCAGCCATTCCCCAATTGATGGGCATTCCCTCAATTTCTAAGCCTTCGTCACTACAAAAATAGCTGCTATAAATATTTTTGTATAAGTAGGTCCTTTGAGCAGATTAATTAAAAACAAAACATGGAAAGACCTACAAGAAATTATGAAAAGCAAAATGAATATAACCAAGAGAACATTATAAATAGCTATACAATTAATGTTTGAAGAATAATTTGTAAATGTCTACCTCTAGAGAAAGAACTGATAAACAGAAACATTAAAGAAAATATATATATATATATATATACATATATATATATATATACACACACATATATAAATT
This sequence comes from Monodelphis domestica, assembly GCF_027887165.1. NCBI lineage: Eukaryota > Metazoa > Chordata > Mammalia > Didelphimorphia > Didelphidae > Monodelphis > Monodelphis domestica. Next base: position 182,944,855 of record NC_077234.1, on the reverse strand, counting down.
GATACCTTCTCTCAAGCAGGAAGGGTAAAGAAAGAGAAAGATACCTAGGCATTTTGATATAACTAACAGCAAATACATTTTTAAAAAAGAAATTACTTCTTAAAAAAAATAACCCTTACCTCCCATCTTGGAATCAATACTGTGTATTGGTCCCAAGCCAGAAGAGTGGTAAGGGCTACGTAATGGGAGTTAAGTGACTCACCTAGGGTCACACAGCTAGGAAGTGTCTGAGACCTAATTTCAACCCAGGACCTCTTGTCTCTAGGCCTGGTTCTCAATTCATTGAGTCACCCAGCTATCTCCAGGCTCAATAACTTCTAAGATCCTTTTTAGCTCTAAATCTATGATCTTCTTAGTTCTTAATTCTGACCATGTCAGTCCTCTGTCCAAATGACTTCAGTGGCTTTTGATCATTTATCAGATAAAATAGAAATTTCTTAGCCTCTTATTTAAGGACATTCCTAGTCTGATTCCAAACTACTTTTCAAAGACACATTTCAAATATTTTTATGGTTCTTGATAATTTAGTTTACTTGTTGTTCCCCAGTTCCCCTTTCCCCCACATGAATGCATTCTCCTAAGTCATCACTCAGGCTTGGAATAGAATTCTACATCATTTCCATCTGTTAGAAGGTGCATCTATTCCATGAAGCATTCTTCAGGCCTCCTAACAGAAAATTATTTCTACTTAAAGGATCAGGGATTTTAATCAAATCTCTTTGCTTTTATCAGGTTCCACATGCTTTGTTTTGGAGGTCATTATTTTTAAAGCTAGTAGGAAATTGGGATCATCTTTTTATTCTAAACTATGAAGCATTTAATACCTGGGATTTGAGTTCACTTCATCAATTCATCATCATCCATATGTTCTTTCCACTATCTGTTTTTAGATTTTTGTTTATATTCATTTATTAGATTTTAAGATTTTTAAAGGCAGAGATCATCAGTTTTCATGTTTGCCTTCTTAGTGTCCAGCATAGTACTTTGTATGTGACACAGTATTTAGCTTATATTAAGTGATAAATAAATGCATTTTCACTCATTCTTTTTCACTTATTCACTTTATAAATATTTCAATACTTGTAAAAATACATTGACCTTTTCTAAGAAATTCCCACATTCTTAATGAGTTATTATGGTTGTTCAGTGATTTTTCAGTCACATCTGACTTTTCACAGTCCCATTTGGGGTTTTCTTGGCAGTGATGCTGGAATGGTTTGTCATTTCCTTCTTTTACAGACTAGGAAACTGAGGAAAACAAGGTTAAGTGACTTCTTTAGGGTCACAAAGCCAATAAGTATCTGAGGCCAGATTTGAACTTAGGAAGATGAGTGATTCTGACTCCAGGTCTGGCAGCTGCCCCACAGTCCTCCTAGTGGACAATAACTTCCTTGAGAGCCAGACTCATTTCATCTCTGTATTCCTATCATCTAGCATAGTCCCTTAGGCACAGAAAGGAAAAGCTGAATTTGGTAAATGTTTGCTGAATTGAATCAAATGTAATGCTTGAACACTGAAATCATGGCTCAATTGTTGATCTTTCATTCTTCCACTTGAGTGGGCTAGAATCAAGCCTAGAATCGTAGAATAACTCAAATCAGACTTTTAGAGATGATCTAGTCACAGATAAAGCAATTGAGACCCCCCAACATCACTTGTAATAGTTGTAATATCAATAGTAACTCAGGCTATATTTGAATCTTTCTAAAGCTATTTTGATACATTTCAAACATTGTTTTAGATACTATACTCATAGCTTGAGTATTAAGTATTCAATATAGTTTTCATTTGCTGAAAATCGTGCTTTGTATTACTTTTCTGTACAGTGAGTAGGAGGCAATGGAAACAGGATGTTTCAAGAGGTTCTGAAAGGCCTATTGAAATCTAACATTCTTTAATGAAGGGTTTGGATAGGGTAAAGGAAGGCAAGTTTCCTCCCAGAAGAGATACAGAATCATGTCTGACCTTCCTCCACAACCTGGAAATATCCTGTACCTTGTTAGTGAGTTTCATTATTAAAGTACGTTCAGGGGTATTTGGGTTGATGACCCAGTTGAATAACAATTGGTTTTGCAATTGCATTTGCTCTTATTCACTTAGAGGGATGTACATTTGGGAAGGGAAAGGTGCCACCTGCTCTGTGTCTTCCCTCAGGTCCTTTACAAGGAGGTAAAGCACTTCTAGGAATGGACAACTGAGAATGAATGAATATAAGTTTCTTGAGAGGACCAATGACTTAAAGTTCATCTTTGCATCCACAGAAACCACACAGTGCTTAATGAATGTTTGTTGATTGTTTCATTGTTGAATAGAAGTCATGATTAAGCATCTTCTGTATCAATAGTTGAAACTTAAACAGAGAGAAGGAATTAGGACTCTACACCAAAATGATATGCCCAAGGATAAGACATATGTGTGTGTGTGTGTGTGTGTGTGTGTGTGTGTGTGTGTGTGTGTTGCTTTATTCAAGGAACCAGATTGGTTAATCTGGTCTCTGTTATTTGGTGACTGAACCATCCATGACTAACACTGACCAGCTTTCTCTCCTTTCTCACCTAATCATTACCTTAAGGTGTACCTTCATAATTCATAAACATGGCTGAATGGCATAAAGCTTTTCATCTAAAGAAAATTCAATCAACTCAAAATCCAGTCAAAATAACCTTCAATCAACAAGCATTTATTAAGTAATTTTTTTTTTCCCCAGGCATGGTGCTGGGCACTGGGAATTTTGGTCCTATAGTGGTTTTAGTTGTATCTGATTGTGGGCACATTTGGGCTTTTCTTGACAAAGATGCTAGATGGTTTGCCATTTTTCTCTCAAGCTCATTTTTTTAATAGAGGAGGAACTGAAGAAAACAGGGTTAAAGTGCTTCATCCAAGGTCACACAGATAGTGTCTGAGGCCAGATTTGAACTCATGATGAGTCTAATCAATTCTAAGCCAAGTGCTCTATTCAGTGCACCACCTCAATGCCTAATACAAATATAAAGTCTGATTTCTGAGGTTTTGCTTGTAGTTCCATGCTCTGTTGTTTGTGTTCTCTGTTTTTTTCCCCTGTAGAAGCTTTCTACAGTTACCTTCTTTTTCTTTTGTTTACTCATTTTCTCAGGCTTTTGTTTTTTATTGTTTCTTTGTTTTGCCTTTGTACTATAAGCTCTCTCCTTTGTTGGTTTACTGGTTAGGCAGGTTGAGCAAATCTGCCCTGGGGGCTAAGTCTCTGAAGGTGCCCAGCCAGTGACACCTGGTCCTCCCTGAGAGTTGTTGTTGGGCATAGGACTTCAAGGGGCATGTCTGAGGTGCTCCCCCACTGGTGCAGTCCCCATTCCAGGGTCCCAAAGTCAGCCTATGCCTAATTATAGATCCCAGTATGCAAGGGATAGGGGGAGTTTGACCAAGACTTCTTTGTGTGCTGTTTTGTTAGGTGCCCCCCTTATCCCGTGAAAATGGACTCTCTCTGCCTACCTTTCAAGTTGCATTCAGCAAGAGAGACTTGTGACTCCATCTTGAGTTTGGGTTCCTGAGTTTTTGAGGCACTTTTTAAAGCCTGTTATGGAGAATTGGTGGGAGCAGTTTCAGCCTTTGCTGCTCCTGAACCACCATCTTGACTCCTCCCCCCTGTAACAACATAATGTTTTATTTTTAACTAAAAGACTTGTACTTGAATCACTTCAAAAAGGAATAGGGATTCGATATGAGATGTTCTTGGGATAGGGAGGTCCTGAATGATAGAACTTCTTTTCCTAGTGAAATTTTGGCTCCTCCACAACTTAAGTCATAAAAAATGCATAAAACACCAAAAGGCCAAAGGTCTTGTCCAGAGTCATGATGTCAAGTATGTATTATAGCAGGGCTTGAACTCAGGATTTCCTAGTCCAGATTGGCTCTCTATCTACCTTGCTATGTTGCTACTCTTGGATTTTCTTTTGTTCTTTTTTTTTAATGCCTTCTAAACTCACTTTCTTACTGAGAAGAGACATTTCTTGATTTTTTTTTGCTTTAAACTCTGGGAGTTCCTATGTGAAACAAATTTCAGGGGGGCAAAATGAAAGGAAGGAATGAAAGGAAGATTGCACCAAAATACATAGATGAATTTTTTTAAAATAAAATCTTGACAAGCCTACTAGAGAAAGGGATGATCTATCTTTTCACTCTCTGGAGAAAATCAACTAAATCTTCAGTCAATTCCATAGACAGGAATTAAAAGCTAAAAGAAACTTTCATTTTCACCTCTATGTATTCAGGATGACCCCCTCTTCGGGTGGTTTTGTCCTTTCAGTTGCCAGAAAGAGTGCCGTGACCCACTGAACCACAATAGACAGCCCTCAGGAGAAGCTAACTGAAGGGGCAGCACATTAGCAGGACAATGCCATCCAGGCACTAGAATATTTACTCTCTAGAGAAAATGATCACTCTTTAAGATGAAAATGTGACTTCCAGTGGACAGTAATAATGCCCTCTGCCTTGGGCTTTGGGAAATATGCTCCCTCCTCATTTGTCAACTCAAAAAGCAATAGTTTTTCACTGTAAAGCTTGTCAGTCAATATCACTTGGGTATTACCAACATAATGACTGGCTGAAGAGATTTCCAACCCATGTAATTATTCGGGCTGCATGAACCTCAGCCATTTCAGATGGCAGGCATTTCATGCAAATCTTTTTTTTTTTTTTAATTTTGGTTTCAGCTTGCATGGCCTGGCATGCCCCCTCTTGAATTTCAGGTTCAGAAATGGAAATCAAAAACTGAAAACTCAAATCCCTAAGTTTGGCAGGGGTCAGGGCTAATCCTTACTAAGTTCCATGTGTTCCTCATTGTGGGACTGTAGCATTTCACCCTGTTCCTGTGACCGTTCCCCAAGGATGTCCACATTAAGCATACTTCTCATATCTCTATGTCCTTTCATACATACGAAATAAATATCACTAAGAAAGAATACATTTAATCATTTTAAAAGTCAATAATTTGTCAAAAATCATCAAGATCATAGAAGTATCAGATTCCTTTTAAGGATCTTCCAAATTGATTTTTATAACCTTGAGATCAATGAGAAAAGAAAAATTTAAGCAATCATATGTCAGGATTGGTCCAGGCCCTGCAATATCTTAAGATGCTCAACAGAACAATAAAATATTTTTAAAACTCATGCAGTGATCTACTACCAATGTTAGCTACAGAAAAGCTAATAAGTCAATGGTACATAAAGGAAAAATTCTACCACCAACCCACCCCCAAGCCCCAACAAATTCTGAAAGACAACCATATTTTTAAAGAATGGGAAAAATCCAACCTTTGCTTCCTGTAATGATATAAGTGGTTGCGTGGTACAAACTTAGGTGACACATAAGTAGAATTGCCTTGCTTTCCAGCTAATGGAGTTGTCTTATTGATTCCCACTTCTATATGTCACTATTGGTTTTTTGGCAAGTGTAAAATTGCTTTCTTTTTTCCTAGGGAATCTACGGCACATTTAACTCTCTTATCTTGAATACTTTTCTCCAAAGAATCATAGACTCTGAGAGTTGGAAGGGTCTTGGAGGAGGTCATCTTGTCCAACCCATACTTGATGAGAAAATCTCTCTTAAAGTAGTTATCCAGCATTGTGTTGACTACTTGTAGTCAGGAAGAACCCAATATTCGCTAAGGTAGCCCATTCCTTTTGGAGAATGTTCTAATTTTAAGGAACTGTTACTTTATATGGAGCCTAAAACCACTTATTATAGGTAGTTCAGTGGATAGAATGCCAGGCTTGGAGTCAGGAAGACCTGAGTTCAAATTTGGCATCAGACATGTATTAACTGAGTGATCCTAGCCAAGACACTTAATCTCTATGTGCCTCAGTTTTCTCATCCATATAATGGGGATATTAGTAACTACTTCCTAGGGGTTGTGAGATGATCAAGTGAGATCCTAATTATAAAGCACTTAACACAATGCCTGGAACATAATAAGTACTCTAAATATTAGGAATTATTATCATTATTATATCCAAGATATTTCTTGGGGCAGCTAGGTGGCACAGTAGATAGAGCATTGCTTGGAATCAGGAAGACTCATTTTCATTAGTTCAAATTCAGCCTCAAAAACTTTACTTAACTATATGACCCTGGGTAGTAGCTTCAGTTTCCTCACATATAAAATGAGCTGCAGAAGGAAATGTCAAACCATTTTGTGATGAAGATTCAGTCATGCATGAAATGACTCAACAACAAACACAACAATGAAAAAGATCTTCCTGCTTTTTCTATCATCTGTGGCTATCATGTATTTTATATTAACTTTTAATATTTATTATTTTGTCATAGGTATGTTTTATTATTATATTTTATTATATATTTCATTTTAAGGAGAGAGGATAGGTAGTTTTACACAATTAAAGAATTCTGCAAAATCATTTCTCACACTTGATCCAAGTTGAGTTTATGATTACATACTTCTTTCCAAGTTCAGTATTCCATGATTCTAACCAATGCCTTTCAATCAAATTTCTTCTATTTGACATTGCCTATTTAAAAAGATAATCCATTTGCATTTGATGAAAGCTAGGATATAGAGTGACAGAGTGTAGAGGACACTGACTTTGGTTTCAAAGGACTCAAGTTTGGATCTTAGCATTACTATGTACCACCTGTGTGACCTTCAGCAAGTCCTTGAATTTCTTTGGGCATCTTTAAAATGAAAAAGTTGGATAAGATCATTACTAAGGTCCCTTCCAGCAAGAGAACAATTTTTCTGTGGCCCACCTAAGAGAGGGTACAAGTTAAGAACAAGCACGGGCAATTCTTGTATAATTTTTGATTATCTGTGTCCCTTCAGTATCCCTCACTCTACTAACTTTCTATGTGGCTTTTAGTCTGTCTCCTTAACAAGAAGAAATTTATTATATATGACATAACCCGTAGTTTGAAGATACAAGTCATTCAATGGAAAGAAAATGGGTAGACCAGGTCTTTATCGATGACTTCTATAATTAATAAGTTTCTAGTTACTTTGTTTGGAACTAAATTACCTGATGTTTTTCAATATTTGATAGAGGCAATCAACAACAGCTGTATTGTTTTAGGACTTAAATTATTAAAGATATTTGAAAATCAACTAGAACAAGAAGAATTATAAAGAAAGATGCAAAAGATAAGGTGACAACAATAATCCATGAGCCCCTAGGACCTGAAGATTTTCATATTGAAAAACAACTCTCCTAATACAAGAAAGTCTCAAACTACTTCTAAATATATTTATATGTGTGTGCATATATATTACTGCTTTTAGCAACTCTGCATACTATATGAAAATGTAATCTGGAACCTTGTTCAAAAAATTACATTCATGAAATACTCAAACTATTTTGTTCCTTGTTCTGAAAATATTTTTAAATAGTTTTGGTGTCATGATGTCTCTACTGCTTCCCCAGACTGCAAAAATATCTGAATTACATAACAGATCCACAAATATACTGAATCATTTACTTAACATTTGTAAAATACATTGATTTTGACAATAGATAGTCACTATGTCACTGAACAAAGAGTGTTGTCAATCAAGAGATTTTATGTATTCCAGACTCTTGGCCAGCACTAAGGTAGATTTTAAATGGTTGATGACATCAAGCAGCTGGTTCAGAGGAAAACAGGTGAGTTATAAACACCTAACACAGCTGCATAAATTCTTTCTGTCAAAGAAGAAAAATCAAAAAGGAATTTTTCTCCCTCAAACTGGTGTGTTATGAATACCAAATTAAATATTCAATTATTTTTAACAGCAAAAGAACAGTCTGGTGTTTAGATCAATACTTTACTCAACTCTGATCTCTCATAGAGCTATATTAAGTGAGATTAAAGGCAAGTGAGAATCCCATGTGAGACTTAAAGTCTTATTGGTATCAAGAGATCTGCAGTATGATTTCATAGATCGGTACTGATCACTATCAGTCACAATACATTCATGTATATGTATATTCCTTCATTCAATAGGCTTTAATTAAATACACACTATATTCCAGGGACTATCTAGGCATTAGAGACACAGAGGAAAATACAATAATTCCTGGCCTCGGGGAGTTTGATTTCTATTGGGAGATGGGAAATTGATAATTTTTAGGCAATGAAATAAGCTAGGGGACATCCTGGAAGAGAAACAACAAATAAAGCAAATTTTCTGGGATATGTGATAAGATATCGTAAGACACGTCTGTGGGAGTGCTGAAAGATGTGTAAGGTATGATCTCTGCAGAAAGCATGAAAATCCTAAGTGAGACAGAGTGTTTGAACAATCAGTAAGGTACCCTAAAAAGATAACTGGATTTAGGGGAGTTGGGTTCAAATCTGACCTCAGCAACTTGTTTTCTTTATATCCTTGGGCAGCAAGGTGGTACAGTAGATAAAGACCTGAATTCAAATTCAGTCTCTGACACTTGATTGCTGTGTAATCCTGGGCAAGTCACTTCCCTTTTGTTTGCCTAGATCTTCTCAACTGTAAAAAAGGAATAATAATAGTATCTCCCTCCCAGAGTTGCACTGAAGATCAAATTGGATAATAATTGTAAAGCACTTTAGCACATATACTAAGCACTACATAAATCTTAAGCAATTTTTTCTTTATTAAATTATAAGATCCTTGAGGAGAGGGACAACGTTTTTTAATCTTTATGTGGCCCCATTACTTAGCACAGTATATGATAAATAGAGGTGCTTAATGAATGTTTATTGAATTAATAACCTCTTTGGGTCTCAATTTTATTTATAAAATTAAAGAGATGGCATGAGATGGTCCTTTCCAAGTCTAAATCTATGATAACATTATCTTAAGATAATCTTTACAGGTTAGTTGTCATAAGAAAATAACTCAAGGAAAGCAGAAGAAATCTTGATAGATGAGGAATCTATAAAGTGAAATTACACATTTTCTAGAATATTAAAAATTAACTAGAATATAATTATATCTTCTAAATTTCATATGCTTTAAAACTTTATTGGTATTTTTTTGTTTTTAATGGACCTTCATTTCTTTTTGATATTTTATTGTTATTATGAACTTACATAGGGTCACACATAAGCATCTCTTGTTAACACCTGGGAGGATCTGGAAAAGTCTTTTGAATTGTTGATGGTGATTCTCCAATGCATAGATAATTCTCCACTACATTGGTGATAAGGATTCAATGAAATAGAAGGAAAAAAGCTGTCATTTACAGGGAATGACCAATAGGAACATTTGACTGAAACAGGTAGTATGGGAAGGGAACTAAGCCAAAATAAGGCTGGAAAGGTAAATGAAAACCAGGTTGAGGAGGACATTAAGTGACAAGCTGAAGAGTTTGTGTTTTTTACTAGAAGGTAAATAAGGAGTCATTGAATATTTTTGAGTGTGGACAGGAGACATGATATGATCTAAGCTTGAGAAAGCTGTTTGGAAAATCCTAGAGAAAGGAAAAACTGGAAAGAGTGTGACCAACTAGGCAGCTACTCCAAGAACTTAGCAGAGAGGAAATGAAGAAATAAACTACAATAGGAGCTCTGTGAATAAAAAGGAGAATTTTGACATGTAAGAGATATAGCAAGTGCCCAACCAACCCAACAAAATGCATGCAATGAATGGCACAAGAATCCTCCTTTCAATCTCTTAATAAGTATTTATTATTTATTTTGTACCAGCCATTGTGTTGTATTGAAGATCTAAGACAAAAGTGAAACCGTTTTTGCCTGCAAAAAATCTTACATACTACTGGGAGAACCGACACTTCCATATACAAATATGTATGTAATATGTACAAAGTGAACACAAGGTAGGTTGAGGAGGGAAGTACAAGGAGGTGGAATGAATCGGAAACAACTTCCTATAGAAAATGGCAATTGAGCTGGATCTTAAAGGAATTTAGGAATTCCAAGAGGCAGAGGTGAAGTAGAAGAGATAATGTTTTATTTTTAAATGCATAAAGTATGAAAGATTCCCAAAAAAACTATGTTGAAAGCCATTTTCCTAAATATATTAAAAAAAACAAGTTCCCAGATCCAGACTAAGAATCCCTACCCTAAACTATAATTCATTGCTTTTAGATTAGTGATAGTTTAAATCTTTTACGAAATAACCACCACTTCACTTGCACCTTGAACCTCTTACCCTTTGTTTATCTTCCTGAACTACAATAAACAATATATAAAAGAACATTTTTATTATCCTTTAAAATTGTAAAGCACTTACATATCATGCATTATCTTGTTCACTGTGTGGTCATACAGGCAGTATATTTCAGATGGGCTGAAAATCCAGCATAATCATTAATTCTACGTATATCTTTATTTATTTGTTTATTTTTAACCCCTTACCTTCCATCTTGGAATCAATGCTGTGTATTGGTTTCAAGGCAGAAGAGGGGTAAGGGCTAGGCAATGGGGGTCAAGTGACTTGCCCAGGGTCACACAGTTAGGAAGAGGCTGAGACCAGATTTGAACCTAGGACCTCCCCTCTCTAGGCCTCCACTGAACAATCCAGCTGCCCCCTCTAAGTATATTTAAATACAATCATAATGAGTAAATATATGATTAGTCATTGCATAATAAAAGTTAACATTCATATATTGCTTTAATGTTTGCAAAGCAATATTCTTATCTCATTTGATCCTCACAATAATCCTTTCAGGAAAAAAAATAATCCAGCTAAGGGGATGTTCTCATGATCCTCATTTTGTAGATGAAAAAACATGAGGCTGATAGAAGTTTAATGACTACTGGTGGTCGCACAGCTAGTAAATGCCAGAGGGAGGATTTCAACTCAGATCTTCCTGACTCCAAGTCCAGGACACTCAACTTTATTTCATTGCCAGACCTACAAATACATTTGTGACCCAACTTATCCATTCCAAAACACTTCTGAGCCCCAGACCAATGATGAAAAGATGATATAAACCTTTCATGTCTTATTTCTTTTAAGTGAAATCCAAACTGGTATTTTTAATCTACTTCCTGTCAAATAATTGACAGCAATCACATCTCCTTTAGTCCTGAACCTTTCTGCAGTCATCCAAACTCCGTTTTAATTTCCTCCATGTTTACAGTCATCCCGTGCCAACATATCTCCCCACATCCGTCCATTGCTGATATCTCCAGAAGCCTAGCTCTATCTACTTATAGCATGGCTCTTCTTCCCAAATAATATTTTTATCCAGAGTAGGGAACTCAGCCTTGAGGAAGGGATTGCCACATGTACTCCCTGTGTGACTGTGGGAAAGTCACTTAACTTCTCACAACTATAGTTTTTTTATCTAAAAACATGAGGATAATGAGAACTCTCATATCTCTGGGTTGTTATAAGAATTCAACAGTATAAATTTAGTACTTGATAATAGCACTTTTTAAAGTTCAAGACACTATATAAATATTAACCATTATGTACTACAATAAGTCATGTGGGTCTGTCTTCTAACTCCCTAGTGTTGTAACTTTAAACCAGAGGCTTCTAACCTGGGGTCCACAGATATCCTTAATGCTCTTCTGCCTTGGAATCAGTACTTAGTATTGATTCTAAGATGGAAGGTAAAGGTTTAAAAGAAAAGAAAAAGAAAAAAGAGATCTACAAGTTTTATCAGATTGCCAAAGGGGTTCATCACAATCTCTGTCTCTGTCTGTCTGTCTGTCTGTCTGTCTCTCTCTCTCTTGCTCTCTCTCAAACACACACACACACACACACACACACACACACACACACACACACACACCCCTAAAAAGTCCTGTTTGAGATTCCTTTCCTCTGACAGACTGGATTCCACTTTGGAGTCTTCTCTCTTATCAGTTCTATGGCTCATTTTGCCACAGATTTTTCCATTGAAAACATCATCATTCTAATGGTACCATCTCTAAATGGGCCCATGAATGCTATGAGATGATTTAGGTTCTCAAAACACAGAAAAAATCGGAATGGTTTGATTAGACTCAACAGAAAATTCAAAAGATTCACATTTGAGCCCTTAGTCAGAATTCTCTACTAGGAAAGAACCATCTCCCCAAGGAAATTCCATAGTTGTCACAGACTTATAGTATAACCCTGGTTTTAAGGCTCCTCATAATAGAAAAAGAATCTGAGGGTTGCTTGAAAATCAAGTAACAACCCCCTTTTTTCTGAGCCCCACTTTTCCTAGGATTGCTACAGAGTTATTATAGGACCATTCTAGGACTGAGTCCCACTATTTATATAGAGAAAAAAAATATGCTGAGATATCAGTAGGTAATCAGGCAAGCTTCCTTCTGAGATGGTTATGGCTCTCCATTCTCTAAAGATATTCATAATATAAATGACACAAAATAATAGAATGGGTAGTTCTAGATTTCCCTTGATTTTATGACTTCCCACTTCCTTCCTTCAAGAATCCAGACTAAATTACAATTCATTGCTTTCAGATTACTGACAGCTTAAATCTTGAAAGAAATAACCACCACTTTACTTGCACCTTGGACCTCTACCCTTTAAAGATACACAGACACAATGGCACACATGCTTCTCTCTCCAGATACGAATGTGTCTAGTTGTCTTCATCTGATCTCACCTTCTTTCACTGAGAGTTCATTTGTCTTTTGGGTCTCCTTTCCTGAGTTCCTTGTGAATGGGAAGACCTCCCTCTAGGTCCAAACATGTCTGCTTTCATCATACATCGGTCTAGTTCCTGGTGCATTAGACCAAGCACTTTTAGAGTAATTCATTGCCACGTCTAAATACTATTTCTATCCTCTCTGGGGAGATGTCCTCATGCCTACTGGCCTCCAGTCCCAATTTCAGATTATTCACGAGAAACCATAGAAGGCTGGGTTATTTCAAGTGGTTCACAGAATAAAGCAACTTTGTTGTCTTTCTTCCTGAATACTTCCAGGAACCTAAAACTCCCTCTAGTGAATGGATACAGAGCTGTGTGTACCAGCCTTTTAGTGAATTACTCATTATAGTTCACAGGTACCCCACACTCCTAAATCAACAATGGATGGTGAGAGGCTATATCCCTCACTGTGTACCAGGCTTCAGTAATTAAGTAGACATGGTGGCAATTCATCCCTAATACATAGTGATCTAATGTACTTAGTGTTCATTAGCCCTTATCCAAGAAGACCCTGGAAACATTTGATTTTGATACAAATTTAGCTTCCACTAAGGACCTATATCTTGGGATGCCCCACTCCCATGTAAACACTCTAGGATCAAGAAAATATTTAAATATAAAACATTTATTGAAAAATAATGTAAAGGACAGAAAAAAGACTCATACCCAAGCCTGGTTAGCAAAGGAACAATTATTGCTATGGGAATCTTCATAGAACCAACAACCTGTCAAATTTATGGTAGCTATCTAGATTATACCATTATGACTGCTCTTCCCCTTTTCTCTCATGCTTTAATTTCCTTGTTTCAGCACCTATTGTTATATTTCTATTTCCTGGTCACTACTACCATCTCTTAACATGATCCTCTCCTGAAGACAGCTGCATCTGGGACTAACAGTTCTCAATCCCTATGACCATATAATCCAGTTTTCTTCTTCTTCTTCCCATTATGCTATTTTCCTACAACAACATTGGAAAAGGTTTGTCTTCTTCTGTGGATCTATTCAACTTCAAACCTCTGATATCATAGGAAAGAGCTAATTGGATCCTCAAGGAATTCCCTATTAGATTAATAATAGTATTCTTCACTTCAAGAAAATAGTGATATAAATGTTTGAAATTATAAATCATTTCTGTTGTACCTCTTAGCATTATAGAAGGATTGCTTATTTTGTTGAAATATTTACTGCAAGTTTCCTAGATAATTCCCTAAATAAGCTAAAACAATTAAATTCATAAAATATTAATTTATATATAACTTTTTAAAGAAAAATCTATCTTTTGAAATATTTTAATTGGCTGATATTACCTTTCTCTTTCTTTGTTTGTCACATTTCAAACTCTGCTGTGACTCTCACATGCTAGTTATGGTCTCTCTCCATGAATTATTACTGCCCCAAAGAAATAATGAGTATGAAGAATTTAAAGAATTTTGAGATGTTTATGAAATGATACAAACTGAGGTAACCAGACTGAAGAAAATATATTCAAAATAGCTATAATAACCTCAATGAAAAGAATAATAATGAAACCAAATTATATATCATTTAATTTTTTTGGTGGAAGAAATACCTTTATTTCAGCATGATCTATTTTGAAATAAGTGAGTACCAATGCTCCCTGCAGACCCCTCATGTAGCTAAGGTAATTAGAAAAGTATCAAAAAAGAAGAGTGGAGACTTCCAGGATGCAAGATGGTGGCTTAGAAGCAAAAGTCAAGTCCTCTGTGGAAACTTTCCACACCAATGAAAAACAAAGCATTTCCAGGGGGACACAAAAACAAATTCAACAACAGGACAAAGCCCAGGTACCCTCCTACTCGATTAAACTTAAAGGGCACTCAGAGAAGGTTGAATTCTTGGGTTTAAGGAAAAGAAAGAAGGAAGATTACCCAGATCCCTCCCCCACCTACTGTGTTGAGACTCTGAAGGTTGCTGGCAGGTGCTGGGGTGTCGAGGTGAAAGCTCCAGCCTGGAGGGAGTGCCTTGCTGCTGCAGCACAAGGCACTCTGGCTACATCTGGCAGGGAAGCAGCTGGAGGAGAGGGGAAGAGAGGAGATGAGCTTGGTCAAGGTAGGCTTCAGCCACCACACTTGAGGCTTCAGCCTCAAGGCACATCCAGCTCCAGGAGAACAGCATGGCTAGGCTTAATCTAATCTAGCAATAGTGCAGATAAGAAGCCTTCAGAGGACAGGGAAACCCAATCTCTAATGCCCCAACCCCATTTACTGTGCTTAGACCAGCAGTAAGAATTCTTTTGACTGGCACCGAAGGGCAAAGCCTGTAACTGTAACAGAGTACCTTAGTGCCAGGGCCAGAGACTTAGGGCTCTAGCCAGGCATCATACAGGGAGGCAGCTAGCAAGGGAGAGGAGAGGACAAATTTAACTGCCCTTCAGCCTCAATGCCTTCACCTTTGACATCTGCTTCTCCTGGCAGCTGGGGAAGATCTGGCTCATCAATAAAACAGGCCAGCTACATCAGCCAAATCCAGTTAGTCAGTAGGGCAGAGAAGAAGCCCCTTCAGGACAGAATAGCCCAAACATACAGATCTAGCAAATAACCAGAGGAGCAAGAATACAGACAATGACAGTGGGGAAAGAAGGAAAAAATATGAGTAAACAACAGAAAAAGAAAAAAGAAATTACAATGGACAGTTTCTATCCAGGTAAAGAACAAAGAACAAATGGAACAGAAGGGGACCAAGGAACACCAAGAAAAAACTCAGGAACTCTAATGAATTGGACATAGGCTTTAGAAGAACTCAAAACACAGTTCAAAAAACAATTAAGAGAAGCTGAAGAAAATTGTGAAAAGAACTTAAAAAGTAAAAAAGGTCATCTGGAAATAGAGGCACATGAACTAAAACAAGAAATGGTGTCTTGAAATCCAGAATTGATCAGATTAAAAATGATGCATAGAAAGTGAAAGATGACCGACAAAGAAAAACAGACTAAAAGGAAAAGGGTGGCCAAAAAGCCAGGGATGAAATTCAGTCTTTAAAAATTAGAATCAAAGAACTAAAAGCAAATTACTTTACAAGGCAGCAAGAGTCTATAAAAAAAATCAAAAGAATAAAAAATTGAAGAAAATATAAAACACCTCATTGATAAAAGAACAGACCTGGAAAATAGATCCAGAAGAGACAATTTAAGGTTTACTGGACTACTGGAAAATCATGACAAAATAAATTCCTGGATATCATTATACTGGAAATCATCCAAGAAAACTGCCCTGATATTCTTGAACAAGAGAGTAAAGTAGAGATTGAAAGAATCCACAGATTATCTCTTGTTTTAAATCATCAATTGACAACACCCAGGAATGTTATAGCCAAGTTCAAGGATTTCCAGACCAAGGAAAAGATATTACAAGTTGTGAAAAAGAAACCAATCAGATATCATGGAGCCACAGGTGGGATAACATAGGATCTGGCTGCCCCCATACAGAAGGTCCAAAAGGCATGGAATATGATATTCAGGAAAGCAAGGGAAGTGGGTATACAACCAAGAATCAAGTACCCAGCAAAATTGACTATATTCTTGCAGGGGAAAGTATAGCCATTTAAAAAACAGAAAACTTCTAAGTATTCCTAAAGAAAATACTTGATTAACTAGAAATTTTGATATCCAAACACAAAACTCAAGAGAATCACCATAAGGTAATTAAGAAAGGGGAGACAAAAACCAAAATCTTTTTTTTAAGGAATCCAATAATTTCAAATGATTTGTATTTCTATAAAAAATGATGATATTGGTGACCCTTAAAAATTGTTATTATCATCAGGGTAGCTAGAAGAAGTATACTTAGGGGAAATAGTGATAAACTATAGCATGAAATGTAAATATATATATATATATAACTAATAATAAAATATATAATAATAAAAATAATATAATAATATATATATATATATATAACTAGAGGTTAAAAGAGAAGATAATAAGAGAAATGGGAAAAGAGATAAAATAGATTAAATTTATATTTCATAAAGAAGTACATGGAGGGAGGGAGGAGAAGACCAATACAATGGAAGGGTAAAAGAGGTTGGAGAGAGGTTATATTTAAATGTTACAAGCATTGAAATTGACTCAGAGAGGGAAGAACAATCATATTCATTAATGCAGAGAACTGTATCATGGCCTAAAGAGAAGTGGAAGGGTAATAAATGGGGGGGGGCAATACAAGGGAGGAAAGGAAGGAAAGGGAGGGGGGTCATTTAAAAGGCACTATAGTAAGAGGGGATCAATAAAAGGGGAGGTGCTGGGAAGGGAAGTAAAATTAGGGAAGGGAAAGAAGGAAACAGACTAAAAGCAAAAATTGAAGGGGAGGGTAAGAGAGGGATAAGAGAAAAGGCACAATCTAAGGGAAAGTCAAAATGGAAGGAAATGCACAGACAGTTATCATAATTGTGAATGTGAATAAGATAAACTCACCAATAAAAAGTGAATGGATAGCAGAATGGATGAAAAATCAGAATCCTACCATACGATGTCAATAAGAAACACACTTGAGACAGGTAGACATATACACTGTAAAGGCAAAAGGATGGAGCAGAATTTACTGGGCTACAAATGAGACAAAGAAGGCAGAAGTAGCAATCATGAACTCAGACAAAGCTAAAGCAAAAGTAGTTCACGTTAAAAGTGATAAGGAAGGTAATTACATCTTGATAAAAGGTACTATAAAATAATGAAAAAATATCAATACTCATTATACAATGCAACAAATGGTACAGGATCCAGATTTCTAAAGGAGAAACTAAAGTAGATTAAGGAGGAAATAGATAATAAAACCATATTTTGGGGGGATCTTAACATTCCTCTCTCATAACTAGATAAATCGAACCAAAAAAAAAAAAGAAGTAAGGGAAGTGAATGAAATGTTGGAAAAATTAGAACTAATAAGTATCTAGAGAAAAATAAATAGGGATAAAAAGGAATATACTTTCTCTTCAGTAGCACATGACACATATATAAATATTTACCATGTACTAGGTAATAAAAACATTACAAACAAATGTAGGAAAACAGAAATAATAAACATAATTTTTCAGGCCATAATGCAATAAAAATAATAATCAATAAGGGCTTATGGAAAGACAGATTCAAATCTAATTGGAAACCAAATAATCTAATTCTTCAAAACTTGTCAGGCAAAGAACAAATTAAAGAAACAATCACTTATTTCATTCAAGAGAATGACAATGAAGAAACAACTTATCAGAATTTATGGGATACAGCCAATGGAGTACCCAGGGGAAAATTTATATCCCTAAGTGCAAATATATCAACAAATTAGGGAGGGAAGAGGTTGATGAATTTGGCGTGCAACTTAAAAACTAGGAAGAGAACAAATTAAAAATCCCCAAATTTGGGGCAGCTGGTAGCTTAATGGATTGAGAGCCAGGCTTAGAGATGGGAGGTCCTAGGTTCAGATCTGGCCTCAGCCACTTCCTAGCTGTGTGACCCTGGGCAAGTCACTTGACCCCCATTGCCTAGCCCTTACCACTCTTCTGCCTTGGAGCCAATACACAGTATTGACTCCAAGACAGAAGGTAAGGGTTTAAAAAAAATCCCCAAATTAACACTAAATTGGAAATCATAAAAATCAAAAGAGAGATTAATAAAAGTGAAAGCAAAAGAATTATTGAACTAATAAATAAGACTAGGAGCTGTTACTTTGAAAAAAAAAGATAGATAAAGTACTAGTTAATATAATTTAAAAAAAGAAAGATTAAAACCAAATTAACAGCATCAAATATGAAAAGGGCAGCCTCTGTATCGAAGTGGAAATTAAGGTCATTATTAAAAACAAATAGCATAATGATATGTCAATAAATATAACAATATAGGCAAAATGGTTGAATATTTACAAAAATATAAATTGCCTAGATTAACAGAAGAAATAAAATACTTAAATAATTCCATCTCAGAAAAAGAAATTGAACAAGCCATCAAGGAACTTCCTAAGAAAAATCCCCAGAGCTAGATGGATTCACAAATGAATTCTATCAAACATTTAAAGAACAACTAACCCCAATATTATACAAACTATTTCACAAAATAAACAAAGGAGTTTTACCAAATTCCTTTAATGACACAAATATGGTACTGATTCTAAAACGAGTCAGACTAAAAACAGAGAAAGAAAATGACAGAGTAATCTTCTTAATGAACATAGATGCAAAAATCTTAAATAGACTACTAGCAAAAAGACTCCAGCAAATTATCACCAGGATTATTCACTAAAATCAGGTGGAATTTATACCAGGAATGCAAGGATGGTTTAATATTAGGAAAACCATCTACATAATTGACCATATCAACAACCAAATAAACAAAAATCACATGATTATCTCAATAGATGCAGAAAAAGCCTTTGACAAAATACAACACTCATTCCTATTGAAAACACTAGAAAGTATAGGAATAGAAGGGCGTTTCCTAAAAATAATAAACAGTATATATCTACAACCATCAGCAAACATCATCTGCAATGGGGATAAATTAGAATTCTTCCCAATAAGATCAGGAGTGAAGCAAGGAAGCCCTAAGCACCTCTATTATTTAACATTGTACAAGAAACACTAGCAGTAGCAATTAGAGAATAAAAAGGAATTGGAGGGATTAAAATTGGCAATGAGGAGACCAATCTAGCACTCTTTGCAGATGATATGATGATTTTATTAAAGAATCCTAGAGAATCAACCAAAAAGATAGTTGAAATAATCAACAACTTTAGCAAAGTTTCAGGATCCAAAATAAACCTACATACGTCACCAGCATTTCTATATATCTCCAACACATCTCAGCAGCAAGAATTAGAAAGAGATATTCCATTCAAAATCACCCTAGACTATATAAAATACTTAGGAATCTATCTGCCGAGACAACACAGGAACTATATGAACACAACTACAAAACACTCTCCACACAATTAAAACTAGATCTAAATAATTAGAAAAATATCTATTGCTCATGGGTAGGATGAGCTAACATAATAAAAATGACAATCCTACCCAAATTAATTTACTTATTTAGTGCCCTACCCATTGAACTACCAAAAAACTTTTTTACTGAATTAGAAAAAATTATAACAAAGTTCATTTGGATGAACAAAAGATCCAGAATATCAAGGGAATTAATTAAAAAAATGTGAAGGATGGGGGCCTAGCAGTATCACATGTTAAGCTGTATTGTAAGGCAGTGGTCAACAAAACACTATTGTACTGGCTAACAGACAGAAGGGAAGATCAGTGGAATAGTCTTGGGGCAAATGTACTCAGAAAGATAGTGCAAGATAAACCCAAAGATCCCAGCTTGGGATAAAAATACAATATTTGACAAAAAATATCTGGGAAAATTGGAAAACAGTATGAGAGAGATAAAGTTTACATCAACATCTCACACCTTACATTAAGATGAATTCAAAATGGGTGAATGACTTAAATATAAAGAAGGAAACTATAAATAAATTTGGTGAATAGTATACCTGTCAGATCTATGGTAAAGGAAAGATTTTAAGACCAAGCAAGAGAGAGAGAATATCACAAACTGTAAAATAAATACTTTTGATTACATTAATTTAAAAAATTTTTGTGCAAACAAAACCAATGCAACCAAAATTAGAAGGGAGCCCTCACATTGGGAATAAATCTTTATAACAAAAAACTCTGTCAAAGGTCTAATTACTCAAATTCATGAGGAGCAAAATCAATTGTACAAAATAAATCCATTCCTCAACTGATAAATGGGCAAGGGAAATGAATAGGCAATTTTCAGATAAAGAAATCAAAACTATCAATAAGCACATGAAAAAGTGTTCCCACAGACTTCCAGGTAAACATGCCTGCAATCTAGATATGGATCACTTCCTCTCCCTGGCACTGAACGAAATAGACTACCTCAAAAGGGCATAAAAATCATCCTTGGAAGAATGGAGGGACTCTCCAGTATGCCACAGTAACAAAGGCATGTGGGGAGTGAACATTTCCACACTATAAGAAGGAGGAAAAGCTTGCACAAAAACGTGAACTGAGCTGCCCTTCCCCCACATCCCCCATGGAACCAGAGTAGTGGCTCAGAGCATTCACCAGGGACAGTGAGTGAGTGAGTGAGTAACGTCTCTGTCTGGGGGGGGGGGCACACCAGGGTCCTTGGGATCTAAGGAGGACTGCTAGGGAAATACCTCCTGCTTACAGGAGAGCGCACAGTCCATGGGGGCCCTTGCAAACTGCAAACAGTGTGGAGTCTCGAGAAACTGTAGAAACTGCCTGAGGCCAAAGCTCTGCTCCTTGCTGTAGTGATGGGGGTGGGGGAGGGAACACCAGGGTCCTTGGAAACTGACAGGGACTACCAGAGATCTACTCCCTCAGAGTAGTTTTACAGGAGATTCCTGCACACCAGAGAGAACAGCACGGGGGCGGGCACACTAACAAACTATGGAGGCTGGGAAGAACTAGTCTGAGGCAACTTAAATCCACAGAAAACCCGTCCATATCACCCAGACCTCTGACCAAAAAGGAAAGGAAAAAACACTGAAGGGATAGCTCACACTGCCCAAGATCAACCCTCCAAGAAGAAAGGGAAAAAAGTGACTATTGATAACTTTTATGGAGGAAAAACCCAGGGGACAGAAGAGAAAGAGGATGAAATTCAAACAAAATCAAAATATGCCCCCCAAAATGGAAATTATCCACAAGATCCAGAAGAACTAAAAATGGATCTTATCCAAAAGATGGAAACCTTCTGGCAAGAAAAATGGGAAGACATTCAGAAAGAGGTCAGCAGCCTGACAGACAAGACCTCACAATTGGAGAAAGAGCTGGAGGCCACAAACAGAAGGGCAGAACAAACTGAAAAGCAAAACCAGTCCTTAAAGTCCAGAATTAAGCACCTGGAAAACAATGATCTTGCAAAACAGCAAGAATTAATAAAGCAAAGTAAAAAAAAATTAATGAATTAGAAGAAAACATAAAATATCTCACTGACAAGGTGACAGACCAGGAAAACAGAGGAAGGAGAAACAACTTGAGAATCATTGGTTTAAACCAGCAATAAACAAAAATCTCGATGCCACACCACAAAAAATCATCAAAGAAAATTGCCCTAATGTTCTCGAGCAAGGGGGAAAAATAAAAATAGAAAGGGTTCATAGAACACCCTCTATACTAAATCCCCAAAAGATAACCCCCAGGAATGTAATTGCCAAATTCAAGAGCTTCCAAGCTAAGGAGAAAATCTTACAAGAAGCCAAGAAGAGGAACTTCAGATATAGAGGAGCCCCCATAAGGATCACACATGACTTAGCAATGAACACGCTAAGAGATTGCAAAGCTTGGAACACAATATTCAGAAAGGCAAGAGAAATGGGTCTACAACCAAGAATCAGCTACCCATCAAAACTGACTATATACTTCCAGGGGAAAAGTATGGGCATTCAACATAATAGAAGATTTCCAAGTATTTGCAAAGAAAAGACCAAAACTCAGTGGAAAGTTTGACATCCAAACACAAAGAGCAAGAGAAACATGAAACCGTAAATATGAAATAAAGGGAAAAGGAGAAAATTGTTATCTTTTTCTTTTATTCAAACTCTCTTCTATAAGGACTACATTTCTCTCAAATTATATATATTAATGTGTGGGGAAAATGTAATGTGTAACTCTCAAAAATTGTATGCATCATTAGAGTAGTTAGAAGAATTACGTATAGGGAAAGATTGGGGCATCAAGATGATATGGAGAAAGCGGGGGAAAGAAAGAAAAAGGGAGGGGGGAATTGTTGATGGTACTAAGATATACTTCAAGAAATAGAAAAAAACAACAAAATAGAATAATCTTTCTCACACAAAGATACACATGAGAAGTGGAGGGGAAGAATTCTCCTATAAGAAGGAGAAGAAGAGAGTGCAAATTGGCATTACTTAAACCTTACTCTCAGTGAAATCAATTCTGAGAGAAACAAACATCTAGATCTATTGGGATCTTGAATTCCATCTTATCCAACAGGGTAAGAGAGAAGGGGAAATTAAGGAGGGGGTGGGGGGAAGGAGTATAAAAGGGGAGGGAAGGAGAGTAGGGAGAGCAAGGGAACAAAAAGGGAGGGCTAGAAAGGGAAGCATATGAAGGGAGGAGACTAGAGGGACTGATCTAAAGTAAATCACTGGTTTAAAAGGTTATAGCAAAAGAAGAAATGTCAGAATTAGGGGAGGATATCAAAATGCCAGGGAATCAACAAGTGACAATCATAACTTTGAATGCAAATGGGATGAACTCACCCATAAAACGTAGAGGAATAGCAGAATGGATTAGAATCCAAAACCCTACCATATGTTCTCTTCAAGAAACACACATGAGACAGGTTGATACTCACAAGGTCAGAATTAAAGGATGTAGTAAGACCTTTTGGGCCTCAACTGATAGAAAGAAGGCAGGAGTTGCAATCATGATATCTGACAAAGCCAAAGCAAAAATAGACCTGATCAAAAGGGATAGAGAAGGTAAATATATTCTGTTAAAAGGGAGTATAGACAACGAGGAAATATCGCTAATCAACATGTAAGCACCAAATGGTATAGCACCCAAATTTTTAATGAAGAAACTAGGAGAATTGAAGGAGGAAATAGACAGTAAAACCATATTAGTGGGAGACCTGAACCAACCACTATCAGATTTGGATAAATCAAATAAAAAAATAAATAAGAAAGAGGTAAAAGAAGTGAATGAAATCTTAGAAAAATTAGAGCTAATAGACATATGGAGAAAAATAAATAGGGACAAAAAGGAATACACCTTCTTCTCAGTACCACATGGCACATTCACAAAGATTGATCATACACTAGGTCACAGAAACATGGCATACAAATGCAGAAAAGCAGAAATAATAAATACAACCTTTTCATATCATAAGGCAATAAAAATAATTATCAGTAAGGATACATGGAGAGCCAAATCAAAAATTAATTGGAAAT
This sequence comes from Monodelphis domestica, assembly GCF_027887165.1. Lineage (NCBI taxonomy): Eukaryota > Metazoa > Chordata > Mammalia > Didelphimorphia > Didelphidae > Monodelphis > Monodelphis domestica. Next base: position 182,921,304 of record NC_077234.1, on the reverse strand, counting down.
TAAATAATATGATACTCCAAAATCAGTTAGTTAGAGAAAAAATCATAGAAACAATTAATAATTTCATTGAGGAAAATGACAATGGTGAGACAGCCTTTCAAACCTTATGGGATGCAGCCAAAGCAGTACCTAGAGGAAAATTCATATCCATGAGTGCATATATTAACAAATTAAGGAGGGCCGAGATCAATATATTGTAAATGCAATTTAAAAACTTGAAAGCAAACAAATTAAAACCCCCCAGAAGTAAACCAAACTAGAGATCCTAAAAATTAAAGGAGAAATTAATGAAATAGAAAGTGATAGAACTATTGAACTAATAAATAATACTAGAAGCTGGTACTTTGAAAAAACAAACAAAATTGACAAAGTACCGGTCAATCTAATTTTAAAAAGGAAAGAAGAAAAGCAAATTAACAACATCAAAGATGAAAAAGGGGACCTCACCTCCAGTGAAGAGGAAATTAAGGCAATCATTAAAAAATTCTTTGCCCAATTATATGGCAATTAATATACCAATCTAGGCGATATGGATGAATATTTACAAAAAATATAAATTGCCTAGACTAACAGAAGAAGAAATAGAATTTTTAAATAATCCCATATCAGAAAAAAAGAAATCGAACAGGCCATAAAAGAACTCCCTAAGAAAAAATCCCCAGGGCCTGATGGATTCACAAGTGAATTCTATCAAACATTCAAAGAACAGCTAATCCCAATACTATACAAACTATTTGATATAGTAAGCAAAGAGGGAGTTCTACCAAATTCCTTTTATGACACAAACATGGTACTGATTCCAAAGCCAGGCAGGTCAAAAACAGAAAGAAAACTATAGGCCAATCTCCCTAATGAATATAGATGCAAAAATCTTAAATAGGATAATAGCAAAAAGACTCCAGCATGTGATCAGGAGGGTCATTCACTATGATCAAGTAGGATTTATACCAGGAATGCAGGGCTGGTTCAATTTTAGGAAAACCATCCATATAATTGACCATATCAACAAGCAAACCAACAAAAATCACATGATTATCTCAATAGATGCAGAAAAAGTCTTTGACAAAATACAACACCCATTCCTATTGAAAACACTAGAAAGCATAGGAATAGAAGGGTTGTTCCTAAAAATAATAAACAGTATATATCTAAAACCATCAGCTTACATTATCTGCAATGAGGATAAAGTAGACACATTCCCAATAAGATCAGGAGTGAAACAAGGATGCCCATTATCACCTCTACTATTTGACATTGTACTAGAAACACTAGCAGTAGCAATTAGAGAAGAAAAAGAAATTGAAGGCATTAAAATAAGCAAGGAAGAGACCAAATTATCACTCTTTGTGGATGATATGATGGTCTACTTAAAGAATCCTAGCTAACCAACCAAAAAGCGAGTCGAAAAAATCAACAACTTTAGCAAAGTTGTAGGATACAAAATAAACCCGCATAAGTCATCAGCATTTCTATATATTTCCAACACAGCTCAGCAGCAATAATTAGAAAGAAAAATCCTATTCAAAATCACCTTAGACAAAATAAAATACTTAGGAATCTATCTCCTGAGACAAACACAGGAACTATTATGAACACAACTACAAAACACTCTCCACACAACTAAAACTAGACTTGAGCAATTGGAAAAACATTAGCTGCTCATGGGTAGGATGAGCCAATATAATAAAAATGACCATCCTACCCAAACTTATTTATCTATTTAGTACTATACCTATTGAACTTCCAAAAAATTTTTTATTGATTTTGAAAAAAAACATCACAAAGTTCATTTGGAAGAACAAAGGATCAAGTATATCCAGGGAAATAATGAAAAAAAAAATACAAAGGAAGGTGGACTTGCAGTCCCCGATCTCAAACTATATTATAAAGCAGTGATCATCAAAGCAATTTGGTACTGGCTAAGAGATGGAAAGGAGGATCAGTGGAATAGCCTAGGGGTAAGTGACCTCAACAAGATAGTCTATGACAAATCCAAAGACCCCAGCTTCTGGGACAAAAACCCTCTATTTGACAAAAACTACTGGGAAAAATGGAAGTGTGGGAGAGACTAGGTTTGGATCAACACCTCATACCCTACACCAAGATAAACTCAGAATGTGTGAATGACTTGAACATAAAGAAGGAAACTACAAGTAAATTAGGTGAACACAGAATAGTATACATGTCAGACCTGCTGAAAGGGAAAGACTTTAAAACCAAGCAAGACATAGAAAGAGTCACAAAATGTAAAATAAACAATTTTGATTACATCAAATTAAAAAGTTTTTTTACAAACAAAACCAATGCAACCAAAATGAGAAGGGAAGCAACAAATTGGGAAATAATTTTCATAATAAAAAACTCTGATAAAGGTCTAATTACTCAAATTTATAAAGAGCTAAATCAATTGTACAAAAAATCAAGCCATTCTCCAATTGATAAATGGGCAAGGGACATTAACAGGCAGTTTTCAGCCAAAGAAATCAAAACTATTAATAAGCACATGAAAAAGTGCTCTAAATCTTTAATAATCAGAGAAATGCAAATCAAAACAACTCTTAGTACCACCTCACACCTAGCAGATTGGCTAACATGACAGCAAAGGAAAGTAATGAATGCTGGAGGGGATGTGGCAAAGTCGGGACATTAATTCATTGCTGGTGGAGTTGTGAATTGATCCAACCATTCTGGAGGGCAATTTGGAACTATGCCCAAAGGGTGATAAAAGACTGTCTGCCCTTTGATCCCGCCATAGCACTGCTAGGTTTGTACCCCAAAGAGATAATAAGGGAAAAGACATGAATACAAATATCCATAGCGGTGCTCTTTGTTGTGGCCAAAAATTGGAAAAAGAGGGGATGCCCTTCAATTGGGGAATGGCTGATCAAATTGTGCTATATGTTGGTGATGGAATACTATTGTGCTAAAAGGAACAATAAAGTGGACAAATTCCATGGAGACTGGAACAACCACCAGGAAGTGATGCAGAGCAAAAGGAGCAGAACCAAGAAAACACTGTACACAGAGACTGAAACACTGTGGTACAATGGAACATAATGGATTTCTCCATTCGTGTCAATACAATGTCCCTGAACATTCCGCAGGGATCTAGGAGAAAAAACACTATCCACAAGCAGAGGACAAATTGTGGGAGTAAAACCACTGAAGAAAAGCAACTGCTTGACTACAGTGGTAGAGGGGACATGATTGAGGAGAGACTAAATGAACACCCTAATGCAAATACCAACAACATGGAAATGGGTTCAAATCAAGGATACATGTGATGCCCAGTGGAATTGAGCATTGGTTATGGGAGGGGTGGTTGGAGGGGGTGAGGGAAAGAAAATGATCTTTGTTTCTAAGGAATAATGTTTGAAAATTACCAAATAAAATAGTGTTTAAAGAATTTAAAAAAGTGTTCCCAATCTCTTATAATTAAAGAAATGCAAATCAAAACAACTCTTAGGTACCACCTCACACTTAGCAGATTGGCTAATATGATAGCAAAGGAAAGTAATAAATGTTTGAGGGGATGTGCCAAAATTCGGACATTAATGCACTGCTGGTAGAGTTATAAATTGATCTAACCATTCTTGAAGGCAATTTGGAAGTATGCCCAAATGGCTTTAAAAGACTTTCTGCCCTTTGATTCAGCCAAAGCACTGGTGTGTTTGTACACCAAAGAGATAATAAGGAAAAAATATGTGTTCAAAAATATTTATAACCATGTTCTTTTTGGTAGCAAAAAATTGGAAAATGAGGAGATGCCCTTTGATTGGGGAATGCCTGAACATGTTGTGGTATCTGTCGGTAATGGAATACTGGTGATGGGTTGTGCTAAAAGGAATAATAAACTGGAGGAATTCCATGTGAACTGCAATGACCTCCAGGAAATGATGTAGAATGAAAGGAGCAGAACTGGGAGAACATTGTACACAGAGACTTATCCCCTGTAACACAATCGAATGTAATGGACTTCTCTACTAGCAGCAATGCAATGACCCAGGACAATTCTGAGGGACTTATCAGAAACAATGCTACCACATCGAGAGAAAGAGCTATGGGAGTAGAAACACAGAAGAAAAACAACTGCTTGATCACATGGTTCGATGGGAATCTGATTGGGGATGTAGACTCTAAACAATCACTCTAGTGCAAATATTAATAATATGGAAATGAGTCTTGATCAATGACATATGTAAAACCCAGTGGAATTGCTCATTAGCTATGGGTGGAGGGGAGGGAAAGAACATGAATCATGTAACCATGGAAAAGTATTCTAAATTAATTAGTTAAATGAATAAACTTTTTAAAAAAAAGAGTGAAGGCAAGGTTAGTGGGGATTACTGAGAACCACTTTTGGACTTTTGGTTGGGGTAATGGCTGTCCTCACATTTATGCTTTGTGATTTTAATGAAGAAACTTAGCCAGAAGAATATTTGAGAAAATATACTTCCCTTTGTTTGTGAGGTATTGCAGATATGTAATATAAATTATTAACAAAGCAGGTAGATTTTGTTTATCTTTTTGTTGTTCTTTCTCTTTTTAAATTCTTGTTTCAAAGAGTGGTTTTAAAGGGTAGAGAAATACTCAGAAATAAATATGATGTTAAAACAAAAGGTGTTAATAAAATGTTCACTTTTACCATATTATTTGGGGAGGGTGGTCAGAAATAGGCTATTGGGCCAAATTAATGTGCTGTTAACTGTACATTGCTACCCATGTGAATCTCTCAGGTTAATCTTTATGACCTATTCAGGTTCTCATGGCAACTCTATGTGTCTCTTTCTCTCTTTGTATCTCTCTCAGTCTCTGCCTGATTCTCCCTCCCCACTTTGTGTATATGTGTGTATGTTTACTCTACATGCACGGAGAAACAATTTGAACAGGGTGCAGATTGTCATGAAAGTGGAGTTATTGTCAGTTGTAACTGTATTCTTAAAGACAATAATAACAAAGAAACACTACCTATGGTACAAAATTTCTCTTTTCAAGCTTTCTTGTAATATGTGATCCTATCTGGATCTCTGCCTCTTTCTTTTAACACCCTTTTATCAGGATAAACTCACACTTTCCCCAAAGCCTGGCTTTCTGGGACTGTTTCAATAACTCTTCCAGCATGCATGCTAAGGAGTATCTATGCAGTACCCACCCAGGTCAGTGTGACTAGCAAAAAAGCAAGTTCCATGCTTTGTAGCTAAAATTATGAGACCAATTTTTTAAATAAGTTATTACATGATAAACATTTGTCAGAGGAGATTAGGAAATAGGCAATCGATAAAACAGTAAGTTAAGACTTTAGTTATAGCATTGGCCAATTTATTAGATGTAAACACTGAAAATTTAACAATTAATGGGCAAACTCTGCTCTCAGACCTATGAAAGAATTTGATACCCTATTGTCCAAACTGCCCAGGCTGCCTGACATGAGCCTGGAACAATTCATAAGTTGGATTTGAGTTATGAGATTCAGCAAGGAAATAAATACCTGATATGGAAACTAAATCTCTCATTTTCCCAGCCCACTACTGTGAACTCAATAATACCTGAGTTTGTTTGGCAGTGTTATCAGATGTCAAAATCAGTGATTCTCAGTGTTCCTACTCAGAGCCCAGATCATGTTTATTTATATTATAATTCTATACATGAGATTTTCCATTTGAAGTGTTTATATTTACTTACATTTTCTACCCCTACTCCTTTTTCCTCCAATCATATCACCACATATGACTCATGGTTCTCCACCCTGTAGTTTTTGTTTGTTTGTTTGTTTTACTTTGTTCTCTTTTCCCTTTATAGATTCTTTAGTCCAAATGATGAGAGCTAGGGCTTATTTTAATTATATACAACACTTCCCGCAATCATAACCTTCTCACAAGAGTGCACATTAAACAGTAATAAAAACATCCCCCAAAATATTTATTTAAACAGAGAAGAGCCTTTCTTCCAACTGTATTTTTGCTAAAATGGGTAAGCCACATTTGCTTCTCCTCCAACTTTAATGCTCCTTCTGTTTCCTTGATGATTTTTTCATGCTTTCTAAAACCTTCATGGTGGTTTCCTCAACTTTCTCTTCCTTTGCTATATTCTCTCTGTAGTTCCTTCACTTCCGTGGATTTTACTTTAATGTCTATTCAATTGGTTCTAAAGTCTTTTTCAACATTGGGACATTTCATTGTGGCTCTAGACCCATATTTCAAACCTCTTGCTGATCAGTGCCCTGAGAGTTTTGAATTCAACCTGTCCAAAACTGAAGTTTTATCCTCCCTCCCTTCCCTAGCCTGCCCAATTGCTTCTTGATTTTGCCCAGTTTCTGTTCAGAGCAACACCACTTATTCAGTGTCCCATGATCATAATGATGCTAATTTTAACTCTTTTCTCCTCCCTCAAGTCTACTTCTCAAGTCAAGTCTATTCCTACAATATTTCTTGCATATGAATTCTCTTCCCTGGTCCCAGTACCACCTCTCTAGTAAAGATTTTTAGCACCATGAAGCTAGATTGCTGCAAAAGCCTCTTAAGGGTCTTTTTACCTTTATTCTCTGGAATTGGAATCGGGAAGACCTGGATTAAAATCCATAATCACTATTGAGAACCCATGGCATTATATATATATATATATATGTATATTACATATATATTTACAAAATCTCTTACCTTCCATCTTAGAATCAATCATGTGCATTGATTCCAAGGAAGAAGAGTAGTAAGGGCTAAGCAATGTGATGGAGATTGTGACTTGCCTAGAGTCACACAGATAGGAAGTGTCTGAGGTCACATTTGAATACAAGACCCTCATCTCTAGGATTGTTTCTCAATTCACTGAGCCACCTGGCTGATCCTAGAACCCATATTAGAAGCATATTAAAGAGTTTGGGTTTTTTTTAAAGGCACCTATTTTTAAAAATACTACTGGATAATAAAAGGTAGATACTCATAAAGTGTAGCATTCTGCCATCTTCCAAACATATATGTGGTGATCAAATCAAATCAAATAGTACCTTAGGAAGAAAGCAGTCATAGAAGAAGGGGATTCTGGATTCAAAAATTTTTTGAGTTGCCTAGTCCAACTCGTTCATTTCATGGATGTTAAAACTAGATGGAGTCCAGGAAGAGTTAATCAACTTGTTCAAAGTCCCCTAGTTAATTACTGATAAATCAGAAACTAAACCTCTGGCCTTTAGAGCTCTTTCTACTGATTGTACTCTTGATACTCTCTAGCTGACAAATTTAATTAGCAGGGATATCCTACTTTATACCTATTGTTGCTAATAAACTAAACCCCATTTTTGCAGCCGTTATGGTTGTTAGATCCCCATCACATTCTGCAAGATGACTTTCTCTCCCTTCCTCATAAGCATTACTCCATCTCTCATTTCCACAGCACCACTCTGTCTACCTCTCATCTCTGTCACTTTTTTTTCTGGCCATCCACCATACTTGGGATTCTCTGCCTCACAACATCCCTCTCTTCTTTGGAGGTGTAGCTAATGTACTATTTTCTACTTGAAGCTTTTCCTGACCATTGCAATTTGCTTGTCACCTCCTTTTCCAACTCCCTTATCTTTGATAATGTTGCATTTATTTGAATTTATTATATTTATTTTGCTTGTATTTATATATTTATATATATTATATATTTATTTATTGGCTCTCCCATTAGAGTGTAATATCCTTTAGAATATGGATTATTTCACTCATTTTATTATTTTTCCCAGTTGCTAGTTGGATGACAATTAAAAGACGTTTGTTGATTGACCAGCTGATTTTAGACAGTGGGAGAACATTAGGTTCCATAAGAGTGGGAAAATATCTAGATGATCGAGAACAGGCTATATTGTAGAATTTTCATATTATTTTTCTCCGTCTCACTTGCCTTTGGTTCAGGATATTCTTGTGATGACTTTATGAAATTAGAAAGAATACCACAGAGAGCACTGATGAATAAATATTTGATATTTTTCCAGTTTACTTGTAGTTGAGCTCTGAACCCCAGCTGTTCAACATGTAAGGGAGCACAGTTTCCCTTTATTAGTGCTTAACCATTTAAAAGGATCAAAGTCAACAGGACCTCTGTTTTACAGATGGTCTTTAAAGTTCAATCCCAGCCCCCTCTCCTAACATTCAAGGGAAAACAATTCTTCGAAATCAAGGCAAAAATTGAAGAACTTCTTCCGAGGTAGCCGATGAGATGGTATAATGTAAAAGCCAAAGACAAAGCTTTGCAGCCTTTCACGTGATTCTTTAGGCAATTACCGGATCCCCACAGATTTCTAGTGTGGATCCATTTCTGCGGCAGAGAGCTCCACCTGTTGAACAGGTTTTAGGAAGAAAAATAACCCAGGAATTTTCCTCCTCACCACCCCGCCCCCCCTCCAACCTCCAACATTTGACAACTCTAACCTTCCAACAACAAAAGCTATTTCAAGGTCCCTTAAACGGCTTGGAAAGCAATTATGCTATCATCTCTGATAATACAGCAAGCACAGGAGAGCAAAGGAAAATGGAAAACAAGAGACAACATACAGCCAATCTCAGGAAAAGTTAAAGAGAATTATGTTTCAGTCAACAACCATATCATAATATCACATTTCTGACAAGATTTCAAAAAGCAGATTAATCCTCCTGGAGCAGTTTAATTGTGGGAAAGGTTTCGATTCCTGAAATCCACAGGATGTGCATATGAAAGGAAGTCTGTTGAGAAAAAATTCTGATGCTCCTGGAATGGGGGAGGAATTAAGCCTGGCATGAGCTGTGTCACAGCTTTTGACACAAGAAGAAAACAAGTCAGGGGAAAGGCATAAAGGAAAAAAAATACAACCTGCGTCTAAGAGGGAGTGCACTTTAGGGTTAAGATCTGAATTAAGTTGGGATTCATTCTCTCTCTCTCTCTCTCTCTCTCTCTCTCTCTCTCTCTCTCTCTCTCTCTCTCATTGAAATTTCTTAATTTCTCTGAACTGAAAAAAGAGGCACAGCACTAAGATTCCAGGACTTTTACACTGTATGTTTTCAAACTATTGGAGGTCTTAGAAAACTTGAAGAAAGCTGATGGTATTATTTTTAAAGAACTGAAAACTGAAAATTATTTCATTGTTATTCCCCAGTCTCGGCCAGCAAATCCCAAGATTTGGTGTCTGCTAAATGAAAATCCCGGAGGAATTGTAGCACATAAGCATTCAAAATAAGGCTGTAAATGGAACAAGAGACTCCTGACACTAACAAGTGGGGCCATTGTACAGCGTTCCAATACCTCATGCTTGAGGTAGCCAGCAGGTATTTAATAAAGCACATTTTTCCCCACTCTGCTATTATGATGTATGTTGTGTGTGTGTGTATGTGTTTTTAAAAAATCACAACATTCCGTGGCTAGGCATTAACTTCCCAGAATATATGGATAAATCACAGAGCACAACATTCTATGTAGGAAACAAAGGAAACCTTTCCTTCTCATGCAATAGGATTAAGTACAATAGTGAGTTTTTAATGCTCCTCCTCTCATTGTACTCTTTTTTCTTTTTCTTTTTTTCCCCTTCAGTGGAAAGAAATTCCATACCTGAATTTAGTTATATGAATTAAGACGGCCTTGGCAATTTACAACCCTGTGCGTCAGTCCCTATGAAAATGTGATTTTAGATCCTGTTCCCTGCTAGCCTTTCTGATAAGACAAGAAGAGAGTTAAATGATCCCAGTATTTCCTATGAGTCCACAAAGGCAAAAAATAAGAGGTTGTCACAAAGACAATTACATTAGGGTCATCACAGGTATATCAATTTCCTGGTTATTTTGGCTTATTAAGATTTTCACATTTTCCATACCAGCTGAATTGGTACAATACATAGAATTCAATTTAATTAGCTGAGATTAAACCGCTACTATGTGTGGGACATTTTGTGAAGTGCCAAAGATACCAAGATGAAAATAAAGCCATTCTTGATTCTAACAAGTTTATATATTTTTTTCTGGATCTATAATTTTGTACTCATCTTCCTGAGTTCAAAATTGGCTTCACATACTTACTAGCGGTATGACAATGGGCAAGCCACTATATCCTGTTTGCCTCAGTTTCCTCCTCTATAAAATGAGCTGGAGAAGGAAATGGAAAACTACTGTAGTATCTCTGCCAAGAAAACCCCAAATGAGGTCATGAAGAGTAGGACATGACTGAGATGACAATTATAACCAGTAAAGAGAGATCCCAGTGCAGAAAAGTTCTTTTACTAATGCAGGTTAGTACCTGTTCAACAAGTTAAAACCTTAGACAGTTGCCAGGGGCACTAAGGGTTATGTGATCTACCTATAGTTAAACAGCTAGTTCTGTGACAGAGATGTGACCTGATTTCAAGTTTCCCTGAATCCTAGGTTGGGTAGCTATCCACTGTGCAATACTGCCTCTCAAGAAACTCCCATTCCTTCATGAACAATGAACAAATCTGTAAACATGTAAAAAGTACATCAACCCTGCCCTCCTGGAACTTACATTCTACCAAAAGAATATAACTTGTACGCAGAGAAGGAAATGCAAAGTATGTGCAACTTTAATACAAAATAAAATTAAATGTATGTAAGGGCTAGGAAAGGGCAACACTAACAATTTGAAGAGTTCAGAAAAATATTTTAATGGGAGGTGAAATCTGAGTAAGCCACTAGAGGAGAAGCAAGGCATTCCAAAAGTCAGTCATAAGACTTTTCAGATATGAGATAATTTACAAAAAGTCCCAGAGAACATGGACACAATGCAGGTGTGTGTAACTGAGGTCTGGTACTTGTACCAAATACTTAGAATAGGATGTCTCCAAGTGGAGAATCTGAAAAACCTGCTCCTAGGAGATTTAGGATGACCTAGAAGGAAAGAGCCTTAGAAGGCAAGACTAAGAAGCATGTGTAAATAGTCAGTAATGAGGATGCTCTTTGGTTGTGGGGCATTCAAAATAGCAAATGTTCAGCTACTGTCTTTTTGCCTCATTCATCTTCCTTTCCTTTCCTTCCTTCCTTCCTTCCTTCCTTCCTTCCTTCCTTCCTTCCTTCCTTCCTTCCTTCCTTCCTTCCTTCCTTCCTTCCTTCCTTCCTTCCTTCCTTCCTTCCTTCCTTCCTTCCTTCCTTCCTTTCTCTTTACCTTACCTTCTATCTTAGAATCAATGCTATGTATTGGATCTACAGCAGAAGAGCAGTAAAGGTTGGGCAGTGGGAGTAAAGACTTGCTCAAGGTCACACAGTTAGGAAGTATCTAAATTTGAACCTTGGGCCTCCCATATCTAGATCTGGCTCTCAATCCACTAAGTCACCTAGTTGCCCTCCCCTCCCACCCCCATTCACTTATAAGAGATGCTGGTGACTCAATCTGTCAAGGGAAGGAAGTAGAATCTCTGACCTCAGAAGTTTCCAAAATTTACAAGGGGAATCTGGGAATTGGGAGCCTACCTGAGTGTCATTAATGCTCAAGTATTGATGCCCTGAGGAGCAAGGAATGCTCTTCAAGGAATTTTTGCCCAGCAGAACTTAAAATCTGCATTCATCTGGAAGAGATGTTGCCTTTGTAAGTGAAGTTGGTGATACCTTTGCTAAAAACATAACTAAATAGAGCTAAATATATGCTAGAGACTGAGATGGAGTTGAGGAGAAAATGTACACTTTAGAGGCAATGAGAGAAATGTTTGCACATTTGTTCTAAGTTTTTTGAAAAACATCCTTTTATAAAACTTTTTAATGCTAAATGGTTAAGTGGAATTGAGGTGCTACTCCATGATTACTTAGCAATAAAGGGGATACAGTCAATGTGGACAAGAGCCCATGACTGTAGAGGAAAGAAATCCATTCCCAACCCTTCAGTGTATCCTAGAACTCTGAGGGGAGAGATACAGCAAGGCTCGCCCTAAGAATATACTTATATCTGGGAAACCTCAAATAGGCCAGTTTGGAAGAACCTAGGATTACACGTTGGGGGAGGGGGAGAGGTAACAAGAAAAAAAGTCCAGAAATATAAGCTAAACCATTCTGATCAAGACAAGTCCTAATGGAGCCATGACTAAAAATGTTCCTCATTTCTAGAGAGAGAAATGATGAATTCTGAATATAGACTGAAACAATTTTTAATCTTTATTTTTTCCACGTATTTTCTCTTATAAGGTGGCTGATATGGAAATACATTTTGTATGAACTTTACATAATTAATAGATTTGTTGATTGCCTTCTCAAGGGGTAGGGGAGGAGTGAGAGGGAAGGAAAGAATTTGAAACTCAAAAAAATTTAAAGTGAATATTTAAAATGTTTTTACATGTAATTTGGGAAATATTTAAGAAGGACTTTGCCAAATTAAGATATTTTATGTAAATTGAAATGCTAAGGAACATATTCTATTATAAACTTTCATTCATTATGTGACTAAATAAACCCTCCACTAAGGGTCTTCTATAGTCAAGATATTTTCTAGCATCATCTTGGGTCCCATGGAAAGTCTTTGACTTCTCCATTGCACTTCTACAGAAGGGTGACATAATATAAGTGAAGGGAGGGGCTAAGTTGGGGCTAGAACTGAGAAGGTTTGAAATTAGGTAAATCTTAGGACAGAGAACTGGAGAGAAAGTTATAGGTCATTTAGTTCAATTCTTTCATTTTATGAATAAGTAAACATCTCAGCCCCAAGAGGTGAAACGATTAGTTGAAGGTCGCACAGCTAGCAAGTGGCTGAGCTAGTAGTGTTTGACCAGATTTTTTTTTGAGATAAGCCAAGGTCTGTTCTTTGACCTAGACCAAACACTGCTCTGCTGTGATCAATCATATCCTGGTCCTCCTCTGACCTGGAATCTATCAAATTCTGATTCTGGTAACAAAAGGTGCTCATGATTGCAAAACTACCTTCAGTGTCGTGCCACAGTTGCCATTAGGGGAGTGGGGAATGAAAGAAGTCATCTTTCAACACAGACACAGAAATACCTGATGAATACCAAAATAGTAGCTGGAGTAGCTCATCTGAAGTCTGCAAGATTCAACTTCCTGAGTTTAAATTTGGTCTTAGACACAAACTAGTTGGGTGACCCTGAGAAAATCACTTAATTTTATTTGTCTCAGTTTCCTCATCTATAAAATGAGCTGGAGAAGAAAATGGCAAACCACTCCAGTATCTTTGCCAAGGAAACACCAAATGAGATCCTGAAGAATCATTCAAGACTATAAATGACAGAAAAGCAAAGGCTAGAAGAAAGAGCACTTGATGCTCTGTAAAGAGAACATAAGGCCTTGAGTCAGATGGGCCTGAGTTCAAATCCCTATCTCAGACACTTGTGTGATGCTGAGCAAATCACTGAATCTGTTTAAATTTTCTCAATTACAAAATGGGGAAAATAGTAGGTATTGTAGGTAGGATTAATCAATAAACTTTATTAAATTATCAATAAAATTTATTAAACAAAAAATGAAACATTTAAATCATTAAACATCTACTATGTGCTAAATTAATGAGATAACATTTATAAAGTACCTGGCACATAACTGGCATTTAATAAATGCTTGTTCCCTTCCTGTCTTCCTCAATTTAGCACAGTAAAACTTTCTAGAAACATCCTTCTAAATAAAAATAAAGTTAAATAAATAAATAAGTTAATGACCACCCTAGAAAATAGCTGAGAAGCTGAAACCCATCCTTCTCTCTGCAAACATGGTGGACTATGGATATGAAACAATGACTACCCTCTGTCAGTTGATTTACTGGTTAGTTTTGTGGAACTCCCCCCCCCCTTATTTGTTCACTGTTAGAAGGGATGGTTTGATGAGTAGAAAGATAGGGAAAGGATAGATTCAGAAATAAAGGTGACATAAACACAAAAACTCTCAAAAATAAAATGCTCTTGAAAAATAAGTAATCTTTTTATTGCACTGTTACCACTATTATGGAAAAAATAAGGATCTAGCTCTGCTCTGCCAATCCCAAGTCCCCAAATTACAGGCAAAGCCACTTCTGAATAGATGGGCTTCCCTTTGTTATCAGTAGATAAGCAGCAGCAAAGATTTGCAAAGTCTTTTAAAGTCCTACAGTTAATGACCTAATAATGACTCTCCCTGGGTCATAGATGGGAAGACAGCCAGCCCAGATGCATTTAGTAATTTCTTAATGGCTACAAGGCTCATCACCAGCAGTGTGAAAACTTAATATCTGCAGCCCCCATGAGCCCAAATTCTTTCCAGTTCTTCACTGAGGCTGCGTGGGGCCAAGTAAACATTTAAATGTGTAGAAAATATCTTATGTCATTTAATCCATAATAGGAGGCAAATGTTCACTAGTTTAATTTAGATAAATCTTTTCTCTCTGTCTCTGTCTCTGTCTCTGTCTCTGTCTCTGTCTCTGTCTCTGTCTCTGTCTCTGTCTCTGTCTCTGTCTCTCTCTCTCTCTCTGTCTGTCTCTCTCTCTCTCTCTGTCTCTCTCTCTCTCTCTGTCTCTCTCTCTCTGTCTCTCTCTCTCTCTGTCTCTCTCTCTCTTTCTCTCTCTCTCTCTGTCTCTCTCTGTCTCTCTCTCTCTCTCTCTGTCTCTCTCTGTCTCTCTCTCTCTCTCTGTCTCTCTCTCTCTCTGTCTCTCTGTCTCTCTCTCTCTCTGTCTCTGTCTGTCTCTCTCTCTCTCTCTCCACTCTTCACCCTATTTCTCTCTCTCCCTCCCCAGCCTTTCCTCCCCCTTTTCCCTCCCTCCTTCCACCCCCCACTTCAAAATTACTGGGCTAACCATTCCTACTTAGGTTTCATTCACTGCTGACTCTATACTTGGAAGGCTTACACCTTTCCCTTCAAATCCATATTTTCATCAAAGCTCAGCTCAAGCTTTACCCTATATATGATGACTTTCCTCATTTTTCTGCCACCACCAAAACATCAAACTATGTAGAATGTATACATTTGGAATATATGTTATGCAAACTTGTCTATGTGCATATCTCCTCCAATAAAATGAATAATTGCCTTTAGAGCAGGAACTGTTACTTTCTGCTCTTTAAATCCCCATATCTAGGTTAGTATCAGTGAGGTACTAGGTACTAACCAAATGTTTGTACAATCTTCTGTGTGACTGATACTGTCCCAGGTCATCATTCCTCTACATAGGACAATATTGAGCACATAGTAGATGCTAACTCAGGGCTTGTGGTTAGATAGGTGGCACAGTGGACAGAATGAACTTTTTCTGATTTCAAATCTAGTCTCAGAAACTTACTAGCTAGGCAAGTCAATTAACCCTGTTTGCCTCAGTTTCCTTATCTCTAAAATGATTTGGAACAGGACTACCCTAGTATCTTTGCTAAAAAGTACTAAGTGATTAGAGAAATGCAAATCAAAATAACTTTGAGGTACCACCTCACACCTAGAAGATTGACCACTATGGCAGCAAAGGAAAATAATAAATATTGGAGAGGATGTGGCAAAATTAGGATGCTAATACACTGATGGTGGAGTTGTGAACTAATTCAGCCATTCTGGAGGGCAATTTGGAATGATGCCCAAAGGGCTCAAAAAGAATGGCTGCCCTTCAATCTAGCCATACCACTGCTAGGTTTGTATCCCCCAAGAGATAATAAGGAAAAAGACATACAAAAATATTTATAGCCAGGCTCTTTGTGGTGGCAAAAAAATGGAACATGATGGGGTGTCCCTCAATTGTGGAATGACTGAACAAATTGTGGTATCTGATGGTGATGGTGTGCTGAAAGGAATGATGAACTGGAGGAATTCTGTGTGAATTCCCTCCAGGAATTGATGCAGAGCGAAAGAATCACAACCAGGAGAACATTGTACACAGAGACTGACACTTTATGGCACAATTGAATATAATAGACTTTTCTGCTAGCAGCAGTGCAATGGCCCAGGACAATTCTGAGGGACTTATGAGAAAGAATGCTATCCATATCCAGAGAAAGAACTCTGGGAATAGAAACGCAGAAGAAAATCATATGATCAGTCACATAGTTCGATAGGGATATGATTAGGGTTTTAATGTTAAAAGATCACTCTATTGAAAATATGAATAATATGGAAATAAGTTTTGAACAATGATACATGTATAATCCATTGGAATTGCTTGTCATCTCCAAGATGGGAGAGAGAAGAGGGCTGGAAAAAATCATGAATCATGGAATCATGGAAAAATATTCTAAATAAATAAATAAATTTAAATTAAAAAATAATATAAAGGTACTAAGTGAAGTTATAAGTGAACAACAACTACAACAATAAAGGCTTCTGGATTGATTGATTTTCCCCTAAAACTGTTACAAATCTTATAATTTTCTGTCTTTCTTAAGAGTACCACAAATCTTCTCTGTTATGCAAGTACGAATCCTCATAATCATCCTCAACTATTCACCTCTCTCAACTCCTGTACCCAACTAATTGCCTAGCCCTGTTGATTCTACCTCCACACATTTTTCATATAAAGTCCCTTCTCTTTTTACTCACACAACCATAATTACCTCTCACCTATGCTACTGTAATGGTTGCTTATTTACCCTGCCTTTTTCTAATCGCCTCTCCTCTAAAATTTATCTTTTGCAAAGCTGCCAAAATGATATTAACTGTAGCAAAATCTGACCATGTCACTGGATTGTTAAGAGAAAAATTTCAGTGACTCCTTAGTGCTTCTCAGTTAAAAGATGAACTTTTGTCTGGAATTAAATCTTTCACAGCCTGGTCTAACCCATTTCTCTGCATTTATTAAATATTATTTCACTGACATATTTTCTTGTCAGACAAACTGCTTCTTTGCCTCAAGCCTGAAATGTTCTTCCTCCTCTCCTTTCCCTCATAGAATTTCATGTTTTTCTTACCAGAAGAGCTTATATATTACCTCTCAGGGACCTTTCCCTTCCAAGGGTTAGTAGTCCCCATACTCCTCCCCAGTTAATTTAGCATTTATTTCTATAGAAAGGTACCATGGCATAGTATATAAAAAAATTGCCCTCTGAACTAGGAAGAACCACTTTCAAGTCCCCACTTTATAATATTGTTGACATTATGTAAATTGTTCTTCTAGCTCCATTCACCTTATTCTGCATCAGTTCAGACCAATCTCCTCACGTTTTTCTGATCTCATGCAAGACAAAAGATATGATCAAAGTAGTGACCAACCCCTCCTGACAGTGCTAGATTTGAGATGTAGAATGAACCATACATTTTAGACATAGACCTGTATTATATATATATTATACTATTACATGAATTATCTTTCTTTTTTTACATGGGGAGGAGCAAGGTAGTAGTGAAAAATGCTTGTTAACTGAAAAATAAAATATAAAGTCAAGCCTCTCCTCTGGTTGTTCATAGAGAGAATGACATCTAAATTACAAAGATGGCACCACTGGCATTGATAAAAAGGAATATCCTTATTCAAGGAGTTTCCTATAATAAGAAATAACATTTCCAGAACCAATGCCTTCTTTGTAAATATTTTGCATTTTTGGTAAACATATTCTTTCTCCCTAATTGAATGGAAGCTCTTTGTGGGCAGGGTCTATTTCCTTTCTATCTCTTATAATTGCAGTGCCTTAATACAATGCTTAATACAGATATAGTAAACACCAGATACTTATTGAATTGAACCAGACTTACGTAAGCATTTAGATCCCTTTTAATGAGAGTGCCTATAGAAAGAACTGGGTCCTGGGCTAAGTAAGCAAAAACTTCATGAGTTCAATTGAATATACTCTCTACCATTCTCCTGATTTTTCACATCCAGGTTTATGTCCCCAAAGAAAACATCTCTATCTCATCTACCTGCTGGAGAGCACTGGAAAGCAATGGTAACTAGGGGAAGTTGGCTTAGCAGAACTGTAACCTTCTAAGGTTATAACCTACACTCAAGGCTGAGAACTGAAATGTGTCAAGACAATAAATAGAATAAGCTTGTCACTCTTCCACTTAGAAAGTCTTAGATCCACACAAAATAACTATTAAGGCTGCTCCCTTAAAAGTTAATAAAACAGCAGAAGTTTGTTAGAATATTACATTGAAATGCAAAGTTCTGATCTTTTAGGGACATTCAGGGTTGAACTACAGTGCCCCCCAAAGGGCATTTTAACATTTGCTTGGGGGAAGATGTTTATGAAAGGAAACCAGTGCTCATCTTCTACGATTTCTACCCTGGTGGCATCATAACACAAATTCTAAGCACTTGCTATGCACAAGGCACTTTGCTATGTACTGTAGGTAGAGCATCAATTCTATTTTCAAGGAATTTACAATCCCAAAGAGAAGAAAATTGGAGAAAACTATGAATCAAAGGGCAATGGGATAGGAAAAAAGGAGAGCTCTAGACAAAGGGCTATGAGAACTCTGAAGAAAGAGAAACTTTTCCCCTGTGGAACTCAGAGAAGGTTTCAAAAGGGCCATAGCATTTGAGTTATGCCTTGTGAAGAAAGAGAAGAAATAAGCAAATAAGCCCAATATGGAGAAGTTCGCACTAGGTACGACTACATGGTTAGCCAAAGTCCATAGTTAGGAGGGTGGAGGGTGAATAGAATCCAAAACTGGAAAGGGAGGATGTAGTTAGATTATGAAGAGTCTGGAATGCAAAGTAGAGAAATTTATTTAGTAAAATGGTACACACAGAAATCAACGTGTACTCTGATCAAGAAAATGGTAAATTAGAGAAGGTTGTGGAGACATACAAATCATAAGCCCTTTTCCCTCTGTTTTTGTATTTAAAAGGAAATTTTATTTAAAAAAAGATAATTCACTGCTTATAAGCAAAAACAAAGAAAAACCCACCATAAAAGTAAAATATATGAAAAATTATATTCCTGCAAACACTGGAGATTACATATTAGTAACTTCTCTGTTAAGTCAGGGGAAAGCTTCCAAGAGTCAAATGAAATTTTTAAGCTCAATTCTGTTGTCAGTAGGCAAAAATAATTGGCTAAGAAACATGAAATCACTTTTGCTGTTAAAAATGAGTCTATTTAACCTAAGTACTTCTAGTGTATTCTTAGAATGCATGGCATATAGTCCAGGAAGTACCCATTTGACAGAAATTCTTATAAAATGAGTCTGTGAGCATCAATGAATCTATCTGGATTCACATCTTAAACTGAGCCAAATTTTTTAAGTAGCATTACCCTCTCTAGTTCTTATATGAATCCAAAGGCAGCATTCACTTCTTTTTGTACCATTTCGTAATTTTTCCATGAACTAGACCAAGGCAAGTCAAGCAGATGACAGTTAAGACACATCTGCTAAGAGACAAGTCATTTTCCTAACCTAATACTTCTCTTTTTCCAGAGTGATGCCACAGTAGATAAATCTGCTTTCTCACTGATGGGCAAACTAATGGGCCATTGGAAAACAGAGATAAATTTCATTAATTCATCTCATAACTTCCTGATCAAATGTATTCACATTCACAAGGACAGAACCTGTCCCCTCTAATAATAACCACAAGCCAACCATTTTCCTAAATGATTGTCCCCATTGAAGTGCAAAATCGGGTCCTTCTAGGTACTTCTTAAGGTATTTTATTGCCTCAATAATAAAAATAGCATGAATTTCTTGAGAAAAATTATAGCTGCCATTTCCCAATTTTTGTAGTAATTAACCTAGATGCGCTGAAGTGATGAGCCCTCTCCCTAATGACTCTATTGGTTCAGAAAAGGAACATTTTCCTCTGATCTTCTCAGACAGTATCATCAGGATGTTGTCAATGCAAACAATACCCTTATCTAGCTTCTTTTCAAGTCACCTGATTAACTAGAGAAAATAGAAACAGAGAGAAAAGAGCATGTCCTTGCAGAGAGGCTGTAAATGTCATCAAAAGGCCAGGGGACAGACCAGTCCTGCCTTTGCTTACATACAGGATGTTAGCTCAGCTGTTTTTGCTGAAATAGCAACTTACCAGGGTACAGTACAGACCAGTAACTTGACCAGCAGGTGAGTCTTTACTCAACAAACCTTTTTGTATCTTCATCAGGAAGTGGACATATTTAGGAACAGTTGTTAGAAGACCCATGAGAGAACAGGAAAAGAAGAAAAAAATAATTTCTTTTCCTTCTCAGAAGATGAGAGGAATAACCAGGGATTTCTTTATCTAACAATAGTGCTTGCGGAGAAAGGTAACAGTCATGGTAGTGGTTAATGGAGAGAAACAAGATGGTGGATATAGGTTCAGTTCATGATTTATACAAACCATGGGTGCAGAGACATTGGGAGAAGGGACTATTTGCCAGGTATCACCTCCACTGGCCTATGACCCTGTGTCCTCCTCCTCCTCCTCTCCTGGGGTCCCGAATCCTGATCTGGTATGGGTTGGGACTAAAGACCAAGGCACCTAGCCTAAGACACAGCCTTTTGGTAGCAGCCCAAGGCTGAATTTTTGGTGCCTGTGGAGGCCATGGAGGAGTATCACAGAATCTCAATGGTCAAAATAATTTTGTCACCCATACTTTCCTTCCCTAAAGCAAATTAATATCTTGGGGATTCAGGAAATATGTTCCTTTGCCAATTATATTTTCCAGAAAGGTATCCTTGAAACTCTATCACAAGTAAACTGCCAAGCATAATAAATTAGTTTATAAACTATAAAATAGTTAAATTTGAGTAGAAAATTCCTTTCTCAAAGTAGCATAAAAAGATCAACACTTATCTATAGCAAACTAATGTCAACTTTTGAAACATTCCCAAGGTTTTGATTGCATTCCTTCTTAAAGTCTGGGTATACACCAGCCAACCAGCCATGTGCTGACTACTCAATAGAGATTTTTTTTAAACCTTTACGTTCTGTCTTAGAATCAGTACTGTGTATTAGTTCTAAGGCAGAAAATCAGTAAGGGCTATGGAGATTAAAGGACTTGCCCAATTTGGAACTGTGCCCAAAGGGCACTAAAAGACCCTCTGCCCTTTGATCCAGCCATAGCACTGCTGGGTTTGTACCCCAAAGAGATAATAAGGAAAAAGACATGTACAAGAATATTCATAGCTGCGCTCTTTGTGGTGGCCAAAAATTGGAAAACGAGGGGATGCCCCTCAATTGGTGAATGGCTGAACAAATTGTGGTATATGTTGGTGATGAAATACTATTGTGCTAAAAGTAATAATAAAGTGGAGAAAATCCATGAGGCCTCGAATGACCTCCAATAATTGATGTAGAATGAAAGGAGCAGAACCAGGAGAACATTGTACACAGAGACTGATACACTGTGGTACAATCGAATGTAATGGACTTCTCTACTAGCAGCAATCTAATGACCCAGGACAATTGTGAGGGACTTATGAGAAAAAACACTATCCACATTCAGAGAACTGTGGGAGAAGAAACCCAGAAGAAGGCATATAGACTCTGAATGAACATCCTAGTGCAAATATCAACAATATGGAAATGAATTCTGATCAATGACACATGTAATGCCCAGTGAAATTGTGCCTTGGCTACAGGAGGGGAGAGGAAGGGGGGAAGGGGAAGGAGGAATAGAAAATGATTTTTGTAACCAGGGAATAATGTTCAAAATTGACCAAACTAAAAAAAAAAAAGAAAAAAAGAAAAGAAACATAGAAGAAAAACAAATGCTTGATTACATAATTTGACAGGGATATAATTGGGGATGTAGACTCTAAATGATCACCCTGGTGCAAATATCAATAATATGGAAATAGGTCTTGATCAACAATACATGTAAAACCCAGTGGAATTACTCGTTGGCTACGGGAGAGGGTGGGGCGAGGGGAGGGAAAAAACATGATTTTTGTAACCATGAAAAAATATTCTAAATTAACTAATTAAATAAAATATTCCAAAAAAATATAAAGGACTTCCCAAGACTACACAGTTAGTCAATATCTGGGGCCATATTTGAACCCAGTGCCTCCCATTTCTAGGCTTATCTCTCTAACTACTGAACAACCTAGCTACCCCTCTGAGGAGAGATTGTTTTAAAGGAAATTGAGACATTTGGATCAAACTTCTTTTTTTAAGGGAATTTCCCCCCTGCCCAAATTGAGAAAATGAAATTGGTTACTTTTTCTGGGATTCCATATCTCTGCTCCATTTCCCTCAAAGGGGAAGAGATGAGGTACTATATCTTAATTACCCAACAAGACATTCCAATAAATTGTTGACCACAGAATCTTGGGTTGTAAAGAAGCCCAAATTCTCTAGGGCAAGGCAGGAGGTCATACCAGCCATTGAGCCTTGGGAGGAAAAGATACAAGGCAAGCTTCAGTCATTGACTCTTCAGATGTCAGCTTTTACTAGAATGTGGGCTGGATTAGAAAGTAGACCTGTTCCTTTTTTGGATTCTATCACTAACTTGCTGTGTGACCCATGTGAACCTCTGTATCCTTTTGTCTAAAAGGAAAGGAGGTTGAAGATAATCATTAAAGTCCCTTCCCACAACTGGCTGAGTAAACTTTCTGGAAATGAGACCTGGGAACTGCCATTGCAACTCCTATAGCCATCATCTTTTTTTCTCATCAACTACATCTAATAAAGACCTATAAAAGAAAGTTTCTCAGCCTCAAAGTCCCTGGATCTATCAAATAGCTCCATTTCAGCAAAAGAGTTTGATCAAAAGAAATAGCAATAAAAACATGTTGCCATTGTCCCCTAAGGACTAGTGGGCTTTTTCATGTGAAATCTCCCATTAGAACATAAGCTCCTTGAAAGCAGGGACTGTGTTACTTTTAGTATCCTTGATGGAGAACACTATGTTTTGCACATAGTAAGTGTTTTGTAAATGTTTTTTTTTTAATTCATTCATCCATTCCAGCTTTAATATTTATTGTCTTCTGTGGGTGGTCAGATAAAGCTCTCAAAATGAGGAAAAGGGGATGTGGTCATGGTAAAATCCTCTGTGTGTCTATAAAAATTCAAATTTAATTTTAACAAAGATTTTTAACTACCTTTAGGCACAAGTCTCTGCTATTTGCTAGATACCCAAAGCCAAAAAATTGAGGCAGGCCTTGTCCATCAAGGAGTTTGCACTGTAATTGGTGACTGCCAACATCAGAAATTTAAGAGCTTTAAGGAGCCTTCGAGGACATCTATTCTAATCCCCTTATTTTATAGATGAGGAAATTGAACCCAGAGAGATAAAGTCATTTGTCCTAATTCCAAGCTCCCCTTGGCCCAGAGAAGAGCTTGATCGAGACCTTTTCCAGCAAAGTGTTCATCCAGTATAAGTTATCCCCAACCAGTTCTGTCTTTATGAAACCAGGGCTGTCTGATGATCTCGCATTTTCATAATGGCAGAAGCAGAGTGAGAGCTGCGGATAGAGAAGGTTTGAAAAGCAAAACTTTCTTCTGCTGCTTCTGAACCCTATGGGTTCATTATTCAATAGAACAGTGGTAACATAATGCATTTTCATTTACTTAGCCTTAAATATATGTAAATTAGAGGGTTTTCTTTTATTAAAAATAACACTGAAACTTACCACTGATGTGTTTTTGTTATTCTAAAAAGAAACGTATTAGTGGAAAGTAGCTCTAATGACATTTCACATTCAAATTTGTATCTTGCTGGAAAAAGAGAGGCCTTTCTCACCCAGTGCACACACGCACACAAAAAGCCCAGCCCAATGGTGCTGTCATCCACGAGTTGAGATCCCATGTACATTCCGATTGTCTTAAGTTATGATTGGGGTAATGGACTCACCATGGATGGAGACATAATTGAAGAGAAGAGACAAGAAAATAAATTGCCGCTCCCCCCAGAGGAGTAATGGAAATTTCAAACCAGTGGTGTTCTGCATGAAGGAAAGGTGTCGAAACTTCATTTACTGAAACTCCATAGTCTTGCAGCACCAAGGCAGAAAATCATTGTAAATTGCCGCTACCCTCGTTCAGCCTCTTATCACCCCAAACCTGGATGATTACAATAGATTGTATTTTTCTATCTTCTCTCTCTCCCTATCCTCAGCCCATTCTACAAATACCCTTAAATAATCTTCCGTAAATATTCAGTACTTCCTCATGGTCTATAGGTCCAAACTCTTTGAATTGGCATTAAGGCCTTTCATAAAAACCATCCCAGTGGGTTTTTCTTACCTCCCTCCCATTGACCCCCAGGTGATGAATTTTGAATGACCTGTCTAGTCACCATCCTCTCCAAATGGGCTTTGCATTTTCATAGGTTCAAAGGACTTAGATCTAAATGAGAACTAAGTCTTAAAATCAAAATCCCTTATTTGTGTAAATGAAGAAATTGCTTTGTTCATTCTTGTCTTTGTTGTTCAGTTGTTTACAGGCTTGTCTGACTCCCTAACCCCATATGGGTTTTCTTGGCAGAGATACTAGAGTGGTTTGTTATTTCCTTTTTCAGCTTATTTTACAAAAGGGGAAATCAAGGCAAACAGTGTTAAGCAGCTTGTCTAGGGTCATACATCCAGTAAATGTCTGAGGCTAGATTTGAACTCATGAAATGAAGTCTTCCTGACTCCAGACCTGGAATTCTATTCACTGTATCACTTAGCTATCCCCTCAACACATACATTTTACATTTTCTGGTTATCAGGGCCATTTTATTCCCAGATCATCCCTGAAGATGGGTCTTCATATTGGGTTTACTATCAGTTTTTACATCTTTATATCAGTGTTGTGCTGATTCATTCAGTCATTTCAATCACGTCCAACTCTCCATGACCCCATTTGACATTTTCTTGGCAAAGATATTAAAATGATTTGTTTGTTTCATTTTACAGATGAGGAAACTGAGGCAATCAGAGTAAATAACTTATCACAGGTCACACAGTTAGGAGGTATCTGAGGTCATATTTGAAATATGTTCATTCTTTTCTCCTCAAATGGAATGTTTTTCTAAATTTTACAGATCCAACCATTCTCCCATTCCCATCTCAAGCCTATAGAATCCCTTTTACAGCAGTCCCTTAAAATATTCATCCAGGCTCAAAGGTCGCTGGCGGAATGAATGACAGTGAGGGGTCTAGAATCAGGAATCTGTGTCTAGTCTCAAATATTTACTACCTGAGTTCTTATCCAGTCTCAAACACTTACTAGCCATGCATTCCTGGGTAAATCTTTTGACTTCTGTTGACTTCCATTTCCTAATCTGTAAAACGGGGATAATAATTACTTCCTACCTCCCAGGATTGCTATGAGGATAAAATGAGATCTGTGTAAAGTGCTTAGCACATTCAATGACACATACTATATGCTTGATAAATGTATTATTTATTTTATTGAGTATTTACTGAGTATTATTATTTTAATGAGAAATTTGCTACCTCTTGAGCCAGCAAATCCTAAATATTGATAGCTACTAGAGATTAGGAAGTTTTGTCTAATTTAAAAAAGCTAACATATGCCTCTTTCTAACTTCCCCCACTTGTACTAGTTCTCTCCTCCAACCACAAGCAAAATAAGTATGTACACTGACACTTAATAACTCGACTCCTATTTTGTCTCAGACATATGCAGTAACTCATATGTTTTTATTTCACTTTTCATATATGTGCATGTATACATGTGTATATATATATGTAATTAGTTTACCGTCTAGATTGATAAACTCAAAATACTATGGTACCCATGTATTACACATACTTGTTTCCCTCATAGACCTAGCAAAGTGTTAGGCATATAAGGTATGCTCAATAAAAATGTTCTAATTAAATGAATAATTTCATTTATTAAATTTTCTATGAACTTTAGTAACATACACTTTGAAATTCCTTTTCAGTGCCCTAGAAAAGTTGTGTCTAACTTTAAATGAAAGCTCCCTTCAGACGACCTACCTTCCCTCTTCCAACCTACAACTGCTAAATCAAAACTCTGCATCTCAGATACTTGACCTTCCTCCATGATCCTAGAATATGAGAACTAAAAAAGACTTAGGAAGCCATCTAGTTCACATGGTAACCATACAAGAATCACCTCGATAGCATCCTCAACGACTAATCATCCACCTTTCACCTGAAAAGCTTTGGTGCAATTTCTTTTTGTAAAGGAGGGAGGAATTATTTATGAGGAGTTTTCCAAAGGAAATAGGAAAGAAGACAAGAATATTGTATTCTTTGAAAAGCCTCAATAAGGCTTTTCTCGACTTTTCCTTCTACTTTCTCCCTCTTTGTATAGCCAGGCAACCTTCCTAGTCTTGGTCCAAAGCAGAAATGTGTTGGGATCCAATTGTGTCTTTTTCTTTGCCAAGCTGGCAGAGGTAGCACAGCAGTGTGGTAACTCTGTCCAATTCTGCCAAGCTTCAGTTGGTGAGCTTCTAGGATTAAAACAACTCAAAGTAAATAGTCCATCCCCATTTTTCTTTTTCCTCCCTCTGCTGGCAGGAAACTGCACTCAAATCTCAGAACATTCTGCCCTTTTATTTTGGACTAGTTAAAAGAATATATTTTGAGAAATAATGCTTACAGGCGGTCATTTCTGGAATCCTGAAGCCTCCCAGAGGGTGGGGTACCTTCTGGCCAAATTAATACCAAAATCTAAGGTTATTATTGTAAAATACTCACAGAGGTATGGTGATAAGAATATCTATACAATCCTAAAGGCAACAGTTAGATCCCAGGTTAGAAATAAATATATTGAATAGAGATCTCCTCAGCCACAATTAATCCAAATCCCTTCCACTTAAACAATTTTTAATTAACTGTACCCATGATCCAAAGCTTCCATAGCTTACAAAGACTGAGATCAATATTGGAGCTAGGCATAAAATATCATTATTATTATTTTGGTTTGTATTGCTTATACCTATTGTTTGTTTCCAGAAAACTCTGAATTTTAGTTCATGTATAATTCATGTTTACGTTTCCATAGAGGTTGATAAAAGACATTTCCCAGCTCCCAAATAAGCACTCAAGATAACAATGTCATTAGATATATAACATAGTTGATTTAAATCCATGGAAAACGCAAAATGAACAACACAGAAAATACTTAAGCATCCACAAAAAAATTTTAAGAAAACACAAAAGATTCACAATAGTCCCCACAGAAATTAATATAATTTTCTTCCTTATGAATCCTTCCTTCCCACATAGCCCTATATAGTCTCCTACAGGCTTATAATGTCACTATATGATCTGGAAACTCCCAGAGTGGGAAATACACTAGGGTTATGAGATAGTCAACATCGATATTTGGATGAGTGACCCTTATTTCAACAGGCATCCTACAAAGACCCTTGGATTCCTTTCATCCCCTGCCTTTACCCCAAACAAGGAGGAGCACATGCTGTGTGGGTTCTATAAAGGTAACCCCTTTACTATTATAATTTTCTGTTAAAATACAATAATTTATGTGGATAGCAGAGGGCAAAGTCTACATCTTTTGCTCCCTCATGTTGTGGCTTTATTCTTTTGTTTTGTGGGAACTTCAGTAGTAATACACTTAACCTTTTTTTCCCTCTAATAATCAAATTACTTAAGAAAGGTCCCTTCACTTGGAAAGAAGGATGAATCCTCAAATTTAACCTCAACTGCCACTGCCTAAGAAATCTCCCTTCTCTGTCCAGAAGACTAAATTCTAGGATTTGAAATTTAGACCACTGGTGGGGGAGGGGTAACTATAAGAATTTGCTCAGAATACTAGGGTTCAGGAATTTATTAGAGGCTACATGGATGATATTTCATTTGCAAGGCAGCCATGTGTTTCTTCTAAAACTCTTCATCTACCACTATTGCCCTTGCTGTGGCTATCTCTAGGATATTTCAGGCATGTTCTGTGAAAAACAAAACAAGAGAGGCAAAAGTAGCCAGGAACTGTTTTCTTTGGGCAAATAAATAAGTTCATGTCTGCTTTTCCAACAAGGAGGCTTTAATGGCTCTTATATTGGGTGTAAAACAGCCTCAATCCCTAATAAATCCTTAATGGACATACCTTTTCAGTGCAAAGGGGTGATCTTCCTGACCAAAGTCTGTACTCATAGGATCCTTGGGCAACTGGTTAATCTTGGGTGAAAATCAGTCCTCTAGACAATACTAAAGACCATACCTTTCAAAAGAATATATAATCATATGATTGGGATGGAATACCACACCACCTTAAGAAATGATAAACAGGTTAATTTTGTGAAAACTTGGAAAGCTCTACATGAAATTATGAAGAGTGAAATGAATAAAACCAAGAGAACATCATATATAGCAACAGAAATATTGTTTGAAGAATGGCTGTGTATGTCCACGTCCAGAGAAAGAACTGATAAACACAAATTAGGAAGACCTAGTTTTATATAAACATAAACCTTTTGGTCGAATGATGCCTTCCCTAATGGGGGGAGGAGAAGAAGGAAGGGAGTTAACTGGGTATTTAAATATAACTAATTAATTGATTAAGAAAAATAATAGAGAAAAAATAAGTAAAACCAAATATTTCAAACAAATTCTTACAAACTCAAGTTGACTAGAAAATTTCCTGTTCAATCTCTAATCTCAGTCATGTGTAACTCTTCATGACCCAATTTGGAGTTTTCTTGACAAAGAGACTAGAGTGGTTTTCTAGTTCCTTCTCTAGTTCATTTTACAGAGGAAGAAACTGAGGCAAACACAATTAAAGGATTTGTCCAAAATACTAATAAGTGTCTGAAGACAGATTTGAACTCGTGAAAATTGAGTCTTCCTGACTCCAGGCCCAATGTATTGCACCACTTAGCTGCTTTTGCTCAATCCCATTCACACCACAACTTTCACATGGATGTTTATTTTTCAGGAATCTCATCAAATTACTCATGGAAACCCCCAATCACACACATACATGTTCCAAGAAATATTTGTTAAGTAAAGGCTGTATACTGAGCATTTCGTTAAGAACTGTGGAAGAAATAGAAGATAGAGGATGCAACCCTGCCCTTCAGGAATTTACTTTCTAATAGAAAAAAAGACCATTTCAGATAAAATCTCTACCAGAAATGAAAATCCTTCTAAAGAAGAGGAATTAGATTCTCCCTCATCTCTCCAAATAAGCAACAAACTTCCCAGTGTTCAACCAAATCCAGAGAGAAAAAAATAAAAAGTTTGTTTTGCTACCTTTAAAACACTGGCTCCTCGTCTCTGTGTTATGGCTGAAGGCCAAACTCTGCTTGGACCTCTGGCTAATCAATCTCATAGGCAAATAAACAGACATTTGTCACATTTTTATCACTAAACTAACATCATGAAATATCAATAATTATTAGCACTTTCAGTGCATGGTTGGCATCTTCTCTCAATGCAGATAATAAGAAAACACTGTTTATTCTTCACGTGATTTAGCATTAGTGGACTCTCTCCCCATTGATGACAATTCTCCAGGTTTGGATTCATCTAAAATTACTGACATCTCTGGAATACACCGCGCTAATTAACTTTACTTTGTGGAATTCTGTTGATGGTTAGTTACTGACTCGTGATTAGGATCATGTGGGTTAAAGTGATTAGATTAGACAAAGATTAGAACTTCATTCTTGATCCCACCTAGATCCTGCCCTCACTCCATTCCTATCCTCAGTCCTGCCTATGAACATCCCCATCAATATCACCATTTCCATCCCAACTTTCACCCTTCCTCCCTTCCCCATGGCTCTGTCTATACCCACTTATGTTGCATAATTATTCATCCACAGGGTATAGTTACTTCCCTTATGCAATACTATCTGAGTTCAGGATAGGAAGAAAAGGACATAAAAGGATAGGAAATTGCCTGAAGATACATATACACACACATATGTGAGAAGACATGACATATAGGGAATGTACATAGGTCATGATATACAGGACCAAGATGGTACTTGGAAGTTTTCATAGGATATCTCCTTTAGTCTATGTACAGTAGGGTTAAGAAGTTATATTTCTTATGCATGTTGATAGGCATTTATCTGATGTAATATCCATAACATGACATTTCTTAGTCATTTAACCTTGAGCAAGTGACTTCACTAATGTGTACCTCAGTTTCTCCATCTGTAAAATCTAGTGGTTAGTCTAGGTAATCAATGAGTTCCTATCTATAGCTCTAAGTCTATAATCCCATGAAGAAAGAATAAAAGGATAGAACAAATAGTAAGAAGGAAAATGATTTTTTAAAGGACCTAACAGCCTTTAATTAATTTAAGTATCTATATGAATGTAAATCCTAGGGAACCAAAAAATAAAAAAAGAATGCTGTATCGATCTTGGTGATCCTGCAAGAATCACAGAGAACAGGGGACAGAAAGATGGCTCAATGGATTGAGAACCAGACTTAGAGATGGGAGGTCCTGGGTTCAAATGTGGCCTCAGATACTTCCTAGCTGTGTGACCTTGGGCAAGTCACTTAACTTCCATTGCCTAGCTCTTAGCACTCTTCTGGCTTAGAACCAATATACAGTATTGATTCTAAGACAGAATTTAAGGGTTTAAAAATAACATAAAAATAAATTTAAAAGAATCATTGAGAACAAAAGAGAAACAACGGGATTAAGAATGGGCAAATATGTCCATTTCCAAAAGAAAATGGAAGAGATTAGAATTCTGCATATGATAAACACTGAGCTTGATTGATTCCTTGGCAAATTCTAGCATTTATCATTAAAGGGACAGTTTGTCAGTATGTAGACAGAGAAATGATGACCCCTAAGGGTCTGTTTCATTTCATCATATATAGATCCTAATAGACAATACTATTAACACCCACCACGCCAGAACAAAGAACTGTTCTAGATACATATGCCTAGATTTTAGTAAGGCAACTGACAAGATTTCTCAGAGAATCCAGGTGGAAGAGATAGAAATAAATAAGTGAGATGATAAGCACTATTAGGTATATTCCAAATTGATAGATCAAACCTAAAGGGATAAATATATTGAAAGTTTGATTTCGACTCTAGAAAGGGGGACCATCCAGGGCACTTTACTGTCCTTGTCTTTATGCATTTTTTAATCCATTATTTAAAATGGATCACTTGAAGGAAGGTATATGATTATAAAATATGCAGATAATACAGTTGGAATGGATAGCTAACACAGAGATGACAGTAAGGATCTTGAGATAATAAAACAATGAACCAAATTTGATTTTTTTAATGTAATCAAAATAAATTTTAAAACATATTAAAAATCCAAATGCAGGTACATGATGGTCAGACAAGTTCGCATCAAAATGATCTGATTATTTTAGGCATTTGCAAGTTGAATATGAACCAACAGTACAACACAACATCCAAAAAAATGCTAACTCAATCTTAAGGCTTGTTAATAGAGGCATGGAGTGAAGAAACCATCAGAAGGGTCCAGCTGGATTCTGGAATGCTCAAGCTGGTTATGGAATATTGTTTTCAATTTT
Source organism: Monodelphis domestica (assembly GCF_027887165.1). Classification (NCBI taxonomy): domain Eukaryota; kingdom Metazoa; phylum Chordata; class Mammalia; order Didelphimorphia; family Didelphidae; genus Monodelphis; species Monodelphis domestica. The sequence continues at coordinate 182,890,089 of NC_077234.1, read as the reverse complement.
GGGCATCATGTTTTAGGGAAATGTTACACAGAGAGACAAGGGCTACCAGTAAAGTGTAAGAACTTGAGAATATGCTGTACAAATTAGTTTAGGAACTAATGGGAATGTTTATTTAGCCTTTAAAAATGAAGTGGTTGGTGGGAAAATAATAGCTCTTTCCAGTCATTTCAGAAGTTTTCCTAGAAAGTGGAGCCCCCTCCAGGTTGAAGCTCGGAACATTGCTTAAGGTACCACCAGCAGAAATAGTCTTCAGATCATCAGTGGGGTAACACTACTGTCTAATGTCGAATAGAACCATCACTATTAATCCGTCTCGACATGGTACTAAAAATCATAACTTGTCATATTAATCGTTTGAATGTATATTCGCCTCCAAAGGGATGAAGTGAAAACCTCTTTTTAAAAATCCCTCTTTCTGAATTTATCTTGGAATTTAATTAGATTCATGGAGCATCCCAGAGTGGCTCCATGCAGACTATCACGGCATGACACACTGGAGAGGGAAAAAAATAAACTCATCAAATGAGCATATTGGGCTGGTGTTCTTTGGTGATCATAATGCTGTTGGTAATAAAATGGTTCTAAGTCAAAGCATTAGAAATTCCTAGGAATAGTTAATGAAATGGGTACCAAGAGAATGCTGAACAGAAAAGGATAGAAGGGAAATAGCCAAGGAGGAAGCAGATGGAGGAAGAAAATGCAAAGGTCTAATGAAATTCATTAGGTAACTAACAGGAGGGACATTACTGAGGTGGAAGAAAATACATTGATTCTAGCAGCTAAGGATAGTCATTTTCTTTTGTTTTATTTTTAAGCATGTTTAAGATAAAAGTGTTTCTTCCAAAACAAACAAACAAACAGACCCAAAATAGGGGACAGGAAGTATCAGAGAATAATGGAAAGAACACTATTACTGGAAGACCTAGGTTCAAATCTTGCCTCAGATATTATTTGTATGAAATTAGCCAAGTCACTTAATTTTTGTGTGACTTGGTTTTAGAATCAGCAAAGATGCTGTCTGATTTTGTTCTGCCTCCACATAAGAATGTTTTTTTTATATTTAATAAATGATCTGATTATTTTAGGCATTTGCAAGTTGAACATGATCCCATAGTACAACACAACAGCCAAATGTTTTACATTTAAAAAACCATTCTTACCTAGTGACAGTACAAAACAAGCAGTTTCCTGACCCCTAGATCCCTTAAGTTTCTTCAAGTTCTAAATCAGTGATCCTGACATTAGTGATAATGCATTTACACTAGCCAATGAGGGCTGTAGTTAACATCACTGAAGTATATGTGTACATCTTTTCTGCTTTATAGGGACTAAATCTAAGGGTCAAATATTTTACTGCCTTCAGTGGTATTTCCATTGTGAGTAAGTCCCTATTTTCACTTGTAAATACAAAAGCTCTATTCCTTTACAAACTGAGAAGCTCTCGACAGTAATATTAAGCTTTGTCTTTCAATTAATTTTACCAAAATATGAAAGAAATGATGCAGTTTTGCAATTCTCTTTTTTTTTTCATGAGTAGAAAGAATCTCCAACACTGCTAGTGTTGATATCTTGATGACAATAGCAATTTCCAAAACATGGAAAGATTACAAAAGTGGGCAAAATGTCTCCAAACAAAAATTTAAAAAACAGTAACACTTTTTAAAAATCTTTTCAAAAATACATGGAACTAACATTCCCACGAGTTGTTCCTTTTGATTATACTATATATCTTGTTCATGGCATATCTTGATTTCCCTCCAAAGGAGATGGAATTATGGAAGTAGCTACTCAAGAATGGGGAGTGCCATTTTTCTTTGCTTTCTAAAAACCTAATAAGTCCTTATTAATTGACTGATAAAGATTGAAAAAGATGGTTTGAAGAATAACCAACTCCTTCACTAAGAAACTAAATGGAACCATTGTATGTGATGTTGGATTATTATTAAAGTACCCAACACCTAGAAATTTCTTTTCTAAAATAATGGCCCATAATCCCTGTTAGTTGATGGGTAACACAAAGAACCATATTTTAAGAATTAGAATTCATGAAGAAATACAAGGAATCACTCATAGAAATCAACCCCCTCTAATCTAACAAGGATTTATCAAGGTGAATGTTAATCACCAAAGCAAGGAAAGTTAGTACAAGGTATTATGATCGCAACTTTTTAGATTTTAAATGTCTTTATGTGCCACTAGCTTCTACCTATCAGGAGCGTAATTTGATTCAAAGCTCTCTTTACCACAGTCATCTTAGTAGAAGAAAGACACCTTCTATGTATATTTAAATGGGCTTCTTAGGAAGCTAGTTGATGTGTACAGTAAATTATCATTGTGTGGCAGTTAGCATATACAAGTACTTCTAGTTGGCTATTATACCTAAATGCCTTAGAACATGCTTTATAAAATAATTTTCACACATGTTCATTTAAACATGGTTTATTTGATTGAATCTTCAAAAGCGGGTGTCTCTTGACAATATAACATGCAGGGATGTACAGTGGTACCCAGGAAATCAACATGAAAAATTAATTTCAGTTCAAGTGATTCCAAATACTCTAAAATTATTCATTTTGTCATGAATTATCCATCACTTTCTCTTCACTGACAATAGGTAAATTGTTGTTATTACATCACATTGCTTCAGAAGTAGCATGCTGGTTTTTAAATAGTTCTCCAGTATTTTAGAAGGGACCAGACCTGGTCTGTCCACCAATTTCTAAACTTAAAGCAGATGCTCTCCATGCTTATTACTATAGTTGTTCAGGGAGAGGAGAAAATCACAATATGAATAGCATTCTCCATCCTGCTGAAAATAGGTGTATACCACTTTAAATGTTAAGAGGAGAAAGTATTTTTACCATTCAGATATGGCAGGTCAATGCATTCAGTTATGTAGCAGAGGACACAATGCACAAAACAATGGAACTTATGCCTCCAGATGAAAATTTAAAGCAATACACCTACTCTTATCCGCTATCACCATTAAGAAGTCTTGCAGCAGCTTTGTTCGCCAAAATATAGCAAAGTGGGATGAAAACATCTACCTTGATTTTTTAAAAAGTTTTTTTTTTGGTCAGAAATAAAAATGCCTTCACTAAATTTCAAAACAACTCACCCTCAATCTACTGATTTAACACTGGCTGGCCATCACGTCCCAATTTCTTCCTATCCAGCAGTGGCTGGCCCAAAGATTTAATAACACTCTGGGAAAAGCAGACCCAAGTAACTTTTACAGAGGAGACATTGCCCCCTTCCCTCTGAGACAGCTGTGCAGATGCTAAATTAAAGGAGGATGAATGAGCAGTTTAACAATCATTCACAAGTCCTCATCTTTCTCATCTTAGTTTGGGTGCCAGGAGGCACAAATGCCAATATCCAATAGTTTCCCACAAGAGATCCTGGCAAGGAACTCAGGAAACTGTATTAGGGAGCAAAACATAAATAAATCCATTATTGATAAAATAGCAATAACATACAGGTATTTAAATAGCAGGAGGACATTGCTAATTAGATTAGCCCTCACATGGAGGCTCTTTTATTTTTCTGTAAGGGATGGCACGGAAGCCCAACTCTCAGAAATAATGACAAGTAACTGATTATGAGCCCTTTGCCTCCTGTTTATTTGTCTGCACCTGGATATTTCTGCCTGACAATAATTTGACTGTAATCACTCAAGCAAGCCTTAAATTTACTGAATGTGAGCACAACGCAACATGTCTGTTTAGTCAAGAAAAGGCTGATCTCATTCAGATAAGCATCTTGGTGATCTGTTCTCAGTTGCAAAAATGCTTCTTCCCCCAAGTCATGTAGGGCTCAAACACAGGGCAGAGGATGCTTTCAGAGAGCCAATTTTCATAACTCTCTTTTTGGCCAATTCAAAGTTCCTGGACTGCTGTGATTTGCCGTTTAATTTTTTTTCTCCTCTCTAGCTTGCTTTCAAAATATCTGTGATCTTTTATTAGTGGAGTTCTCAGCTGTTAAATGTAGAGATCCCTTTGGAAGGACCTATTTTAGTAAGGTCCCACTCTTGGAAGGAGGAAGAGCCAGACTGGTGGTTTTCTGAATGACTCATTAGCACCTCTAGTGTCTGCCAAGACCCTCTTCGAAGAAAGAACCCTTCCCATCCATATAGAAATGGAATAATGTCATGGTAAGGGCAGGGGAGAGAGAGAGAGAGAGAGAGAGAGAGAGAGAGAGAGAGAGAGAGAGAGAGAGAGAGAGAGAGAGAGAGAGAGAGAGAGAGAGAGAGAGAGAGAGAGAGAGAGAGAGAGAGAGAACCCAAAAAACAACAGGACTCTTTTCTAAAATCCCAGCCCTTTCCCCCAACGACATATATGTCTCTGTTCATGAAATATCCACCTATGTTCATTCATTAAAAGCACATCTATTTATATTGATTTGATTTTAACCGGCTGAAAATTATTCAGCTTGTTTAAAGCATACCCTATGGGCTTCTGCAATGATGAATGCTAAAGAAATGCATAATGAAAAATAAAAAAAAAAGTCTTTTAAAGCCTGTTTACTTCGGGAACTACTGTGAAACAAATGTTTCTTTCTCCTTGAGCTGCCCACCCACAGAAAGGGAACAGAACAAAGATGGCTCTGTCAAGCCTCTCAGCACTAGAAACCGCCTTAAGAGGCCAGAATGTATTAGAATCCCGCGGAGCTCATTCAACTCCACATAACACTCATACACACCGTACAACTAATTACATGTCAGATTAGGGATTTCATTATTACCACACTACCACTAATTAAAATTGCATTGATATTTCTCAAGTAGTTGAGATGTTTACATAGTTTGGCCAGTCTTTTCTAATTGTCCCCAAATTTGAAAAATGTACTCATATCGACCCCCAAAAAAGCGGACTAATGAAGGGAAATGGCCTCGCTTCACATGCTTATCAATATTCCTGCTAGCATAAAGCAGTCTCCCTGGCCCCGAAGCCCAGGCAGAGCTCACTGTGCTGCCTTAAACTTTCAGGGGAAGTCGGGATGGCTCTTTAATCTGCAAATTGATAGATACATGTCAGTATTGCATTGCTCGTGTTGTCAAGAGTTTCAGCTACCCAAGTAAGTAAATAACAAAAGTTACATCATTTTAATCAACATTCATCATTTTAATTGCCTGAATCTCCACTAGAACAAAGTAACACTATAGTTTTATGGTATTTGATTAATGAGGGCATGAAAATTGAAGTTTTTGCAATAAAACTAAAAAAATCAACAGACTTTTATAGTTTTTTCCCTTATGATTTTAATTTAATGGCTCGTGTTTTCATTACTGCAGAGGCTGTACACTTTAGCTTGCAATTATGTCCCATCTGTGAAGCACTGTGTTATTACAGTTTATTCTAGTAGCTTTTCAATCACTTTTGAGTTGTGCTTTACAAGTATTCTTGCAGCAGGTGGGCTTACTGGCATGGGACCAGAAATACACAAAGCGCAAAGCTGGAGTTTAATGGCAGCCATATGCATGTGGCACCGAGCGCCAGCCTTCCCCCATATGCTGCTAAGCAGCCCCTTCAGCCTGCCAGTCACTCTTCTTACTGACTACAGTCTCTAAGTAGTTTTCTGCCAGGGAAAAATATACCAAGGCAGCAAATTTCTCCAGTGCACCATCCTTATTACTGAGACAACCCTGTCATTAGCAAAAGCACAATGAACCTGATCTGGGGATGCATACCAATTAGGTTGCATGGAGCACTTTTGCTTCTTATCTCTATGGAAACTCTGCCTCCCTTGCTGCAGTGGACAATCAGTAATGTTTCCTCCACCCATATGTCACCTAGTTAACACTGTACACTTTTATGTGAACCAAAAAATCGGTTATAGCCCTCTCCACAACAGAAATAAAGGAGAGGAAACCGCTCGAGCCTGTGTGCTTGGGAAGCAGTTTGTCTTTGCCTTTTTTGATCTGCATAGTCATATCTCATAGCCATAAATAGGAGCTCCTGGGTTATGAGCTCGAGCACGGTTTCAAGCCAGATAGAATTTTATCATATTAAATCTAGCGAGAGAGAGAGAGAGTTTAAGTAGCTGCAGAAAATTGTTTTATCCCATTTTCCTTCAAATATAGAGATTCCAAACATTTTTTTTTTCTGGGATTGCTCTCTCTTTCTGTGTATGTATGTTTCTTAAATCTCATGAAGTATGTGGTCCTGTGGCTTTGGGAAGCTCCTATGATCACTTGCTTCAGAGTATTTTTCCTTTTGGGTTTACTTTCCTTTGCCAAAAAAAGATAAGAAGATATATTCGTTGGAAGAAATTTCCAAATTGCACATGTCTAGGATTTTCCCACTAGTCTGTTCAGATTTGAGAAAAAAATATACAAGTAAAGAATCATCATTTTCTTTCTTCCTTTTCTGGGTGACTTTGTTTATCTATTTACCACTCCCTTTTTAGACAACTGATGGGCACTGATTTCATGCCTCATATTGTAATTTGGTCCTCGTTTTCATCTATGAGGATTTTCAAGGATGAATACCAGCAGACATACCATGATCTTAATCTTCCTCTAATTTTCACCAGCAATTTTAAATAAGATAGACTTCTGACTACTAATGTGTTATAAAGTTGGTAGCTTGTGTCCCCCCTCTGTATTCATATTTCCCATTGCTATCTTACTTTCTGTTGCTGCATTTTAAATGATTTAAAAATAATAAGTAGGTTTGAAAAAAGATACTTGGAAACAGCTGTATTCTATCTTGATTGGGGGAGGGGAGATATCTGCCTTAAAATATACTTGGTCTTTAAACTGTTGTTTATCTTACAATTGAGATTGCCATGGGCTAACCAAAGATTTACTAAGAAATAAGAACAAGGTTGAGGAGGGAGGGAGGGAGGGAGAGAGAGAGAGAGAGAGAGAGAGAGACAGAGACAGAGACAGAGACAGAGACAGAGAAAGGGAGGAAGGAAGGAAGGAAGGAAGGAAGGAAGGAAGGAAGGAAGGAAGGAAGGAAGGAAGGAAGGAAGGAAGGAAGGAAGGAAGGAAGGAAGGAAGGAAGGAAGGAAGAAAGAAAGAAAGAAAGAAAGAAAGAAAGAAAGAAAGAAAGAAAGAAAGAAAGAAAGAAAGAAAGAAAGAATGAAAAGTTCTTAGAAATCACATAGGAAGGTACTATCCTATACTATACTATATTACACACATTTAGGGAGAATCCTGATCAAGGACCATCAACATTCTTTAATGTGAAAATGGTACAATAGACCTGAGCCAACAAGGAAATTAAATGAAGAAATATTTAAAGCATAAATAAAGAGTAATTAAAATAATACCTATCAAACACTGAATGATGTGAGATAAAGACAAGTAGTTAAGTGACAGTGACTCAGGAAGATGAAAAATAAAGGGGAGCCCTAGGAACTGACTTCTAAGTACAGAATTGACTAGACTTATGTCAGTGATATTCCCTAGATACTGTCACTTATAGAACATTTATTTTTTATTATAAAAGCAATTCTGGATATGTGTAAAATTCAGAGGATTCTGGTGGGAGCAATTTACTACTGAATAATGCTTCCCTGTGGGAATTGCACAACTCTTTGATTTTTGTTTTTAAGTTGGAGTCATCTTGGGAAATTTTTTAAAGATTATTATTGTTGTTGTTGTTGCTATTCATCAGAAAAGTCTACCTTAGAAAAAAGTGGGAGGAAGGAAGGGGAGAGATCATTTCATTTAAGGCCTATTGCCCTTCTTAAAAAGGAGGGAGGAGCAAAGATCAAACAAAGAACAGATCTGAGATCGATTCAGTAAGTTTTTCATATGTGCTGATCCTACAATCCAGCTACATTGGCAGCTATTCATTGGGAAATGTGGATAATTCTGAATAATTCATAGCTGATTACTAAAAAGATATTTTCTTTTTATAGGAAGCATCACAAATGGGGAGAATTAGAGCAACTTTGCTTCTCGTATACCTTGTGTTCTCATCTTTAGGTCTCACCATTAAAGATCTAGAAACACTTGCTAAATGACCTCTGCACTGGAAAAAATTACAAAATGCTGCAGTTTTCTTTTTTCTATAACTAAGACTTTCTCATTCTACCCTTGGTATTGACAGTGGAGATGTATTTGGCAAGGCACAGATTCCCTCAATCCAAAAACTTGAGCCTGAATACCCAAGCTTTAAGTCCACAATGTAAAATATAACTATTTTCAGGTCCAGAAGCCGCTTCAGGAAGGAGGCTATACAGAATTTCTCATGTGGGCTAACTTTAGCAACATGGCTCCATAGTTTAAAAAATGCTTTCTAGCCTTGAGAGAGCACCGAGATAACAAGCATACAGTGTTTGCCTAAGCTCTACCAAAATCACCAGCGCATTTAGGAAATTCAGGGAAAATGACAATCCAATTCGTGGTGAGGTTGAAATGACCACCTGAAGTAGGTTTGAGTAGACAGGCCCTGGCTCCTTTTCCCTCAACAAAGATATATATGTTTTCTTGACAATGACTGAAAGCCAGGTGACCGGGCTCAGTAGCTGACCTGTGTTCATAAAATAAGTCCATAAGCCTGCTGTTTTTATTTTTTAAAAAGACACTAGCTTGGGTTCCAAGAAAGACATGGAAAGAAAGCAATTAATGAATGCAACTTTATAGCTGATCTCATGGTGTAGTTTCTGTTCATGGTGGAACTTAAAATGTTACGTTTGTTTTTTATAAGTTTTAATTTTAAGCCAACACTATGTGGATGGCATAGTTTCCCCTCAAACTGTCCAATGAGCACCATCTTCATGCAGTCCAGTATATTTGTCATGGGGGAAGAGCACTGGATTTAGAGTCCTCAGACCTTATTCAAATCATGGTTCTTCTACTTATAATCTCTAGTACCTTGGCTAAGCCAGGGGATTTAATATCATTATCTGCAAAATGAGAGGAAGAGGGTTAACTTTCTAATCCCAAAGTTCATTTGAAGCTCTAAATTTTATCTATGTGACATATTTCAAAATGTAGAGCCATAATATAGGGCATGAGGGCAAGAAATGTTAAATAATACAAAGAAGAAGGAATTAATGTACAATTTGAACATACCGGTAGGTTAAGATGCAGAATCCTTAACTATCCCAGATTGCAGTGAAAATAATCTTCTCTAAACTTGTAGGACATTTAAATATTATTTAATTTAATAAACTTATTATTCAATTAAATTCAAGGTATCTTCAGTTCCATTAACATTTACTTAGTACCTAAGATGTGCAAGGTACTCTGTTAAGCACTAGTGATCCAAAGGCATAAAAGATAGATCTCTTGCCCTCAACCATTCTACATTCTGCTGTCCCACTCATTTGGTACCACGCTTTCTCTCTCTATCACTCTGTCTGTCTCTGTCTGTCTCTCTTTCTCTCTCCATGTACCTAATGCTGAACTGTAATCTTTTTGCTCTCTTTTGTACATACAGCATCTAACATGTAGCCTTTCACACAATAAGCAACCATTAACTATTTGTTATTGATATGAGGACAGAGGGGAAATTATGAAAAATTTTAAATAGATCTTGAGTCCCATCAGTACAGTCAATGTAAGTTATTATAAAATGGAAATTCCCCCAATTACTTGGTGATTCTGGTGGTGCCTCTAGAGGAGCAATGTGATACAGTGAAAAGAGAATTGTTTGAGAGGCAAAAGTCCTGGGTTCCTATTCTGGCTGTGAGATCTTGGAGAAGTCATAAAGGCTTTCTGTTCCTTGGTTTTTTGGTTTTCAGAATGAAGGGTGTGTATTAGATTGGCTTTAAAATCTTTTACAGATTTTCTTATTCCTTCTTGAATCTCAATCCTAGCACTCTTCTCACTAAGCCAAAGAGAGTACTTATTTCTTTGCTTGAATTTGATGAAAATGTATAATCCATTTAATGAATGCTAAATGTCTTACTATCTGTAAAAATTGTGCCTTAATTTGCTAGTATCTAGAGGTTAGAGACAACATATGTTCAATACACATTTAGAGCACCTAGCACGATACCCACAAATAGAAGTTTGGGGTGAAGACACTTCTCCCCCCAGATAATGAAACTGACCAGAATCATGCAATGGAGAATCACTTGCAACAGATTGTTCTCACTATTCCCTGGGCTTGTGGTTCTCTGATAAGTGTACAATCTTAGTAACAGAGGTCACAGAAACATCAATGAGGTAACATACTCACTCCTGGTCACAATTTAAGGTAGAGAGGGATACTTTCAGTTAAGAGGGAGTGGGAGTCCTGAAGATCAACCATTGGAACTATTATTTTTATCCAATTATGGCTCCTACCTCAAGGACAGGAAGGAGCACATTCAAATTAAAGAGGAAGTAGAAATTCTAAAGAACAATATGACTTCCAGCCTCAAGGGATCAGAGACTTTGAGGATAAGCATTCTTTCTGATCCTAAGGGAAACAGGACCCTGAGGAGCAGTATCAACTGCAATCCCAAGGGATCAGAGGTCCTTTCTGAGTAAGGAGCAAAGTGTAGACCAAGAAAGCAGTGACCACACCTCTCTAAATCACACCCCTTTGGAAGCACCCAAAACTTCCAAATCTCCAGAACTAGGTCTGAAAAAAGAAGTGTGAAAATGTGTGAAGCTTGACACAGAGCTCCCACCCCATCCCACCATGCCAGGAACAGAGCCCAACATTAACATAAAGTTCCAAACCAAGCAATGAAGTAGGAAAATCAGCTAAAAATAACAACAAGAGACTGTGACCATAAAAAGCTATTGTGGTGAAAGGGAGGGGGGGAAAGACAAACTCAGAAGAAGACAAAGAAGACAAAAGAACTCTAAGCAAAGCCTACAAGAAAAAGAAAATATAATTGAACATAAGCTCAACAAGAATTCCTAGAGGAGTTAAAAAATCCTTTCAAAATCAAATCTAAGTGATAGAGGAAAACTAGATAAAGAAATAAAATCAAAGAAAGTAAATTATAAAAAATAACTAATAGTTGGTTGAAAGAAAATTTAAAAATACTGAAGACTGTAAGACCTTTAAAAACAGAATTAGGTCAATAGGAAAAGAAATACAAAAACTTACTGATGAAATTAGGTTCTTAAAAATCAAAATTAGCCAAATGTATAAAAAGCACAAAAGTTCACTGACAAAAATAAAATTCCTTAAAAATTAGGGTTGGGCAAGTGGGTGCTAATGATTCCTTGAGATATCACAAAACAATAAAATAAAATGAAAAGAATTAAAAAATGGAAGAAAATGTGAAATATTTAATTGAAAAAACAATTGACCTAAAAAATATATATCAAGGAGAGAGAATGTAAGAATTACTGCGTTACCTGAAAGTCATTACTAAACAAAGGTTCTAGTCATCATATTTCAAGAAATTATCAAGGAAAACTGGCCCAGTATCCTACAACTAGAAGGTAAATTCGAAACTGAAGGAATCCACTGATCAGCACCTGAAAGAAACCCTAAAATGAACATTCCCAGAAATATTATAACCAGAGCTTCTATATCAAAGGGAAAACAATTCAAAAAGCCAGAAAGATATTGTTCAAAGACCTTGGACTTATAGTTAGGATCACACAAAATTTAGTAGTTACCATATTAAAGGAGCAGAGAGTTTAGAATATGAAATCTGGAAGACAAAATATCTAGGATGAGAACCAAGAATAACCAACTCAGAAAAAAAAATCAAGGGGAAAATACCTTTAATAAAATAAAGGACTTTCAAGTATTCATGATGAAAAGATCAGAGCTGAATAGAAAAATCTGACTTTCAAGTATAAAAATCAAGAAAAGCATAAAAAGGTAAACATGAAAGAGAGATCATGGTAGTCTCAAGAAGGTTAAATTGTTTACCTTTCTATAGAGGAAGATGATACATGTATCTTCTAGGAACTTTATCAATATTAAGGCAGTTAGAAGGATTCTACATAGAAAGAGGATACAAGTGAATTGATTCATTGGGATGATGTTAAAAAATGGATGTCAGAGAGAGGGATACCCCAGGAGAAGGGAGAAAAGACTAGGGAACATTATCTTACATAAAAGGAGTATATGAGGAAGACCTTTTATAGTGGAGAGGAAAATGAGGGGGATAAGCAGTGTTTGAACCTCACTTATAGTCAAATTGGTTCAAAAAGGTTTTATCTATCTATCTATATATATATATATTATATAGGAAAATATGTCTTAAATATATATCATCAGCCTATAGGATTATATATTACATATGTATATTATAAAGGAAATTGACTATTAGTAATCATAATTGTGAATGAGAATGGGACAAACTCACCAATAAAATGGAAGCAGACATTAGAATGGATTAGAAACTAGAATCTATAATATGTCATTTATAAGAAATACACTTGAAACAGAAATAGACAGAATTATACATAAGAGACTGGAGCAGAACCTATTATGTTTCAACTGACATAAAAATTCCCATTCTAAAGTAGTTTTTGATCATTATCTCAAAGAGATACAGGGGAAAAGATGCTAAAACAGCTTTCTCTTTTACCTTATTCCTTAGGATTTTAAGGCTAGTGGCCTAGTGGCCTCGGTCAAGAATTATTTCTATTTAACTGTGACCTTGATTAAGATACTGGGTGTGATAAATGATTGGGGGTATAAAAATAAATATTTGTTGGGTCTGTAAGATGAATACTGCAGCAGCTAAATGGCTCAGTGAATAGAGTGGCAGGCCTAGAGATGAGAGGTCTTCAGTTCAAAACTGACTTGTAATAATTTAATTCTCAAGGGGCAGTATTAACCTATTTTTTTTAAACCTTACTTTCCGTCTTGGAGTCAATACTATGTATTGGCTCCAAGGCAGAGGAGTGGTAAGGGCTGGGCAATGGGGGTCAAGTGACTTGCCCAGGGTCACACAGCTGGGATATTACCAAATTTTTAAGTTATTTTATTAATCAACCACTCAGGAAAATCTAAACAAGCTAGTATACTCCTTCCATAATCTGAACAGACAACAAAGAGTTTGAGCAGGACAAAAGAACCCAAATTTGTATGGTTCAGGCTAATATATCCCCTTGCTATGTCATCACTCAGTCCCTCCCCAAGACAGTTCTGATTGGAAAACCATCACCAAGATGGTGGACTTAGAGACCGCAAATCATCCCTTATTTCATCATCATAGGAAGTAGCAGGTCTTAAAGACTCCAAGAAACCACTTCTTTCCCCCTACATGGCTGGGTCACCATTGCTAACTAGCACCTGGTGGCTAAAACTTGCAGATTTAATTTTTAAATTGTGACTGTTTTACCCTGCCCTGAGTTCTGTTATCATCAACAAAAATCTCAACAAAAGGGAGCACCCAATGCAGTTTCATAGCCTGGGGGAAAATTATTAGTAGCTTCAGCTTAAAATAAGATGGTTTTTCAGAGATTGGGGAGACTAGAGAGAAAATTTTTTTTCACAAAATCTATCCCAATTCAATATTAATTTTCTAGAGGCCTCAGACATTTTCTAGTAGTATGACCCTGTACAAGTCAATTAACCCCAATTGCCTAGCCTTTACTGCTCTTCTGCTTGGAAATTGATAGTATTGATTCTAAAACAGAAGGTAAGGGTTTAAAAAAAGATGAATACCATGCTTGCCTTTAACAAGGTGGATTTTTCTTTGCTTGTTTTCCTTTCTATAGCTTCCTATGTTCTATAATGACATTGTTAGGAAGGGTTGGAATGAAGACTGGCTCTGTTTTATTTTCTCCATCATATTTATAGAAAACTGGAAAAAGCTTAGGGAGTGGATTTAGAATCACACTACCTTAAGGGACAGATAACTCATTTGAAATTATTTAATGCACACTTTTAGGAAGTCTGTCATTTTATCATGTATGACTCATTCAGAGTTAATAAGTATCATATCACCAAGCATATAATTCCAGTTATTCTCCAATAATGTGGCTACTGGGGATAAGGGGACTCTAATCACAGTTCCTAGAATGCTTATAGTTACTTATAGACCAGAGCATAGGCCAGGAGAGTATTAAACACACTTCATACATTATACCACCTTGAAAGAACTGAAAGTAGCTAGATCCCCAGTTCTTAAGACAGTTGCAGAAAGAATCTGAAACTGGGAACAGTTTTTTTTGCAAGTTAAAAGAAAAGGAAAAGGCTAAAAAAAGAACAAACAACTTTAATAAAAAGAAACTCAACATGGAAGTTATTTTGGTGACAGAGAAGACCAAAACACAAATTCAGAAGAAGATAACGAAGTCAATTCTGCTGCATATAAAACTTCCAAGAAAAATACTAATGGTTTTCAAGCCCAAAAAGAACTGGAAGAGCTCAAAAAGGATTTTAAAAGTCACATTAAGAGAAGTAAAAGGAAAACTGGGAAGAGAAATGAGAGTAATACAGGAAAACCACGAAAAAGGAGTCAACATCTTGGTAAGGGAGCCACAAAAATACTGAACAAACCAATATCTTAAAAAAACATAATAGGATAGTTGATAAAAGAGACACAAAAATCCAATGAAGAGAACTCCTTAAAAAAAGCAGAATTGGCCAAATGATAATACAGGTACAAAATAACTGAGGAAAAGAACTCTTTACAAAATAGAACTGGTCAACTAGTAAAGGAAGTACAAAAGCTCACTCAAGAAAATCATGTCTTAAAATTCTGAATTGGGCAAGTGCAAGCTAATGACTCCATGAGATATCAAGAAACAATCAAATAAAATCAAAAGAATGAAAAAATAGAAAAAAAAAAGTCATTCCATAGAAAACGAACTAATACATCTGAATCCAGACCAAAACAAACTTTTAAAATTTTCTTTCTTAATTTTTTTAAGTTTTCTTCCACAAAGGAATTAATATGGAAAAATGTTTTACATGATTGCACAGGTAAAACCTATCTGAAATTGCTTACTGTTTCAAAATGTGGTTTGTTGGAAAATGGAGAAGGAGGGAGAAAATCTGAGACTCATTATTCTCTGAAAAAGGTTGGAAACTTTTAAAATATGTGATTGGGGAAAAACAAAACAAAAATTATTCTTAAAGAAAAGAAAATTCAAGGAAGATTTTTTTCTCTTCCTAGTAAAGATTTTCAGAAGTTCTCAACTTTAGTTATTAGCAAAAGTTTCAAAAATTCCTAACACTGGGCAGCTATATGGTTCAGTGGATAAAGAACCAGGCCAAGACATTTACTAGCTTTGATACCTTAGACAAGTCATTTATTCCTAATTTCCTAACCTTCTTATTTAGTTATTTGAATATCTTAAATATCTTAAACACTCTTATTTAGTTATTTGAATATCTTAAATATTTAGTATTCATTATAAGAAAGAAGATAAGGGTTTTTAGCCCAATTCTGTCCATGATGAGAGTCCATATTTATGGATGAGTTGATAAAAATAAATGAATAGCTATGATGAAGATCCAGTGGTTTGATAAAGAGATATTAAGTACACAAATATTAATTTTGCCTCATATAAACACATATTTTCCCAAGGCTACTCTGTTTATTGTGGTTAATTTTCTTTTTGGTTAATTTCTTTTGGTCCTTTTCTAATCAATTCTAGTAAATCAAAGATATGAATGGAAAGTAGCTATTAGTTCAAGAACCTTAATTTTATTACTATTTTAAAGATGTGTAGTTCATGTTTGCATTACCGTAGGATTTGAAAAGCCCCAAACTAAATATCCTATTCCCTTCACCTCTTTCCAATACAATTCCATATGTCTAAGTAGTGTTTTAATGCATAAAAAGAATATTAATTGTGTTTGCAGATCAAATAGATATGATTTTCCATAATTCATTCAAAATATCCAAATATATTATTCCAGTTACTCATGGGTAAAAATGAACAAGATTATATGACAATTTTTCATATAACCTTAGCATTAGGATATCTTGGGGAAGAGAAGAGAAATTATCCAGTTTACTGTTTCTTGGACTAGCAAAATACAAATATTTCCTATTACTAAAAGTAATTATAAGGAGACTTTTACTAGTAAAATTAAACACCAAAACAAAGAGAATTTGTAGTTGACAGATATTCAAAATAAAAAATTTTGGAATGCAAACTAAGCAGATAAAGAGCACTTAACTGGCCTCTGCCTTACCTTTTGTTCCTTCTCAAATTTATTTTCAGCCAAGCAACAGAGAACCTGAAAAGTACCTAAGAGTGTTGTTGTTGTTGAATGGCTTCAATCATGTCTGACTTTTCATGACCCCGATTTGGAGTTTTCTTGACAAAGATATTGGAGTGGTTTGCCATTTCCTTCTCCAGCTTATTTTATACATGAAGAAACTGAGGTAACCAGGGTCAAGTGACATGCCGAGGGATACAGAGCAAATAAGTGTCTATGGCCAAGCTTGAACTCAAGAATATGAGTCTTCCTGGCACTCTGTCCACTTCAACCATCTAACTGCCTTTACATTAGAGTACCCAACCTTAAATTATCCAGCTATCTCTATCATTGGGCTTTAAATTCCACTCAGACCTTTAGTCCAAGAGGAAAAGATCTTAGCCTGGTAGTATACTGTCTGGCTTTTGTTAGTTGAGTGTTACTAAAGAACTATAAACCTGATGTTATTCAAGAGATGTTTTAATTACTATACCCTAGTAGACTGAATCTGAGATGGTTTGTCTGGCCCTGAAGATGTGAAATATAATAACAGAGAACAATGCCCACAAAAAATATGCACCCAACAGATATCAGAGTAGTACACTGATACAACAACAAAGGCCTGTTAAATAAAGAACTTCCAAATATACCATTGTGCGACTTCTGTCCCACCAAGACTATAAAAGAGAGAGAAAAGAACCCTATATTCAGGAAAATATTTGTAGCATCTCTTTTTGTGGTGGCAAACAAGCAAAAAGGACTAGAAACCACATGAATACTCATCATTTGAAAGATGATTGAAAAAATTGTGGTATATGAATGAGACATAATATTATTATACTGTAGGAAGAGACAAGAAAAAATTGGTATAAATAAATACAGACTGTATGAACTAATATATATATATATATCCCTGAAGAATCAGGAAAATAATTTACATAATAGCAACAGCACTTTAAAAGCAAACAACTCTGAGAGCCAGAAAACTCTGATCAATGCAGTGACCATCCATGATTCCAGAGAATTTATGAAGTTGCATATTATCCACCTCCTCACAGAAAACAAATAGGCTCATGGTGCAAAATAAGATGTGTGTGTGTGTGTGTGTGTGTATTGAACCTGTAATTGAGGGAAAATTTTGTTTGATAAGGAGGAAGAGGGAACAAACACTTATTAAGTCTTTACTATATGATAGCATTGTGCTAAAGACTTTATAAATATTATCTCATATTTATCCTCACAACCTAGGTAGGTCCTAATATGAATTTCATTTTACATTTGAGAAAATGAAAGTAGACAGAGGTAAAGTAAGCTGCCCAAGATGACAAAATGTCTGAGGTTGAATTTGAACTTGGATCTTCCTGGCATCCTGATTCTAAAACTTTCACTACTATTACACTGGAAAGTAAAATGGTTTGTCTTTGCTTTTGTCCCAAACTGAATGATACTGATTGAAATAAATATTGGTTACCCACTTAAATCCAAAGATATTATTATAAAATTTTTTTTCTGTGATCTAGTAAGTAGCTGTTTTGGTGTTTCAGAAATGGACTGGTAAATCCACAAATTTCCAAAATATATATCTTCTATGGACATAGTAGCCACTGAAAAATTCTGTAAAGATATTCACTGAAGGTTCAAGACAGCTTTTCCAAAGGTTTATGCTCCATATTTGTAATGCTTTTTACATTTTAAGTCTGATAAGCTTTGAGAATTCATGAAATAAAAGGAGTGATTTTATAATTATTCTCTTGTGAGCATTTTCAACTAATTTTTTTCCTTAAATCTGATTTTATTACTCATATCAAATATAATAGATATAGTGCCTTAGAGACACAATCTTTGTGCTCTTTTCTTTAAAATAAATTTTATCTTTTGTTTTTATATTGCTTACATTTCCCATTACATCACTATTCTTTTATCTTTCCCAGAGAGCCAACTTTAATGTAAATAAAAAGAGGAGAAATTTTTTCAGAAAAATTTAGCACTATATTGAAACAATCTGACTCTATAGGTAGTGTCCCATACCCATACTGTTCCATTTTTGTAAAGAAACAGTGAGAAGTGCTTTCCATATGGAGATTCAGCCTTAATTAATTTATATTTCAATGGATCTCTGCTTTCTCTTTCTCATGTGGGTACTCACTCCATTGGTACAAATTGCAACTTATCCACTTTTCCATCCTTCACTGCACATAAAACCTCCTGAGAGGATATAGTCAATGAGCTAGGAACCTCTCTCACTATTTTGTTTTTACCATTCCACAGGTAATAGAACTGAATTTAGGAAATTCATTCATTGTTTCTTGCTTTCACTTCATAGCTTACTCACTTCCTCTTCTGACCAAACATAAATGAACATGCGATCATTACACCAATATGCCTAGCAATCTGCCCATCAGTCCTCACAAAATAAACATGTTATAATTCTTTTTTTAATTTCATATTTCTTTTGAAACTTAATCTTTTCAACATAATAAATGTTTAAGCTCAGAATCTATTGAATCACACTGAATTATGAATTTTTATAAAGTCAGTGCATGGCTCTTTAAATTTATAATTGGTACTGATTATGTATATACATCATTTAAGCATAGAGATAACTTTTTTTATTTTTTGCTGCCAAATGTTCGGGTAGATAAAACAATGTGTAATTATCCTTCCATCTGCAACAACCTCTTTAATTTTCACTCCCACACTAGACCTGTGGGGTATGGGCAGACCCAACAAGTGAACCTTCCCACACAGAGGCCTGTGGTCGTAGCAACCTTATACACAGAAATGAAGAAGTATGACTTGTTCACATTGACAGGTACAGGTAGTGTGTAATTCCCCTTGCCTGTCAAGAGTGAGATTCTTTTAATTTATGGGCAATCAAGAGTAGGGTTCTTTGGTAGTAAAAGTTGGGTGAACTGGTAAAAATTTATCTTGGATCAATTAGTGGCCTTCACTAGCTGCTGGGAAATACTGATCTTGGTTCTAAGATATAATCTTATTTAATTATCCCAGACAAATAATTCCCCCTTTTAAAAAAGAAATTCCTAAAAGGGCCCAGGTTATTAAGTAAAAAAAGCTATAAAATTCCTGTTGCTAATACTACATCATGGCTAAAAAAATATTGATCTTCAAATAATACCTGTCATAACTTAGAATTTCAGGAAGGAAGCATGGTACAGAGGAGAAAGAAGTGAACTGATATCAAAGGACCTTGGTCCAAATCCAGTCTCTGTGGCTTACTACCAGTGTTAGCCTTGCTAGTGTTGAATCATTTTTAAGTCCTGGTCAACTAATCATTACCCCATTTGGGGTTTCTTGGCAAAGATCCTAGAGTGGTTTGCCATTTCCTTCTCCACTGATTTTACAAATGAGGAAACTGAGGCAAACAGGACAGATAAGTGATTTGCTAAGAGTCACCCAGTAAGTATCTGAGGCCAGAGTAGAACTCAGGAAGAGAGTCTTCCTGACTTTAGGTCTAGCAGTGTCCCCTAATTTCCCCTTGATGTGACCTAGGGTACTGTAACATGAAGGGGGCTGGATAGGATGATGTATAAAATCCCTTCCAGCTCCAAATCAATTATCTCATGATGTTACACGCAGAACTGTATAGTCTTTAAATACTCTGACAACAATTATATCATCACCATTATTAACCTTGGGAGATAAGTAGAGGTGACATTATTATACCATTTTTCCAGATAAGGAAGCAGTTTTAGAGCAGTTACATAATTTGCCCAAACTGGCATAATCATTTCTTCTCATTCAGTCTTCACTGAAGACTAAATGAGACCTATCATTTCACTCTGAGAGACTTGTTCATATATTTTCCAAAGTATATAGAAAACACTACAGACTTACTACCTTTCAAAAGGGTAGCAATATACTTATTTCCCTTGAAAGTAAACATAATAGCAATGGCTTGTACTTATCTACTACTTGAAGGTTTTCTGCGGTAAAAAACTCCTCCATTTTAGAGATGAAGAAACTAAGGTCCAGCTAGGCTGCCAAATGGTTACAGAGCTAATAAATGTTAGAACTGATATTTGAAGGGATTGTAGTATGCATAGATTTCCACCTGGAAAAGAACTTGGGGACCATCTAGTTCAATCCCCTCATCTTACTGATGAGGATAACTGACAGACCTCAAATCTCTCCGTGAGTCAGGGGAATGTCTACCCCAAGCACGTGAAGACTCCCCCCCCAAAGGGGAAGATGAGAACAATTTGTTCCAGTGCCCACAAAGGTGGCTGAAGCAGGCGCTGTGGAGCGCTTAGAGCTTGGCCATACATGAAAGACGCCCAAATCCTCCAGTGCATCTCTCGCCATTGCCAGCAGTCCTGACTTTTGTCCTACCCCTGGACTTTGGCGACTAGAAGAAAGAGTAAGGCTGATGACAATTTTGTGCAAATCTGCCTCACTTAAATCTAATTCACATGAGCCAAGGCAACTCCATGATGCTATTGGTCCTTTTCAAACATGAAAGATGAGTAACAACAAACATAACCCTAAAGAGATAAAGGTATTTGATGGAGATTCTTATAGGTAGTAAGAGTCAGAGGTGGGCTTAGAGATGAGATCCTTTAACAGCAGAACTTCTTTCGATGGGGCTATATGGTAGATGGAATATTGAACTTGAACACAGGAAAATGACAGTTAAACTCTTGCCAGAGATACCAGTGACATGACCTAGGAAGTCATTTTATCTCCCTTTGAAAATTAGTAAAAGGAGAGGTTAGACTAGCTAGTGTCCGAGGGATCGTCTAGTCTTTATTTATGATTTTAAAGATGATTTAAACCCAGGAAAACTGAAGCTGAGTTCAATGCTCTTTCCACTAGACATTACTGCACTGACTAATTGGAGACATTCAGAGACCTTAGCTTAAGCCAGAGGTGAGTTGAGATCCAGGACTCTTGCCTTTCTGGTCTCTATTTTATTAAACGACACTCCCTTCCAATAGCTGATATGGCACACTCCTATTACAACTCTCAGTGTGTTCATTTTAAGTACAGCATTATATGCTTTAAAAGGGGTTTTTCATTTTCTTTTCCTTCCCAGTATATTTCTTTCCTCAAGCAAAAATAACCAGGAGTTTTAAGGCTAAAAGGTATGTTAATGGAACATTACAATTTCAGAATTTTAATACACAAAAGGAACCTTAAAGCTGCTATTCCCAAAGCCCCTGCACCTTGGCCTCTATGCACATGCATTAAAGTTAATATCATATACAGTAACATAGGTTATTACATACAGTATGCACCAAAGAGATGAATTACAGTCAATGGGAAAACCACAACTGTGAATTTCCTCCCTTTTGTGTGTCTAAAATGGACTCAGTCATAACACGACATTAACTTCATTTTTTTCAATGAAGAATATACAGTGCAGAATATGATGTACATTAGCCAAGCACTAGGAAAGAGAAGGTGGCACCGTACATGCTGTTTGTGAGTTGTAGATTTCAGAAATGAGTTGGAATCCCTTCATCTGCAGGACAGAAAGGCTTGGCACCAGTTAACAGTCTAAAAAATTCATTTGGGAGCAAAAAGACACCAAAAGAGCCTCTTTTTTCCTTTGGAAATGCTCCCAGGTAATATTTAATGTTTGAGAGAAAGTACTAGTGACTCCCCTACAGTCTGAGAATTGAGGCAGGGGTGCCAGAGAGGAGAAAAGAACATTATATCATCTTTGCAAAGAAAGTTTGACTGTATATGTTAAAGAGAAACATGAATTGCAGAAAGTCCCGAGAAATGGCCTTGTAAACAGCTATCCTTGTGATGATATGGCCAAGGATCCTATCAAAGTTAAGTTACCATTGCTACTATTAGAAGCACACCAAGAGTTGAGGGGCTTATTATGCCTATAACAAAATGATCTGCTGGACTTGATTCTGGTGTTATATATTATTATTTATTTACATATTACCATATTTTAATAGACTTGCTTATGCTTAAAAACTTTCAGTAGCAATTTTAATCATCAAATAAAATAAAAACCCTAAATACTGCCCAGGCTTTATTGATAAGGGATCATCAAGTATTTGGCTGTTGCTTCCCTTCTAAAGGAGAGAGTGCTATCTTTCCAAATCATCCATCCACACAAAATTTGAGTTTCAATCACCAGAAATTCCTATGTGAAATCCACACTTTTCCCACTACCTTATTCAGTATGCACACACACACACACACACACACACACACACACACACACACACACACATATTCCCAATTTCCAATAAGAAAACTCTTCTACATTTCATTAAAATTGATGCCTTGGGTCAAAGGGAGATTCAGTGACTTATCTACAGGGTCATGGATCTAGTATATATCAGATCATGTTCTTGAATTTTTTTTTTTACTGTCTTTACTGTCTTTAAGGTTAGCCCTTATCTATTACAAACTCTAGAGCCACCTTTCCTCTCTCACTAAAACTATAACAATTTTGAGTTGTTTTCTTGAGCCTGTGATATCAATAAAGGTTAGGAGTTGTTCCCTTTGAAGTACTCTGTCCAATATAGAATGGTACCATCCCTTCAGGTGACAATCTAGGGTTCTTAGAAAACTAGCAATTTAAGTGATTATATAAGACTAAGACAGACAGTAGTGGGACTAGAACACAGATCTTTCTGCATCAGAATTCTCTCTATCATGCCAAATGTCCTTTAATAACTATATAATATATGCACATTTCATTTCAAAATAACAAGACTAAGATTTCCATGTGAGCAGTAAAGGAAAGAAAACAAATTCTCAAAAAACAGTATATTTTGAGAAATTTTTCCATTCAAAACCAATCCTATTCAATGACCACATGAACACATACAGTGAAATTTCCAAATCTCTGATAGATGAAACAATAGGAATTTGTTCTTCAACTCCACAACATTCATCTATTACAATATTTTCTCTCTCTCTCTCTCTCTCTCTCTCTCTCTCTCTCTCTCTCTCTCTCTCTGTCTCTCTGTCTCTCTCCCCCCCCTCTCCCTCTCTGTCTCTGTCTCTGTCTCTGTCTCTGTCTCTGTCTCTGTCTCTGTCTCTGTCTCTCTCTCTCTCTCTCTCTCTCTCTCTCTCTCTCTCTCTCTGTCTCTCTCCCCCCCTCTCTCCCTCTCTGTCTCTGTCTCTCTCTCTCTGTCTCTCTGTCTCTCTGTCTCTCTCTCTCTCTGTCTGTCTGTCTCTGTCTCTTTCTCTCTCCTGACACACCAAGGCACTCTGTATAAGTTCAGCCTTCTTATTTTACAAATCAGAGAAAAATGAGGTCCCAAAGTGGTTAGTAACTTTCCTGAGTTCACATAGGTAGTGAGTTGGATTTTAAAGGTGAGATTTAAACTCAAGTTCCCCGACACTAAATCCAATATTCCTTCCACATGCTGTTTATGCATTGTATTTGCCATAACCATCCTACTAGAATGTAAAGGAATGGTAGGTGGACACTTATGTTTTTCTATACCTTTTTTTTCTCCACGGTTTTCTACTTTGCCTTAAATAAAGTAAGTTGAATAGATGAATGAACGAATGAATGAATGCATAATATAATTTACATTATAGCCTTTACCTGCCTCTCTACCTGACTTTTCCTGCTAGCAATGTCCTTTTACCTCACATCACAGAACTCATATAGCACTTTTTAAAGGAAGCTTTAATATAGTTATCATGTAATAATGTGTAATACAGCTATTTGACTTGACCTTAATAGATTATAAGTATCAAGATGACAGAAATTATGTCTTAACTAAATTCTATACAAAACATTTCCTTATTAAATGACTGTTATTTGTTAAACATTATGATCTTTTAGAACAATCTGAACTTCAAAATATTAGTTTTATCAATATTACATAATTAAAAATATGAAAATATAATGAAATGATACAAATATACAAATAAGAATTTAGAAATGACATCTCTTTGATTCCAAATTTTGATATTGTTATTTTCACCAAGACTGCATCAATTTCTAATGAATTCTTTTTAAAAGGTAAATATGTTCATTAATAATAATTTCTTTCTTTCTCTAGAAAATAAATGAAGTTAGACTCAATGATAAAGATCCCTTACTGCTGTGAGTCCTATGTTCATTCCCCTCATCCCCCCCCCACATTACTTAAAACAAACAAAAGACATCCTCATAATGAGCAAGGCTATCTATGCAAAAAAAAATCAAATTGCAAAAAAATACGGTGCTTTAATGCAGGGAAGCAGCAATGATCTGCTGTCACCCAAGGCCAAGGCCACCGTAGACATTAGAGTGCATTATTAGATAGTAACGGTAAATGGCTTCCTAGAATCCCACTTATCATTACTGCCATTTAATCATTTCCTTTGATGTACACGAAATGGATAAATGAACGTTTTCACCCTCTTAGAACAAATCACATGAATCAAAATTGATAAAATACTTTTAAATAATTTTCTTTTTATGGAAAAAATGTATGGTTTTGCCTGAACACATTACTGAAGCAATAGAAAACAACAGCCTCTGCCATTTTTGTTTATTACAAAAATAAAATAAAATCCAGTGCTACATTGCAGTGTTGTTCAGTTGTTTTGGCTATGACCTATTCTTCATGACCCCCTGCTGGACTTTCTTGGTAAAGATACCGGAATGCTTTCCATTTCCTTTTCCAGTTCATTTTTACAGATAGGGAAACTAAGGCAAAAGGGAGTAAGTGACTTGACCACAGTCACAAAGCTAGTAAGTGTCTGAGGCTAGATTTGAAGTCTGGAAGAGGAGTCTTCCTGACTACAGGTCTAGTGCTCTATCCACTGTGTTACCCATTCTGTTGCAGTATCATGTCTTCTATGTCATGGTTAAGTTTTAGAAATGTGCCAAGCCATGAGCAGTAGTAGTAGAAGGACCACTGACTTACAGCTGAGTCTGGGAATTTATAGTAGATTTGCCCTTCCCTCTATCCATCCACCATGTTAGTGTCATCTGAGCATGACATATTTCTAGCCTTTATGTATGCACAAAAACTACTTACATTTCTCATGTGTAGTGTCAAGGGAGTAAACAAATAATCCTCACATCTGGCATTCAATTCCTTATTTTTCTGACCTTCCTAAGCCCTTCCTCTGATTGCACCAAATGCACCACTGAATGCTAAATGCACCAAATGGAAACATAGTGAATGGGTTTAAAAAATGAAAGGGCCAGGAGTTCCACAGAGTTATCGGTATTACACAGAATGGAAACATTACCGCTGCCACAAACCCAACAGCGACTGTCAGAAGGAAGCGCAGCTGATTAATCAACTTGATATTACCCAAACTGATTAAACAATGAGACATCCTGGGGTTTTGCTGTCTGTCCTGATGAGTGCTCATCATAACTAATAATGCAAAACTCCAGCACAGCTCCCTTGGGAGTAAACTACCTTTTAATTTTTCCTTCTAAAGATTAATTCCATTGTTATGGAACCTGTATTATAAGAACTGTAAACTAATCATTAGTCATTTTCAAACAATCTGACCTTTCCTGCCATGAATGGTACAGTATTTTTTGGGAAGAGGTCTTTTTTGGGTCTCTGTGATTTACACCATGTAGGTTGACACAAGTAAGAAGGCATTAAACAATGATGTAATTGTGGTTTAGTCAACTCTACACAGGAGAGTGGAGGTTCCATCCTCCATAGTGATATTAGTTTGTTTTTCACCATGGAGGTCTTTAGAAATGTCAGGAAAGGAGACACCTTGGTTGCCCCCATCCCAATTTGCATCCCACCAAAGTATTAAAAACATAGCTGACTCATGAGATGTAAGTCTAGGATGATTGAGATGACTATTACCACAGTTCTGCTTAACCTGCTGTTGTTCATTTAGTTTCAGAGTTAAGCTTTGGAAAAGTTCTCAAGGGTCAAACAGTTTAACTTGCATGTTTCACGGATGGAAGAAACCAAGGCTAAGGTAAGTGACCTGCCCAAAGTTATACAATGAAGAGGCAAGATTTTAACTCGATTCCTCTAATGCCATAGACAGTGCTACACTCACTGAGGATATCCTATTTCCCTTTCTATGTTAGATTTAGCTTGATTCTACAACCTAGAGAAGCAGATGCTAAAATGGTGACATTTCCATATCAACTACTAAGCAAGAAAATCCAAGCCCTGACCACTCTTCTGCCTTGGAACCAATACACAGTATTGACTCCAATATGGAAGGTAAGGGTTAAAAAAAAGAAAATTCAGGATTTGTAGCAATCCATAGCAAATACACTTAATACTGAAATATTACTGAGAAGGGAGAGAGATTGGGACTAAACCCATGATTTCATTCCTCTAGGGGAATTCTCTTTTTCAATACAGCTAGACATTGCATTCTTTGTAACAGAAAGCCTTTGAGAATGGGATAGAGAATTAAAAGTTTAGATATCTAGCCCAGGTCTTTAAAATCTATATGTGAAAGAAGGAGAATGTGAAGTCAAGTCTTTCTTGATCAAAAATAGCTTTTCTCAATCCACTATGTCACAATGCATCTCCTTACTAGAAAAAATGTATGTATATATACATATATATGTGCATGTATTATATATGTGTATTATGTGTGTATATATATTTATTAAATGATTACTATATAGAAGGTATTGTGCAAAGTAGTGGGAATCAATTTTTTTTAAAAGATGAAATGCCATCCCTGCCCTCAAAGAGCTACCATTCTAAAGGGAAAGTAAGCAGGCAAATAATTAGGCACATAGAAGATATATACAAAGTATATTTAATGTCATCTCAGATGACAGCTAAGTTGTAGAGCACAGGAAAGGGAAGAGACTGGAAAAAAACTTCCCATTTGAACTGAATCTTGAGTATAAGAGTATTGCAGGCATGGGAGTGTGGCAAGTAAAAGATGAAATGATTGAGGAAGCAAAGGTCTGATCTTCTAAGCATATTGATTTATTAAGTAACACATGCCAATTGCCTAACAAATGGGGATGAGGCCCTTTTCTCAACTTCGGGCTGGACCCTGAATATAATGGGAGTCAAACTTTCATACATTGAAAATAATCAAACATGGATACTTAATTAAAAGGCAATAATATGACATTAAGCCATCTGGTCGCTCTTTGAGGGCAGGGATGACATTGTCTTTTTTTTTTTTAATTTGATATCTTCTATATAGTAATCACTTAACAAATACTCATATCTAGGGGATGAAAGATTAGGGTCTCTCCAAGTTAAGAGGAGAAGAGTGAACAGGTACAAATCCCTGAATTCAGAGAAAAAGGTGCCCCACTCCTCACAAGTGTTTGTATATAATAAAAAGAACATGGAAACAATAATCGATTGATCAGCATGGAACCAGTTTTCAAGGTACAACATATGCTTGAGATGTACAATTATGAGAAAATTCCTTTCATCAAGCTTAGAATATGACTGTGTTTTTGGTCAGCATAAGCAAGTCCTTGGTTAATGGGCTCTTAATAGGAGAGACAAGTAGTCTGGTTTCCAGTCATACCAGACTAGATTAAAAAATGTAATAAGCTTTTCTCCCAATTCCCACAATTGAATAAAATTTTCTCATAAGACAGAATTAAGAATAGGTCTATAATTAATTGAAAGGAAAGGGAATAGATCTAGCTCCAATATTGAGTCACAAGATGGAGTCAGTGTAGTTAACTCAGTTTCCACAATAAGCCTAAACCACTGCAAAGGCTCAGATTCAAGAGATGACTTGTTATGTGTAAATAATAGCAAATAGCCAGTGTAGATGTATTATAGCAGGTCTGGAAAAGAGTAAACTGGAAGATAATTTGAATGGTAGGTGGAAACCAGTTTGTAGAGATATACCAAACTGAGGTATTTTGATTTGATGCCAGAGGTAATAGGGAATTACTCCAGTATATTAAGGAGAGTTGGGTGAAATAGTTAGGCTTGGATTTTGGAAAAATACCTTCATAAGATAAGTAGAAGATGGACTGGGAGTAGGAAGAGATTTGAGGAAAGGCAACTAATTTGAAGGCTATTGCAATCATCCAGATGACAGGAGATGAGAGCCTATTTTAGGCTAGTAGCCATGGGAGCAGAGAGGAGACATAAAAGATTGTAATAGTAGAAAACACTAAATTTAACAACAAATAGGTTGTGTAGGATGAGTTTAAATGAGATCCAAGGATAACTCCAAAGTAGCAAAATTAGATGCACTCAGTTGTTCAAGCCAATTCCAAAAATACCCATCGATTAAAAAACAGCACAGGAGAAATTAATAGGATTATGAACAAACAATATGGTACACCTGGAGTACCACTAGATAGCAGAAAGTTAAAGACATTTTGAGATCTGGGTAGAACCACCCATTCATTATTAGTGATATTAGTACCAGATGGTTAGGGAGTGGAAGAGGAAGGATTATATCTGCATCATCCAGTGTAGAAACTCTTTTTATTGATGCAGATAACCAATTCATCTATAATTTGCCATCTTAGGGACTTGTTAAGGAGAGTGAGAGGTTAAAGGACATTATACCCAGGGTCAACTACATAATATATATCAGAGAAGGGTCTTGAATTTAGACCTTATTGCCTCTGAGCCAGCTTTCTAAGGGCTATGACACACTAATTGCCCATCTCCAATCATCATTTGAGTTTCAGGGTATATATTGGGTATACACTTTGGCAAATTTGAAATATTGGTAGTATGAATCATGCATGATCTATTTTAGGCCTTTATGTGTTTATAAATCATGGGCCCCAGACAATAATTTTAAACAAACACACAAGTGGCAAAGCTGTGTTTGTTTTGGCTTGACTTTTTTATAGCATATTTGATGCCAGGAAAACAGCATGCTTTGTCTCCAAAATGATAAGGAAATATGGTTTCTTATAGCTGTCTGTGGTTTTATGATTTTTGCCAGTTTTATGTTTTGTTTTGACCTTTTTGAGAACTCATTTCTTTTTTTAATTTTCTTTAAACAAACACCAAATAAAATGAGCATTCCCATATACACAGTAGAAGAGAAAAAGAAGCCAGTACATGAAACTGTGAATTTTTATTATGCACAGCTTTCTTTTCCTTTTGATTATATAATAAATTCAACATGTAATTTTCAAAGTTGTCCTGCTTTTCTGTTTCCTTATGGCTTTCCTTCTGTTCCCTTCTGTGCATTTTAAAAATATGCTTCAATGACCCTCTCATTTCTTTTTCTTTTCAGATAGGAACAAACCTATTGCTAATCCCTCCCCCTAGCTCTTCCTTACCAAATTAGAAAACCGAGGGAAAAAGAAAGAAAATTAGTGTTTGTAACAAAAATTCACCATCAAGCAAAATAAATCCCCACATTGGTCAGGCATTACTCTTTTATAACTGAGGAATTAACTCAATTTCCCTTTATGCTTTTGTCTGAGTTTGGAGGTGGGGGTGAAAAACTATACAGATGTATAATTCTTCTTGCACTGGTCAAATAGAAAAAAAACTGACCATCTATTCCTGGTAAAAATAGAGAATGGATGAAGAAAAAGTAATGGTTAAAATACCTCAGGGGTTTCTTGTAGTTTTTGTTGTTGGTGTTGTTATTTCTCAGTGGGAGCTTGAGCTGCTAAATTTCAAACCTCAATGACTTTTTTTCCCTTTCACTACAAGAGCTCCTAACATGTTCCCATCTGATAGTTTTGATTGATTCTTGAAATATTGCCCAGGATGGACTAGGTATCATTGAATTAACTCTTACTCCCAATCCATGCAAGGTTTGATCAACATTTAAATATAGATTTACTGTTTCTCCCAAGAAATGTGACATCATTGCTTTTAAAAGGGCACTTAGCCCAGAACAAAAATCAGGGACATGGGTCACTTGTCAGCTCTTGAAGAGACTTCTTGAAATCAGGTGACTTACCCTGTTTTAGAGCCACAGTGATCCCAGAAAGTCCACAATGGTCAATGCTCTAGAACTTGTATTGCTTCTTGTTATGTTACTCTGCTCATCCCCCAGGATTTATTAATCACCTGCTATGTACTAAACAGTAGGAATACAAAGACAAAAAAAGAGTGAACTAATCTCTACCCTCATGGAACTTACATTCTATTGGAATGGGGGGGGGGGGGGACAGTCGGGGGGAATAACCATGTGAACACAGAAAATAAAATATATACCAAGATAGTGCAAAGCAAGTGGAGGGGAGTGCAAAGTAAAGCTCTAGCAACTGAGAGGATCATATTAGCAATAATAAAGTATAGGACAATGCCGAAGAATACTACCTTTCTTTTTAAAAAAAGAAGATAAGATAAAGTAAATGCATTCATGACATTTCCCCACCCCCAGTCCCTTCTCACCATAATTGCTTCATAAATTCTCCTAAAATTTTCCAGGGCAAAATGTTGCCCTTAATTACATGCATCTCCTCATCAAGGACCAGCTACTTATATCCGCAGGGAAAATCAGACTAAACCTTATTAAGAGCCCTTTCAAGTTTCTTTAAGAAATTAAATGCAGTTTTTGCTCCATTAAAAATACAAATTTCCCTCTTCAATCTACTGTATTCCCCTGTTCTGTTATGGCTGTATCACAGGCAATTTTCAGAGAGCTTGAAGAGAGAATAAATCATTTTTTTAAAATACAAAAGCAGAGTGCTGGTGGATATAGCACTCACTAGACATAAGAAGTTCTGAATTCTAGTCCCAGTTTCAACAACAGAACAACAGAATTCTCTCTTTAAGGTTTCTTTATCTGCTTACAAATTTTGAGTCATTATATGGATTGAAAGATCATAGATTGAGGATTACCAGGGACTACAAAAGTCATCCAATCCAATCCCTTCATTTACCAATTAAAGAAATTGATACACTGATGCCCAAATTAACTGTGGTAATATATGTCAAAGGTGGGCATGAAAGTTGAGAGTAGAGGTAGTACCAACCCATTGGAAGAGTCTGGGCATTTCTGGTCTCTTTGTTACTTGCCACTCTTATTCTACAACCTGCCCAGAATTGATTTCCTAATATTCTCAAACTCCCAGGAACCTTTTGACATGACTTCTCCTTTTTAAGGACACACACAAGGAGCAAAGGAAGGCTCACAATAAGGAGTTTTTCTATATTGTTTATGAGTTTCATTCTTAAATCTCCATTGCTCATTTTCTTTTCCCTCCTAGAAAATAATGGAGATTGGGAGAAAGGGAATAAGGAATAAGGAGAGATCCAAAAGACTATAATATTGTTTTGAAACCAGCCAGACATATTTTCATTAGCTCTCATGACTATCTGTGACATATGTAATAAAAGTATAAATAAATACAATAACTAATATGCCAATAAGAGACCTGAGGATTGTCATTCCTCTGGGTATCAGTGTTCCCCAGGTTGTTAGGAATCAAGCATTAAGAGAAGAGATACAATTCTAAGCTTAAGCATTGACAAAGCCAGTTGGCATCCCAGAGGAGATTAGGTAGCTGATCTTGTAGGATCAGCTACTTACTTAGTGATGTTTACACTAACACTGATGTAGTGACATCCTGATCTAATTGCATGTCAATAAACCACAATCCTGATGCACTGAGGAGATCAGAATCGGATTACAAGAACTCTATTGGCAATCCTTAAAGCCTGTTGGAATCAACTTGGTGATTAAATTACCAGGAAGAGAGCAAACTCTAAAGCACATGTACTCAGGTGTTCATTCACATACACACATATGCACATGCACATATACACATGCTAATCCCCAAATCATAAACAAAGGCCAGCCTGCCTTTTGATCCTGTGTTCTTTCCAAGATATTTGGGGTTTTTATCTGTCTGATTTTTTTTTTAAACTTTGTCTTTCCAAGTCAACCCTCCCTCTTTCAATCATTTAGAAGAGATAGTCCAGTCTTTACACATGCTGGTTCATGATGCTGAAGACTAGTCCCAGCTTTCTTTTGTTATTTTCCCCAACAACAAATAGAAAAATTAGAACCCTTTTTCTAAAAAGAAAGCTTCCATTCCTCCCATTCTTACATTAGTCCCCAAAACATCAATAATAACAATAGATTACATTAATATAATCTGTTATGCATAAGAGGAACTTCTATCATGATCTCATTTAAGTTCCATAGATACTTGGGAGATAGGAAGGGAACAGTATTAATATCCATATTTTACTGATAAGGCAGCTAAGGATAAGAGAGGATAAGTGATATGTGTGGTAAAATAGAATGAGCATAGACTTTCCAGTAAGAAAACTTGGATTCAAATCCTGCTTTTAACCTTTAGTGCCTATATAACTTTGAATAGGTTATTAAACTTCCCAGTGCCTGCATTTCCTTACCCATAAAATGAGAGAGTAGAGTAGATGTTTTCTGAGTTCTCTTCCTAGACTAGAACTAGGATGCTACTTTTCCAAGCTACATTTGAGCCAGAACTTTGAAACTATTCATTCTAAACTTAAATTTATGCTTCTTTCTTCTGGCTCACATACATACACATATATGCATGGTCATGTCTCAATTAAGGCAGACTACTAGTAAGATTTGTACAGGGTATCCCCAAAATCTCAGTGAAGCTTTAAGTTTTAGAAACTTAAAACTGTGTGAAGATTTTGAGACAGCCTGTATATAGTTCACAAGTCTTCTGAAGAATGTATATTATTTTTATTAATCATGATTTTAAATCATGAATGGTTAATTTTCCATGTTGGATTTTTTAAATATTCCCATTGATATATCTTCATAATACCTGAAAATTTCCCTTGGGGCCCTATCATGCCATGGGATGTCTCCCCAAGAGACAAATTATAATTTAAAGGTAAAAAAGGGGAGGAGAAATGGTGAGAGGGAGGTCAACAAACTTCTTCCTCTATAAAGGTGAGGTGTTATATATTCATCTATTTTAGGTTTTCAAATTATTTATAAGTACTGGTTTCTTTCATTGTGCAGCTATCTGAATTACTTGAGTTGATACAAATTTTAGAATTTCATATGTTAAATAAATTTTGGACCGTTAAGACTGATTTAATATCCTTAGTATGGCATCATGTTAATTGATAACATAAGATTTTCAGACCACATACTAGAAGTGGGTTTTCCTTTTAAGACAGTACTAATGAGCTCTTCTACTCTATGGTGCTTCATTAACCAGTAGAAATAGGGTAACACTTGTGGAATGGTGATTTGACTACCAACTCCTCATCAGGAACCCTCTCACATATTCTCTCACTGTTTTTTGAATTTCATAAATATATACGTATTTTTAAATTTTGTTTTTAAAATTTTTTTCCATGGTTACATGATTCTTGTTGTCTCCCTCCCCTCTTCTTTCCCCTCTCCGGGAGCTGACAAGCAATTCCATTGGGTTATACATATATTATCACTCAAAACCAACTTCCATGTTATTCACTGATTTCATAAATATATTTTAATAGGAAAATAATATCAGTCAAATACGAGAAACTAAAATATATATAAATAGAGAATGATATTCCTACTAAAATCTTGTTCCTCTGATAGGAGCAATGCTTCTGTGAACTCTAGGGAACCGTGCTTTTATTTTTTAACAAATGACTCAATTATTCTAAAAAGATCCTGCTAATTTCTAGATATTTGGGAGTTAAGATAATACTAATACCATCTTTGTGAGTGGAATCCTAGCTTCATTGAAACCCTTTTGTAGATAAAATATACTCAGGGTTGAGAAGATTCAAAAGAAACCTTTTAATGGAGAAATCTTTCTGAGCATTTTTGGACAGAGGTTGGCAGAGGTGAAACAATTAAGAATGAGGAGATTCCAAAGAAACACTTTCAAGAAGACAAGAAGAGCTCTTTCTTTTACTGATGGACAGAGGTGAGAGAAACTATGGATGATGCAGAGAGTGAATGGAGATAATGCTTCTGGAGTACACTTAGTTTGGCACAAAATAAGGCCAAGTTTCATTTTAAGACAGTATCAAAAAGCTGTGTCCTTGAATCACTTCCATTTTGGTCTACTTTTACCACTTTCTATGTTTTCCTCTACCTTCTAAAGCAGATCAATACGTCACAACTAAAGGTTCAAGTTTATCCTAATATAGCACGGTTGGGTTTCCTGTTCAAGGTGTTTTACTTTCCACAAATAAATTTAAATAAAACTCTCTTCTGACAACAAGAAGTCTTCAGACAGATATATACACATTCACATGCCTAAGTCGAGCTCAGTGAATTGAATTCCATTGCGTGAAAAACTGCCAACATTCCCTTTGATATTTTTGTGGCATACGAAAATGACCCTAACTTGCCAGCTCCAGGGTGGTGGTGGGGGAAGAGGAAGAGAACATGAATCGTGTAACCACGGAAAAATACTCAAAAATAAATAAATAAGAAAAAAAATAACTCTAACAAAAAATAAGCAATACCTCAAGAAGGAACAGTTGCAAATCAAAGACCTTAGGATGACAAAAAAATAGGCTTTACAAAATTAGAAGCAGAGTATTGCACTGAAACATAATTAAATTTGCACCTGCAAGCAGGCCCAGTAGATTTGCACCAGTTAAATCACTAAATAGATCTTATCCGTGGAGAAGGCATGTCAAGGTTTCCAAAAGCATATTTTCGAAACAGGAACCTTGAATCCAGATATATTAAGATACATCTTTAAAATTCAGAAAAAAAAAGAATGATCTAACAATTCTCAGAGAGAGGTCTCATATTGAAACTAATTACATATATGTGCGTATATATTTACATATGCATACACATATACACAGAGAGAACTTTGTCAGATTTATGGGAACAAGAGTCATCACATAATTAATAAATAGGCAAAAGATATAAACAGTTTGGGGATGAAGAAATATGAAAGCTAAATAAAGGTACATGAAAAAATTATCTAAATCACTATTGATTTGGGAAATGTACACTAAACAATTCTTAGGTATCATCTCACACTCATCTGATTGGCTGAAATGACAAAAGGGCAACATGATAAATGTTGGAGGGGATGTGGAAACTAGAGACAAGACGTTCTGGGTTCAAATCTAGCCTCAGAAACTTCCTAGCTATATGACCCTGGACAAATCACTTAACTCCAATTGCCTAGCCTTTACCACCCTTGGGCTTTGGAACCAATACTCAGTAATAATTCTAAGACAGAAGACAAGGGTTTAAAAATTAATGAACAGTCCTTCCTCAAAGAGTTTTGCTTATGTGGGTCATATCTGCAGATATTTATTAGAAATTTAAAATCTATCTTAGTATTATTATAAAATAGTTTTGACCTTATGGAGCCCCTGAAAGGGTGGGCCCCACTTTGAGAATTGCTTGGTCTAGGGAATGATTGGCAAGAGAAAGGCCCTTGAGCTTACAGGTTATGACACGACTAACTTCTTTAATAATAAAATGTTACTAGAAGCCAGGCTAATTCTTAAGGAATGAGTATCCCAGGGTCACATTGAATGAAAATTACTTTTCACTCACACTGACCCACTTCATTTTCTGCCCATCCTCTGCATTTTCCCCTGCTGTGATCTGCTCTTGTACCGCTGCCCATTGCCTGTCTTTTTTTCCCATTCTTTTCCATTCCTAGAGCATTCTGGTCCTTGCTGTTCTTCTCTAGGCCCAAGCTGTTTCAGTTTGTAGAGCTAAATACCTGCACTATGAGCTTCCCTAAAAGGCTTCTGGAAGCTCACATTCATCTTCCAGTACTGTATTCTTTGGAAAGTGCCTTTCCTCACCACAAACCCATGAGGTAGATAGGAGTCCATGCATTGTTATCCTCACT
The DNA here is from genome assembly GCF_027887165.1 of Monodelphis domestica. Lineage (NCBI taxonomy): Eukaryota > Metazoa > Chordata > Mammalia > Didelphimorphia > Didelphidae > Monodelphis > Monodelphis domestica. The sequence goes on along the minus strand of NC_077234.1, from coordinate 182,854,419 downwards.
TTCCAGAGGAAGAAACTGAGGTAGAGAAAGATGGCTAGCTGAGATGATTATTTAAGTATTTAAAAGTTTGAAAATCCTTTTACATGTGCTCTCTCACTGGCTCCTCATTCTGTGAAGTCTGTGCTATTATGATCACCATTTTATAGATGAAGAAACTGAGGCTGAAAGAATTTAAGAGACTTACTCAGGAGGGTGCAGCTAGGTGGCTCAGTGTATTGAGAGCTAGGCATAGCGATGAGAGGTCCTAGGTTCAAATCTGGTCTCAAAACATTCTTAGCTATATGAGCATGGGTAAATTACTTCACTCCCATCGCCTAGACTTGGAACCAATACACAATATTGATTCTAACACAGAAAGTAAGGGAGAGAGAGACAGAGACAAAGAAAGAGACACAGAGAGACAGAGAAAGAAACAGAGAGAAAGAGAGAGAGACAGAAAGACAGAGACAGGATGGGAGGGAGAGAGTGTCACATAGATAGTGCCTGAGGCAAGATTTGAACTTAGGACTTCTTGAATCCAAGTTCAACACTTTTATCCCAAATGTTCTGAAATGACTTATACAAGATGAAGCCACTTGCCAAAGGTTCCACAACTAATCTGTCAGAGCCTAGAATCACAGATTTGCCACATGGCAGGGACTTACTAAATTCTTTTTAATTTTAAATTGTTTCTCACAAACCCACCTCTTCTGTCCTTCTGTCCTGCGTCCTTCTCAAAGGACTGAAGCTAATCTCAAGAGTGGTGAAATGGGGGAAGGGAAGTGGTAATATATACAGAAATCTGACTCTCCTTCCAGCATCCTGCTTTCATGTTGAGACAATATTGCCTTCCAGGTTTGGGATGTATCCATATGGAATGCAGGTCTGCCAAAACGAAATACAATGCATAATCCCAAACAAATATACAGTAGGAAATTGGTCTAAAGAAAGGGCTGTGCCTGGTTTGCTGAGAGTACCTACATTATTTGCTACATGCTCACAGAAGAATTTTAATGCAATTTATCCAAGTGCAAGTATGGTGCTGATAAGCAGCGCCAATCTTTTGATTAACACCAAGGTTTCCTTGAGAAGATGCATAACTTATTTTGAAAAGAACACAAACAAATAGAAGGCACAAGCTTCCCAGTTTGTGCTTTCAGGGTCCAGAAGGGAGTCAAGCTTCTTTTGGGGGGCAAAATTATTGTTTCTGATTTCAATCCCTCACCTGACTTGATAGAATGGGATTGAATTCATCATACAGCCTCTGAAGCCTTATAATTGCCTAATATTTGACTCTCTGATTACAGTATTTATCTTTTAAAGACCTGGATAAACATGCACAGGTGTAATATTTCCCCCTTAATGGCTTTCTTATCTCAGGCCTTTAAGAAACATTATAAAAGGGCTCCATTGAATTCAACTGGGATGCTATACAGCTGATAAATATTTGTTGATCTTTACCCCAGAGGGTCTTTACCCACTTCAGGCCTGGATTACTAGTCCCTGTGTATCCTCAGTAGTTTATATTAATTTACTAGGCTATTCAATGCTTTGCGATTCTTAAAGATGAATGGAAAGTGGCTACAGTAATAGAAAGGGACTATTTTTTTAAAAGCCTAAATCAGAAATATGCTAATTGACAGAAGGTGTCACAAATTACTGAATGCTTTGCTTTTCAGTCAGAGGTATAGGAACCTTCCCACCCAACCCCAAATCACATGTCACCTTGTTGTGGCTTTCTTTTAGCATTATACATCTCTGCTTGGGAGGTCAGGGCTTTGAACAGAACATGGAGACCCACTTTGGAACGATTGAGTATGCCATGCTTTCCCATGCCTTTCACACTTCCTGATGCCATTTATCCAGAATGGGCTTCCCATGGAGGTGAGCATTTAGAGTAAGTCATAGTCATCACTGAAGGGTGTCACCCTCAGTGACACTCAGTTAGCAAGAGATAGCTAATCCGAAAGAGATGGCCTATTCCGAAATCTATCAATGGTATTTCGGTACTTAGCCAACAAAAGTCCCACAGGGATTTTCTAAAATTTCTGTGATTCTAGACTATTTCCTGCTCAGATAAAATACCACGATAGTGCATACCTATTAAAAAAGAGAACTCTTACTGGCATTCCTTTTGTCTTTTGCTTTGTTGTTACTTCTGAATATTCAAGATTTCTGTATATATCTTCAGCAAAGTCAACTGAATGCAGAAGAGCAAAGAGCTGGCTTGAAAACAGCTCTTGTGACAATGAGTTAAGGGAACGGGGTGAATGTTTGGATTTTAAGCTGTTTTGTGACATGGCACTATCTGTGGCAATCGAATAAAGCCTATAGACTTCTCAGAATGAAGTTTTCAGTTGAATAAAATAAGGGCAGCTAGGTAGTGCCATGGATAGTACATTGACCCTGGAGTCAGGAAGACTCATCTTTCTAAATTCAAATCCAGCCTCAGACACTACTTCATAGGAAAATAACTTAATCCTGTTTGCCTCAGTTTCCTCATCTGTAAAATAATCTGGAGAATGAAATGACAGTATCTTTGCCAAGAAAACCTCAGATGGGGTCACAGAGTCAGACATTACTGAACAACAAGAAACAAAATACACAAAATAAAATAGAGGACTATAAAGAAAAGCAATTATGAAAATAGTTATCAAAGCATATACATATATTTTTAAAAAGAAAATTCATTGAGCTAAGGTTTAAAATCTTGGGAACAGATGAACTTTGAGGTCCCTTTGGGCAAAGGAAATTTACCCTCCCCACTTTCTGGGGTCTGAACAGGTAACATCATCGCCTGTCGACTCCCTGCATACCTGGGAGTATTGAATTTGAACTGGAGACAAGGATTGCATGGATTGAGTCACAGGGATAGAATGGCAGCAGGAAAAAGGCAGCAATCATAAGACCAGGGGCAGGGCGATGTCCCCTGCACTGCCCCCTAGAGTGCCCCTGGAGCAGCCCAGGCAAAATAGAAAGCCACAGTGGGCTCCCAAGAGGTGATATGTGAGAGTTAGTGGGTAGAAAAAACAGTTGATAACCTGAAGCAAGAGTGAATTTCTCTCTCTTCTCTTCCTTGTTTGTTGCTGGCTGGACTTCCCTGTAAGTGTGACTAGGGGGCCCTAATGTCAGCCACAAAATAGCAAGCTAACTGGAGCAACAAGGAAAGGAACCTATATATCTCTCTCCTATTTCCCCATTTTTTCCCTACTACTTTTGAATTAATAAAATTATTCTTTTACAGTCAATCTCAGAATTTTCCCTCTTACACCCATTAGGTCGAAATTTTTATAATTCTAGGAGCAATATCTACTAAAATTCCCAACATGTGTAGAGCTCTTTATAAGTTGACTGCTTTCTCATAGAAGTTTAAGTGAGGCCTAGGGAAGAGACTCAATTTTGAAGTCAAAAGCTAACCAATTTAGAGCCATCTAGAACCTTAGAGGTAGATCACTGAGTCCACCCCCTTCAAGTTACATAAGAGGAAACTAAAACTTCATTAACCTATGAGGAGAGCCAAGGTTTCAAGACCCCCAAGGGCTCTGTTTGAAACCAAAGTTATTCATCTGTTGTCAAATCTATTCTGGCTTCCTCAGAGTCTTCCTTGGAGTTGGGTGGCTTCTTGGGGAGAAGGGGTCCTTCAACAACATCTGATCTTTTCACCTCTAGCTCCATATTGCAGTGCGTGACAGGCAGCTACAACATCATGATGATGGCCAACACCTGGTTCTTTCTCCCTGATTTGATCCTTCTCTTGATTAGGGTTTGGGGGGTCTGTGTATTTGACCATCCTAGATACTATCCTGAATAACAATAATAATGCCATTAAGTAATAGAATAACAGCAACAAAGATGCACTTTGTTAATCGTGGTTGTTTTGTGACCACTGTTTTATGGTTTTTGCTAAATTGTAACCCAGCTGCTACTGTTCTTGTAGCACAGGTCCTGTTTGGGCTGACAAGAAGAGAAGGGAGGGAAGACAGTCGCTTTCATACAAATGTATCAAGCCGCCAATGAGAGAGATTTCATTTTATTAAGTTGACTTAAATAGAAATCGACCTTCTATGGGGTATATTGGGAGTTGTTCATGAATAGGGCCCAAAACTGCAAATGAAAACGACAAAGCCATAAATCTAATTATTTTTCTCCTCCAGCCCCCATAGTTTAAAATAAGAAGCTCCAACATGCAAACAATACAAAACATCAATGGAAATGAAATTTAATGGGGGACAGAGACGATATCAAATAAAAGAATGTCATTTAATAGGCTAATATCCCACATTAAGCTTAAAAAACAGAAACCTGATCTAAATTCTGGGCTGAACACATCCATTTGTCTAATTTCCTTGCTTTAAAAATTAAGCATTATTTAAATGTCTCTTAATGCTGCAATTGTTCATCCCCTACCAAATGAAAAGATGAATCTTTTCTCACATTTTAGAGAAAAAATAATAAATCGCAGCCCAAAGATATATCTAGATTATATCTGAATTTGCTGTTTATAGTGTGCCTGTTTTCAGAGAAGCATGAGCTGCATTAGGACATAGGAGATTAATACACTAGCCATCCTCCTTAACATTATAAATGCTCAGCTGGGAGCATTTTACTTACTGATAATAACGTCTGCCTGAATAATGGGAGCATAGTTTATGGGACCATCCCACGTACCATGGCACAGTGTGAGGCTCGGAATGCTTGAGTGGGTGTGGGGTTGGGCTCTCTCCTGAACTGTGTGACATATAGGGCATCGCATTGTTTCCTTACTGAAAAAGAAAATAAAACAGAATTAATCTAGTCTTGACTCTGAAAAGAATTTTTCTAGTGCTGCCTTGACCATTAGCCATTAATGGCTTCTCTGACCATTTTTATTACACTGGGCTAACCATTAAAAAAGCACATACAGGGACAGATAGGTGACTCAATAGAGTGCCAGACCTGTAGACAGGAGGTCCTGGGTTCAAATTTGACCTCAGACACTTCCTAGCTATTGGACCCCAATTGTCTAGACTTTACCACTTGTCTGCCTTGGAGCCAATACTTTGCATTGGTATGAGTTTTAAAATATGTATACATATAAATATAAATAGATGTACACATATAAATATATATGCACATAAAATATATGTACATAAAATGTATAGAATACAGAAAACACAAGCACACAGAAAAATGCATGTGCCCACACACATATGTCTGTTCCTGGTAGGGAGTTGTATTTTTTTAAATCAAAGAAAAAAAATTAAATTCTGTAGCTTTATAAGGTATACTTAAATGCAAGCCAAATAACTTAATATTATAAAAGATTCATTGACAAAGCGTACATCCCCTTTGCTGAAAAAGAGAAAAAAGTGTTGGGACCATTTTTTTTTCATCTAAAAAGCTAAAGTACTACATAAACATTGTTTGGTAGTGAGGATTTAAGAAACACAGAGAGGGAGCAACTTGTCAGAGGTCACACAGTTGTACAACCAACATGTAATGGGAGTAGGATGTAAGTTCTTTTATTTTCTGTTCTATTTTTAAACAACAGTAAAAAAAAAAAGAGAGATGATAATATTCTCTGCATCTGCAGGGAAGAGTTGGTACTATGTAAACAGCATGCCTTTGACTGACAGGGGGATAATAAAAGTAGATAGATTCCTTACTCTAGTTTTCACTACTCAATAGTTTAAGCCACCACTGACAACACAAAAGGGGATCGAGTGATTAACTTGCTTAGAGAACAGAAAATGCCTTTAAAACTTCATTCCCCTTTATGGGCCCTACTTTGGGAATATGTATTGTGTTTCCATTAGTTCTAAAAGGCAATTGCTTTCCCTATCCTCCCATAGGCAAGGCAACAAAAGGAACCCACCCTTAATAAATATTTGTTGATGAATAGTATAAAGTGGGAACTCTATGTGAGGCACTGTCTTATACCATACCGGACAGACGGACAGACAGACATAGAAAGGCAGAGACAGTGAAAGATGTTGAGATTGAAGAGAGGGAGAGAAAGAGATCAGGCAGGATAGAACAGAAGGGAGCAAAATAAAGGCTGTGAATTGTGTTTTCTAAGAGTACACAGAAATCACAACTAGCTAACTAGAAGACCAAAAAATGGGTGCCAAAAAGAGTCATTCAACTGTTCAGTCAGACAAGGAAACCAATTCTGAGGTTGGGTGAACCTGTATTCTCATGGGCTGGATAAGAAGGGATCCAAATAAATAACCCAATTGATACACTATTTTGCAAAATCCATATCAGATATTATGGAATTTGTATCTTTAAAAACAAAGTTTTAGAAGCTAACACAAAATCATGTTACACATACCAGATACATCCACTAATAATGAGAATAAGCTCTAGAACACCAAATATAATGAACTAAATTGTCTTTTCACTTCATCTCTACTTGTTTCTTCCTCTTTATCTAAGGGACTATTCCAAATATGTAACAAAGAGTGGGCATTGGAAGGAGGATAGAATTCAATCAAATGATACAAAAAAGATTGGTGAGACTGAAAGAATGTATAAATATAAATATAAACCTAAGTAATTTTTACCCTGGGTGATACTGAGACTTCATCATCAGGAGAAAAATCCATTAACTCAGATCACATTTTTGGTTTTCTTTTTAAAAGATGAATGAATTCATATTACACTTCTTCAGTTGTCCATGCAATATTCAGGCATAGGTTGTGGGATCAGATTTCTGTTACAGATAATTTAGTTTGGAGAGAAATCTATTGTCTGAGATCATAGGGAGTTAATTTGTATCTTGAAGTTAGAATTTGTCTTAAATCCTGAAAATCTAATATTTTCCCTTTCTCTTTGAATCCCTATCACTGTCTGGTACATAGTAAAGGTTGAATCATTGCTTATTGGTTGATTGATTGATTTCCTGATAGAGAAATGAGGAAATCTTAATTTTTTGTTAATCTTGTTTAACTTTTTCCTTGATTAAAAAGATATTTTTTCTCCTCCCATAAAAAAATACAAAAAAAAAATCCTTGTGACAATTATGAATTGTCAAACAGAACAAATTCTCCAACTGACCGTGTCCAAAAATATGTCTTATTTTGCACTCTGGGTTCTTTCACCTTCCTGTCAGAAGATGGGGGAAAGGTTTCATCAATGGTCTTTTGGTCACTGAATTGTTCATCATTCCTAAGTCTTTTTGAGTTATTTGTCTACAATGTAGTTTTTATTATATCAAAAGTTATTTTAGTTCTGCTCTCTTTATTCCACATTGTTTCATATAAGTCCTCCCAGGTTTCTCTGAAACCATCCCCTTTAGAATTTCTTAAAATATTATTATATTCCATTCATTCAGTTAACTATATCTTTGTTTAGCCATTCCCCACTTTGTAGACCCACTCTTAGACATCAGTTTCTTTGCCTCTCTCTACAAAAAGGAGTAGTGACAACTAGTTTTATACAAATGTGTTCTTTTCCTTTTTTTTTATTTCTAGAGTATAAGCCTAGTAGTGGTATAAGTGGGTCAAAGCCAAGAAATCTTCAAAAGGCAATAAGCAACCAAGAGTTTCTGCATTCGAAATCAAGATAACAGATGTAGACTGGAAGAGTCTTTGGATTCTCTATTCACTGCCTCATTATACCAAATACATGGAAAATACAAATTACTTTCATCTGTTCTAAAGGAATTTTAACAGTCAGAGCTACATACCGAATAATTTGATTCTTGGGTGCTTAAAGGTCTATATATGCTTTAGAAGTTCCTACCAAGACTTTTTTGAATATGGGCCAGTGACAGGCCATACCTTTGTTCTTTGAGGTACATTCGAATCAAGTCTGGAATGGCCCATTACCAGATTGGTCACAGGGTAAGGAACTTTTTAGTCACAGGGATACTCAAAGGTTTTAAGGAGGTTGCAATCTGAACCAGTGAATTCCCTCTATCAATGAAATGCTAAGGCATTTTTCCTCTCTGAATCCCTAATATACTGTGCTTTGCACATAGTAGGAATTTAAAGTCTGTTTTAATTGGATTGAAAATGAAATTTTTCCTTTGAGATTTGTCTTCAACTTTGAAATAAACACACACTATCTCCACTAGCCATATGGTTCCCCTGGCTTGTTCAGCACCCCAAGACCAATCCTTTCATCTGATGACAGGTTAGGGGCCTATAATTCATCCACTCAACAACCAATATTTGTAAATGTATTGGATTTTGCAGAGTATAGTCCAAGAGAGCTGAGTGAAAAATGCAGGGGTAGGGGATGGGGTGGGGGAATGGGGGGATGCAGGGGAGGGGTAGGGAGGGCAACCATGCTAGAGAAAGAACTCAACTAGCTTCCTCCTCCTTGGCCCCCCACCAAGCTGATCCAAGGGCACAGTCTCCATCAACTTCAAAGGAAGATCTGTGCTTGGCTGAGCTCCGTGGGGCACAGAGTGAGATGAGAAACAGGCCCAAAGAGTGGAACTCTGTACATCAGTGGCCATGGAGCTGACCTGTGACCACCACAGCTGGTGCACACTCCAGGGCTGAGATGCTTGTTTTCACTTGGCAGGGCACCATGTGGGAGAGAGACTGTAACTGCTCCATAGGGTCAAGCAGGTGCTACTTTGATGGCCATGCCCATGGGGCAGCCAGAGGCTTAACACAAAATGATGATAAGAAAAACAAATAGATAGGCTGGGTGGGGGAGTGGGGGGGGGCAGGAGGAGACTTACAAACACATTCTGAGACATTCAAATAAATAAATAAAAACCTCTGAGTTCTACTTTCTCTCTGCCTCCTTCACCTCCTCATAATGTTGAATATTATTTCATCACTAAGTCCCCTGTTGCAGAATAAAAAAAAATTCAAAAGGAGGTGCAAAATACCAGATTGTAAAGATCAAACTGTTTGGTGACCAGTGGCTACCATATAATTAAGGTTTTGCTCTCCATGAAAACTCCTTTAGAGCAGATGAAAAGAATTTGCATCTTCATACATCTACAGAGGAATTCTGTTTACACCATTCCTTATCCTCAGCCCTCTTTTGCTTACAGTTGTATACCTTTTTATGGCTCAATATTTACAAGAGAACTGCAAAATTAAAAGAGAACCCATGGTTACAGAAGACAACATAATTATAAGGGTCAACTTGATAAGACATATAATCTTCAGAAACCTGCAGGTTTGCCTAATAAAATATTTATATCAGTCACTGTTGGACACCCAGAGAGAGTAATGTAAATGAATTCTTCAACCTCAACTTTCCCGTATGTGCAGAAATGTCAGAGAAATGCTGCATTCAAAGGCGGAAATTACCTACATAACTAATAAATGGCCTTTTGGGGTACAAGATATCAACTCTAAAAGAAATTAATGAGAAATAATGACTACTGTATCATATTTGATCCATACCTCTGTTCCAAGTTTGAAGAAAATGATGTCATTTCTAGTCCTTCTTCTTCACAAACAATCAGGGTGATTACTAAAGAAATCTGACTCACATACTCACCAAAACCCTCCATTATTCCCAAATAGTGGCCCTATGTTCAATTCAAGAGCTAAAGGAAGGAAAGTTTAACTGAATAATTCTCTGTACCTTCCCAGCCCTTTAAAGGTCCTTTTCAATGTAGTATGGATGTTTACTTTTCAATTCAGTTAGGAGATCATAGTTGGAAGGGGCCACAGAAGCCATTTAGTCCAGCCCCTTCATTTTATATATCAGGAAACTGAGTCCTTAAAAGACTAATGGGCTTACTTGTCCAATCTTGATTTGAACCCAGGTTCTTTCTGATACCAGTGAAAGCAGTCAGTGTTTTTTGCATTATATCCAATTGTCCCTCAGCGTGATTAACTTGTATTCTCTTTTGAAAAATATTAAAGTAATATGAACATCAATAATGACATAAGCAATAGACTGGTTCATGTAATTTCTTTGTCATTACTTCACAACTTGAATTCTTAATTGGCTTATTCAAGAGATGCAATTCCATTAAATTCAACAGACATTAATTTGTCTACTCTGTATATAAGGCACTATTGAGAGATTCTTGGAGATACAAAGCTCTTTCTGCTGGAGGAAAACAATATATTAATAAGTATACCCAAGACATTTTGGTAAGAGAAGGGGAAGAGGAGAGATAGAAGAGTGAAAGAGAAATAAGGGGGAGAGAGAGGGGAGGAGGAGATATAGGAGAGAGAGAGGTGGGAGAAAGAGAGAGAACAACTTAGGCTCAGAAAAGGCTTCCTGTGGTAGGTCTTGGATTTTAGAACTTACAGTTTTCTGTGCAAGAGTCTCCATGATGTAGTGGACAGAAAACTGACCTCAGAGTCAGGCCAACTCTTGCATGTGTTCAAGTAACACATTGGCTGTGTGACTGGACAAACTATAACTTCTGCAGAAAAGTTGCCAAAGGAAGTTTCTTCTTTACCTCAAGTTCCCTAAACTGAGAAAGTCATAGGTCTAGTAAACAACAACAGCAAGAAAAAATCTATACGTTATTCCTTTTCTGAGTATGGCTACAAACAATCACAGACTTTTCCAAGTGGAAGGAACTTTGGAAATAATCTGCTGCAATTCTCTCATTTCACAGCAGAGTCAACCAAGGTTTGACCAAGGTCGCATTGCTAGTTAGTAGCAGACAAAACCAGATCTCACATCTCTTGATCGTGATGATATTTCAATTATCTTACAAACAATAAAATAATAATGTGGTGTTTTTGCTGCATTGATGGAATTTAAAGGTATATGTCCACCGATGGACTGAAGGAGCTATTGCTTTTCAACAGAATAAATGTGACTAAGGGGCTCATGAAGGGATTTTTTTCTTAGTGTATATTAATGCCACAGAGATGTTAAATTATGTATAGCTCACCAGAATTATCATCCCAGAACGGAATGAGATGAGAGTTGACAGGATTTTTTTTTTAAGATAAGGAAGAAGGAAAGGGCATATTCCATCCTAAGATTGTTAAATGTGATCTAATATGCTGAGTGTCGTCTGTTACTCTATCAGCTAATCAAGACATACCTACACAACTCCACTAGTAATCAACATAATTAATAAGCATTTTTATTGCACTTTATAGCACTCAACAAGCTTTACCATCATTTTTTACTAAGCATTCCTCTTAGCCATGCTGACTGCCCCATTTTACAGATGAAGATCCTGAGGCAGGTGGACATAATATAATCTAATTAACTGCCTACAACAAATGTTTGCATTTAGAGCAAGTGGCATTCAATCAAAAAGGATTAAGTGCTTATTATATGCCAGATACTCTTACAAATGCCAGATAGACAAAGAAAGGCAAAAGATAGGTCCTTCCCTCAAAGAGCCCCTAATCTAAGGACAGGAGATTATATGCAAACAAAAATGCACAAAGAAGCTATATTTAGGACAAGCAGAAATAATAGAGAAGGCTCTAACCTAAAGAGGGGTTGGGAAAGACCTTCTGCTGAAAGCTTCAATTTTAAGGGATCCAAGAGGTGGAGATGAGCAAGACAGGGGGAACATTCCAGCGATGGAGGAAAGTAGGAATGAAGGCAAAAAATATGCCTGAAGCCAATAGATGGAGTGTCTTGTTCAAGAGGAGGCCAGTATCACTGGATCCCTAAAGAGTACAGTGTCAAAACATTAGGGTTTCTACTAACTTTCTTGGCCTATTGACACTTCCTTTTTTGGATTAAAAACAATTCCTTTAAAATGAAAATAAGAATCATAATTTATCTCAAGTATTTCCATATAAGGGTATATCCTGCTATAGGCACTGATAATTACTATTTATAAAATAATGCTTATTTTGGAAGATTTAGAAGATTCATTTTGGCTCTGGGTTCTGAAGAGCAATACTTTGTCTAATTTTGCCATGCTGAAAAGTCATCAAATATGGGCCCAGGAATGAATAGAATTCTTGCCTACGCTATAAAAATTCATGAAATTCCTTTAGGATAGTGACAGCTTCAGTTTTTCTTTGTTTTCCAATACCCTGAACAGATCCTGGTACATAACAGATGCTTAATAATTGCCTGTTGTTTGCCTAATTAATTGATTGATTTGTGAATAAGAGTTCAGAGATCCATATCACCAGAAGGTTGGGTTTCATAGATTTTAGCCACATGAATACAGTATAGCTATTTCTTCCCCCCCCTTACTTTCTGTCTTAGAATCAATACTAAGTATTGATTACTTAGTATTAAGTATTGATTACAAGGCAGAAGAGTGGAAAAGGCAAGAAAATCAGGGTTAAGTGACTTGCTCAGGGCCATATGGTTAAGAAGAGTTTGAAGCCTCTATCCGCTGAGCCACAATTGTCCTTTTTTAAGACATGAAGTTAATCCATCAGTAGAGGAAGCCCCCACCTCCATGGCATCATGTATTGAATGTGAATTCCCAAATGATGAGTCTCAAACAAAAGGTTTTAGGTACATAGTCATAGTCAACAGCAATAACAACTGGTCTTTTTGTAGCACTCTAAGAATTACAAAAAGCTTTCTTTGCCCACAAAATTTTATTATTTGAACCCCACAACAGCACAGTGAATTAGATACTGTAGATTTATTCTCCATTGAACAGATGAAGAAGTTTAAGTGATGTACCCACAGTCATGGACTTCTAGGTGGTTCAGTTGACAGAGAACTGCTCTGGATTCAGGAGGACCTAACTTCAAATCCAGCCTCAGACACTTATTTATGGACTGTGGGATCTTGAGCAAGTCACTTTAACCTGTTTGCCTCAGTTCCTCATCTGGAGAATGAACTGGTTAAGGAAATGGCAAACCACTCACTCCAGTATCTTTGCAAAGAAAACCCGAAAGGAGGTTCCAGACATATAGATGAGACTATTTGACTGGACAGCAACTCATGGCCATACAATTATCAATTGTTGGAAATCAGATTTGAAGGCAGGGCTTCCTAACTCCCTGGCTTTCTTGATTCCACTTCCAAGATCATTGTCATGGCAGCTGGATCTTATGTTAACTTAGAAAAGAAATTATGTGACTGTACTGTACTCTTATGCTCTTTCTCAGTTGGCTTGCCTTTGTGAACTCACAAATTTCATGAGTAAACCATTGAGGGAAATAGAAAAGTCTTCCTTGAGAAGCATTTTGAGCTAAGTCTTGAATGAAATTAGAAGAATGAGTCTTGAAAAAAGTTAAGAAGTGGATTGAGGAGGGAGAGCATTCCAGGCAAAGGGAAGAGCCCTTGTTTCTTGTGTAAAGAACAGTAGGTAGGTCACTATAGGTAGAGCAGATGGAGGAAGCAGCTAAATTAAGTGTAAGAGAGGTCAGGGTTGAGGAGAACAAGTTGTAAAAGATTTTAGAAGCCAAATAGAAGATTTTATATTTGATCTTAGAAGTCATTGTGAGCCACTAGAGTTTGCTGAGTTAATCTCCAACATTTTGTGAACCCATTTGGCTGTTTCTTGGCAAAGATTATTACAGCAGTTTGCCATTTCCTTCTCCAGCTCATTTTACAGATGAGGAAATTAAGGCAAGCAGGCTTAAGTTACTGGTTAGGGTAACACAGCCAGTAAGTGTCTGAGGTCAGATTTGAACTCAGAAAGAGGAGTCTCCCTGACGCCAAACTGGGTACTCGATCCACTGCACCACCCTAACTGCTCAGAGACATTAATATTAAACAACCCTGCTACAACTTACCTTAGACAGGTTTCAGTCTGCACTAATGGCCAGAGTTCCCACATAGGAAATTCCTAAAACTAATGAGCCTATCTGTATTCATGCATAAAAATGGGGTGCCAGGCTAGATAATTGTTCATGATTTCAAGACCTATAATGTTCTGTGATGCTCACAGTAAAGGTATTGTTTTTATATGAATATCAAGAATTGCCAGGTCATCTCAATTATTAAAAATACAAAGATAAAATCCAAATATATTATGGAGCAATGGTGAAAAAGAAAGATTTTAGCTCAATGATCCCCTCTGATAGTACTATCTGTTTGAGCCTAGACAAGTCACAACCTCTCAGTGCCCCCAAGCAACTCTCTAAAACTATAAATTAAAGAGAAGGTACCAATCTGCTTTGATAGAGGAAGTCCCTAACTGGGAACTCTGCCCATGAAATCATAGCTCTGGTTTAAAAAAAAAAACAGATAAAATTAACACAGACTAGTGAACAAACCCTCTTTCATGATCCCTTTTTTCTTTTCTTTCTCTTTTTCTAGTCTTTCCAACCCATGAGGAAATGAATATAATGACATGAACACAGGGGTTCTTAACCTTTTTTGTTTCATGGAACCCTTTGACAATCTTGTAAAGCCATATGGACCTCTTTTTAGAACGTTTGAAAATTAATACAATGCATATAATTACAAAAGAAATAAATTATATCAAAATAGTTATTAAAATATTTTTTTTTGTCATGGGCTCTAGGTTAAGGATCTCTGAACTAAAGAAATTTGAGATAAGAGGAATGTACTCCCCTTTACCACAAATGTAGCCCCCAGTGGCAAGCCTTCCTATAAAGCAATCTCACTGTAATAATTCCAGAGAATGAAAAACAATGCTCCATTGACAGAGGCTCTCAGACTACCCGGTGATACAATTTACAGATGGCATAAGACACCTGATGTCACCTTTCTCTGCATCCTGTAAACGCTACTCATAGTGGTCAAAAGGGTACTTAATATCACGTTGCATGGGATGGTCCAGTGATTAGCGATTACTGGCAAGAGGTAGTGAGCTGGACTAATTGGCTGCTAACATGTGACACTGACAGACATCCATTACCTTATATAATGGGCATTAATGCACAAGAAAGCACTAAGAGGTGAGCTGCCTTTTCAACTCCAACTGGTAGGTATGTTAAGTGTAGGTCACTGAGAAAATTCTGAGAGACAAAGAGAAGAGACAGTAATTTTGATATTAGCTTTTCAAATATCCATCCAATGAACATCCCCCCAAAAGTCCTTTACTTTATGTTCTCTTGATTCTATTTATTTAACCATGACAGTCAAAGTTTCTTCTCATCAGAAATTCTATGTGGTGGTTGATTTACTTGTCCATTTTAGTAACTTTGATCTAATGTGTTTTCTTCAGTGAATCATACTTGCTTTTATGAAGAGTAAAATACCTATATATTTTGGACAGAAATAAATAATTCCTAATCTAGACAAAGGCATTTTTCAAGGTTGCCTGGAGCTTAGAGGAAAGTTACCAGAGGAAATTTAATCATTTAAAGAATTGCCCAAGAGAATGGGAAAGAGAGGAGATGAAAGTTCATTTCTACATCACCCACAGAGAACAATTCCTTATGAGTGGCTCATCTCAGTGCTCTTATAGCAGAAGATTAATGCCTGAAAAACAACACTTTCCAATGATTCCTACACTCCTTGCAGAGAATAAAGAAGGTAAATTACTTCCTAACTTGTCTTATTCTAAAAAACCTTTGGATGATAGAGCTTTTAGAGAAGGAAGAAGCTACCTATCTAATCCAATCCCTTCATTTTAAAGATGAACAAATTGTGTCTCAGGGAGGGTAAGTCATCTGCCCATGGTCAAAACAGGTCATGTCAGAGGCAGGATTTGAATTCCTGATACTTTCATCTGAAAGTAGTGCTTTTTCTAGTATACTTCTAAGTATCTTGCTTTGCAAGGGAGTAGATTCTTCTGTTGCATTAGATGGCATTGCTGTGGTCACGAACAAAAGCAAAGACATAGGTAGTGTATTCAAACATAAAATAGAACAAAAATAGTCATCAACTCTTCATGATCGCATTTTGGATGTTCTTGGCAGAAGTATTAGAGTGTTTTGCCATTTCCTTCTCCAGTTCATTTTACAAATGAAGAAATGGAAACAATTAGGATTAAGTGACTTATCCAACATCACACAACTGCAAAGTGTCTAAGGCCAGATTTGAACACAAGAAAATGAGTCATCTTGAGCTAGAGTTCAGAACTCTACTTAGCTACCTAACTGCCCTCTAACATATATGAATATATATTACATGATTAGGTATATTTATGTAAGCTCACTCTATTATGGACTGTCAGGAGCCTTTTGTAATGAGTGGGGAGAATATGAGATTGCAAAAAAAAAAGGTTGGGTAAAAGGATAAAGACAAGATGGAGAAGGTGACAGAAGCTGAGATGGGAAGAAGATACAGGTGTCAATCTGTCTATGAATGTAATGCAATTGGTGCGATTCTTTAGAATGATCATAACCTCTTCTTCACTCTCTATTCCTTCTCTCAATACATGCATGTACCATTCTAAACTTTCTTCTAAACTTAAACTCTTCTTTGGCAATATTTTCAAAATAAATCCTCAAGCAATCTCACAAGCTGCTACTTAATGAGGCACAAGTGGAATGAGATATTGGACTGGAGTCAGGAAGACCTAGAATCAAAACATACCTCATATACTTGCTAATTATGTCACACTGGGCAAATCACTTAAGTATTTTGTGCTTCAAATTCCTGATTATAAAATAAAGGTACTGGACTTGAGATCTTGTAAGGTATCTTCCAGAAGACTAAACTTTCCTCAACCTCAGTTTCCTTATCTGTTAAATGGTAAGTAGTACTACCTACCAAAGAGGTTGAAATGAGGATCAAACAAGGTTTATATATAGGGATAGATATCTAGATATATATGTGTGTATGTATAATAGAGCTAGTTATATGTAATATATGTGTATATGTATATATATATGTAGTATTTTACAAATATTTAAAAAGTGCTTCATATAAATATTACTATTATTACTGTGATTATTAAATCTATGATCAAGTGATTCAGTGGGATTAATTGGATGAAAAGAGTCACATTCTTTTACTTTTCTGGATTTCAAGTTCTTTTGACAGAGCAAGATGATTTTTAAGGGCCTTCTAACTCTAAAGTTCTAAGATGAGTCTAACTAATAACAGGATATATTATATTGGTGCCCAAGAAGATAAAAGTAAGACATGAAACAATGGATTAACAATGAATGACCTATAAAAGCAAAGATTTTACATGTTATCCACGGAAGACAACATCTGTGGATGGTTCAAGACAACTTAATTTCTCTCCATGACGGGGACATGAACAAGTGGAGTAATGGTTGTTATAATCAAAGTTCTCAGGTATCTCTCTCCCTTTCTTCCACTCACTAGTGAAGGCATCATTTGACAAAAAGATATATATTAAATTCTACTTATCAGTTCTTTCTCTGAAGATATGTTTATATATATATATATAAGTTATTCTTCAAACAATATTTCTGTTGCTGTATATAATGTTTTCTGTTTCTGATTATTTAATTCCATAATTTCATGTAGATCTTTCCATTTTTTAAAAATTAACTTGCTTGTCATTTCATATGGCACAGTTGTATTCAATCACAATCATTTGCCACAACTAATTTAGTCATTCACTGATTGATGGGCACCTCTTCAATTTTTTTATTTTCTTTTTGCACACTATCTTAATTATTTATTTAATTAATTTAAATTGAGATTCCTATTGCTTCCCCAGGATATTCTCCTAGAAAGTTAGAGAGGGTGGGTAAATTAAATGTTTTCAAAGTTTCAACTTAGCATCACACTAGAAAGAATATATCTTCTTGTGTCTGCCTATAGGAATCAGCCTGAGAACTGAATCAGTCTAATATATTTACTGGAGATTGGAAAAAGAAATCGAGGCTGATAGGTGGCACAATGGATAGAGCATCAAGCCAGGAGTCAGGAGGACCTGGATTCACATTTGACCTCAGACATTTCCTAGCTGTGTGACCCAGGACAAATTACTTAACCCCAAATGCCTAGCCCTTATCACTTTTCTTATCACAGAAGATAAGGGTTATAGTAAAAAATTCTTTAAAGAAATAAAGAATACATTATTAAAACATATAAATGATCCTAACTTATAGAATATTGCACATATGGTGTTATGGGGAGGGTTAAAGGAAGGATTCAAACTAACTATGAATATATAAAAGAGGTTTAACTAAAGGGAGAAAGGAAGGGAAGGGAATCTTGGAATGACTTACTTTTAACTCCACCCAGATATTAAAACCTTAAACTTTCTAAATTATTTTAACCTTACTAATTAAAGGAGTAATTAAAGATAAAGAGGGATTTGTAAAGTCAATAGGGCACAAGATTCTCACAACACAGGAGTCCTCCTTTTGGGTCAAGTTGTCTCAGGATGCAGAGTCCTCACAAGATTCAGGAGGGAATAAGGATCAACACACTCACATTGTCCACCAGTGTGGGGTAATCACCCACTCAACCACTCCTTCAGGATGGTCCAATTCCCTGGCAGCTCCAAAGCCTTTTTCCTTCAGAGAGACACCTCTAAACCCTCTCTGTCTTCTTCTCAGAGAGTCTACTTCAATCCCCAACTGCCTCTCTCCTCCTCAGTGCCTTGGAATGTTGACCCAGTCCTTGCAAGCTCTGTGGAATCCTGGCCTGCAGCATCTCATGCTGTCAGCCTGCCTTGCTAAATCCCCTTACTACAATGGACAGCAGAAACTAATTCATAATGGTCTGGATGAATTGGAAAAAATGAGCCTAAGAGTAAGATTTCACCACATATTGGGAATTTTTCTGTTGAAAGATGCTTCTAAATGCTCTCTCTCATTGAGGAACTTGATGGACCTTACAACTCATTCAGCTAAATGGCATCACAAGTGGAAGGACAGGAAGAACAGGGGAGCCTAGCTCTGAATCATAGAAACAATGGGAATTGCAGAGAATTCTGCCTGTTTGATGTTTGGATACAGAAAATAAAAATGTAATGAAAAAATCAATGGATTTTAATGTCAAAGAAATGAAATTTTAATTCTTTATTTGCTATTGAAACCATGTGACCTTGGATGAATAACAACTTTATTGAACCTCAATTTAATTCTCATTTCTTACATACACATATTATAACATGGGAATGGAGCATCATTGAATAATTAAATTATAAAATTTAGAGGTGAAAGGATCTGTACATCAAATCATGAAATGACTGGTAAGGATCCTTGTACCTCTAAATTTTATCATCCTATGATACATAATTATCATGTTAGCATATGTGTGATGAGAATTAAACTGTATGAAATATCAAGGAATACTCTCCACAGTGATGCTGTTTATAGATCCCAAAGAATTAACAAAGAGAAGAGAAAAAGTAAAAAAAAAAATTGATTTGGCTCTGCAAAAGTAATACTAATTGCAGCCATTTATTAGAACTGCTTACCATTTATGGCTAATTATCATATGCACAATAACTTATGCATATCATTAACATGTGACAGATTAATTTTTATTTGATTACAGCACTAAGCTCCATGTCATGTATGCTCAATCTCCTTCTGCTTATGTAGTATGGTTGTCTGCTCACAACTTGAAAACATTTAGAGGGCACATTGCTGGGGGATCTTAACGAAATAAGAATGAGCAATATAGACTGATTGTTTGGGGGTATTTTGGAAGTTGAAGTAAATATAACAATGGTACTAGAAAGAGTAAACAAAGGATTATACAGAATGAGAAGGAATGGATGGGTGGAGGAGTTCATACATGGGTGAGATCAGGAATGTGCTGGAGTCAGCACCCACTTACTCTTTCCATTGTTAAATTCTCAATGTGAACATACAAACTTCAGAAATCAACAAATGTCACAAACCAGATCTTGATTTATTATCTTGTGGTTTGTCTAGACTTAGAAAAGTAATAAAGAAAATTTAATAATGCAAATTAAATTTAAGTTTAATTTAAAGAATATCTCCCTCCCCCCATACAGTCAATTGTTAAACATTTACTAGTATTCTGGTAGAAGGGACAATAGAGTCATGAAAGTTGCAATAAATATAATGATATGAATAATATGAAAGCCCTGCAAGTTAATCCTTTTATGGCACTCTGCATTATTCAAATCCCTTTTGCTTTTTCTTTAACTGAACCTGTGATTTCATTGGTACTGGGAGCTTCTACTGAAAGAGTTAGACTGCTCAAACTTCAGAGAACTGAAGTTTGTGATTTAAACAATTAGCTAGAACACTGAGAAGTCAAATGACTTTTGGGGGGGGGGGTCATAAAACCAGTACCTTAAAGGCAGAGAATAAATTCAGGTCTTTCTGACTCTTACAAGATTAGCTTTATCCCACCATACCACTACTCCTTTATTTAGGACCTTATTATGGTGTTAGGTGCAGTTTTGGTCACCCAACTTTTCATTTATTTATTGTTTTTTTTGTTTGTTTTTCAATTGAGATATTTATTTTCCCCCTGGAGAAAAAATGATAAAAAATAATCATATAACAAATATGCATGGTAAACCAAGCTAATTCCCAAGGTAATCATGTGGATATCATTCTGTATCTTGAATATATCACATGATAGGAGAGAGGTAGCATGATACATCATTAATTGATCCCCTAAATTCATATCTGATCATTACATAGATCAGAATTCTTTTGACCTTTCAAAGTTGTTGGTATTACAAGTTGTTATCAGCATTCTTTTCATTATTTATTATGGCATAATAGTATGTATACTATTATTATGCCATGTTTCTTCACAATTCCCCAATTGATTGATTTTTTGTTACTATGCAAAGGGCTATTGTAAATGTTTTTGTATATGTGAATCCTTTCTCCTTGTCTCCTTACATTTTTTCCATTTTATATTTATTTTTTCTCAATTACTTATAGACACAAAAATTTAACATTCATTTAAAAATTTATTTTGAGTTCTGTAGTCTCTCCTTCCCTTTTCTTCCTTTCCTTTTGCCTTAGCTTGTACATGTGCAGTCATGCAAACTATTTCCATATAAGAAAAGGAAATGAAAACAGAGGCAATAATAATGATAAAGTAAAATAAAGTATAAAGCATATTTCAATCTGCATTCAGATTGTATCAGTTCTTTCTCTGGAGGGGATAGCATATTTTATCATTAAGTCCTTCATAATTGTCTTGGATTATTGTATTGCTAAGAATAGCTAAGTTTCACAATTGATCATTATACAATATTGCTGATACTGTGTTAAGATATCCTCCTGGTTCTGATCATTTAGCTTTTATCAATTCACATAAGTCTTCCCATATTTTTTCTGCATTCTTATAGCAAAATTGTATTCCATCACAATCATATACCACAATTTGTTCAGACATTCTGCAGTTAATAGGCATCCTATTAATTTCCAATTCTTTGCCACCACAAAAAGCAGCTTGTGACATATATGACATTTTCCTTTTTCTTTGATCTCCTTGGGGTACAAAGCTAGTAGTGGTATAACTTAGTCAAGGAGTATGTACAATTTTTTAGTCCTAGTCACTTTGCTTTGAATAAGATCTAGAAAATTTATGTCCTGTAAATTCTAGCTATTGATCAAATTTTCTGTGGCATAGGGGGAAAAATGGTTATCTAGAGAAAAGAAGCCTGGGCAGAGAATGAAAGTTTTATATGAGGAATGCCATGACAATTGTACTTAATGCTCATGAAATTCAAACAAGTGTAATTCAAGAGACCTACATTTCTAATCTCAGTGATATTTACCAACTAGACAAATGATTTGACCTTTACAGTTTTCATTCTCCTTATGTGTAATTTTAGGGAGTCAACTAAATTTTCTCCAAAGTTTTTTTCCAGCACTAGTATTAGGATTATACAAAGTAGAATTAAAGTTAAATGAATGCATGATGGTTTAATTTGGACACAAGGAAGACTTCCATGTTTAGCACACAATCAATAAACACTTAATTCTTACTTTATATTGACTTATTCTCTTTATTCTCCATGGATATATGATTTCAGCAATGTGGGCATTCCCACAAAGCATTAAATGGTGCAAACCATTGCCCTTCTCAGTATTCTTATTCTGTCTTATTCTAGTCTGTGTTCTACCACAAATCTTCCACAACTGATCTACTTAAAATACTGTATGTCTCCTTCTAACTGAAAAATTCCAGAGATCCCAATGCAACATTTAGGCTATTCTTATTTTTTTTCTATATAATTGGCTAATCTTTTTCCTAATCTTACATTTCCAACTCTCTCTGAGTAATATGCTTCACCTCCCTTGTGCCTAATATAGTTTCTCTATCCTTTGCTCTCTGGACCATCTGAAATTTTATAGTCTTCAGAGACAGTAGATCCAGTGTTTTGTTTTGTTTTGGTTTTTAAAGAGATTTTTTAATAAGGAAGCAACTTGGGGTCATTGGAATGGTGGATCCTAGTCTCATCCAAGACTCTTTCACAGATGCAATCAGAAATATTTCTTCCAATATCCAATTCCTCTTGAGGTGGGGGGGAATAAGTCAGGAGACATATCATCATGAAAGATGTTTATCTCTATTGTGGAAAAGACTAGATATAAAATTAAAATAGAAGAAGACAAAGTGGTTCTGATTCCATCAAGGCACTGAAAGTTCAGAGGTTCCTCAATGAGATCATAATGATTCAAAAGAATCTGATTTAACTATCCACACAGGGGAGGAAAAGTGGATGAAGAATGCTCATTGTTCAAATGATGCATGTTGCAATTTTATGGGCAGCCTCATAGAAGATGATCCATTTGTACAAATAACTTGGTTAGATATAATGAACTCAGCCTAAAAGTGAAAAGGAAGAAAAGAGAATTTGGGAAGTTTTGCAACTCTTCCAATGATCCCAAAGTGCTTCTTGATACAAAAATCCATATTTTCCTATTCCACTCCCAGAAGTGAGAACCAATTTTTGTTGCATACACTTTATCCAGTGATTACCATGGAATTTTGGACAATCTCATCTCTCATGGTAGTATATCATTCTGTAGAGCTTTGAGTGATTTCTTCAATCTTTTTAGCACAACAGGCAGTGTAGCATAATGGAAAGACATTCAGCCTCGAAGAGAGAAAAATCTGGATTCAAGTGCTGCCTCTGACACTGATTGATTGACCCTGGACAAGACACTTAACCTCTTTGTTCTCCAGATGGCATTCAAGGTCTTTAAGGTAGAGAGATGGTGCAGACCTGCATTTAAGAAAAAAAAGTTTCTTCAACAAGGAGCTCACTCTAGCAGTGAAATCATGGGTCTAGCTCCTATCCCTGTACTCTCGTATACTAAAACAATTTCTTGTTGGCCATGTGTAGTTAGCACCACACAGGAGTATCTTGCATTGTCAGCTTATTCTCTGTCATAGACCCAAGGCTAGCTACTATAAGCTTCACATTTTCCTGCGTATTAAGAATGTCCCCCCCCCAAAATGATGTATAAATATTAATTTGTCTTTCTGGATGGCCATTCGAGCTCAAGGTATATCAAATTTAAAAAGACTACTGATATTCATCATACTATTTAAATATTGGTTATGTTTACTTGATAATATCCAGGAGTTTCTCTCAATTGTGTAAGTAATAAATATATTTCCAAATAGCAATTCACTATGATATTTATCTAAGTGATATAAACATTCCTTTCAATGATAATACACTTTGTGTAACCTTCCTTGACAGTTTGTCTATTAAAAAGGAAATTAAATATACAAAGTTATGGGACAGCAGCTGTCTAACAATAATGAACTTAGTAAATTCAAGAAATAGAGGGAAAATTTATTGGGAGCTCAAGCTCAACTTGTACTTCCTGAGGTTTCTGATTTGTCATCAAAAACTTTGTTACTAGGTTGTGTATATGCATAGCTACTTTTATACACAAGTAAGAACCAATATCATTGATAATATGCTGGGCACAAAGTAGGTGTTAAAGAAATTCTTCTGACTTTGAGGAGTATCAGATTTTTGAGTACTGTATTTTGTGCATTTATTTATATCTCTCCCCAGATGCCCTACAAAGATTGAAATGAAATTTGGTCTTTTTCATTCAATATGATCCAGAACCCAATGATTTGGGACACATTTGGGAGAAATTTTTAATTTATTTTTTCAAATTACATGTCGATTACAATTTTAAAATTTCATTTTCTGGCATTTTGTGATCCATGTTCTCTCCCCCACTCCTTCCCATTCCTCACCTTTCCCCAAGAAGGCAGCTAATATGACATAGGTTGTACATGTGTTTTTATGCAATACCGTTTTTTAACCTAACAAACTATCTGAATTTTGAAGTTGTACAATTTTCACTAGCTCCCTCATGAGTGTTCCTTTTTTATTTTATCTAAGCACACAAATAAATGTGAGGGGATAGTGGATGCATTCAGTCAACCAACCAATTATTCTTCAAGCCTTGAGCTGAATTCAAATAATTGTGAAATGATTATTGTTTTGAAACCAAACTCAAATCTTTTTTTTCAACCTGATTTCAAAATGCAAGTGGGTAAAGGATGATGTACAGTATTGAAATGTTGGTCATTTTTACAGAGAAATGATATTTTCTTTGAAATGTTTTACATTCAGTGTCTAGTTCTTTACTTTTACTTGTTTAATGAAAAACTCTAAGGTTGGGGCAAATGATATTTGGCATGGTTTCCATGTTTGTTTTAGGAGGTGAATGAAGAAATTATTAAGAGGCAGGTGATGGAATATAAGAGAACTGGATTTGGGGATCTGCATGACCTTGGGGAAATTATTTAATTTTTTTGGACAGCATTTCAGTTTTTGTCCTTTGTGCTTGAAGAGAACCAAAATGACATCACTATATTGGGATCAAAGTATTGTGTCTGACTGTGGCTGATCAGACCAATACGAGTTGGGAAGATTCTACTACAGGTAGAGCATCAGTTTATTAATTTGCTAAATTAGGAAGTTAGATTTAGATGACCCACAAAGTCCCCTTTAGCTCTGTGATCCTAAATAGAAACAGATCTTTTGTTTCTATTTTAGTTTTTAAAAAATTTAAACTCTTACTTCTTGTATTCTTGTAACAACTATAGGACAGAAGGGCAAGGACTAGGCAAATGAGTTAAGTGACTTACTCAGGGTCACATAGCTAGGAAGTGTCTGAGGCCAAATTTGAACCCACATCCTTCCAATTCCTGTCCTAACTCTCTATCCATTGTGCCACCTAACTGCCCCTCAATAAACGTCTTCTTGAATATTAGATCTTTCACAAGCATGGCACAAATTGTAATCTTACTATAAACAATAACCAAGTTTGGGGTGCATGTGTAAAAATCATATCGCTGGTGAAATCAAATTTGTTTTCCAAACAATCTTCATGTTTTTCCACTCATGAGGTTTTGCTTGAGTCATACATACCCAGGCAAGTTCTAAAATCCAGTTTAAGAAGCATGAAAAGACATCACATATTGCAGCTATAAAGTAAAAGTCATTTTTTAAAAGCCCGTCTAGTAATGCTTTTAGAAACAGTAGTCAGGGAACCATTAGGGTAATTACCAATCCCCAAGAAACCATGTGGTTAATCATCTCTGAAATCACTCTGTGAACAACTAGAGGCTCTTCATTTCTTCTGCTAGAGCTCTCCACCAAGAAGATAAACACTTTAAGGGGAGGAAGTTGAAATAAAACTTCTAAATTAAAAATGAGCACAAAGTAAAAGGTAGGTGTCTTGTGGTGCTTGTCCTATTTGCCAAGCCAAAGCTTATGGAAGGAGTAAAAAACATATGCTAGAAAATATGTTTTTATGACCAGAGTATCAAAGAATAAAACTCCAGTATGCGGGCATGGTTTAGGCTTATACAAAAAGAGGCTGAAGTGGGCATGCTTTCCCAAGGAAGCTTCATAACCCTTAGAAAGATACAGCAAATCAGAATGAATGGATCCTTCCAGTGGACCAGATTATATCTTCTATGGCATGGAGGTTGTGCTGTGGACACAGTGCCAGGCTTGGAGTCAGGAAGACTCATCTTACTATGCTCACATCTGACCTCAGATAGTATATGTGTGACCCTGGACAAGTCACTGAACCCTGTTTGCCTCAATTTCCTCAGCTGTAAAATGAGCTGGAAAAGGAAATAGCAAACCACTCGAGTATCTTTACCAAGAAAACATCAAATAGGGTCACAGAGAGTCAGACATGAAGAAAGCAAGTGAACAACAACAAAAATGTCAGACATATGGCTCTATCCTTGAGAAAGTGATATTTTACTGGATGATCATGTGATTGTATGGAAAAAATAAAGAATTTACCTTTTTTGGTTAGCTATCTTATAGACAATATTTGATTAGGTCCAGTATAGATACACAAAATGGGAACACATTTATTTTTAAGTATCTTATACTCCTAAAGCAATTTATTGTAGATTTTCTTTATATGCTTTCTTATATCATCTGTCACTACTACTGGCACAATACTTTGAGGTAGTTAGTACAAGTATTAACCCATTTTACAGACTGAGAAACTGGAGGTCCTGAAATATTCAAAGGAATTCTACTCAGGACCTCGTTGATTGTAAGCATTAAGACTGGAACAGAACCTCTCTTGTGCCTCTAAGACCAGGATATTTTTTCCAATATGCTGCATGCTGACTCTTACTAATTTAGTCAATTTCCTACATCTATAATTTTATTAAATGCTCTTCAGCTGAGTATTACATGCAACTCCAGTTGGTCCAACATGACCTTCTCAGAATGACTTGATAACACTGAAAAATCAGAAACTGAAGAAAGCATTCCGAAGTTTACATTTACCATCACCTTAAACATCCTTTGTTAGATGGTTTTATTTGATCACAAATAACCCTGTGAGGGTGATTTAATTATGATCCCCATTGTCCAGATGGACCTTGATTATCACCATTTCTTACAAAAGATTATCTGATGGAAGCAGCCTCTACAGCAAGGAAAGGGAAAGAGCCCAGAAACGTGTCTTACCAAAGCAGCAGATAGGAGTTGAGCAGAATGAAATGGAAGTTCTGGGTTCTACTAGTTAAGGCTGCAAACACATTTTAAAAGAGGGGCTGGTGTGGTGGAGGGACAAGGACGGATCCTTGAAGTCAAGAAAACCGGAGTTTAAGTTTTAATATAAAACCTGAGAGACCTGGGGCAAGTCACTTAACCTCTGTCTTCTAAAATGAGAATGTTTCCTAAAATGAGAAATTACAGGTAATATGTGAAGAGGCATTAGGAAAAGGACTTTCCATGCCCTCGGAATTTGTCATACATGAAATAATAGATCTGATCCCTCTCTTTGTCCTGATGAGGAAGAATGGCTAAAGATTACGAGCATTATAGCCTCCCAGAACAGCAAAAATTGGTAAAAACAAAAGCAAGTCTATAGAAAACTTGGCATGAGACTCAAGTAAGTCACTTCATGCCAGGACCATTCAAAGATGAAATTGGAAGGAACATAACACATTCATTTTTTTAATGGAGCAGATGGGTCAGCATTTCTGCAAGGGTTGATTTTAATTATCAAAGACAATGGAGCCACCACATTTGGCCTCTGTGGTAGGGAAGGTGGAAAGTTCATAGGACTATGAAGTTGGGAAGAGTGACTATATTACCCCAAGTACCCAATAAGGCAATCCACCTTGGGTTGGGGAAAGGAGACGTGACAATCTAGAAAGCATAAGGGATTGATTTTACATATTTCAGAAAGTGAAAGACACAAAATTCCTGAAGAAAATAATTATATATGGCATTAGTGCCCCTAGAAGGTGATAAAGAGACTATCAGTAACTGTCAAACCACATGACTCCTTTTTAATTTTTATAAAATATTTATAAGAATGTCTTCAACATGTATAAAGATGTTGATGAAAACATGAGTAGAAAACAAGCCAGTTTCTACACATTCTTTATTTAAAAAAAAAACAAACTCTTCTTTATGTCTTAGTAACAGCTCCATGATAGAAGGACAAGTGATAAACAAATGGGGTTAAGTGACTTGTCCAAGGTCACATCACTAGGAAGTGTGTGAGATCAGATTTGAACCCAGATCTGTCATCCTATTCACTGTGCCACCTAGCTGACCCTCTCCACATTATTTCTTGCATTAGGCTGCACTTTCACAATCATGCAATTGCCTAACACAGCAAATACATATTCAGGGGAGTTCTAAGCCTTTTTTTTTTTTGCATTACTCACTTTAAGTCTAATGAAACACTGGTACCACTTCTTACATAAAATAAAAGATTTAAATGCATAAAGTGAAATGCATAAAATTAGAAAGGAAAATAAAATTTATTAAATATAAAAATATAACAAATATATTGGGATATAATATACATTTTGCAGTAAGTCTATAACAATTTCAAAGGCATAAGTATAAATGATATTTACAGATAGCTACAATGACTACTACTCTGATAGGAAAATATTTTTTCTATTGGTGATGAAGTCACAGATACTGTTAAAAAAAACCCTGAGATTTGTTGTCTGTGCTCATAATTGAAAGAAATTCTAATTTTCAGTAAGTTTATAAAAATAAAGCCATGATTTTTTTCCCCATCCATCTTCACAGACCCCCTAAAATCTATACATATTCAGAAATTCTGCTACAGATTATCTCATTATTCTGATTATTAACTAGAAATATACACTCATCAGAGATGCTTAGTATTCTCAGTGGAGATGCTTTATTCAAAATCCAGATGAAAGCAAAGATTGCTACTGGTGGCGAGTTGCTGCTGTCGGATGCTATTGCTGATGGATGGTATTGTTCTAACCAGGACAAGGCAAAGAAGGTTATAAGGCCTCCTCAATGAGATTCATGATCACTCAAAAGTAACAATCAACACAATGAAAATTAAATGGATAAAAAATGTAAGTTTTCAATACTATATATTCAATACAACTGTTAGAATCTTTGATTTAGTACATCAGCACATATATCTAAAACAGATATTACAGACAGATAATAAAGTTGGGATCAGATTTGAAAAGGAGAAAATAAACAGATTGGACTACATTATGAGGATTATGCATTTTTTTAAATGGCCCTAAGCTATGCCCTGCATAAATATCCATCTTTTAAACATAAATATTCTCTTAATAATGCTAGATGGTTGCAAGTATTGGAATGTCACACTTGAATAAAGGTCTCATATCTAAAATATATAATTTTATCAAAAATATAGGAAAATGAGTCATTCTCTAATCAAAAGGTCAAAAATATGAACAGTTTTTTGGATAAAAAGTCAAAGCTACATATTACTATATGAATTACTATATATGAAAAATTGTCTAAATCATTATTAGAGAAGTACAAACCAAAACAAGTCTGAGATATCTCACACATATCAGATTAGCTAAAGTAATAAGAGGGCAAAATGACAAATGTTGGAGGGGAAGTGGAAAGATAGGAACACATGCACTGATTGGAGGAACTGTATATATCATTTTGGAGAGCTATCTGGAGCTATACTCAAAAGAGTTATAAAACAATATTTACCTTTTGACTAAATAATATCATTATTAAGTTTATTTTTAAAGGTGATCAAGGGAAAAGGAAAAGAACCTATATATTCTTCAATATTTAAAGCCTTTTAGTGGTGGCAAAAACAAAACAAAACTGGTAACTGAATGGATGTCAACCAATTGGGGAATGACTGAAAAATTGTGTTATATGACTGTAATGGAATACTGTTGTGTCATAAAAAATGACAAACAAGATGATCACAAAAAAACCTGGAAAGACTTATATGAAGTGATACAAAGGGAAGGTAGTAGAAACAGGATCATGTTGTACACGGAAACAAAAATAATGTACAATCTACTATGAATGACTCAACTATTATCAACAAGGCAAGGATCCAAGACAACTTCAAGCAACTCATGACCAAAAGGGAGATTCACCACCATAAAATGAACAGGAGTCCAAATGCAGATTGAAAAATACCACTTTTTGCTTTATTTTCTCCATGAACTTTTCTCTAATGTAAGCAATAAATACCTTGTTTTACAACATGACAAACAGGGGAATAATGTGTTGTAGGATAATATATATACAACTCATGTCTTCTTAGGGAGGGGAGAGATTTATGAGGGAGGGGGGAAATTGAGACATAGATTTTGGGACAAATCTAATGTGAAAACTTTTTCTCTTGGCTAAGCATATTTATTATAATGTATTACATATTTATAACAAATC
Organism: Monodelphis domestica; assembly: GCF_027887165.1. Taxonomy (NCBI): domain Eukaryota; kingdom Metazoa; phylum Chordata; class Mammalia; order Didelphimorphia; family Didelphidae; genus Monodelphis; species Monodelphis domestica. The sequence continues at coordinate 182,824,577 of NC_077234.1, read as the reverse complement.
ATATGAATTATATTATGTTATATGTAAAATTAATAATAAAAAAGTTGTAAGTAAACCAAGGCATAATGGAAAGATGAATCATGAGCATAAGTAGATGGACAAATTTGAATATATTCATTGATATGGATCTCGAAGGGACCTTGGAAATCATATAATCCAAACCTCTCATTATACAGAAGAAGAAATTGAATCTGAGATAGAAGATAACTCTCCCAAGGCATACAAATAGTTGTTGTTGTCATTGTTGTTATTATTCAGTTATTTCAGTCATATGCAACTCTTTAATGACCCCTATTTGGGGTTTTCTTGTCAAAGATACTGAAGTGGTTTGCCATTTCCTTCTCCAGATCATTTTATAGATGAGGAAACTGAGGCAAACAGGGTAAGTGACTTGCAAGTTCCTGACTCCAGGTAACAGCAATCTATCCACCAATAATCAGATAATGCCTTTCTCTCATGTGTGATATACTTCTGTTTTAACTTAGAGACTTTAATGATAATAAAAACTTTGAAGACAAAAAAAAAAGTTGGGGCATTTTGTGGACCCATAAGATTATAAGAATTTGAAACTTGGCTATTCCATCTATATCAAGGGCCAGTTCTTTATCAATCAATCAATCAACAAATATTAAGTGGCTGTTCTGAGGCTAGCACTGTCTGTATGTTTCTGTGTATACATTGGAACATCTAAATTTATTTATTCTTTCACTATATTTAATATAGATTTCCAAGATGAAATTTATTTGGAGACAAGAGTTTCTAAAAAACAAACATGTTTATACATTATGTTCCTATCTATTTTCTCATAACTCTCAGTATGGAGTGGAAAAATTATTTAGCTTAAAATCATAATGGATTCTTTTATTAGAGTGATGAGAAATAGACTAAATGGGGAGAAAGTGCAAAAGGGACAAGAAAGGCCAAGCTATTCTATGAAGATTTGGACTGATGGATTATTTTTGTGAACTAGAAGATTATAAGGAGCAGAGAAAAAAAAAGCTGTCCAGTGACACATGCCATTAGTAAATTTCATTCTGCCTAAATATACAGACCAAAAAATGAGATCTCCTAAAAATATAAACACTTGTATTAGAATAAAGTACACAGAGTTATTCAATTTTAAAGCCTGCGAGAGGAAAGAAGAAATAAATGAAGTTTCTTCAGAATAAATTTTTCATTATAAGTATTTCAAGCCTGCCATAAGAAAAACTGCTTCTCCTATTACTACAAGTCAATACATAGCAGTACAATATAAGTGTCTTCCATTTCCCCCTATTTCACGCTAGATTTGTCTGCTAGATGAGTGTACTTAAGTAAATAGCACATACAATTTTAATAGGACAGGTGCTTCGAATGTACATGGAAGGTCATCCCTATTATTTCAATTAACAACATAAGCTACAAAAACACATGAGGGTGAATTAATTTAAAGCTTCAATTTAATGCTACTGGTAAGGACATCTTTAGGCCTCTTGGTTGTCTTGACAACTCCTGCATCCCAGCAAGCAGAAGCCAATCTCTGCTGTTCCCCTTCTCAGCATACAAACAGTTCAGATAGTACATTAGCAAAGAATATGATGTCCATGTAAATGTTGAAATATTTTCGTTGCCATAGAGATAAGAAGAATGGCAAAAATACGGGAGTACTTGACATACTCTAAGGCAGACTTTTAATTAAAAAAAATGAAATGACAATGCCAAGATGGCTGAACACACTGTAATGCTTTTATGCTAACTCACTACATGCAAAAGCCCTGCATCCAAATTATATGTGGAGAAAGTAAGAGAATTATGGATGAATAGCAAATGAGGAGACATGGGACTACTAAGAGGTGAAGGAGCTGTGATCATTATCTTTTTATTGAGCATAGAAAAAGGAATGGATAAAAGATAGTAGAGGCAATTTACCATATTAGTTACATATTTCTCTAGGGACAAGAACCAAACTAGTGACCAAAAACAGACAAAACAAAAGAAAATGACTTGTGCATCTTTGGGCCCCAGAATGACTTGAATATGTGTTGTGGGTTATATTTCTACCTTAGCCTTTTTTCTCCTCTATGGAGACATACTATAGAGCTCTGGGGGGAGAGTCATAGGGAAGGGGGCAATAGAAAGAGAAGAAAGTGTATGTTGGGTTTGGATCAGAGGTTAAAACCATGTTGTGTTCATGTTCTAGACTCTATCCCCATGGTCAGGCTCCATTATCAAAAATACAGTCATTTTTTTTTCCTGGAAAAGTGCATTACAAAATAGTCTAAACAGCCTTTTAAGAATTCTTCCAACATTCCAGAGATATAGAGGAAAATTTGTCCTTTTCTAAAAGTTATTGCATTTATTATTATAGGGTTACCCCCCTTTCTGAAGACCCAACTTCAATAATTTCCATGAGCCTCTTCAGAAGGAAATTGATTCCAAACATTCCAATGGAGACTCTGATGATGTCTTTTGTGGTGGGGCTTGTTCTTGCACTTGTTTTTAGCAAACTTAACACTCATTTGGCTAAAGATGATAGGCAGCTTAGCAGATAGGGTTAAAGGCTAGATAGTAAACAAATGTGTGAATACCTGGTTGGGGAGATGAGCGAGTGAAAAGAATAGTTAAGCAGGTGCAAAGAGGAGAGAGCAGATACAGGATGTTGGGAGTCATTGAAAAATGATGAAGCTGATGATGGTGGACCCCATAATCACTATGATACTTGAGTCTGATCATGCCACACATGGGGTAGATAGCCTAGGTAGACAGGTCACTTAATCAGGAATCAGCTAAATTGATTAAAATTTACTGAGCTTACAAACTAAAAATAGAATAACCCATATAACTAGTCTTTATTACAGAGAATGTAATGGTTTCTTTAAATACTATTCAATGAAATATATTATGTTGTGAATCTGGCCCATTCCTTTAGAAATAGCATCAGGATCCAATGTTTTATTTATCTACTAAGTCAATACAATGGTATGGTGATATAACTATGCTGGTAGAGTTGGGGAAGAGATGACCACAAGCAGAAGTCCAAATGGTATACTATATGAACCTAGTCTGTTTTGCCAACTGAGGAACTGGCTAAGTAGTAGTTCCTGACTCTATTGTCCCCTTTTGACATGGCAATTTCTAGTCTCCATCATTCCACAAATGTGAATTGTCAATGGCGTAAGGTATTACACCAACTGTCTTATTTTCCTGAGAGGCTTATAATTTTCTCCATATTTACTCTGTAGAACCTGGGCTTGGAGTTAGGAACATTCAATTTCCTAAATTCAAATCTGGTCTCAAATGCATAAGCTATGTGACCCTTGTAAGAATAAGGGATAGGAAAAAATATAAAGACTGTCTCTAAGGGGAAGGAAGAGAATTTTGCCACAAACCCTGAGAGAAGATTCTGGAAGGAGAAGGCATTGCAGGAGGATCTTGGGAGTTAACTGAGATTAAGAGCTGGAAGGGAGTTCAACTGCTCTATCATCTCCTGGGAACTGGCCAGTCTTGTGAAAAGATTAGTGAGTTCCTGGTTTGGGAGTAATATCTTGGAGGAGATTTGTGCTTCCCTGAAGTGCTGAGACCAATCTGGCTGAGGCAACTTGGTTAAGGTAAACCCAAGAATTTTACTTTGGGTTTTTACCTTGGAAGCCAACCCCAGGCTTTGGGAAAGGACTCAGGTCATCTGTGAGCCCTGTATCCTTAGCCCTTTAGAGACAATCTGGGATGTTTAGATTAGTAAGGTAGTCAGATGGTTTGGGGGTCTAGATAGATCAGGGAGTTGGTAAGAAGGGACAGAGAAGACGTGAAGAGCATTCCCTGTGAGGGGAGCATAGGAAAGGAAGTGGAGATTAAGTTTTAGACATAGGAACCCTGTTAAATTTATCTACCATTTCCCTAATCCTCAATGAACTTGGTTTTTAATAATCTCTGGGGGTTGTGTTTTACTGGCCCTGGGGAGGTTCCTAGTTAGGTTTTTTTTCTATCACTAGGTCCTTCTTCTATCTTCTAGGTCCTTCCCAATCAATCTTATCTCCTTTTGGAGGTAGATTTCTTTTTCACCCTAGATAAATCACTTAACATTGTTTGTCTCAATTCCTCATCTGAAAAATGAACTGGAGAAGGAAATGGCAAACCACTCCATTATCTTTACCAAAAAAAAAAAAAAACAACAAAATAGTCAGCACAACTGAAAAATGATTGACTAACAATGATAAATTTTGAGATAGAAAATTAAGAACTCAAAGCAGTGTGTATAAAGATTCCCATAAATGATATCAATAATAAATGCCATACCAGAGCCAGAACTGAGCAAGTGGGCTGACTGAATTACCTTTTGGAAATCACAAAATTCTTTCAAAGACCTCAAACTTCTTCACCAAAGACCAGCCATTTTCAATGCATCAATCTAATGGAATTGTTGTATGGCTGCATGACATAGGAACATTGGTCAACAGAGAAAAAAAAAACTATGGAATCAATGGAAAGGTGAGAGTTACACGGGATGGGAGGCACCAATTACAAACAAGAAATTATAAAGGATAATTTATGTAGAGGCTGTAATAAAATAAATGTGATTTAAAAAAAAGATGAATAAGCCATGAAGTAAAACTGAGATAAAATGGAGAGAGAATCCATTTGCTCAGATAGCTTCTAAGATGTTGGGTAGCCATATATGCAGAGTTATATAAAATAATTTTCAACACTGGAAGAAATATCCACACTGATAACATCACAGATCCAAGACTTTAGGAGTGGCTGGGAGAGTTATCAAAAGCTTCAAGGAAGTAGGGTTTCAAAGGCAAAGGACACTGCATATAAAATAATTTTAAATGCATTTATCAATTTTGATAATTTTTATTTTCTTCTTTTATTACTAAAAAATCTTTCTTGTAAGGGATGGCTCTTTGGGCACAGTAAAGGGAAACTGAGGTGATATAAAGACCAATGATGTCCATAAAATTATATTTAAAAAACAAGTTTCATGGAACGTATAGCAATTAGCTCTGTCTTTCCATTATTTATGGAAATGTCTAGATGAAAAAGTCAATGGCAGGGTATAGAGGAGTTCACTATAAGGAAACAGGCTAGGGAAACATATGGGGTAAGAATTTGATGGAAAATGGGTAGTAATCAACCTAGATATAATGTAAAGGTTCATAGAAGAGAAGTACAGCTGGAAAAGCATTTTTGGAGTAAGATTGTGGAAGGTCTTGAATGCTTGGCCAAAGAGTCCAAAGAGCTTGGGCTTTATTCTAGTGACAATGTCTATATACTTCGCTCTGCTCTTCATTCATTACCAGCTACCTGTCTACTTCCTTTCTTCCCTTTCTCCCTCAGCCCTCTCTGCCTCCATTATTCCAAGAACTATAAACATTGTCAGCTGATAAAAGGAGAAGGAAAGGGAAACATAGGCTGAAATTGGACCACATCCATGGTGGGCGAGAATCAGGAAAGATAACATTTCCCTTTGATCCTGAATGCAAGTATATTGATTGAAAAAAATTCAGTGTTCCTTTCTTCCTTCCAACTTTAAATTGTTTTTTAATGCAAGCCAGCAAGAGAATGGCTAATATCCAAGTTGTCCTCTAGCCTACAAGTAATACAGCCACCATCAAGATAAGGGAGTAAATGGTTAGTCATCCAGTGTAGTGTGATTTAGGAGGCATCAGGAAAGGTCTACATAACTCTACCATTCACAGAATATATTACTAATGATTTCTGACATTCAATCATTAAACAATTCCCTAGTAGGGGCACCTTAAAATATAACTAGTCTTGGCAAGGATGACACATTAAGCCCAAAGATACCTTAGTGTGGATTTAGGTTATCATGAATAGTGGGGTGAAATAAAAAAAGAGCACTCTATGGTTATATGGAAGTTCATGATTTTTGCCTGCCATTTTTCCTCCTAAATCAGTTTCTGGAGTGGCAGTAATATATTATAACAAGAAAAGAGAAGTGTAAAGGAGGGGCACTTGGCACTTATTTCACATCCCACATAGATTTTAATTGTGAACTGATTTTGCTCTCTGACAGTTTCCTTTTCTGCACATGGTCCCCTCCTTGGCTCAATCCCTAGGGAGGTGAAGGGAAGGAAGCACAGTATTCTTCTTTTGACTTGGGTCCATAGCAGTTACTTCAGCATCATCCTCAAAGTCCTAAAAGTTAAAATCCCGGGTTGCTGTTCAGTCATTTATCACATAGGAGGATAAGCATGGAGTTATCTAGTACCACACCCAAGAATGCCAAAGCTATTGCTTAGAACAATCAGAGAACCAATAACGGCTGCCAACTTCCAGCACACTCCTGCCCAGTCACTTCAAACAATGACAACCCTAGAATAAATGAAAAATGATTCTTGCATTACATTATATTTGGGAATGTTGGCAGTTTGTCAGGAAGCAGCAGTGGAGGGAGGAGGGAGAAAAGGACTGAGAGGTAAGATAGTCTGTCATTCTCATCTATGTGGTCGCTCCATTCGGCCCACTGCTGCTCCGTATGTAATTGGAAGATGATGAGAGCTTTGTGTTCAAGTGCATGGTCAATGCCTGTGAGTAGTTTTGGAGATGTCTGCTTGACAGAAGTGGTGAGTGAGGTACCCTCACCTCACTATGGGGTTTGGGTTCTGCCAAGTCCTTTGGCCAGGAAACAAACTTCAGAGCCCTGTGGGAATAATTGCTGGGATGAACTTGTGCCAAGTCAAATTTGTGCCTCTCGTGAGACTGAGCTTAAAGATGAACCCTGTCCAGCAAAATTGGAATTGATTGGAATCATCATACTCTCCTGGGAAGCTCTCTATCCAGAGGGAACTGAGAATGGAAGAGAAGCTGGACAGCTCCACAGATATAGAACCTAGGCCAAGGTTTAAGGAGAAGGAATGTCTCCAGTAGTCAGAATCTCATATTTATCTTGTCTTTTTCCCTTCTATCCTTCCTGGTTGAATGGATCTATGAGAAATCTAAGACAGAAATCTCAGATTAACAAAGAAAAAAGATTCAGTACTTTTTCTTAACTTACCAATTAAGTACTACCCAGGGGTTGATCTTACTCATGATAGTGAGTTTTTCCCAGATTCATTAAAATTTTCTTCTATTGTTCAACAAATTTATACAAAGTGATTCTGTTTTTATATACTTGAGATATTATATTTGTAATTTTTCTATTCACCTAAATGTTTAGGATGAAAGATAAACATGTAGCAGAAGGGAGTAGATCAAAATACTCATTAATTTCTCCCTGTCCATTAAGTGCTATCCTTCTAGCTAGTGTGAGATATGGATACCCAGTGCCAAAAAAACTATATCAAAGCAAATGATGGGGGTGTGGAGAAAAGAATCCCTTGTATCACCCCCACATACACACACACACACATATTCACCTTTTGGTATAGGTGCAAGAGGTGAGATCTTAGTTCCTCTTTTGTCAGTAATTCATCTTTCTGATGCCAGGTGTCATCATTTTTCAAAGTTGTCCCAACTGCCTGACTCCCTAGAGAGTATGTCCCTCTTTTTCTAAAAGCCTTTGAGGACATGGATGACTCTTGATCAATCAATGACTAACTTCCTTCTAAATCCATTAAAGTGTCAAACTCCATTGTTGATCAACAAAGGAAGTTTGACTAATTCCATTTCTGCCCTGTTAAGAAGCCTAGTGGACCCCTGATGTCAGGGACTCACTATTTTGGTTCTAGATTTATTAAGACAGTTTTTGGCCCTCTTGCAGCTCAGAATTCCCAGATTCAAGCAATTCCCTAACCTTACCCTCTCCAAAAAGCAGGAAGGGTTGCATGAAATTTGTTTTTGATGGGAAGAGTGATTAGCAGATATGCAAGATTTCTCAGAATCTGATCTGAAATTATTTTGGTTCACATCCAATATATAATATAGAATAATCTGTCTCTCTCATTTGTTACCTGTTTGACCTTGGTTAAATCACTTGATCTTTTTGAATTTCTGTGTCCTCATTTGCCAAATGAAGACATCATACTCAATCCCTTCCATCTCAAAATCTTCGATCCTTTGATGTTAAGGTTTATCTTCAATAAGACCTGAAGCTATCAGAGAAACAAATAACTTCCAGATGCTAAGATAGAATTGAGAGAAGGAATTGTGCACCCCAGGAGATGTTTGGAAGTTATCACTGTGTCTTTCTCATTCTCCACCCAATCCTTCATATTAGTGTTTACCAGAGGCACTGATTCAGCACAGAGTAGTAAACACCATGAATTCTCCCTGATGCTAATAAAAGAAAAGATAGATGTGATTGCTTTGATGGTAGTTTGATGTAAAAGTTTGGTGTAATTAATGTCTGCTGATGTTATGGGTATCTTTACCCATCCTAAAATACAAAGGACCCATTGGTTTTGTCACATAGTGATTCTCTGCTAATTGTAAGTCATGGTTTTTTCTTGAAATTTCAAAGAATGTAGAAATTTCCATAAAGGGAATGTAAAAAAACCCTAGAGAAATACAGGAAATAGAAAACATGAAGATGAGATTGCTTCTAGCTAGTTCACTGGAATCTTCACTTATAAGAAAGGGTTAAATCATAAAACAATTAAAGGAAGTCTATTATACATGCAGAAACTATAAACACAAAGCAACATGCAGGTGTTCATAGGAAAAAAAACCCAATGTACAATTCAAAACATAAAGGCCAACTAGGAAACAAAAAGACGCTTGAAGATTTTTAGCCTTAAAACAAGAAATCAGCAATAGGAATCAAGAAATTATTCATTCACAAATGCAGACAAGAGTGACATATTCAGTACCTCTGTTTATAGATAGAAAGATAAGAGATAGATATGACAAAATATAGACATATATACATAAATACATACATATACAACATATACATACACATACAGAGATGTGTGTTGTATTATATGTGCATGTGTATGTATGTATATATATATATATACTTCATATAAAGTAACTATGATATACAAAGAGAAAGCAAAAAAGGGAGAAGATAAATATAGGATTGTATGTGAAACTCTGCCTCCATTATATATAGTTTATTTTGCTCTCTCCTGAGCTGTTACCTTGTTCCAAATAGCTCCTTCACTCTGTATTGTCTGATATATATGTATATATTTGCTATCAAGTTAGATAAATTAGTTTCTTTTCAATTTCTTAAGTCTATTCATTATGGAACTGGCATTTAGTAGAAAGGAAGTCAAGCCTTACTTTCCCCATTAATGAACAGAAACTATAAGTTTAGAATGGATCTGACAATCATATTACCTAGACTAATAATATTTTAGGAAGCAAATATACTTTTTTTTAACCCTCACCTTCCAGCTTGGAGTCAATACTGTGTATTGTCTCCAAGGCAGAAGAGTGGTAAGGGCTAGGCAATGGGGGTCAAGTGACTTGCCCAGGGTCACACAGCTGGGAAGTGTTTGAGGCCAGATTTGAACCCAAGACCTCCCATCTCTAGGGCTAGCTCTCAAACCACTGAGATACCCAGCTGCCCCCAAGCAAATATACTTTTAGCCCAATACTTTGCCATCTCTAGACTGAAGATTCTCAAATCTACCCATCCTGCCTCAAACTCTCTGCTGACCTCTATTATCACACCTCTAACCACCTTTCAGACATCTTGAGCTGGATGTCCAATAGACACCTTAAATCCAACATGTTCCAACCTGAACTCATTATGTTTCCCACTAAACCTTCCTCCCACCCCACTCCACTTTCCCTATTGCTCAAGAGGCCACCATCATCTTCCCAGTTACTCAGACTCATAATCTAAGAGTCATTCTGGATTCCTCACCATCTTTTCCCTCTTAGTTAATCTGTTGCCCCCATCTCCCTTTCCTCCATATCCAATATGTTGCCAAAACTTGTTGATTTTGCAACCATTATGCTTCCTGCCTATTCCACAAAGAGGACACTCAATTTTTCCATTATAGGCATATAGGCAAGAAGACCAAGTTTCTTACCCTAAATCTCTTCTTTTCTGTCATGGTAGAGAATAAAGTTTCCTCTGTACCAGGGTGTGGGAAGAATAGATTCAAAATGTTTATTCTGCTTCTCTGCAAGTACACAGTGGTATATGGAAGACAGCCTCATTACATATTATGTATTCAACATTTAACTTTAAAAATTATCCGATTTGTCTGTTTCCTTTTAGTCTTCTTTCCATTTTCTTGTGCATGCTTTAATGTTTCAGTGATCCTTTTTTCTTTTTTGACAAATGTCACTATCCAACTGCTTTTCTTTCCCAAATCTCCCAATTCATCCCAACAGGAAAAAATAAAACTCTCCTAACAAATATGCACAGTTATACAAAATAACTTCTCATATTGACTATATCCAAAAAATATCTATAGCCATATATGTATGTAGATATTTAGGAACTGCTAAGGAAGGGAAAGGAATAACCAGTTGTTAAACACGTGCTCTATGACAGGCACATGAGAAGTACTTTATTAATATTATTTCATTTAATCCTCACAACATACCTGGAAAGTAGGTGCTATTATTATCCCCATTTTACAGTTGAAGAAACTGAATCTCAGAAATATTAAATGTCCAGGGTCATATAGCAAGTAAGTATTGGAGGCTGGATTTAAACTCAGATTTTGTGACTCCAGACTCAGGGCTCTATTTGCTGTGACCATTAGCTACTGAGGACACCAGGAACCAAGCAATATGGGACCAAAAATGGCCTATCACAACCCTAATTTTCCTGTGGGGGACAGTAGAAGGGATAATCTGAGTGGAATTATCAATGCTGGAAATACTACTATGAGAGGTGGGATTTAAGCACAAATCTTTAATCCTAGGAACTAATACTCAAGACACTGCAATATAGTGTGTCCCATATTTTTGCCTCCAAATCTCTTCTCCATCAATCTTTGCCCCATAGAACCTTCAAGTCCAAATTAATATTCACTCTTCCAGAAAGCTGCCCGTTATTGACCATGACCATGACCACTAAGCTTTTTCTCTTGTACTCACTCTTTGGATATGCAGGTAATTTGGGTGTATGTACACAGACTTCTTATCTCTAGGTCATCTGTTGCTCAAAGTGTTTTTCTTCATTGATAAATACCAAATATATAGAACTGTATTTCCTGGAGGAAAGGAAAAGTCTCTCCTACTCCTTCACCATGCATCATAGCACTTAGTATGACATTTACTATATATTTACTCTTAACAATTGAAAATAATCTTTTCAGAAAACTCAATGATTACAAAATTCCATTGCAATCTTTTATTAGCAGTTGGCAGATTCAACTACTGCTGGAATGGCTATCACATCCTTCTATATGAATTGCTGCCCAACTTGGAAACATAACTTTTTTTTAATTTTTTTAATAACCCTTACCTTCCATCTTGGAGTCAATACTGGGTATTGGTTTCAAGGCAGAAGAGTGGTAAGGGCTAGGCAATGGGGGGCAAGTGACTTGCCTGGGGTCACACAGCTCGGAAGTGTCTGAGGTCAGATTGGAACCCAGGACCTCCCGTCTCTTGGCCTGGCTTTCAATCCACTGAGCTACCCAGCTGCCCCCTGGACACATAACTTTTTGAAAAATTCCTTTTCTGTTGATCCAACTACAACCTTCATTGCAAAAGAAAAGAAAAATTTTCCACCTCTTGTGAGAATAGCAACATAGTTAGACCCATAAAAATGGAAAAGAACATATGGCAATGTGTTAATACACAAATATTTAGTCCATTTATCTATTCAACAAGCATTACTATTTTACCTATTTCATGAATATTAGGAACTACATTAAATACAAAGAGGGAAAATATATATGTAGCTCATGCCTTTGGGGTAGGAGGAATTTACAGCAGGTGAAACAAAGATTACACACGTGAAGCATAGATATAAATTGTCAAATTTATGAAAGTGTGTTATAGATAGAGAGGGGGAGAGAGAGAAAGAGAAGAAGAGTTAAGGCTTAGTAAGAAGCTTTCTTGGAGGGTATATACTCTCGCCTTTTCTTAGCATCTCTCCTTGTCTTGATTGTCCCTTTTCATATTGACAGAATAAGATGGCCAAAAGTACTCTCTTTGGTTTATCTAGCCTTCACTACCCAGTTATTCATATATCTTTCTCCTTAATCCTTATACAAATCTTATTAACACTTTAATCAACTTTCCAAGCTTCTCTGGAAAGAGTTTTCATGACTAGCTCTGGAAGATAAGAGGCATCATAACCAACTAGCTCTCTTTTTTTCCAAAACTACTTCCAGCAGAATGCATCTGAATATCTTACTAAGTGAGGAAGTGCTTGAAGGTCAGTAAGCTAAAGATGAAGTGAGCCTACGTGACAAATATCATAATGGCCCTGGACGGATGAGTGAGTGAGCTATAGTACTCATTGTCCTATCCCCAAAGCACAAGGCCACACTATTAAATGAGAATTGTTCACGTTACTGAGCAGCAAGTTCAGAAAGAGGCTTCAAAAGTATTGGACAATGTGGAAAAGCTGAGGCACTGTATCGGACTTATTTTTTGCTTTCCATAGTTCACAATTGTACAGTTTCCCATCATAAAACAGCAAGAAGTAGTAACTCTTCCTATTTTAAAAAGCTTAGCATGAGATTTGCAGGCTAAATATTATTCTGTCTCTGTATGTTTCAAACACATGCAGCTTTCAAAGTCACCCAGTTTGGAATCCAATACTCTCTGTTCTATGCAGGAATAAAAAAAAAATGTAAAAGAATATAGGCCACCTAGACCTCTTATGCATTTGGTCCCTCTATCTTTATTCCTAAACTAATGCAGACAGAGAATCTTACATTAACTAAAAAAAGGGAAAAATGCTGATGATAATAACTACATACCTTGCTGATGACCATAAACAGCCTAAAAGCTTTAAAGGATTCATATCCTGCAGGCGAGTCACCATAGGAATCAGGGCTAGGTTTGTTCTCAATAGAATATGTAACAAAGACTTGATAAAGTTTTATTATTTTTTAAGCCTTAACAAAATCACTCAAAGGAAAATGATAAACAAGAAGCAAAAATGATGATGAGATATCAGGGAATCATAGCTGAATGCTCACTGTACTCCCTTTTGTTAGAAGCATTTATCAAGAATAAATTTGATGTCCATGAACATGTTAATTAAGGGAGAGTCTGTGCTTAAGGAATTAAGAGAAAAATGTGTATTTATTCATGTAGGGTGGCTATGGACCAATTATCAATTTTTTGATGCTATAACCGAGTTGTTTTCTATGTATCAGAATATGTTCTACTCCTCTTCCAAAGACTACTTTTTCAAAACCTACCAGTAAAAAGATGGGATATATTTTGGTAACAGCAATAGTGCAAATAAATGGATGTACTCAATAACTTTATGGGAATTTAAATTCTATGGTATACTTTATATTTACTTATTAGTATACTTGCTATATATAAATATACCCCACAAATCCAAGTAAGGTAAAAGCTTTCTGAGGGAGGGCCCATTTCATTTCTTTGTCTTTGTAATACCAGCCCATAACATAATACCTTACACATTTTGTTGTTATTCAGTCATTTCAGTCATCCCTGACTCCTTGGGACTCTACTTTGGATTTACTTGGAAAAGATAATGGACTGTTTTACCATTTCCTTCTCTAGCTCATCCTACAGATGAGTTATTGAGGCCAATAGGGTTAGGTGACTTGCCCAAGGTAACTCAGCTAGTAAATGTCTGAAGTCAGATTGGAACTCTGGAAGATGAATCTTCCTGACTCCAGGTCTAGCATTCTAACCGCTATGCCACCTAGTTATTCTGCCTTATACATTATAGATGCTTAATCCCTAAATAGTGATTAAGTATACTAATTTTTGCTTTAGCCAAAATATATCTGACCTTTTAATCTTAGCCTTTGAAGGAATAGTCTAGAACATATTCTGATTCACAAAAAACACTGTTTTAGCATAAAAATGATAATGATCTACTTGCTAAAACCTACTATACCCATTTTCAAAAAGATTAATTGCTATTTCTTACTGATTATCATTCACTGAGCAGTAAGTGCAATGCAAAACATATATTAAAATGCTTTCCTTTTGAAGATACTTATATACTAAGTATATCGCATATATAGGAGTGTATAGGGGTTTTCAGGGAGGACTGGCACCTCTAGTGTGAGGGATTGTTAAGCCCTTTTCAGAACTACTCATCCACTTTTGGTTCTACTTTTCACCCAACTCTTACCTGTGGCTCCAAGAAGCTATATGATGTATATGGGCCATACCCAGTAGAACCATCTCAGTAGATGGGTCAACCAAAGTTGAAGATAGCCATATTCTGAAGACCTTGATCTGTCAGTGAGTGATCAATATAGTCACCAAGCCTGTGAAGAACTTCTCTGGCAGAATGGACAGATAAGAACAATCCAATGGCCATAATGGTGGTTGGAGCAAGTGCTGCGGAGTACTTAAAGCTTGGTTAGACATTAAAAATGCCAAGGTCATCCATGGCATCCCAGGTCATTGCCCATCATCTTGACTTTTGTCTTGCCATTGGACTTTGATGAATTCTTAAACTCAGAGTGAGACTGATGACTTTTTGTACAACTCTGCCTCACTTAAATCCAATCATACACAATTCAAGACATCTCCCCATAATACCATTGGTCCTCTTCAAAAACATAGGAAGAAAAATAACAGCATATATATTGTAACGAGAGAAGTTACAAAGTTCATAGAAGTGACTGCAAGAGTTTGAGTGACAGCCCTTAAGCTCAGACTCTCTAAGAGTTGGCTGGGTAAAAGTTCTAAGTTGTTGAAGGAGGAAGTTTCCAACTGTGAGTCTGGTGGTGGAGTTCAAGCCTGGAGGTGTGGATTTGAGATTATCCCTGGACAAATACCATCAAGCAGAGGTTGAGAGGAAGTTCCCCATACACTCTGGTGGAAAGAGTGATTTTGGAAGAACTTTTCTCTCTTTCCTGGAGCATCGAAAGACCTAACAGCTGGATTCCTGTTACCTGACTCACCATGGACTCTGTGTGTGAGATTCTGGGTTCCCTGTTGGACTTATCCTTAGAAAATCTTTAGTTGAGTTAGTTAGACAGTTTAAGCATAGGAAATTAACTATAGTAGGTTAAATATCTTGGGGCAAATAGTCAGATGCAAACCCTTTCCCTTTTTCCTTCCCCATTGTCCCTTTCTTTGTTAATAAACTCATTTATTTAAGTGTGCCTTTCCCCTTTGTATAAACCTTTCCCCTTTCCTAAATTCCACATAACAATATGTGAAATGTATAATATGTATATATGCACATGTGAAAGACATTGGAAAGAAAGGCAAAATAATTCAAAATAATGAAAATAAAATGAAAATAAGTAGAAAAAGCTGTGGAGCGAGCTGGAAAAACCATTGGACTTACAGTAAGTACACTTGCATTCACATTCAGAGGCCACTTACTATTTGCATAACCTTGATACATTCATCTCACTTTTCTGTGTCAATATTTCTTCATCTTCATGAACAACAGGATGGATCAATTTTTTTATTATCTTTAAGACAATGACAAGATGATCTCAAATTCAATGACCAGACAATCTCTAAAGGTCCCCTCTTGCTCTAAAAGTATTTAATAATACAATAGTATTTAGAATAGAGGAAGATGGTCCGATAACCTGAGGTCAATTGCCAACTTTATGTAAAATCTCTTCATTCTTTCTACTCTATCCCTGCTACAAGGGCAAAGGCTGTCTTGTATATTGTGTTTTTGTATTTTTTCCATATCTGCTCAAAAACTAGCACATTTGAGTTATCTATAGATGCTTAATAGATGCTGGTTGAATTGAATTACACATTTATGGAAACATATGGCAGCTTCTACAAAAAGACCTTGGATTGTGTGTGTGTGTGTGTGTGTGTGTGTGTGTGTGAGTGTGAGAGAGAGAGAGAGAGAGAGAGAGAGAATGTTCATTTTTAACTATTTTATGTTCATTATTACTTCTAAGCAATAGCTGAGTTACTTTATTCTTTTGACTTTTCCCATTAAGCAGATTTTTCTTTTGGGGTAAGATCTTTAACATTTTAGTAATGTGTAGGTCTACATAAATTATTCCATTTTGTCTGAATTCCATTGTGGAAAATAGGGTCCTGATAGGATCCAACATGCAAGTCATCAATCCAACTCTGATTGGCTCAATGAAGGTCTATAATTAGAAGTACCACCACCATCCTGAGTGAAGGAGCAACAGTGGCTTACAGCAGTATTTATTTTTATTGAGAGAAGAGAAACAGACCATAGACAAACTAGAATAACCAAGAAAAGTCAGTTTCATGACTCTGTATAGGCATCAACCCTCAGAACCTATTGAAGATCTACATGTAAGGACTACTTTGTAAGGAATCCACAAAAGTAGAAAAGGGCTTCTAATAACAAGGAACTGTGGGTATATCCTTTGGCAATATGTATTCCCTATGTTTGAGCTCATTATCCCAAGGGACATTGTATCTGTAAAAGGAAAGAGTGTGTTCCCAATCGGGGAACTATTTCTCTATTTGTCCTTGATATGCCTCCTTAGTAAACAACCTTTCTAAAAGCTAATTAACTCTAACAGGTGATCACTGAGGGAGCACACTAGTTCCAGGCTTATTGGCAATAGGTCTAGAAAAATCCAGTTCCTTAGGGTAGCCCCTAGAAACTTGGGAAGAAAAGTCACCTTAGGGATATAGTCTGACAAAACCAATGGGAGCTGGGAAAGCAACCATGGAACGGTGCTTCATTAATACTGTATTGTTTATATTTCAGACAATAATATCAATTTGTTGGAGTTTCTTTGATAGTTCATTTTGAATATTTAATCATTCTCTCCATCTAAAACATATAGTTTTGCTGAGGTAGGTCTCAGAAACCATGTTGACTATTTGTTGTATGGAGAAATTGCAAAAAGGAGTTGCTCAATATCAATAATATGGAAATAGGTCTTGATCAATGACACATATAAAACCCCCTGGAATTGAGTATTGGCTATGGGAGTGGGGTGGGAGGAGGGGAGGGAAAGAACATGAATCATGTAACCAAGGAAAAATTTTCTTAATCAATTAAATAAAATTTAAAAATGAAATGAAATGAAACTAGTATTTCTAAATTTTAAAAAGGAGTTGCTCAAAAGAGTAAATAAGGAAATAGGAGTGCTCCCCAGACCTAATGATGGTAGGAAATGTGCCCAATGAGACATGAATAGGAAACAGATCAGGATATCTGATCAATTTTATCCAATAATCTTTTCACTACTATCTCACGGTATGCCTCCAACATATCTTTCCAGCCTAATTTCAACACCAATTGCTAAAAATTTAATAACTTGCATTCTATTTTTCCACCCTCTTGTTTGCCTAGAAAAATATTATTGTTGTGTTGCTTTTTAAGATGAGAAAATTATTGTTATAAATGTGTTATACACCTCTCTGTATCCACAAAAACAAGAGATACCATTGATTCTGTTCTTTTGATTTTCAACTTGGGTCATCTTTAAAACAATCTTGATAAATAAAAACCTAATCTACCTTTCTTTAAAGGTCTCTAGAAAATTCTAGACTGTTGCAAAAATAATTTTCTTAAATTACTGGTCTAATCATCTTATTCATCCACTTAGAAATCTTCAATGGTCACTCCTTATATGGAAAAATATAAACTCCTTTTCCTAGCTTCAAAGTTTTCTCAAATCTGCCTCCAATCTCTATTTGTTTTATACAAAGTGCCATTTTTATACTCTATTTTCCAATCAAATTGTACCACTTTCTATCTCCTCAACTAGGCCCCAGCCTTCCAGTCTTGTGTCTTGCATTCTATTCCCTCTGCCTAGAATTTTCTTATTTTGCATTCACTATGTTTAAGGTTGTCTGTATTTGCATCTTATTATCCCACAAGATTGAAATTTCATGAAGGCAGGGGACATATCTCACATAAACTCTATCTCAGCACTCAACATTTGTTGTTGTTGTTCAGTCATGTCTGACTCTTCATGACCCCATTTGGGGATATTCTTGACAAAAATATTAGAGGGATTTGCCATTTCCCTCTCTAGCTCTTTTTACAGATGAGGAACTGAGGCAAACAGGGTTAAGTGACTTGCCTAGGGTCTTACAGCTAATAAATGTTTGAGGGCAGATTTAAATTCATGAAGATGAGTATTCTTGATTCCAGGTCCAGAGCTCTAACTACCATGCCCCTAGCTTCCCTTTAGCACTCCATATAGCAGATATTTAATAAAAAATTTGTTGAACTGAATTAAATATGACATAAAAACATTTGATTTTCTAAGAATATTAAGGCATAACTTCTTGCTTATGAATTAGATTTGTGAAGGAGGAAGTATAAATGTAATAAATGATTTTGCTAATTGATCCCCTCCCCATTAATAATAATCATAATATCTAAAGTCCAATCCATTATTCTTATTGAAAGTGGCACGGGGTAGTAATCAAATGCCAGCCAGTACACGGATGTACAGTGGGGACTTTGTGCTCCTCAAAATCATTATAATAGCTATGACAGCCTGCAAGGAGCCCTGGATCTCTAATTAAGGTCTGGTTATACCATGAATCAGGTTAACATCTGAATCGGTGCGATGAAACTACTTCTATGATTTTTAAAAAACAGAGAGGTATGGGGTTGTGGGCTAGCTTTGCTCCAGGTCATCATGTTTATCAATTTGACATGGAGAACAGCCTCGTGAGCAGCTCTCCTTGCCCTGATAGCACATGAATGTGAATTACATCAGAAAAATCAGAAGTATTGATATCTCAATTGCAGGAAATCCTTCAATGTAGATAGCATTGAGCACCAAAGTGGGCAAACCATAACTATGAATGAAATGAAGACATAAATGGTCTCATTTAACAGAGGCAATATTATGTCATGACATAATTGGAAATATATTTTAGTAGTCACAGTTCCTTGTCAAAAATTCCCTAATCTACAAATCACGTGGCAATATTTTCCAGTCCAGTGCAGAGCAATCATAAATAATAACTGGAAAGAAGTCTGACCAAAATTAGGTAATAGATGAACATCTACATTATCTAATAGGATGAACTTCAAATGGATATATGACTTACCTATGATTATAATAGCTAACATTTATATAGTGTTTACTATGTGGCAGGCACTGGGCTAAGAACTCTACAATTGTTATCTCATTTGATCTCACAGTAACTCTGTGAGGTCAGTGCTAATGTATACCTATTTTATGACTGAGGAAACTGAAGCAAATAGAGGCTAAGTGACTTGTCCAGGTTCATATAGCTAGGAAGTATCTGAGGTTAGATCTGAATTCTTTGTAACTATCTAGAGAGGTAATGAAAATGATAATGATGATCACAAAAGATAAAATGAATAATTTGATTACACAAAACTTTAAAAATGTTGCACAAATAAAATTAATGTTTAATTAATTATAACTAATTAATTAATAGTTAATATTAAAATATAAAGAGGTAACTAGATAAAAATATACAATAATTTTCTCTGACAAAAATCTCAATCCAAGATATATAAGCAACTGATTCAAATTTACAAAAGTAAAAGCTATTTCACAGTAGATAAATTATCAAAGGATATGAATGGGTAGCTTTCAAAAGAAGATATCTGAGCTATTAGTATCAATAACAAATTAAAATAATTTTATGGCTTTCTCTTACATTCATCAATTGACAAAGATGACAGAAGAGGAGAATGGCAAATATTAGAAGGGCTATGGGAAAATAGGGATACTCATACTTTTGTGAATAGCTTTAGCCATTTCAGAAAGAAATGTGGAATTATATTTCCAAAGTAAAACAAACAAAAAACATGAATAGCCTTTGACACAGCTACACTACCAAAGAGATCAGACTAAGAGGAAAAGATACACCTGTATCAAAGTAGTTATAATAGCTTTCTATAATAGCAAAAAGAACTCAAAACTAAGGGCAGTGGGAGCTCATTTATTTGGGAATGTCTAGACAAATTACAGCATATGAACATAATGGAATATTGTACCACAGGAAATGAGGAAACCATTTTAGAGAAACTGGGAAGACCTTTATGAATGAATGCCGAGAGAAACAAAGAGAATAATTTATGCAAAAATAACATTATAAAGAAAAACAGATTTGAAAGACTTTAGATGTAATCAATGACAAACCATGATTCCAAAGGAACAAAGTTTAAGCATGTTACCGACCTACTGAAAGAGAAGTGATGGCCTCAGGATGTAGCCTATAATATTTGGACATAATCTATGAAAGATACTACCAAATGCTATTCATTTCTGTTCTGAGGGTTTCATTCCCCATTTGTGTTTATTCAGTGAGGTAGAAAATGGAATTGAAAAAAATTAAATGCTTGTTAAATTTTTATAAATAGCCAAATTAATTTTTTTAACAAGGAAGAACAGACTTAGATATGATGAATGCTAGAAGAACTAAAACAATGACAGGCAGGGAAAAGATGTTTGGATGCATATATACACAAGTTCCTTGTGAGAAGTATGTAGAGCCCTATTAACTTTCAAAAAAACTGAGTTCTCTAGTGAATCATTTGGTTCTGGTTGAAGAAGACCTACAAGGTCACAGAAGAAAATGGATCATGTAGATCTAGAAAGATAGCTTGTATTGCAGAATGACATTGGCCATATCTGCTCTTCTATCTTTCACGTAAAAGCATATAGATCCCCCTCACCATAAGTTCTTATAGAGATATTAATGTCACATTTTAGTTTTTTGGTCTAAAATTCTTGGTTTCACTATTTCCTTGTGTGGAAAACCTTTAATACAGAAGGAGTTGGTGCATTGACCTAAAGTCTTCTGCCTTCATTCGTATCTAAAGATAGAGACCTAATCATCCCAAGAAAGATTTCTCTCTAAAATCTCTTAGGTTATTAGAAAAAAAGAAGAAAAACTTTAAAAATATGAAGATATAACCATAGTTATCGTGTGAAACTATGATATGGTACATATTATTCTTTTGTACTATTTACTAATGGAGTTGTGCCAAGGATACTTTCAATGAGTATACAGAGCATGAATTTACCCCCTACTATTGATATTCAACTGCAAAATCCAGTTATTTTACATGACAATCTAGAGTACATTGAATTTAAAGAAATAATACCAAGATAGCAACTTGTTCCAAAATAGTTTTTATCTGAACCACATGGAAAAAGATTAGAAATGGGATGATAAAACAGAAAAAATAATTTATGTTTACATTGATCTTTAGGGTTTGCGAAGTAATTTCTTGTGAAATTGATAGCAAAAGTATAATTCTCTTCATTTTATAGATGAGGAAATTGAGGAATTAAGTCAATTTCCCATGATCACATTCATTTGGTAGTTAATTTGTATTCCAACTTTATCCTGTGAAAAACATACACATGCATATGCATTTCTACAGATATACAAAAATATATAGTAAAATATTAAAATGTAATCATTTTTAAATGGTTTCTATAGTTTTAATACCTCAAAATATGCAGCATTTGTTCATTGATCTTAGGATAAGCCAAGGGTTCACAAAGTCTTGGTTTGCTGCTCTAATGATGTCCCTCCAAAATAGAGCTAAAAAGTATCGCCGACATGTGAACTCCTTTTGCTAAGCACAATTGATTAGTACAATAAGAGGTCCTTTTGTTGTTGTTTTAACTCCTTCTTTTGATGAACCCAATTTGACTGGCATGAATAGTATTAGGTAAAACAGATTCAGGCTTCAATGCCAATATTTTTGTGACTACTTTGCAATCGGCGTTAATCAATGAAATGGGACTGTAATTGCAGCAATTTCCCATAACTCTTCCTGGCTCTGGAATAACAGATATAATAGCACTGCTAAGAGTTCCTGACAATTTGCTATTCACACATGCTGTATTAAAAATACAACATAAAATTGCATTCAGATACTCAATTTATTTTTTAATTCAAATTTCTGAGTATCCATGAAGTCCTAAGGTTTCATCACCATCTAAAAAAAATCAGCCATTTCAAATTCTTCCACAAAGCTCTCTGGCTTGCTCTTTCTTCTTGAAAACCATTTCTAAATTCTGTTCTCACAGCCTCATAACATTTCATGAATTCAACTTCATTTTGGAAATTTTTCAATCACTTTGGTGACATTGACAATTTTCCATTTCATTATAAATGCTACAAAATTCAAGCACCTGCTTTGCTTTTCAGAATGTAAATCTGCTGAAAAATCAGAGAAAAAGCAGGTGTTCTATCTTAATTGACAGATTTGAGCCTCCCAGGGGAAAATGGATAACCAAAGTCAAACTGAGTATCAGAAGATCAGCCAGTGAGACAGAACAACTTGAAGACGTAACCCTGTTTTAAAAACTGAAACTAAGGTGATCATATAAATGCCTTTCTCCTTGATTTTTAAACTTAAAGAACAACCAGATTTAAAACAAGCAAAAAAAAATATCATTAGAGAAATGAAACCTGTGCCTCCCTCTCATCATTGGGGGGCATCTTAATTTATGAAACATAAAAAAAAAAATTGAAACAGCCCTCTTAGTTGTTTGCTATCCAGACTGTTAATTCACTAGTTAAGTTCTGTCTACACTCTATTCTTGTGCCATGAGATTTCAGTTACAGCTCCAGCAATTCTATTCCCTGGTAGAAAACACTTTTAACCTAGTCTAATTGAGCTTTTAATGTGCACGCACGCGCACGCGCGCGCGCGTGTGTGTCTGTGTGTGTGTGTGTGTGTGTGTGTGTGTTTTCCTCTTCAAATACACAGAGAAACCTGAAAAACTTGAGGAACTTCATTTCCATCTTAATTCACTGACAATCTTCTCTTGAATATGTCAGCTTTTTTTTCAGCTTGATTAACCTTAGCACTCTTATCTATCTCTATCTTCAATCTGCCAAGCAAAGAGCTTCCTAGATTGTTTTTTTAGAATCCTAAGTGGAGCTCAAAAACCATAGACTATTTTTTAGAGAATTATTAGTCCATCTATTCAAAGATCTGACATGACTTCAATATGATATACAAGAATGCTTAGCATAACTATATTATCACTTTTGCATGGTTTTAGGTCACAGGAGGGTATAATTAAGCAAAAATTCCCCAAACAATTCCCCCATATCACTTTTCAGTCAACTTTTCACATCTGTTTCATCAACTCTTTGACCAATCCTTGTTAAAAGAAATAGAAAAGAATAAAGTTGATTCAGTGGGTTAAAGAGAAACTAACAAACACAAGATTACAGTTGATTGGCACCAACTCAGGACTTTTCAAAGACTGTTTCCCTACTTCTATAGATACAAATGATGCCAGCCATGGTATAGTCTTGGATTATAATATTATTGTATTATAATATTAAAGAATAACCAGATTTCATATTTAACATTTGAAGAAGAGATCATATAGACACATGAAATGTGTTTCAAAGGCAGAATCTATATTTCGATTCATTGCAACTACAAATTCTGTTATTTTTTTGAAAAACTTGGGCCTCAGTTTCATCATGTTTAATGGTTGATAAACCTTACTATCAGTGACTATCAAGTATTCACTCAGTCAATCAAAAAACATTTAAGTGCCTACTATTTTCCAGATACTATGCCAAGCACTAAGGATAGACAATCCAAGGCAAAATACAGTCCCAATTTGGAAAGAGGAGGCTATATGGAAACAATTACATACAAATAAACTCTATAAAAGATAATAGGAAATGATTACTAGGGAGCAGGCACTTGAATTAAGAGGGATTGGAAAAGTCTTTCTCTAAAAGTCAGGATTTTCACTGGGACATGAAAGAAACCAGGGAAACCAGTAGGTGAATATTGGGGGGATTCAGGGAGACAGAATTCCAGGAATAAAGGACAACCAGTGAAAATGTCAAGAATGGTTCTGTTCAAGGAAGAGCAAGGAGACCAGTGTCATGGCTCACAAAGTACATGACTGGGCATAAGGT
Organism: Monodelphis domestica; assembly: GCF_027887165.1. Lineage (NCBI taxonomy): Eukaryota > Metazoa > Chordata > Mammalia > Didelphimorphia > Didelphidae > Monodelphis > Monodelphis domestica. The sequence continues at coordinate 182,800,724 of NC_077234.1, read as the reverse complement.
GTAAGAAGACTAAAAAGACAGGGGCTGTGAATGCCAGTGGATACCCTATATTGATCCTGGAGGTGGCAGGAAATCACAGGAGTTTATTGGGTGAAGGGAAGATCATTTTGGCAGCTGAGTGCATAATTGTCTGGAGTGAGGGAGAAATGTGGCAGAGAAACCAAAAAGAAGGCTATTGCCAAGTGTGTCCAAGTGTGAGGTGATGAGGACCTGCATCAGAGTCACAGAAGTATCAGAAGAGAGAAAAGGAGCAAGGACAACAAAAGATGTTTAAAAGGCAAAACCAACAGACCTTGGCAACTGAGACTGTTAGGAATATATAGGATACCACATAGGTTGCAGGCTTGGGTAACTGGGAGGATGGTGATGCCCTTGACCATAAGAAGGAATTTAAGAAGAGTGCAGGGTTCTTGGAGTAGATAGGCAGGAGGAGAACCAGGAGAAAATAGTTTCATGAAAACTTATTAAAAAAAGGGAATATCAAAGAGAAGAGGGTGATTGATAATGTTTAAGTGGAAAGAAAGTTTAAGAAAGATGAGGATTGAGAAAAAATCATTAGATTTGCCAATTAAGAAATCATAAGTAACTTCGGAGTGCAATTTTGGTTAAATGATGAAGTCAGAAACCAGATTTTATTAATCAAGAATTAAAAAAGACAGTAAAAGGAAAGGAGGTGGCAGGATCTATTGTAGAAGGCTATCTCAAAGAATTTAGAACCAAAAGGAAGAAGATATCTGAGATGAAAGCTATTGTGGATGGATAGGTCAAGTTAAGTGTTTTTAAGGATGAAAGAAACATGAGTATCCTTGAAGGCAGTAGGGAGGCATCAGCCTTAAATTTTTTTTCACATTAAAGAAGATGCATCTTCAATTAAACTTCCAGTTAACATTGAAAATATCCCTTTGCAAGAATTTTACAGTACCATATAGTTGAATATTCTTGATCTGACAGTTTGAAAGTGATTCTGTTGGGCATCCTCTCTGTCATGACAAACTCACCAATGCTTCCTAATTTATATTTGGTCACTGTCACTTCAGGATAATCCCTCAAACAGACAATCATATGTGACTATTCAAATCAAGCCTGTCCAGCCACACCTAGACAAAGATTAACCTGCTGATGTGCATTAACTATATTCCAAGAGGAATGTGAACTTTTCTTTATTGGTACTGAAGTGAGCAAGGACAACAAATGGAAAACTGTGTCCTCTGAATTCTGTCAAGAGTTCACCACACCATATCAAGTAATGTGACAATTCAATCCCTGGATTAAAGGCTGAGATGCTGCTTGCAAGAATAATTTTTAGCTCATTCTGTATATCATTGTATTTCCCAATCTGGCACCATGAACCATAAATAATCCTATCATTTATTAATTACATTTTCTAACCTAGTCAAGAAGAATCCTGCAGTGTGAAGCAGCGGATCATGAATAAATGGTTCATTGAAAAGCAACTCTTATTGCCAAGTAGTTGTAAATTAGGGTTGTGATAATTACCCACTTTAACCTTTTTAAACAGGTTCCTCTAAAAAGCTCCAAGATGGATGTTTTATTATAACAACTTTGACCTCCAACACACAACAACACAATTAGTTTTGCATTGTGACAAAGGGATGCTTTGATTAAAAATCTGGCACACTACATCATTATAAAGTATTATCGGCATAGGTACTAGATGTGGGTGGATATACACATATGCATTATATATACACAATATTCATATATTTTGTCCTACATCCATTTGAAGTATAGATCTAGTTAAGAATAAAATAATGAATAAGTAAAAACTATAATTAAATAGAAATTTACCAGAATTGTCATCATAAGCTATTAAGAGAGAAGCCCCTGCTGTTTCCTCTATCCCCAGAATCTCAAACTCCATTCAAAGTCTTTACTGGTATTGTAGAAACCAGAGAAAAGGGCAACAGAAGCCAATCAGATCAAGCTTGGGCAGCCAGAATCTGGCACCATCTTCAGGAAAGTAAAAACTTTAGTTATTCAGTGGTATATGGTTGCTATGCCTTCTCTTCAGGAGCTAACAAACCTCCCCAAAGTGATCAAATTATTGTATGTCCCTCATTGACAGAAATAGGTCTTCTTGTTACTACTATTTCTTCTTCACCTATTTTTAGTCACTTTCCATCTTTCCCTAGTCCATGAGTCTCAGATATTCTTATCTTCATTTCCAAAACAAGAGAAAAAGTGGCAAATTTGTTGACTTGACCCTATATCTTCCTTTTCATTCTAAATGAAAGCAGACCATTTTCTTATCTTAGGGACAGAAGAGATGTATACTTTGTTCCATGTTGGTGTGAAATAACTACGCGAGAAGCACTTTATTCTGGGGCTTTACCCCAAGAAGAACTTGTCTAGGAAAAGATTAGAAAGAACAAGAAATAATTCCATTAACCTATGAGAAAGTTGATGTCTTCATTCATATACCGTGAAGAAAACAGGCAAAATTTTTGCAATACCACTTGTAGATTTCCAGACTTGATACTTCCCAAGGTATAGGTTTGGGAAAGAGCAATTGATTTCCTCCAGAAGGATTAGAAAAAAGCCAACGACCCTGGAGCCTCTGGTAGTCCAGTACCTAACACTACAGTGATAGTGAATGCAGAGAATCATTGTTACTGTTTTTCTAGAAGTACAAATTATCTAATCACATAGTCCATAATCATTTGGAAATGTACTTATATCAGACTATTTTGCCTCATCATCCCTTCAATTAAATTATTCATTTGTGCTTAAGAAATCATGAAGAAATTGAAAGGAATAAACACCATTGCAAGAAATGCTATAATCTGCACATCTACTCTGTCATGCTTTTGTTTTGTATCTACCTACAAAGACAGCATGACTTAGTAGATAGAGAGGCTATTCTGAAGCACCTAGGAAGAGCTCCGTTAGAGTCCTTCCTCTAACACATAACTGACTATGAAATCCTGGGCACATCCCTTAACTTCTGTTCTCTTGACAATGCTAAGATTAGAAATGATAAAGAAGGTCTCATGCTACATCAACAAAGGGAGTTTCATCATTAAGGAGTTTCCTATATTTGGTGAAAACATAGTTTGAGTCCTTAACCCTATCTGCCTATGAATCTTCAGTGCCTGCAGAATGGTCTTGAACTTTAATTGCTTAAAGGGCTGGATTGTAAAGAAAAGGGCCAGAAGAAGAAAGAGATGGGCTCAGCTAAACAAACAAAGCAAGACTCCCTTCATTGACTGGAAGAAAGTCATAATTCTCTATGATAGATCCTAGAATGGAATTATACATAAAAGGCAGAAGCTATGGCATATTGGACAGAAGACTATATAAAGCATCAGAGGGATTTCATTTAAATTTTGACTCTGCAACAACCTTAAACACAGAAGCATAAAATCTCCAAGATGGAAAGGATCTCAGGACTCATCTACTCCATTATATGTCTGACCAGGAATCTCCTTTGAAATATATTGAAGAAATAAATGGTCTTCTAGCCACCACTTGAAAATCATCAGTGAGAAATGCAAATTAAATCAACTCTGAGACACCAGCAGATTGGCTAATATGACAGAAAAGGGAAATGACAAATGCTAGAGCAGATATAGGAAAATAGGTTCACTTCTGAACCCTTGGTGGAGTTGTGTCATGATACAGCTATTCTAGAGAACAATTTGGAACCATACACAAAGTGCTATAAAACTGTGTAAACTCTTTGACCTAGCAATATTATGACTGAGTTTTATCACAAAGACACCAAAGAGAGAGGAAAGAAACCTATTTGTACAAAATATTTATAACAGCTCTTTTGTAGGGGCCCAAAATGAGAAATTAGGGGGAAGCTAATCATTTGGGGAATAGTTGGACAAGTTGTGGTATATGATTATAATGGAATACTACTAAGCTATAAGAAATGATTAGCAGGATGGTTTCAGAAAAACCTGGAAAAGACTTCTATGAACTGATGAAAAGTGAAGTGAGGAGAACCAAGAAAACATTGTATATAGTTGCAGAAATATTATAACAATAATCAACTGTGAAAGACTTAGTTATTCTGATCTAGACAATGATCCGAAACAGTTCCAAAGGACCCACAATGAAAAATATTTTCTACCTCCATAGACAGAACTGATGAACTGAATGCAGATTGAAGCACACTTTTTTCAGTTTATCTTTCTTATTTATTTTGTGTTTTCTTTTGCAATGTGGCTAACATGAAAGTTTGCATAACTCCATATGTAGAATTTATATCATATTGCTTGCCTTTTCAAGGGATGGAGTAAGAACAGGAATTAATTTATTTGATATATACATATATATCATTTTATTATATTATTTTATCATGTACATTATTTTTATAAATTAATTTGTGAATTATTTAATATATGATTTTATTTATATTAGTTATTTATAAAATATGTAAATTTCATTGTCAATTTATATCACTATATTTTTAGTGTTATGCAGATGATATAGTAGATAGAGCTGTGAGTCTAGACTTGAATTCGAATCCAGCCTCAGACATTAACTAGTTCTGTGATCCTAGGCAAGTCACTTAACCCCTGTTTTCTTCAGTCTCCTCAAAGGTAAAATAGGGATAAAAATTAGCATCTATTTCACAGTGTTGTTGTGAAAATCAAATGAGATAATATTTGTAAAAATGCTTAGCACATTACCTGACACATAGTAGGTGTTATATAAACATTTTCCACCCTTCCTAAAACATCTTAAAGGTGGGATTGAGTTTTTTTTAATCTTTTCTTTCTAGTGCTCAGAACTTGAGAGGCCCTTAGGTTAATATTTCCTGAACTAAACTGACTTCCATTTATTGTATACGTCCAGAATTCTTTTCTTTTTACACTGGCCTAAAGAAATGCCTATCTATGGCATTTCTAGTACTCATTAATGACCAATGTAGACTTTTTCTCAGTATTTATTGCTGGTTATTTTCTCAATTACCTGACCTGATAAATCTCTAGTGTTCTGATATCTTGTGATAATTCCATCCTGCCTTCAACCAAACACTGATTTCAACAAATACCCAATAGGACTGAAGGACTAAAAGGAACAATTTTATGATGAGTTTAGGTAAAAATTTAGATAACCTAAATCACCTGTTATGGGGTAAAGAGTTATATTTACAACACATCTCTAATTTTTTTGACATCAGTGTAAAGGAAAATAGCTACCTGGCCATCCAAAATAAATGGTGATGAGTGATGGGGGTATTGTTAGTGCCAGAGAAATAATCCTAGGTGGAATGGACCTAAATTGCATAGAGAGTATATTAGAGATCTGTGTCTATCATCTAACTAACAAATGAATAACAAATAAGTCATAGAGATCCTAAAATAGTATTTATTTTTCTTAAGTATTCCTTGTCTTTGTGTCTTGTACTAGTCACAAACACTCCATTGTCTTCAGAGAGTGCAACACAACAAAATGTCATTTATCAGCCATGTGGCTTCTTCCCTCATCTTTTAAATAATCATATTTGTACTTTCCATTTTAGAGAGGGAACTGCTTTATAAACCTTACAGATCTAGTAATAATGATTATGATAACAATTATAATAGATAACATTAAATAGCACGTTAAGATTACCAAGCACTAAATATATTCTCCCATTTCATCCATAAATAAATATCTTTTGTATTTATATAGATATGTAAATATATTTTCCAAGGAAATTTCTTCATTTGCTTCTTTCTCTATGATTTCATGTCCTCTTTTTCTCCTCAGATACTCTGTTTTATAATTTTACTCATGATATATACTGAACAAATGTCGAGTCTTTGCCAAAGTCTTGGGATACTAAAGAAATGCTCTCTTCATTTAGATGACCTGAAGAGGGAATAAAATAAGTCTCTCGTGTAGGTTCACATTCAAAGGGAAAGTTTTCTTCAACTGTGACTTAACGTGTATACTTAACATTGAACTATATTACTAATAAAATTGAAATTCCTGAATTTAGCAATGCCTAAAATGACATTTAAGGGCAAAAACATATAGCCTGTGACACTTCGCTTAAACTTTCTAAACACACTTTCATTTAGGCTCAAATAAAGCAGAAAAATTTCCAATTTAGAGGAATGTTTTGAGAAAGTTATAAACAACTAAATAGAGAAATTTGCAATGAAAATATCTCTTTAGCCTAAACAGCAGTAGTCACTAGAGCAAACACTGTTTTATCATCAGAAGCTTTCTTCTTTATCCATCAGGGGGTCTGTAATTATGTCATAATTCATCTTTAATTGTTTCATCTGAAGACTATTATCTCATTTCTTCATGATTGTCTTCTTCTAGCTGTTTATAAATTTGTTCCATCTACAATGGCCCTAGTTTGCAGACTAAAACATTGGGCTTGGAAAATATTAGTTTTGTTTTAAATGAAATATATGTTTTCTTTAAATTTAATTTCTGTTTTAACCTATTATAGAAAACTCAAAGGTAACCACAATGTCATACAAATGTCTATAGAAGACTCAATCAGGACTAGTTTAAAATTTCAATTGTGTCACATTTTGTATAGTAATTTAGGTATATGAATCATTTTCCTTATAAAATTCCTGTGAGATAGGTAGTAATTATGATCATGCCCAGTGTACAGATGAAGCAAGAGGCCCAGGAATAATTGAATAATTTAGTGCCCATAGTTACACAGCCACGTAAGTGTCAGATATAGGATTTGGACCCATGTGTCTTTATTTCAAAGGCATTGCCTCTTCCATTATACCATGTGGCCTCTCCTAATTTATAATTAAATTTTTCCTTCTATGAAATATTTTAAAATAGCTACTGAATACATGTCACAAATATAGAGATCATTATTATATACATTTTCACTAAAAATGGAAGATAAAAAGCCATGAATATCTTACCCAAAGCACAGTTTCTATATTAAAAAAATCCATATATCTACTTTGGTCTGACTAATAAGTAAAAAAGTTTTTTAATTGGTGACCTCAAAATCATAATAAAAATTTAAGTTAATTTTAACATCCATAAAATACTGTTGCTCTTTATTTAGTCCTACCAATGGAAAACAATGAATCTGACTGAAAGGAATGATAATAACCTTGATGCATTAGGCAGAAGCATAAGATTCCATGATACAAGGGAGATTTTTCACACTGATTTGTTGGCCAAGTTGGGCCAAGTTCGAACAATAACGTCATTCTCAAAGTTAGATCTCTGAGTGGACTAATTAATTACTCTTGTCCATAAGTACCATCAGTACCCAGTAAAATCAGCCTGCAAATGCATGTGTGACCACAAGGGAGTGAGTAGGATGGAGATAATGATAACTCAAAGAAAATCCATTTGCTATACTGGAAAAACAAGCAGAAGACTTGGCTTTAGACATGGCTGATTGGCAACATTATTTTCTAACCCCAAGAATCCTGCCTTGTTATTAATGGTTGGAGTAATAATAGCAGAACAAAAACAAGAATAATCACTTCAGCATGGTTTGAAATGAAGTGGAAAGGAAAGAAAAGTATTATGAGAAAAGATTTAATCTCAACTTCCAAGCCCACAACATTTTTGGAATATTAAGAAATATTACTAGCCCAGTATGGCATTTTCCTGTTCTTATGTTTCTGTATAAGTAGCTGGATAGCACCATGGACAGAATACCAAAGGTGGATGAGCAAGCAATGTGAAAAGGCTGCTAGTTGGTGCTCCTTCATTGCAAAGCATAGTGATTTATAGATAATTGATCCTAAATACATATTAGGGGCAGCTAGCCACATGGCACAGTGGATAGAGTGCTGGAGTTGGAGGCAGAAAGACTTGAGTTCAAATTTGACCTCAGAAACTTAATAACTAGATTTATCCTGGGCAAGTCACTTAACCCTGTTTGCCTCAGTTTACTCATCTACAAAATGAGCCAGAGAGGGAAATGGTAAATCACTCCAATATCTTTGCTAAGAAAACACCAAATAGGGTCCCAAAGAGTCAGACACAACTGAAAAGACTAAACAACAAAATATTTTTCTGTGTGTTTATTTAACTTAATGATTCCTTTAATTTGTACAAAATAGTTAAATCAGTACAGAAAGGTATCATAAGTCTAAGAGGGATTTGGTACTACAAAGAGCAAATCTTTTTTTTCTGAACAAATCTAATTTAAAAAAAAAACATGTTTAAAAAACAAAAAAAAGTTCAAGAAGTAGAAAAGTGATTTGATAAGCTAATTCACAGAAAATGAAAATGATTAATAGAGAAGGGCTGTTGTACTTCCCAGAACCTCTGGGCTGTGAAAAGCTTTACTCTAAAGGAATGTTCCTCTAAAGAAGTCATTTTTGGTAGTGGTCTTGATCAATAAAGGGAGAAGAAAATTGGGGGGGGGTGAAGAGAAGGTATATTGTTTAGAGTCCCTGGTATGTTTTTTCCTAGGATGTTGTATTCTGCCTATCTTAGCAACTATTCCTTTCAACAAGCATTAATTACATTAAAAACATACAATTTGTTTTGCTAGTCTGATAGGAAAACAAAATACAAGCAAATATATAAAACAAAAAAAAATGATTCTGCTCTTAAGAAGCTGACATTCTGTCTATAAGACTGCCTCTACCCATATAAAATCATGTTATCATTTTGGAGCTGAAAGCAACATTAAAATCATTTAGTTCAACTTTCTGATTTTATAGATGAGAAATTAGTGGCCCAGAGATGAAACTAGCAAATAGCAGAGATAGGCTGGGATCTAGGTATCCTGGTCTCTAATACAATATTCTCCACCGGGCTACAGAAATAGAATTCACTCTTGACATTCTTCTATTCTAATGCAATGGATAATGGAACACTAGTATAATGGGGAAGAGTCTTGAATGACTATTTTAAAAAATGAAATTCAAGGGCAGCTAGGTGGCTCAGTAGATAGAGATTCAGGCCTGGAGACAAGAATTTCTGGGTGGCTATGTGGCTTCAGACACTTCCTAGCTGAAGGACCCTGGACAAGTCACTTAACCCTAATGTCTAGCTCTTCCTTAGAAGAGCTGCTTGGTATTGAATGGAAGAAAGAAAGTAAGATTAGAAATGAAAGAAAGAAAGGAAGAAAGAAATTCAGTTATTTTGCTCCAGAACCTTCCACCTAGTTGACCCCTTATCTTCAAGACAATAATAAACTAGTCCTGCTTATGAACATAAATTTAGAGCAAGAAGATATTTTAGAGGCCATCTCATCCCATTTACAGATAAAAAAATAACTTGCCCAAGAGACACAGATAGTTTTTTTTTTTTTAAACCCTTACCTTCTGTCTTGAAGTCAATACTGTATATTGGCTCCAAGGCAGAAGAGTGGTAAGGGCTAGGCAATGGGGGTCAAGTGACTTGCCCAGGGTCACACAGCTGGGAAATGTCTGAGGCCAGATTTTAACCTAGGACCTCCCATCTCTAGGCCTGGCTCTCAATCCACTGAGCTACCCAGCTGAGGGAGCATTTGAACCTAAAAGTCCTCTCATTTCAAATCCAGTGATCTTTCTAATTATCCCACTCCTTTATAGATTGATTTAAAGGGAATGCTCTCTAAAGGCTCAAGAGTCATGTGAAATATCATTACTATTAATATTTTATTTTTCCCAATAGAGATTAAGCACATGTCTTAGCACATGACTTAGAAAAGAAATCCAAATAATTGCAGGCTAGTAAGTTTTACATCTGAAAATAACGAAGCTAAAAATTAACAGTGAATTTAGCAATTTGGGAAAGCTTTAAAATTGCTAGAGTTCAACGAATGATTTATTTGGGAAATGCAATCCCAAGGAGGATACTCTTCCAAAACAAACATACAACCAAACTAACAAAAAAACAAACAAAAGCCCACAAACTAAAGCCACCTCCTCTTTCCTCTCTCTAATGATTAAATGTAGAGTGAATGGACTCACAGGGAGCCATAGAGCCTCAAGGACTTTCCAATACTCCATTGTGACATTTCCATTGTGAATTTGTGTCACTGCAGTATGTCATCACATATTAATGCAAACATCACAATGCAGTGTCAGAGCATTGTGACCAACCTTTCTTGCAGCTCTGGGTGACTCCATTGCCTCCCCTGCTGGCATGCTGGGAGGGACTATGGAGTCAGAGCTCTGCATATTGCAGTGAGTCAGGAAATTGACCATTCTGAGGCTGCCTTGCTGGGTGACCTTGGCCAAAGCCATTTAGCCCCCCTGCCTTAGTTTTCATTTTTACAAAATGGCGGCCATGGTATTTTCCCCCCTCAGTAGTATAGTGAAAAGCAATTAATGGATAGAAGTCGGCTGCGAGGTGAACAAACTGGGTTTAAATTCTGCTTTGAAATTAACTAATACAATAAAGTCCTTTTAGAAACTAATCATGAAGGAATCATCAGAACCATTTTAAATTTGTGAGGATTCTTACTTGAGTGGCAACTTGTTGGCATAGAAACAACAGCAGGGCCAGTGAGTCTATTGATTGACACAAGAAATCCATATTTCTTCTTTCAGGGTCAGATATTATATTTGTTTTGGATACACAGCTAGAGAAAGGTTAGGAACCTGAAAGAAATGAGTACTACTAAGCTAAAACTTACTTGTATAAGGAAAACAGAATTATCTTAGTGTACAGCAATGATCTGTTGTCATTATTGTTGAGTCATTTCAGTCACGTCCAAGTCTTTGTGACCCCATTTAAACTTTTCTTGGCAAAGACAGGAGAGTATGGGGCATCTACATGGCTAGAGAGCCAGAACTGGAGCCAGAAAGTCCTGATTTCAAATCTGACCTCACATACTTCCTACCTATGTGACCTTGGGCAAGTCACTTAATCCCAATTGCTTGGCCCTTACAGCAATTCTGTCATGGAATCAATACTTTAGTATTGATTCTAAGTCAGATGATAAGGATTTTGCTTTTTTTGTGTTTTATTTTAAGATACTGAATTGGTTTACCATTCCCTTCTCCAGCTCATTTTATGATTGAAAAATAGGATTTTGCCTAGGGTCAGAGGGCTAGTAAATGTTTGAGGCTAGATTTGAACTCAAGACTTCCTGATTCTAGGCCTGGCACTTCATCCACCACACCACTTAACTGTAGTCTAGGTCATAAATTACATGTTTATGCCAAAGGATGAGCAAAACACTTTTCAAAAACAAGTAGATAGATTTTTTCTGAATCCCCCTCAGTCTCTTTTCTCTACTACCATGAACAATTCTCTTGGAAGAACAAATTCATATTTTTGATAGCCAACCAAAATGCCCATTTCACACTAACAATTTGTAAGAATCAGAAAGTCAGTCACTGCAGTAAAGAGAGAATACTAACTGATTTATAGGTAATGAAAATGTTCTAGCAAACACATCAAGAGTAGAGAGCTGCTGGCCTGAAGGTTAAATTGCCCCTCTACTTCATTTAAGGTGGACCTCATTGAATAATTTGATTTCCCATTGACCTAGCCATAATAGTTACTGTACAGAAAATAACTCACTCTCAGGTGAGATGCTCTAACTATCCAGTTTGTAGTGGTACTTATAAAAAAACAATAATACAACTGACAAGCTATGATCAGTGGAATTTTTTATGTTTTATTTCCAAAAAGATCAAATTAGAAAACCCAAAATCAGTTTCGTTTAAAAGAAAAAGGAAGCTCAGAATAATTTAAAGTCATTTTCTAATATAATCTTCAAACCTCATCTCTTTCTTTTGATTCTCTTAACTTCTCATAATAGGTAATGTATATGGAAAGTCTCTTAATTTATTAAATAGATTTTTCTGTTCCCTAAATATAATTTTTAAAAGTTAACTTTTTTACAAAATAACTAGTTTGGGTGTAATGACAAATTGATATCTTTCTGTAGGTCCACTATAGAAACAAGACCCCTCCCCCAAGCTGTATGTTATACAAAAGATTGTTTTTCTTTTATTAATGATAGCTCACATTTAAGCAAATAGGATAATTGATTTAAGAGCTGAAGCAAACCTCATAGATCCTTAAAGTCAATCCCTTCATTTTTAGGATGGAAGAAACCATGACCTAGACATGTCGAATGATTTGTCTAAGGTCACATAGTTATAAAATGGCAAAGCAAGGATTCAAACCCAGGTCTAATGGAGCATTTTTTCTGTTGTAGGATACTTTATATACATTCTGTCATTTGAGCCTCCCAATAACTGTACTTGGTAGATAATACAATTATTATTATGTCCATTTTATAGGTAAGAAAGCTGAGGCTCAAAAACATTAAGTTATTTTATCAAAGTCTCACAGCTGATACATTACAAAACCTAGACCAAAATTAAATGTCTTTCAATGTCTATATCCAGAATTCTTTTGCTTTTACCACATTTCACCTAAATTCTTCTACGATACTGAGTTCAGGGTCTTCTTCTGGCATATACTAGTTATATGACCTTAAACAAACTATAATTTCTCAAAGATTGGAGGAGTCTTTTTTTTGTTATTGTTTTTTTTTTTTAAGGACAGAGGATAAAAATGAGTGCTGAAAAGGAGAAAGGAAAATGAGTGAATCAAGTTGATATTACCAATGGGCTTCTTCCCATTCCATTAAGAAAAGTCTTTCATACATGTTTGTACTTATATTACCAGGGCATCATGTCTTTCCCTAAAGAAAATATTCAAATATAAAATTGAATTTTTTAAATCTTGTTTTATTTCCTGGAGAGTAGTTGTGTTGTTTTGCTAATAGATGACTGCCTGGGAAAGTCTATGTTTAATATAAAGATAAACATCATGTCAATAGGAGATCTGGTTTGTTTTCATGGTTCCGAGAGTTTTCCTTCCCAAAGGATACACAAATGAGATGACTTGACTTAATGATGCTATTTCAGCATTGACTGTTTTGGTGGCAATCAGAAAGGTTTCCAGATATAAAACAGGTGTTGCCACATGGTCCATGGGGCAGAATAAGGAGCATCTCTTTCCCCGATGTCCTAGTACATGCAGAATGAAATAATTGGTACTTTCTAATGAAAAATGTGCTCACTTATGAAATAGGTAGAATTCCATCTAGCCTGTAGATTGTAGATGAGTTATAATGACAGGCTTGAGGATTCTGGCCACATACTAGAGTTAAAAAATGCAAGAGGTCTAGAATCTTATGTAAGCACAAATACCTAGAAGACAAAGTTCTAACCAGTTTTCAAGAAAAAGGACCATCAAATTACAATGATGCAAAAGTCATTAGATAAAAAAACAAAAAGGAAAAAATTCCTGAATTGGAATTGACCACAAAAATCCTTAGGATGTACCCATAAAATAGGTTAATTACATTGACCAAATTGCAGAATATTCCCACTTTTTTTGTTTCCTTCTCTTCAATTTTGAGTATTCTAGCCAAGCTTCATAGTCATGATTAAAGAGACCAGATTTATTTATCCATGGTTTTGATACCCATATAATTTCCTTGGGAATCTAAATCCTAAGATTCTTTATTTCTATGCTCCCAGTTACAGCTAACACATCATTTCACTCTTCTTTGAGCAACTGGTCATATTGATCCTGATATCTCATCATTTCTTACCATATAAATTGCTGAAACAATATGGATGCCAAAGAGATGGACATCTATAGTAGGGCATGAGATAGATGTGTGAGGACTTTGCACAACTTCTCATATGTTGCCCAGTGTGATCTCTTCTTTCTAATCAATCCTGGACCAAACTCCTTGTCTATTTACATAGAGAGTGTGTCCAGATTTTATTAAGTTTTTTTAAATTAATTTTACTTTTTATTATTTAGTTTCAAAATTATTCTCATTAACATAAAGTGCTTCAATTTTCATAGTTACATACTGTACTTGTGTAGATTTTATTTACATACATAGACACATGCACTGACCAATATATATGTCACTTAAGCAAAGTCTAACACTTTTAATATTTGCCCCCAGATAAATAATCATTGATATAATAACCAAATCCAAATTAATGCTACCCAAATCAATACTGTAAGACTTGTGTAAAGGTATGAATCTTGTTTCTGTTTTTATCTTTGCTCTCTCAATACCTAATAAAATGCTTTGCACATAGTAAAAGCTTAATAATATATTTACTGAATTGAATTGACCAAGCTTGCTTTAATGTTATCCTTAATGAGACAAGTTAGGATAAAATATAAAATGAACTATTTTCTCCCTCATCTTACAAATAAATCTAATTTAAAATGTAGAATAGAAAATACAAATCTCACAATTGTTTTTGCATCACATGAGCACTTAAATCCCAATGCCAAGGGAAATGTGAGTAATTGTAACAAGCAGTCCTGATGAAGGTTAATGCCATTCCTGAATCTGCATACCGCCCTAGCACTAACCTTGTCATGTCTTTTAAAAAGAGGGCAGCTCCATCTTTTGTGCTCATTGTAACATTAAATATTGATCACAGCCCATTTTCAGGCATCCAAGCAATAGCAAATGAGTAAATTGACTGCTCCATTATTAGACTTCTAGAAGCACTTAACAGGATTACCTTTAGGGAGTGACTCAGACAACCCTCTCACTCTATATCCTTTCCCTCTTTACTCTTTAGACTGAGGGACCATACCTCATTTTTACTGTTCAAGTTACTCCCCAGGAGTTAATTCTTTTCTCCTACTCTATAACTCAAAACCTCTTGTTATCTTCCCATATTTTCTCCAGCTTTCCTTCAGCTGAGACCCAGAGGTGGTCCTTCTACACAAAGCTAACTTTTCTATTTATATCACTGATTCCAACTTCTCAAAATCCTTCCAGGTATTGCCCCAAATTGCCACAACTTTCCCTTCAAATCTATCTTAACCTACTGTCACATTCTGCTGCAAAAAATGTCCAGATATCCTTCATCCTAAAAAACTCTAAGTGACCCTGCCATTCTCTAAAGCCATCATCTTATAGCTTTCCTTCCTTTGACTATCCATCTTCTAGAAACAGCTGTTTACACTCTTACTCTTAGAATATAGCATCAAGCACACACACACAGAGACACACAATTCATTCTTCTTTGGGTTACTTGTATTATTGTAGTATATAGGTGCATATATGTAATATATATAAAATTCACTCTTCTGTGGGTTATTTTTATACTTATACATATGCACACATATCTACATATACATGAGAGAGAGAGAGAGGTTTGAATATACACAACCATGGAAGAATCATATTTTTGGTATGAGCCTACCTCACATCAAAGGAAAAATATACATATTGAATGTGTACTCATATGTTGTGTAGACATACCTGATAAGGAGTGGGAGGAGTATGAATACCAATACATTGCAGTCTGAGGGGTAAATGTGACAAATATTCAAGTTTTTTCTGGAAATGTTTTCTACACCTATGTTAAAATACATAAGATTCTCTATATCAAATTCCTTGTCTATTTACATGAAGCCTATGTCTAGATTTTATTTACACACTCTGCATGTTCAAGTTTAGTTATGTTTTTATGTGTCCAATGATCGCTCCACTGAATAGTAATATCAAATGAGATGGAAAAGAGGCTTAGACTAATGTATGATATTTGCCAGTGTCCCATAAGATGCCCCCTGAAAGATCCAAAGAAAATTACGGTTCCCTACCAATGATGGGATTAACACTGGACTAATGATATCAAATCCTAAAACCCTACAGAGTCATCTCACTGAAATACAGAATTGATGCAAAAGTAATTGGTCTAACCATCCACACACAAGAGTAAAGAACATGAACAATGGATATTGTACAGACTGTGACCAGTAGCTGGACATATAGTTCATTGAGTTAGTCTATATACAGACATATAATTTAAACAGGTGCTATCTTTGGACAATATATGGACAAAGAATTAAGCAGGAGAAGATAAGGTTGGGCTGCAATTGAGAAATTATGTAATAATTCTAGACTGCCAGTGTCCCCTAGGTCTGTGTCTTTAAGCTCAGTATTCTACTACTGATGCTGCATGTTTAGGAGTAGTAGAACACTATGATCTTAGAAATATTAACATTACAAAATCAGTGGTAGTTGTAAGTAGGACTATAGGGATAGAGAATCAAAAATCTTAGAGCTTAGACATCATTGATCTGAAGCAGCACATTTGACAGATAAGATAACTTTGATCCAGGCAGCTGAGTTGACCTACCATAGATAGCAAATAGCAGAGTCATATTTAAATTCATTGTTTCTGACATCAAAGACAATGCTGTACCATGTCAGATGAATGCATACTGACACTGAAGGATATGTGAGAAGTGACATAAAAGACGTCAGGAATATATGTGGCTAGAAAGGAGATGGTCCAATGACGCCACAAGACTGAGAGACAAGAGCAGCAGCATGATTGCTACATTGGTACCCTTGGGATATCAAGAGTAGAAAATCTCTGTCATACTGTAGTGAAAGCTGTACTAAAGGGCATGGTTAAGAATTAAAGAAGACAGAAAGTCACAAAGAATTTGTTATATATGATAGAAGAAGGAGGAAGTACTCCAATGAGGACAGGGTCGAATTCTTTTTAAGCCAATATGGTAATATTGCAACAAAGTAAATGCTGACACTTGATAGCTATAGTTTATATCTGTCACTGGTACTTAAAAGAATAAAATTAGAAGTAGGATTCCCTGGACTTACCATGACACTTTAATAATAAAAACTTTTATCAGCTGAAAATAAAACACTTGGCTTTATCTTGCAATTTGTCCAAAATTTAAAAAAAAAATATCTCTGATATCAAATTTTTATGGTAGTGAATAGGTTCATTAGTGACTTATACCTATCCAAGGATTAAAAATAATAGAATGCAAGTTCCTTGAGGGCAGAGGCTATTTCAGTTTTGCCTTTGTATCCCCAGCACACTTGGCTGGCATAAAATTAATGTTTGATAAATGCTACTAAAAGCACCACCATCTCTGCCACCAAATCAGAGAGAAACAAAACAAAGAAATCTTTGGGGATGCCTACCATCCTTTTTGAGAGAGGTAGTCCTTAAAGGGGGGCTCTGGCTAACTTATTCTCTAGTCTCCCAGATCACACCTGGCAACTTAACAGTTAAACCTCTCTAGCTTACTCCTAAGTGGGGGGGGGGGGGAGGGGGAGGGGGTGTGTTTTTCTTTCCCTTGTCTCCCAGTAGGTGACCTGCTCAAAAGGAACAACTTCCCACCTGGTGCACCAAAGATTCAGGAACTTGCTGATATGGACTAAGGGTAGGAAAATTGCTCTATTTCTTGAACTCCATGACAGCTGGTAATTGTGATAAAAAAAAAAAAAGTAAAATCCTTTTAATGGTTGGGGCGCTTGTGTGGAGTTAAAAAGTAGTGGAGTTTAAAATCTCATTACTAGAGAGATGTGACAGAGCCGAGCAGAGGTTTGGCTGCCTTGCAGTATCGGACATGTCCACTTCATTGAAATCACCAATTAATTACTGTGCTCTACTTGCTCTTGACAGGTCTCTGTTGAGCCAAAGGTTCTATTCCCAGATTCAATGAAAACACAATCTGAAAATGGAAAGAGTGGATACAGCCGTCTGATTGTGCTGCCCCAGGATGATTTATACTCTTGGGTTCTGTGAGGGGGCCACGGAGAGACGTGGAGGATCTACTTTTAGGGCTCGGACATGGGTTTGTAGTGGAACATTTCTGTTCAGGTCAGGAACTTCCCTGGAATTAAATCTCTATGATATCATCGTAAATGTAATGGACAGAAGAAATTGACACAGCTCCAACTAGATTACAGTTTAAAAGACAAGGAAGGGCCCCAGGGACATCAAACAAAAGGAAACTCTAGCTGACCAGAGCTCAGGTAAAATTGAATTGGAAATGTTCCCTGCCTGATTAACATAACAAAAGTTCCAGTGTTTAAGGGGGGGGGGGGGCAGAGTCATTCTGTTTAAATGAAAAAGAAGGAAAAAATGGATCTTCCTACAAACATAGTTATCTTTAAAAATGCATGTTCAGAAAAGATCTAACATGGCGCTATAAACAACGCAATAGAAAATGAGCTTTTAAATGATCTCTTCTGAATCTATATTTATTTCTCTTTTATTTAGATGTGGAATGACCACCTATTTAAAACTCTATAATGCCAAATTTCTATTATTTTCACGTAATGAAAGACTATGGAGCAAAGCTCAATAGAATATATTAACTTTTTTTCCCATTTTGAATAAGTAGTTATTGGATGTAACGGTGTTTTACTTCACAGAATACACCCATTTTAAGAGATTATCACCCTCATCATTATTATTTTATCAAAATCACTATTATTCACATGAACACAAACCCCTGCCCTTAATTCAGCAGATTTTTTAAAGATTAAGTTAATTTTCCAAGCACGTATGATAATATGCTTACTCAATAAATATATGCTACATACCATACATTATGTTAGGCATATGGAAAATAATTAGGTTTTTCTCTATATATAATTATATTGAAAAGATTTTAAATTAAAATGATGTCAATATTAAAGAGAAGAGAGGCTGGACCCAATCAGAACTTTGGATTTAAGACAATTACCATTCTCTCTGAAAAAGAGAAAGTTCCTGTCTCTTAGGGAACTTAAACTGAAAATGTTCCACTACAAACCCATGTCTGAACCCTAACATTTGTTTATTCTGGTTATTAGGCAAATCCCTCAAAGGTGAGTCAATATTGGGAGCACATTCTGTTCCCAACTCTCATCCCAGAGCAACTCTGCTAGGTTTCCTTAAGGGTTTTTCGGAACTGGTTCAGTTTGTTACCAGGACTGGAAAATTCTGAGAAGAGCATCTTCAGCTGTCATGGTGTTTGCTAATAAAGACACTCAAAGGGAGTTGATTCCCACCAAGACTTTATCAGTAATTCAAATAGATTGGACCACACCAGAGGAAATGTATTGGCTCACACATCTGATCCCTAGTTGAAGTTTGACTTTCTTTATTCTCACCCCAGAGTTGTAAGAAGGGATCTTCCATCCACACAAATTCAGGAAGTGGGCAGAGAACTTTGGCAGTAGCCACCCAGAGGCAAGTTTTTGGGTACAATCCTATGAGATGTAATCCCTGGGAGAAGAGGGAAACCTTCCCCAAACTCCACTGTCTGACCACAATCCTGAGTGGAGTAAGCAGGGAAGGTAGCCCCTGGGAGTTCACTCAGGGATTTAAAGGTCTGGATTATCTGGTTGGAAGGAACTGCTGGCTATTTTAAAATGTAAAGGGTCCTCAGATTCAACATTTGTTGCCACGAAACAGTGGATAGAGTGCTGGCCTTGGAGTCTGAAAGATCTGAGTTCCAATAAGACTTCAAACACTAATTAAGTAACCCTTGGAGAGTTGCTTAAACTCTGCTTCAATCTCCTCATCTGTAAAGTGGGGATAATCAGAGTGCCTACCTTACAGGTTTGTTGTAAGGGGCAAATGAGACAATATTGGTAAAACTGGCATATAGTAAATGCTATAGAAATGCTTATTTCTCTGCCCCTTCCTTTTACCCCTTTTTAAAAGTGTCTAGTTTCCCACTCTAGGAGTGGAATAGGGCAGAGAAATAAGCAATTCTTAATAATATAAAACTAACAATAAAAATTACACTATTGTTCCAACCAGAAAAAAAAATTTCTTTGGAAAGTTTTCTCCATCCTCTGCCAAAATATATTTCTTCCTTAGGCTGTATCATTGTGAATCTGGGTTGACCTTTCATTAATTATTAAGTTCAATTGATGAGAACATACATTGCCCCTAGTATTCTGAGTTACTTACTGAATTATCATATTGCTCTTTCTTCTTGAGCTCTTTCTCTTCTTTTATTGAGAAGCAACAAGGAAGAGTAGAAAATGTTGGAGCAAGAAAGTTTAAATTAAAACAACTCTAAATTTTCAGGTTATACCGTGAAAATGTAAAAAGAGCATAAAAGTCTATTCTTTTGTTTTATAAGCAATATTAAGACAGAAGGAGAGGGTTTAAAAAAAAAAAAGGAAGGGCAGAAACTAGGTAGCACAGTGGATAGAGTACCAGACCTGGAATCAGGAAGACCTGGGTTTAAATCTGGCCCCCAGATACTTCCTAGCTGTATGACCCCAGGGAAGTCACTTAACCCTGATTGCCTACTCCTTGCCACTCTTTTTATTCTTAGAATTGATACTAAGAGAGCAAGAGTTAAAAAAGAAAGAAAGAGAAAGAAAGAAAGAAAGAAAGAAAGAAAAAGAAAGAAAGAAAGAAAAAGAAAGAGAAAGAGAAAGAAAGAAAGAGAAAGAAAGAGAGAAAGAAAGAAAGAAAGAAAAAGAAAGAGAGAAAGAAAGAAAGAAAGAAAGAAAGAGAAAGAAAGAGAGAAAGAAAGAAAGAAAGAGAAAGAAAGAGAGAAAGAAAGAGAGAAAGAAAGAAAGAAAGAAAGAAAGAAAGAAAGAAAGAAAGAAAGAAAGAAAGAAAGAAAGAAAGAAAGAAAGAAAGAAAGAAAGAAAGAAAGAAAGAAAGAAAGAAAGAAAGAAAGAAAGAAAGAAAGAAAGAAAGAAAGAAAGAAAGAAAGAAAGAAAGAAAGAAAGAAACCTAAAAACTAAAAAAAAACACTAATGAACTTTTGGTTGAACTGTGAAGTGGTTCAACTGTTTGATATTTTTAAAAATATAAGTTAGTAAACTTTCTATACTTTTTGACTCAGAAATTCACCCACTAATCATATTTTATAATGAAGTTGGATAGGGAAAAAAAATCAGTGGATTAAGCACAGGACCTAGAGTCAGGAAGATCTAAGTTCAAATGTGACCTGAGGTATTTACTGACTTTGGAACTCTGGAAAAAGTCACTTAACCTCTGTTTGCCTCAGTTTCCTAATCCATAAAATGGGAGTAATAATGGTACCCAAATCCATTATTTATGTGAGAATCAAATGAAATAATATAATTGGAAAGTGCTTAGCACAGTAGCTGGCACATAGTAAGTGCGATATAAATGTTAGTTTTTGTCATCATCAATATCATCATTATCATCAAAATATTCTTAGCAGTACTCTTTCTGGTGGCAAAGACTTAGAAAGAAATTGGTGCCCTAGCAATTAGGGACTGGCTGGGGAAAAAAACCCTATAGCATTGGAATAAAATGTAATATTATGTACTTTGTTATTCAGTTGTTTCAGACTCTTTGTAACCCGATTTGGGATTGGTAAAGATATTGAAGTGGTTTTCCATTTCCTTCTCCAGCTCATTTTACAGATGAGAAAACTGAGGCAAACAGGTTAAGAGACCTGTCTAAGGTTACACAATTAATAAGTGTCTGTGCCAGATGTGAACTCAGAAAGACGAATTTCCATTATGGAGGATCCAACTGAGTCACTCTATCCATTTCTCCACTTAGCTGCCCAATAGTGTGTGCTCAGTAATGACAGATAAGAGAAACACAGAGAAAATTGGAAAGTTATTTTGAATTGATGAGAAAGAAACAAAGATACAAAAATATAAGTGAAAGAAATTAAAAGAAAACTGAACTCTGAAGTAAAGGAAAAGCCCATAAAGATATCAGAGAATTTATAATGAAATATATCTTCTTTTGGGGAATGGAGAAGGGGGGAGAGAGTACTGAGACGGAAAATTATACAAGTTGTCAGATATAA